>NC_089253.1:48855666-49455666 GCF_963930625.1 Muntiacus reevesi
AGTTTGTCTTAAAGAATTAAATTCACAGCTGTAGAAAATTTACCCCTTTATGGGCAATATTCCTCCTTATTGAATTTGCTAGCATTTTGCCACTAGGTGGCAATGGTGATCTGCTTGTACTAAAATAAATTGCTTGAGTCCTGTGTTCATTTTAGAAATATACAAGCAGCTCATGCAGCTCAATACCAGAAAAATAAATGACCCAATCAAAAAATGGGCCAAAGAACTAGACAGACATTTCTCCAGAGAAGACATACAGATGGCTAACAAACACATGAAAAGATGCTCAACATCACTCATTATCAGAGAAATGGAAATCAAAACCACAGTGAGGTACCATCTCCTGCTGGTCAGAATGGCTGCTATCAAAAAGTCTACAAACAATAAATGCTGGAGAGGGTGCAGAGAAAAGGGAACCCTCTTGCACTGTTGGTGGAAATGCAAACTAGTACAGCCACTATGGAGAAGATACAGTGTGGAGATTCCTTAAAAAACTGGAAATAGAACTCCCATATGACCCATTGCTGGGCATACACACCCAGAAAACCAGAATTGAAAGACACGTGTGCCCCACTGTTCATCGCAGCACTGTTTACAGTAGCCAGGATATGGAAGCAACCTAGATGTCCATCGGCAGATGAATGGATAAGAAAATTGTGGTACATATACACAATGGAATATTACTATTAAATATTGCTATTAAAAAGAACACATTTAAAGTGGTTCTTATGAGGTAGATGAAACTGCAGCCTATTATACAGAGTGAAGTAAGTCAGAAAGAAAAACACCAATACAGTATATTAATGCATATAAGTGGATTTTAGAAAGGTGGTTAACGATGACCCTATATGCAAGACAGCAAAAGAGACAAAGATATAAAGGTCACACTTGTGGACTCTGTGGGAGAAGGTGAGGGTGGAATGGTTTGAGAGAATAGCATTGAAACATGTATATTACCATATGTGAAATAGATCACCAGTCCAAGTTCGATGCATGAAACGGGGCGCTCAAAGCCTGTGCACTGGGACGACCCTGAAGAATGGGATGAGGAGAGAGGTTGGAGGGAGGTTCAGGATGGGGGACACATGTACACCCATGGCTAATTCATGTCAATGTATGGCAAAAAAAAATTCATGTCAATGTATATTGTAAAGTAATTAGCCTCCAATTAAAATAAATTAATTAAAAAAAAAAGAAACTGAGAAGCAAGAGCCAGAGGGATATGGTGATAACACTTATCTGGATGCTTTGAGAAAGGCAGTCTTCTACATAGCTGAAGAGCCAATAGCATACAAAATAACACTGATTAAAATTAAGCATTTATTATGTCTTGTACTCTTTGCATTTATTGATTCACTGGATCCTCACAATTTCCCAATGCAGATGGGGAGCTATTATTATGTACATTTTACTAATGATGAATTTGAAGTACAGAGAAGTTATGCAACTTTCTCTAAGGTCACAGAGCTGGCAATTGAGCTGGGATGTGAACCCAGGCTGGCAGGTCCCTCATGCTTTTACCATTATGTTACCACCCTCACCAACTTGTCAGTGTTAGCTCATGAGCAACGTGTGCTTACCGTGTGGCAGCTATTCTTTTATAGGGATGATTTTATTTAACCCTCAAAACAGCCTTATGGGTAGGCATTATCTTCTTCATATTGCAGGTGAGAAGACTATATTACTTATCGACTTATAGTACATTGTACTGGTACATAAAATTTGTTGCTTACCAGAATAAGCTGGAATTCTCCAGGCAAGACTGTTGGAGTGGATAGCTGTTCCCTTCTCCAGGGGATCTTCCCAACCCAGGGATCAAACCCAGGTCTCCTGCATTGCAGGCTGATTTTTTACCAGCTGAGCCACAAGGCAAGCCCAGGAAACCATAACACAATGCAGTTACCTTAAACAATGTGTTATAACATGAAGTATTTAAATTAACTCATCAATCTTGTGATGTAGGTTTTCAGGGAGGATGACATTTTCCCTTTTTGGTTCTTCTGTCTGGTCTAGGAATTAAGTTGACCTGAGATAGATTAACAAGAGAAAAACAAACAAAAGTTTAGTAACTTGTGGACTTGGGAGAGACTCAGGAAAACCGAGTGACTCTCCAAAATGGTTTTAGCTCTCACCTTAAATACTGTTGGACATGGAGAAAGGAAGGGAGTTCCAAAAAAAATCTACTTCTACTTTATTGACTATGCTAAAGCCCTTGATTATGTGGATCACAACAAACTGGAAAATTCTTAAAGAGACAGGAATACCAGACCAACTTGTCTCCTGAGAAACCTGTGTGTGGGTCGAGAAGCAGCAGTTAGGACCAGACATGGAACAACTGATTGGTTCAAAATTGGGAAAGGAGTATGACAAGGCTGTATATTTTCAGTCTAGTTATTTAATTTATATGCAGAGTACATCATGCAAACTGCTTGGTTGAATGAATCACAAGCTGGAATCAAGATTTCCAGGAGATATATCAACAACCTCAGATAAGCAAATACTACCATGCTAATGGCAGAAAGTGAAGAGAAACTCAAGAACCTCTTGATTAGGTTGGAAGAGGAGAGTGAAAAATCTGTCTTAAATTTCAACATTCAAAAAACTAAGATCATGGCATCCAGTCCCATCGCTTCATGGCAAACAGAAGGGGAAAAGGTGGAAACAGTGACAGAATTTTATTTTCTTGTGCTCCAAAATCACTGCGGATGGTGACTACAGTCATGAAATAAAAGATGCTTGCTCCTGGGAAGAAAAGCTGTGACAAACCTAGACAATGTATTAAAAAGCGGGGATATCACTTTGCTGACAAAGGTCCGTATAGTCAAAGCTTTTTCCAGTGGTCATGTAGGGATGTGAGAATTGGCCATAAAGAAGGCTGAGCGCCAAATAATTGATGCTTTCAAACTGTGGTGCTGGAGAAGAATCTTGAGCATCTCTTGGACAGCAAGGAGATCAAACCAGTCAATCCTCAAGGAAATCAACCCTGAATATTCATTGGAAGGACTGATGCTAAAGCTGAACCTCCAATACTTTGGCTGCCTGATGTGAAGAACTGACTCATTGGAAAAGACCCTGATACTGGGAAAGATTGAAGGCATAAAAGGAGGTGACAGAGGATGAGACAGTTGAATGGCATCACTGACTCAATGGACATGAATTTGAGCAAACTTTGAGAGATAGTGAAGGAGAAGAAAGCCTGGTGTGCTGCAGTCTGTGGGGTCACAAAGAGTCAAACCCAACTGAGTGACTGAACAACAAAAACAATTCAGATATAAGTCTAGAAAACAGGGAGTGTATGTCCTGAGTCAGTTGTGTCTGACTCTTCGTGGTCCCATGAACTATAGCCTGCCAGGCTCCTCTGCCCATGGAATTTTCCAGGTGAGCATGCTGGAGTTGGTTGCCATTTCCTACTCCAAGAGATCTTCCCGACCCAGGGATCAAACCTGCATCTTTTGCATATCCTGCATTGGCAGGCAGATTCTTTACTTCTGAGCCACCTGGGAAGCCCAGAAAACAGCAATCACTCAATTAAATTTTAATGTGCTATTTTACAACTATTGTTCCATGACAACAACTACTACTAGTATTAGTAATGGCAAATTTTTGCCATTTATTATTGCCAGGCATTGTTAGTAAATGCCTTGTATACATAAATCACTTAACGTTCACAAGAACCTTAACTGGTAAGTACATTTTTTTGATCCATGGTTTCTAGTTAAGGAAATGAAACTTGTTAAGGTCACAGCATATGAGTAGCAGAGAAGTATTAGATACCCAGTTATAGCATTCTTTCAGTCATAATCACAGTCTTATAACTGAGTTAAGTCAAGCACCAAGAGAAATGCTTACTCACCTTTTTGTGTTTTCTTGCTTTCTAGGAAATCTACTTCTCATCTATTTCTGGTTAGAAAATCATAAGTAGAATGGGAAATTTTTTTTATCTATCTTTTTCTAAAACAGTTTTTCAAATATTTCCCTTCAGTTATCTAGTTTGATAGCTTTGAGGATTAACATCTTCCAATTTATGTAAAAGGATTAAATAGAGAAATCAGAATGAAATACAGGATTAAAGGATTGAATATGGAGAGGGTAAGAAGAGTTAGAATTCACAGTGTAGATTTAACAAAGATAAACTTTTCTAGTAATTAGTAGGCATATAAATGTGGATGTTGACCTAATTAGTGAATGTAGATATGTGTATTTGTCTAAACCTTGATTCTTCATTTGGAGGGAAAAAAAAAAAAAGAAACGGTCTTACTATAGTTGTTTTTCTCGAGAGATTATGGAATTTATGTATGCAGAATACTTACTGTTCTATTTTTAATGTTCTTGACCACAGTGGGAAATTGTTATTACTCTGAACGTCTCCATTTTTGTAGAGCTCTTTCCTGCTTATTTCTAGTTTCTATATTATAAATCACCTTTGTTGTAGCTTTCTCTCCTTTTCTTTATGGGGAAAAACAATTCCACATAGAACATTTCATTGCTTTTTAGTAATATGTTTCTTCTACTAGATTATTAGTTATCAGTTCCACCAAAGGAGGGGAAATTGCAGTCAGCAGTGTCACTCCACCTTGCCGCATGTAGACCCTAGTGAGTGTTCTTGCTGAAATAGAGGAACCTGTAGCGTCACAGCCACTGTGCTGTGTGCGTGTGTCACTGAAGTGACATCCTTCTGCGTATTCTTCTACATCTGAGTAGTGTACTTATTCATTTCCGTCACCAATCAGTATTTGGTGAGGCTCTTATACCCCATATCCTTGAAAGCTTCCTATAGCGATAGTATTTCTTATACAAAGGACATGCTAGGATAATGTACATTTTATTTCTTGAATAGGGCTTTAGCCTCTGACGTCTTAACTACATTGGTTATCTTTCAAACATACCAGGGCTGACTTTCTGACTTTCAAGTCTTAGCTTAAATTCCACTGGTTCAGAGAGCCTTTCTCAGCCTACACCTTCTGAAATTACTTTAGTTCTATCAATTCCTGTTTTAGATCTGCTTTTCAAGTATGCCAAACAGCCACATGTTCCCTTATTTCCCAGCTTCTCCTAGCAATTAGATTGGGGGCATGTGAATTTTGGTTACAGGACTGTGAGGATAAGTGACTTTTCTGAGTCACTTCTGGACTGAGATAGATAAAGCTATGTAGCTTCCCACACCCACAGCCATTTTTGTTGCAGTTATCATGAAATCTAGGTGTTATAGATGATTGCCAATTATGAGAAGAAAGGAAGTGGGATTCTTTTTTTTTTTTAAGATTTTTTTTAATGTGGGCCATTTTTTTAAAGTCTTTATTGAATTTGTTACAATGTTGCTTCTGATTTATGTTTTGGTTTTTTGGTCACAAGACATGTGGGATCTTAGCTCCTCAAACAGGGATTGAACTTGCACCCCCTGCATTGGAAGTCTTAACCACTGAACCACCAGGGAAGTCTCAGAGGATGGGATTCTTGGCAGAGGCTTACATGAATAAGAAATAGGTATTCTTTCATAATGGATTCGAGTTTCAGATTAAAGCACACACACACACACAGAAACACAAATATGATAAAAACTATATATACACAGCTCTAAGAAGCTCAACAAACTCTCAGCCCATGAAATAGGAAGACAACTATACCAGAAACACCGAAGTGAAATTCTTCAAATCCAGTGTGGTTAAAAATAAAAATAATGTTGAAAGTGGCAAGGGGATGGGGAGTCACATTACATACAGAGGAACAAAAAGAAGGAAATAGCAGACTTCTCAGAAATAATGTAAGCAAGAAGACAATGGAACATCTTAATCTTAAAGTACTGAAAGAAAGAAAGAACTATCAATCATGAGATCTATGCTCAGTGAAAACATCTTTAAAAACTAAAGGCAAAAAAGCATTTTTAGAAATGTAGAGAGAGTAGAGTCCAGATAGAGGTGAAAACAATCACGTGCATACCCACACTGTAAAACTTTTTAAAGGAAGTCCTTCAGGCAGAAAGAAATGATACAATATGTATATTATCAAAGGAATGAAGAGCACTGGAATTGGTAGCCACATGAGTAAGTGTTTATGGTATTTTTCTTAAATTATTTTTCAAATCATTTTAGAATATAATTGGCATTTATCCCAAAATGAAAACAATGTAATGTGTGGTTTGTAACTTGTATAACAGCAATAGTACAAAAGTCAGAAAGGAAGAAATGATAAAACATTATTGTTAGATTCTGAAGCTATATGTAAAGTGATAAAATGTCACTTGAGAGTAGACTGAAATAAGTTATAGTTGTTACTTTAAAGCCACAAGCAACTGCTGAAACAAAGCAAAACAAAGAGGGCTAATAAAACCCATAAAAGAGATACTATCCAATCATTAAAATGTTCAAGTTATTCTAAAGGAAGAAAGAAAATGGGGAACAATGAAAACACATAGCTAGATGATAGGTTTAATCACATAAATGTAATGTTGTAAATAATCCAGTCAGATGCCAGAAGCTGTCAGATTGAATAAAAAACAAGGTCCAACTATATGGTACCTACAAGGAATATAGTTTGCATATAAAAGCCTAGAGAGATTAAAAGAAAAAAAGATGGAAAAGATACGCTATGCTAAGGTAGATCAAAAGAAAGCTGGAGTGGTTATGTTAATATCTGCCTTTCAATGCGGAAACCACAAAGAAGCACAGATTTGATCCCTGAGTCAGGAAGATCAGATTCATACCCCTGGGGATTCCCAGTCCCTTTGTTGGATCCTCAGGCTGGGAAGCCTGATGTGGGGTTCATAACCTTTGCAACAGTGGGAGAACTTCTTTGGTGTTAATGTTCTTCAGTTTGTGGGTCATCCCCCTGCCAGCGGATGTGGGAATATTTTTTATCGTGATTATACGTCTCCTACCGTCTTACTGTGGCTTCTTTGTCTTTGGATGTGGGACATCTTTTTTTGGAGGGTTCCAGCGTTCTCCTGTTGACGGTTGTTCAGCAACTAGTTAGGATTTTGGTGCTCTTGCAGGAGGAGATGAGCGCACGTCCTTCTACTCTACCATCTTGAACCAGAAACTGACGTCTCTTCTTGTAAGGGCATTCATCCCATCATGAGGGCCCCACTCTGATGACTTCATATAAACCTAATTACATATCATTTACATTAAGGGTCAGGGATTCAACACATGAATTTTGAGGGAACACAATTCAGCCCATGGCAAGTGTTTTCAAAGTAGTTGGAGGTTAGGGGACAGGAAAGGGAGAGAGAACAAGATGAGGAAAAGGGGCCTGAAGAAACTTTCCGGAGTGGTGTATATGTTCATCATCTTGATTGTGGTAATGGTTTTACAAGTATATACATATGTGAAAGCCTATCAAATTGTGTACTTTAAATATATGCAGTCTACTATATTCAAATATTCTTAAATAAAATTATTTAAAAAAACAAATCTATTAGGAATACAAATGGATGCAATAGAACTCTTATGGAAAGGAAGTCAAGGGAATGATAAGAACAGGATGTGCGATGACGTTTACCTAAGGTTGGATCAGGAAATGGGGTGGGTTAATGGATGAAATATATGATTAAATATAGATTTTGTCAAGTCCATAACTTTTGTTTGGGGTGGCAAATTTGTATATGCCTAGCTTACTATGAAAATAACTAGTTATTTATATTTAAAACTGGATTATGCTTGGACCAATAGTGATATTGTGTCACAAGTCATTCAAAACTTAATGCATTTAAGGTTTATGCAAAGAAAAAGGGCCAGATTTTAAACAATAGTTTGTTCAAATCCTTTCTGACATGATGTAGTGTTAACATAGAAACCAGTGAAAGTCACTCATTCGCGTCTGACTCTTGGCGACCCCCAGGGACTATACAGTCTACAGAATTCTCTAGGCCAGAATACCAGAGTAGGTAACCTTTCCCTTCTCCAGGGGATCTTCCCAACCCAGGGATCAAACCCAGGTCTCCCGAATTGCAGGCGGATTCTTTACCAGCTGAGTCACAAGGGAAGCCCAAGAAACAAAGTCATCGCTGCAAATCACTCATCTACTTAAAAATTTTGTTCTTATAGGTAAGACTTTTTTCAGAGAATTTGTATGAGGGGCAGGTAGGGGAACAAAGGGCTTCCCTGGTATCTCAGCTGGTAAAGAATCTGCCTGCAATGAGGAAGACCTGGGTTCGATCCCTGCATTGGAAAGATCCCCTGGAGGAAGGCATGACAACCCAGTTCAGTATTCTTGCCTGGAGAATCCCCACGGACAGAGGAGCCTAATGGACTGCAGTCCGTGGGGTTGCAGAGTCGGATAGGACTCAACAGCTAAGCATGGCACAGCCCCGCACAGGGGAACCAAGTGGAAAATTCTCCTGCTCTGGCTCATGATGACCGCATGATGGCAGCATTGAGCAAGCGGTGTTTTGCGTGTGTGTGTTTTGTTTAATGGTTATAGAGAAAGCTGAGTAAATCACTTTGATATGCTTTATATATCAGTGGGCTTGGTTGGTCCCTGTAGCCATATGTGTTTCTTCCTATTTATTTCCAAAGGGAAACCATCCCAAGAGTTATTTCAGTCCCTTAGATCTATATAATTATGTCTTTTTGAACAGTTGCTATCATAATCAGACTATATCATGTAACTTGAGATTATTTACTTCTCAAAGTATCTTCACAACCTGGAATTTCTTAGAACAACAATCGTTGCTTCTTTTTTCATAGTTTTCTCTTTCCTCTGTCATAATGTCCTTAACTATTTTTGAGTGCTTTCAGCTTTGATAAGGAATTTACCAAAATCAAAAGACCCTTTGAAACGTCTGGATATTTCTTTATAGAATTCTTTAAAGAGAAGTGTTTAAATGATTCCTCTCAGACCCTCTTTGTTCTTTTTCCAGTTCAAATATTTACCTAGAATCCAATCTATATATGATTCTGAGATAATCACCAGGGAAAGTGGGTGGTTAGAAAAACAATTTGAGACACACTGTCCTTGAAAACTTTGCACGGACACACTGTCCTTGAAAACTTTGCACGGAAGCCCCTGAAACACAGTATCTCTCCTTTTCCCTTTTGTGTTAAGGGAGTTCATTAGGCTAGATATGCTTGGTTATCAGACTGTTTCCTCTATAGAAAAGACATAGCTTCACGTTCAGTACCATGACAGAAGTGTATAGTGTCTAGAAATCCAAAGGTTTAGAAAACCAGGGTGTTTTCAACACCACTTCTGAAGAATAATGCAATCTTTGGATCTCCATCTACTCTTCACGTCACTCAAGAAACTTATAAAGGTCAAACCTTTGCGTGATGTCTAGGTTCCCACTTCATTAACTTTTTAAAGAGCCTGTGAAGTCAGCCTGCCTGGGAATGTCTGCGTAGTTTCTGTGGCTATAGGAGAAAGAGGCTAAGAAAGGGTGGAGAGCCAGATCCACCCCTTTCTGGGCATACACTCCGCCTCCGAGTTCTACTGTCTTCTCAGATTTAGGGGTGGAGTAACAGTGAGACTCGAGTCACTTCCCATTGTCTTTTTGTCTTGTCACTGCTTGATGATTCTTTTTTTTTTTTTTTTTTAATAAGGAAAAGTATTTATTTGTGCCTTGCACAATTTTTGAAAGCCATTATTGCTATTCAATTTTTGGTATTTACTACAGTACTGGGTGCAAAGCTAACAAAAGAAAAGCTTACTGAATAAACGAACTACAGGATGAATGAACCAATAGTCAGTGATTTCTCGAGAGCTCAAATTCCATTACAGTGACCCTTCTAGGCAGCCCCAGAGGGGTTCAGTGCAAGTCACAAACATGCTTGATCTGCTGAAAAGTACATCCATTTTTAAGAATGTAATGCTTACACGGGGCAAAACTTGGAGCTCACCATCTCAAACTCTCATATGTCAGCCTACACTAATAAGGTAGGTATCAAAAACTCGATGATTCTTAAATGATATTGGGTAAGAGGTAAGCACCTGGTATGTATTTTATGTCTTGAAACATTGATGTAGAACCCAGAGGGTGTAACTAAAATAATATTATGTATTGGTTTGAGAACCGTGAACACAGCTTCCAAAACTGTATTTACTCCGAGAAAATAATTAACTCAAGAGTGTGAAAGTGTAATAGTCACTCTGTCATGTCAGACCCTTTGTGATCCCATGGACTGTAACCTCACCAGGCTTCTCTGTCCATGGAATCTCCAGGCCAGAATACTGGAGTGGGTTGCCATTTCCTTTCCTTCTCAGGGGATCTTCCTGACCCAGGGATCAAACCTGGATCTCCCGCATTGCAGGCAGATTCTTTACCATCTGAGCCACCACTAGGGAAGCCTAGCTCATCAAGAGACTACAGCTAAATGATTGACTCAAATGTGAGCTCCAGAGGGTAAGAGTTTTGTTTGTTTGATTCACTTGTATATTCTAAACCCTTAGAACAAGTGCTGAGCTTCCCTGGTGGCTCAGTTGGTAAGGAATCTGCCCACAATGCAGGAGACCCAGTTTGATCCCTGGGCTGGGAAGATCCCCTGGAGAAGGGCATGGCAACCCACTCCAGCATTCTTGCCTGGAGAATCCCATGGACGGAGGAGTCTGGCAGGCTACAGTCCATGGGGTCACAAAGAGTCGGACATGACTGAAAGACTAACACTTTCACTTTTCACTTTAGAACAATGGTAGGCACATGGTAGACACTCAATAATCATTTCAATATTGTAAATCTATAAATATTTGTTGAGCGAATAAATAAGTGAATTTCCAGGGAAGTTCCAGGGGAATTTCCACACTTGTTCAGAGTGTGGACTTTAACATATCTGCATAAGGCATTACCTGAGCTTTCTTATTCTTCAAGTCCTGAAAGGAAGAAATAAACGAAAAACAAAGAAACATGAATGTTTTACACATTAAATTTATATTGGACGGTGTAAAAATGCCAAATATCTAATAACATAGATGTAGCTATTGACAAATCAAGATTTTATTGAAAGCTACTTTTGATTTTTTTCACTGTATTTGAAAAAGATGAATATCAGAGATTGCAGGGGAGTCAGGCACCTTCTCCTTGTGATAGTCTATTCCAATTGTTTCCAGTTTACCATTCATTTTTCTCAGTATCTTCATTTATAAATCAAAGGTAATTGTAGTTATTTATTTAAGAAATTTCCAGGCACTGTTATTCATGCTAGGAATACATCAGTGAAAAAAAGACAGAAACTTCTACCTTTGTGGAGTAGTAGGGGAGATAGACAATAAAAAATAAACATAATAAGTAATTGCTGTCTATTTTTTAGTGTGGAGTAGTAGGGGAGATAGACAATAAAAAATAAACATAATAAGTAATTGCTGTCTATTTTTTAGAAGTTGATATGCTATGGGAAAAAAGAAAAAGTAGAGCATGATAAAGAGGATCAGGATGTCCAGGGACTATTGGGAATCATATTTTTATTTTGGAGTATTTATTATACAGAGGACATGTTAGGATAATGCACATTTTATTACTTGAATTGGACTTTATTGAGCCACTGATCTCTTAACTACATTGGTTATCAAACTTACCAGGGCTGATTTCTTTTCCAGCTTTCAGGTCTTAGCTTAAATGCCACTGGCCCAGAGAGTCTTTCCCAACCCATGTCTTCTGACATTATTTTAATTCTGTCAGCCCCTAGTTTAGATCTGTCTTTTTTTCTGTGGCAGACAAATAAACTACTCCAAACATGCTTGTTTCCTTACATTCCCCAGTTTCTCTTGGCAGTTAGGTTTGGGACTTCAAAGGAGAGGAAAGCAATTCACCTGAAGAGAGAAAAGCAAATGTTTAGTAAGCAAATGTTTGCTGGGCTATGCAGAGACAGTGGGACACACGGTGGACTCTGATTTCTAGGCCCTGCCTAGAGTTCCCCCAGCACTCCTAGGCCATATTCTTTGCAGATATTTCTGGTGATACCTCTGTACTTCTGTTCTGGGAACAAGTCCTTTATCTAAAATCTTTAGGAAGCTAAAGAATTTAAAGGGGGAGATAAAATGTAATCCTCATGGCAAAGAGACACATTTTGATATTGCAAATTTTCTCCTCCACAGAATGAAGACACAGATTGTGTCTCTTTGTTGGTGGTGGTGGTGGTGGTTTTTTCCCTAAGAAAGTGAAGTCACTCAGTCGTGTCCAACTCTTTGCGACCCCATGGACTGTAGCCTACCAGGATTCTCCATCTATGGGATTTTCCAGGTAAGAATACTGGAGTAGGTTGCCATTGCCTGTTCTCCAGGGGATCTTCCCAACCCAGGGATTGAACCCGGGTCTCCCACATTGTAGGCAGATGCTTTAATGTCTGAACCAGTTGGGAAGTCCTCTTTTTTTTCCCTATATGACTGTCAAATTATTCAAGTGTTATTTGTTGAAAATGCTTTCCTTCTCCCATTAAATTGCTTTTGGCAACTTTGTAAATGGTCAAATGACTGTGTAAGTGTTCATCTAAAGTTGGGCTCTCTATTCTATTCCATTGATTTATTTGTCTATCCCTGCACCAGCTACCCACTCCAGTATTCTTGCCTGGAAAATCCCATGGACAGAGGAGCCTGGTGGGCTACAGTTCATGAGGTCAAAGAGAGCTGGACACGACTGAGCAACTAACACTTCCACTTTCATACCAGCCCCACTGTGTGCTTATTATTGTAGCTTTGTAGCAAGTCTTAAAGTCAGGTATCCTAAGTCCTTTTTGTTCATTTTTAAGATTTCTTTGGATGTTCTAAGTCCTTTGCATAGCCATATAAATTTTAGAATCAGTTTGTCAACTTCTACAAAAAAACCTCACAGGATTGTGTTTGAGATTACGTTGAATCAATAGATCAAATTGGAAGAACTGACATCTTAGTATTATTGAGTCTTCCAACCTATAAGTGGCTAGCCATTCCCTCTCCAGGAGATCTTGCCGACCCAGGAATGGAACCTGAGTCTCCTTCATTGCAGGCAGATTCTTTACCATCTGAGCCACCAGCACTGCCAAGTACAGTACACCTTCCATTTATTTAGGTCATCTGTCAGCAAAATTGTGTAGTTTTCATTATAAAAATCATGCCCTAAATTTTAAAATTTATTCCTCAGTATTTTCTGATCTGAGCTATTATAAATAATTTGTTAAAATTTCAAATTTTAGTTGTTTCTTGTATACAGAAATGCTGTTTATTTTTCTGGGTATTGACTTTATATTCTGTGATCTTGCTAAATTCACTTTATTTGTTCTTTTGTTGTCATGTATATTCTTTACAGTATTCTATATAAACAGCCATCTGTGGTGAGAGAGTTTTACATCATCCTTTCTGATCTTTAGATGTCTTTTTCAAATTTTCCTTCTCTTATTACACCAGCTAGGATCTCCAATAAAATACTGAATTAGAAATGGTGGGTATGGACACTTCTGCAACCTTCTGATCTTGGGGAAAGAGTCTATATTTCATTATTAAGTATAATCTTTGATGTAAGAGTCTGTGTGTGTGTGTGAATGCCCGTCACATTGAGGACCTCAGGCTTTGCTTTGCCCTTGCTGAGCCACAGATACATTCTGTTTAGTTCCCTTAGCATCAGATGGGCTTCTGGGGGTTTGCCTCTTGTGGGTATTGTTCATGGGTCAGTCAGAGTTTGGGGAAGAAATTATAGACACAATTTGACTCTCCCCTCTGTGGTTTTCTCTTTTCCTGGATATATCCCTTCAATTTCCAGCTTCCGTAGTAGCCCCAAACTTTGTCCTTTAATTCCTTAAGCAAAGAAGACCACAGATTTTTATCCAAATTCTGCCTAGGAAAACCTCCCAAACAGGAAACTCCAGTGACATTTCTTTCAGATGTCCATTCTCTTCCAAATCTGTTTCAAGTAACACTCCAGTGCTTTCAGAGAGTCATGTTTTTTAAAAATGTTTAAAAATTTTATGTTTCATTTACAGTTATTACAAAATGTTGGCTTTATTTTCTGTACGGTACAATACATCTTTGATAGTTCTTTTTTAATATATTTTTCCAGTGTCTATAGTTGTTTTCCCTGAGAAATTTGGTCCAATATAAACAACTTCAACATTATTAGACATGGAACCTAATGTTGAAATAACGTGATCAGAATACTCTTACAGAGAATGTGGAATTTAAACAAAGATTTGAAAAAAGAGAAGGATTTAGCCAAATTGACAGTTTTTTGGTAAAGTCTCCAGGCAGACAGAGGAGCGATAAGCAAGCTAGGAGACGCCTGATATGTTGGAGGGCTAGCAAGAAGAGTAGGGTTTTGAGGAGAGTGGTGTGATCAGACATGCATTTCAAAAATAAAACCTCTGCTATTTTGAGAACGGATTATATGGATGCAAATATAGAAACAGTTAGCTAGAGAATTAGCTGTTACAAGAATTCACAGGAGAAATAATGGCTTCTCGAAACAGAGTAGACACGGTGAGACCAGTGAAGTGCTATATGTGATGTGAAGGAAGAACCAATAGATTTTTCAGTTGATTAGATATTCCGTGTGAAAGAACGTGTTCAGAATGACTTCAGATTTTTCTAGCAAGTAAGCATGATTTCTGTATAACACAGAGGATGGAATTGCCATCAACTGAGAAAGCTATGAGTAAATCAGTTTGATACCATTCAGGTATGACCTAAATCAAATCCCTTATGATTATACAGTGGAAGTGAGAAATAGATTAAAGGGATCAGATTCGATAAACTGTGCCTGAAGAACTATGGATGGAGGTTTGTGACATTGTATAGGAGACAGGGATCAAGACCATCCCCAAGAAAAAGAAATGCAAAAAGGCAAGATGATTGTCTGAGGAGGCCTTACAAATAGCTGTGAAAGAAGAGAAGCGAAAAGCAAAGGAGAAAAGGAAAGATATACCCATTTTGAATGCAGAGTTCTAAAGAATAGCAAGAAGAGATAAGAAAGTCTTCCTCAGTGATCAGTGCAAAGAAATAGAGGAAAACAATAGAATGGAAATGACTAGAGATCTCTTGAAGAAATTAGAGATACCAAGGGAACATTTCATGCAAAGATGGGCACAATAAAGGACAGAAATGGTATGGAACTAACAGAAGCAGAAGATATTAAGAAGAGGTGGCAAGAATACACAGAAGAACTATACAAAAGAGATCTTAATGACCCAGATAATCAGGTGGTGTGATCACTCACCTAGAGCCAGACATCCTGGAATGCTAAGTCAAGTGAGCCTTAGGAAGCATCACTATGAACAAACAGTGGAGGTGATGGAATTCCAGTTGAGCTATTTCAAATCCTGAAAGATGACGCTGTGAAAGTGCTGCACTCCATATGCCAGCAAATTTGGAAAACTCAGCAGTGGCCACAGGACTGAAGAAGGTCAGCTTTCATTCCAATCGCAAAGATAGGCAATGCCAAAGAATGTTCAAACTACCACACAATTCCACTCACCTCACAGGCTACCAAAATAATGCTCAAAATTCTCCAAGCCAGGCTTCAATAGTACATGAACCTTGAACTTCCAGATGTTCAAGCTGGATTTAGAAAAGGCAGTGGAACAAGAGATCAAATGGCCAACATTCATTGGATCATTGAAAAAGCAAGAGAATTCCAGAAAAGCATCTACTTTGGCTTTATTAACTATGCCAAAGCCTTTGACTGTGTGGATCACAACAAACTGTGGAAAATTCTAAAAGAGATGGGAATACCAGACCACCTGACCTGCCTCCTGAGAAATCTGTATACAGGTCAAGAAGCAACAGTTAGAATTGGACATGGAACAAGAGACTGGTTGCAAATCGGGAAAGGAGTACATCAAGGCTGTATTTTGTCACCCTGCTTATTTAACTTATATGCAGAGTACATCTTGTGAAATGCCAGGTTGGATGAAGCACAAGCTGGAATTAAGATTGCCGGGAGGAATATCAATAACCTCAGATATGCAGATGGCACTACCCTGATGGCAGAAAGCAAAGAACTAAAGAGCCTAAGATGAAAGTGAAAGAGGAGAGTGAAAAAGTTGGCTTAAAATTCAACCTTCAGAAAGCTAAGATCATGGCATCTGGTTCCATCACTTCATGGGAAATAAGATGGGGAAACAATGGAAACAGTGACAGACTTTATTTCCTTGGGCTCCAAAATCACTGCAGATGGTGGCTGTAGCCATGAAATTAAAAGATGCTTGCTTCTTGGAAGAAAAGTTATGACCAAACTGCACAGCATATTAAAAAACAGAGACATTACTTTGCCAACAGAAGTCCGTCTAGTCCAAGCTATGGTTTTTCCAGTAGTCATGTATGGATGTGAGAGTTGGTCTATAAAGAAAGTTGAGCGCTCAAGAATTGATGCTTTTGAGCCGTGGTGTTGGAGAAGACTCTTGAGAGAGTCCCTTGGATTGCAAGGAGATCCAACCAGTCCATCTGAAAGGAAGTCAATCCTGAATATTCATTGGAAGGACTGATGCTGAAGCTGAAACTCCAATACGTGGCCACCTGATGCGAAGAACTGACTCATTGGAAAAGACCCTGATGCTGAGAAAGATTGAAAGCAGGAGAAGGGGACAACAGAGGATGAGATGGTTGGATGGCACCACCAGCTCATGGATATGAGTTTGCGTAAACTCCTGGAGTTGGTGATGGACAAGGAGGCCTGGTGTGCTGCAGTCCATAGGGTCACAAAGAGTCAGACACGACTGAGTGACTAAGTCCTAACTAAGTTAGACAAAGTCCCAACTAAGAGAGATATTTAAATAACTAACGTGATCGTCTAACTAAACTAATGAGGTAAGTGCTTTTGATATTATATTTCTTTGGAGACCAGAGGAGAAAAAAGTCTCATTTCATTTTGTGATGAGGAAGTAGATAGTAACAGATCAATATGTTGAAGAATACATAGGATGTGAAAGAATAGAGAGTAATAAATTACTAATGGAAGAATAATCCTGCCCAGGAATACAGAAATGCAAACCTTCATGCTGAGGGCTTGGCAATGGGACACAGACTGGTATGACCTGAGGTAAAGATGTGTGATAATGATGGTAGGAAAAGGGATGGAGTATATGGAGGGAGGAAAACATAGGACAAAAGACCTAATCGAGCTAAAGAATATATTTACTGTACTAATGAGCTTATCCTTATCCAACAGGCATTGCGAAAGTGGAAAAAAGTACTTTTAAACAGTAAGGTGAAAATCCTTGGATGGAAAATAAGCCAGTAATTTGTTTGTTTTCTTTTTGTTGTTGTTCTTTGTCCATAGGCAGTTAAACATATTATAAATAAATCACAGAAATATATATTCAGTGTTGTAGTTCTAAAGCATGGTCTACAAGGACATTCCTTGAGCTGTTCTATTGTGCTATTATGAATTTAATTAAAGACTTTTCTCCTGGCATGATTTAATGATTTTTCATATTATTAAATAGATGGGAAAAACACATACAAAGTGAATAGTGCCAGTTTTCCCATTCATTTGTATAGGATATTCACTGGTTGGTTGTTTGCCAGTGTATTCTATGAATCAAAAATGTTTTATAACAATTAGGAAAAAAATTAGTGCAACTGAAACTTGTGATTGTTTCTTTTCAAGTCACGGGCCACAGGGATGAGACATCAGGGGACTTTCAGTAGCAGCCATTCAAAATCATGAAATATATTTATTTCTATTACTCATTTAACAAAAGGTAGTATTTGCTGTAAGCTGTTTGATGCTTTTGTGAGTATGTTAAGATACATGTTAGTTGCTCAGTCATGTCTGACTCTGCAACCCCATGGACTATAACCCACCAGAATCCTCTGTCCATGGGATTCTCTGGGCAGGAAGACTGGAATGAGTTGCCATTTCCTTCTCCAGGGCATCTTCCTGACCCAGGGATTGAACCTGGATCTCCTGCATTGCAGGCAGATTCTTTACTGTCTGAGCCTCCAGGAATATGTTAGTTAATTCAAGAGTACTGTTGTCTGTGGAGGTCTAGAAGAAACAAAGCAAAGAGGAACTAAAGAGCCTGTTGATGAAGGTGAAAGAGGAGAGTGAAAAAGCTGGCATAAAATTCAGCATTCAGAAAACTAAGATCATGGCACCTGGTCCCATTACTTCATGGGAAATAAGATGGGGAAACAATGGAAACACTGACAGACTTTATTTTCTTGGGCTCCAAAATCACTGCAGATGGTGACTGTAGCCTTGAAATTAAAAGATGCTTGCTCCTTGGAAGAAAAGCAATGGAAAACCTAGACAGCACATTAAAAAGCAGAGACACTACTTTGCCAACAAAGGTCCATATAGTAAAAGCTATGGTTTTTTCAATAGTCACATATGGTTGTGAAAGCTGGACCATAAAGAAGGCTGAGTGCTGAAAAATTGATGCTTTTAAACTGTGGTGTTGGAGAAGACTCTTGAGAGTCCCTTGGACTGCAAGGATATTATACCAGTTAATCCTAAAGGAAGTCAGTCCTAAATATTCATTGGAAGGACTGATGCAGAAACCGAAACTCCAGTACTTTGGCCCCCTGATTCAAAGAGCCGACTTAGAAAATATCCGATGCTGGGAAGATTGAGGGCAGGAGGAGAAGAGGACAACAGAGGATGAGATGGTTGGATGGCATCACCAACTCAATGGACATAGGTTTGAGCAGGCTCCAGGAGTTGGTGATGGACAGGGAAGCCTAATGTGCTGGAGTCCATGGAGTCACAGTCTCCTGACTGAATGACTGAACAACAACAAGAAGAAGAAACACTGCCTTCCTTGGGATATTTTAGAATTATCAAATGTCTTGATTAGAAGGGATAGGGACCCTTTCTCCTATTAATTTATGACCGTTATTTAAGATGATTTATATTTATGATTTGTATCTAACACAGAAAGAAAAGCTTGTTTTAGTGCGAAGAGATGGGGATTTGATTTCTGGACTTTCCTCTCAGTAGTAGTTTGAGAGTGGCTAAGTCTCAAAATTTTGAGCTTCATCTTTAAAATGAGGATAATATCTTTTCTACCTTCATTCCTGGTAACTATGAAGACCAAAGAGGAAATCTGTATAATGGCAACATGAACATTAGAAAGCATTGTTTGAATATGAGATATATTAACTCATATTATTTTCATATACTGTAGATTACATAATAAAAGTTACATCTTACCTGGTAAAGGGTGTAGGTGAGATTTAATTTACTGCTGAGATCATGTAGACTTACATAAAACTCCATGGATTTTTTTCATTTTGATTTTTATGATCTTAACATTTTTTAATCTACTCACATAGGCTTTTCCCTTTAGATTAAATAATAACCACACTAAAAATCAGTTTTCATGTGTTCTTTACATCACACCTTTTATATGTCCACATACTTGTGTTTTAAACAAATTTAATTAAGACAGAATTGTTCAGAAATGATGATCTGAGTTAAAAGTTTAAGAAGCACATGAGAGAACAGGTCTGTAATTGCCAGTTTCTAGTCCTTGTCCCCAAATTTTCAAATGCTTACATTTTTCCTGAGTATTTCAGCTATTGTGTGAGATGTATTATTCACTACAACATGTAATTTTTAGTGAATAAAGCAGCACAGACCAGTAGATGGCCAAATTCAGTATAGTTCAGACTTACTTGGTAAGAGGATGGCTCTCAAAATCTACGAAGAGCCTTTGTTGAGTTCTTTCTGTCATGTATACATTTGTTGTTGTTGTAGTTTAGTTGCTAAGTTGTGTTTGACTCTGTGGCCGCGTGGACTGTAGCCCACCAGGCTCCTCTGTCCAGGGGATTTCCCAGGCAAGAATACTGGAGTGAGCTACCATTTCCTTCTCCAGGGGATCTTCCCCACCCAGGGATCAAATCCATGTCTCTTGTATTGGCAGGTGGATTCTTTACCGCTGAGCCCCCAGTGAAGCCCCCATTCATATATTATTGGCCCACATATACTGTAGTCAATTGAATTTGGAAATAAACGAATTTAAGTCATAGCTCATAAATTTGCAGTCTGTTCATCACCTTTATGCTGAGAGCAGCACCCTAGGTCCAGGTCTTAGGGCTCTGACTCCATGAACCAGCAGGGCGACAAGAGTAATATTACAAATCACATAGGCGTGTTTTATGTTAGGATCAGAAAAACCTGACTTTCTGAAAGTTTCTGTGCTTTTACACAGTCTCACGGCAACACTCAGCTGAATGTCCAGGATGCACCAAGTGTTAGAGCTGGAAGGACTGCCATCATTGCTGCAACTGATAACAACATTGCCAGTCAGTTCAGTTCAGTTCAGTTGCTCAGTCGTGTCCGACTCTTTGCGACCCCATGAATTGCAGCACGCCAGGCCTCCCTGTTCATCACCAACTCCTGGAGTTTACCCAGACACATGTCCATCGAGTCAGTGATGCCATCCAGCCATCTCATCCTCTGTCGTCCCCTTCTCCTCCTGCCCCCAATCCCTCCCAGCATCAGGATCTTTTCCAATGAGTCAACTCTTCGCATGAGGTGGCCAAAGTATTGGAGTTTCAGCTTCAGCATCAGTCCTTCCAGTGAACACCCAGGACTGATCTGCTTTACGATGGACTGGTTGGATCTCCTTGCAGTCCAAGGGCCAGAGAGGTTGCTAAGTTAACGGGTTGCAATACTCGGTCTTAGAGCACCTCTTCAGTCTCTCAGCCCAGTGCTCTTCCTTATATCTTAGTCTCTCATGGTCATGTCCCTTTTTGTTTCATTATATAGTTAGATACGCATAACTGTAATTTAATAGATACTACCAAGAGATTGTATATCTATATGTGACAGTGTATGTACCCACCCCAAAATGCTCATTTTTTAAAACCATTTTTCATAAAATCTGAATTAAATGAAATATCATATAGGAGAAGGGTCTTATAAAACACTGCCAACTGCCAGCTAGGTAAGCTTGCCCCACAAGCACAGTCAAGGTTGTGAGCTGTGTTTAACACCCTGCTTTCTTGCGTTGAGCTGGTTGTCATGTGCTGTCGATGCCATCTGGATGCATCATAAGTGTGTGGTGATTTTGCAATAAACACACAGTAACTATAATGTAACCCAGAAGCAGAATGACTGTAAAAAAAAAATAAATAAGGTCAACTTTTTAAAAATGAAATCTATCCTTACTTGAAATTTCAAGTTGAGAAATTCAAATATATTATTGATACCTGACATTAGTGATTGAACATGAAAAATTAAATAAAGAAAAGAGGTCATTTCCTAAAGAGGTCAGTATGGACACACACATGCATACAGACACACATGTTCACTTGGAGAGCCACCTTGCTAGGTTGGCAGGGCTCCATGAATGACAGCCTGTGAGGGCAGCAGATGATAAGGTTCATCTGTACTTTGCTCTCTTCATCATCCTGTCTCCAGAGTTTTTGTCTTCAGGTTTCCCTTTTCTTTTTAGGCAAACCATCAGCTAATGACCAAATTCCAACAGAACATGTGAAGTTTGAATTATTTTTAGAAAGAGCATGATTTTTCCTTTCAATTTGTCTGTAAAGACACACTTTTAACTTAAGGAAGTTCTTGCATAACCCTGCTTTTTTGGCCAGAATGACCAATCCAATATATCAGTTCATTCGCTCAGTCGTGTCCGACTCTTTGTGACCCCATGAATTGCAGCACGCCAGGCCTCCCTGTCCATCACCAACTCCTGGAGTCTACCCAAACCCATGTCCATTGAGTCAGTGATGCCATCCAGCCATCTCATCCTGTCGTCCCCTTCTCCTTCTGCCCCCAGTCCTTCTCAGCATTAGGTCTTTTCCAATGAGTCAACACTTCACCTGAGGTGGCCAAAGTATTGGAGTTTCAGCTTCAGCATCAGTCCTTCCAATGAACACCCAGGAGTGATCTCCTTTAGGATGGACTGGTTGGAGCTTCTTGCAGTCCAGGGGACTCTCAACAGTGTTCTCCAACACCATAGTTCAAAAGCATCAATTCTTTGGTGCTCAGCTTTCTTCACAGTCCAACTCTCACATCCATACGTGACTACTGGAAAAACCATAGCCTTGACTAGACAGACCTTTGTTGGCAAAGTAATGTCTCTCCTTTTAAATATGCTATCTAGGTTGGTCATAACTTTCCTTCCAAGGAGTAATCCAATATATAAAATATTTCTAATATGAAAATATCTCTATTTTATTATATGCATGTATTATTAGCTAAGATTCCTAGATTATACTGAAAAGGCCAGTGCAGGTAAGTATTTGACAAAGATACTGGAAGTAAAATTGGAATAGGGGTCAGACATCTAAAAATATATCTATCTCAGGGTTAAGTTTCTTCATCTATACAGCAAAGGCATTGGGTTAGAATTTCTTTTGTTTCTAGACATTCGCTGCTTTATCTCCTTCATTGGCCATAGTAATGTTAACCTAACTCCTCTTTCTCATCCTCTTTAAAACACAAGTGAGGGATAACGACTTGAATTATCCAGGGAACTATTTACATCTGAAATATAGTGAAGGCTAGCAAACACATCCCAAGACGCCTTCTGGCTCTGAGAATGAATGGCTGAGTATAAAGCATGGATGATGAAGGACAGAGATATGCTCCCAACAGTCAAAACAATGCTCACTAAGAAAACTGCACTACAAGGAATTTAATCTTAAAACTCAATATTAGTGATGTTATTATATTTTTCTCCCAAGAAGGAAGAGGAGGAAAAGAAGGACAGAAGGAAAGAAAGAAGGAAGGTAGGAAGGAAAGGAGTCAGGCAGAAGGAAGGAAATATGTGAGTGTCATTAAACTCTTTTCCATCAGAGGAAAGATTAATGTAATGATTAATAATAATCATCAGGGCTTCCCTGATGCTCTAGTGGTTAAGAATCTGCCTGCCAATGCAGGGGACACGGGTTCAAACCTTGGTCTAGGAAGATCCCATGTGCCGTGAAGCAACTAGGCCCATGTGCCACAACTACTGAGCTAGGGCTCTACAGCCTGTGAGCTGCAACTGCTGAACCCATGAGCTGCAACTACTGAAGCCTGCAAGCCTAGAATCTGTGCTCCACAAGAGAAACCACTGCAATGAGAAGCCTGTGCAACACAATGAAGAGTAGCCCCTGCTCACGGCAACTAGAGAAAAGTCTGTGAAGCAACAAAGATCCACCACAGCCAAAATAAATAATCTTAAAAAAAATTATAAAAAGTAATGCCCCAATCAAATAGAAAATCTCTCTTTCAACTATCAAAACATGCAAAGTTGAACCTCTGTTTTTCTTCACTCGTCAAAAAAGATGCAGTTTATTACCTTTAAAGTCCACATCTCCAACAAGTTTTGTCTTTCCTGTGATTGGGTCATGGATATAGTTGATACCAACATCGATTACAGTGGCACCTTCCTTAACCATATCAGATGTGATCAACTTTGGGATACCTAGAAGGAAAACAGAGTTGTAAAACACTGGAAAATACTTAAACTCTGTCCTTGAGAATAACAAGGATTTATACATCTGGTATTTTTGTTGTCATGGAAAGGTAGCACATGAGGGTATCGCTGGGTGAAATTCTGCTCGGGTTTACCCTTTCACCTTAGAGACTGCTTACAGACTTCAAATGGACCCAGCTTGAGCAGCCTCCTTTGTATCTCATGTACTATAAATATAATGGGGGAGATTATGGAGATAAAACAGGCTTCTGTTGAGGGTGAGTGCAGTGGAGTGAAAACAACTTGGAAAATGGAGGCAGAGACAAGGAAGTGAGGGAGGGAAGGAGGATAAAAAAGACAAAAAGTGAAGATGGTACTATTCATATTTCTCAGGGTTGTGGTAAATGTAAAGTGCACAAAGTAGTATCTTATCATTTCCGAACATGAAAGACTATCCTGCTTTGATTTTTTCTTGGTTTCTTTGATCATCACATCTGCATATAACTTGGAATGGTAAGAAACAGTACATTCTACTTAGTGTTTCTCCATTTGAATTTGAAAGATAGCTCTACAGAAATGTGATGTCACCATCTATTTTTTGTAACACTTTTCAAATTTTATTTCAGATGCAACAGTGCCAGCTAACAACGGCTAGTGCTCCCCTTTTTTTTTTTTGCTATGAGTTAACAAATCATCCCTAAACTCAGTATCTTAAACCAAAAACTTATTTTTATTTTCCACAGTTGTGTGAGTTGACTGAGCTCAGCTGGATGGATCTTCCTGGGGGTCTTTCATATAAATGGAGTCAGTTAGCGGCTGCAGTTGGAGGCATCTCAACCTGTGACATTGCTGGTTGTCCGAGGTGCATTCACAGGCCTGCAGTTGAGCTTGTCTGGGGATGCTGACTGGAGCACATAGATGTGGCCTCTCCACGCAGCTCGGACTTCTCACAGCCCCGCAGCTGGCTTCCAGGAGTGCGTGTTCCAAGCGGCAGGAAATAGAAGGTACCCATAGCTTGAGGATGGAACCTGGAAACTAGCACAGTGTTGTTTCTGTCATATTCTATTGGTCAGCCAGTGACAGAATCCACTTAGACTGAAAAGGAGGGGTAGAGATGCAACTTCCCAATGGGAGGAGAATCAAAGAATTTGTGTCCATCTTTATTCCATCAGAATGCCTCTGGATGACACTGTGTCTGGAATGTGATTTACTCATTTTCACACTACATCCCTTAACCAGAATAGGGTAATCTGTTTTGCATCATCAGAGGCTTTCTTCTATCATCTGAATATCCAGATGCTTTAAATGTCATCTTGTGACATATGATTTTTAGTGGTAGTAAGAATTAAAAGGCTAAAAAGACAGTGCCAAGATAGATGCAGCTAGCTGACAAGGTTCCTCAGCCACACCAACGATACAACAAAGATGGTTATCAATGCTTGAGAGATATTTTTTCTCTTGCTTTCCTATCCTGTCCCAGAGAACTTCTCCCTTTTTATCAGTTCTAGCATAGATATCAAGTAATGCTCCAAATAAAGTCATAAAATCCTGTATATTCTTGGCAGCCAATAGAAAAAGAAACCATAAGTGATATGACAGCAGGAAATATTTTTAAAATTAAAATGACAATGAAGTAGCTATTAAAATCCAGCTACTATGATTTTGGGAAAGATCTAGATCTCCCTCTCAATTTAGGACCATTCAATTCACTATCTCAATGAATATCAATTGGCAGTGGTCAAATACACAGTTTTCCAAAGCGAGGGAAATGTGAGCTTGATTTTAATTCTCAGGAAAATTACAAAATGGAAAACAACTGAATGCATGCTTTTTTTTTTTTTTGATGATGATGATGTTACATATGTCCATTGCAGAAAATGTCAAAAATATCTAAAAGTTTAAGCTGAAAACAAAAATCACTATAATCTTGCCATTCAAAGATAATAAATGTATTTTTATTGTATTTGTTTCTAGGATTTCAAAATGCTTCTTCATTAGGTATAAAGCCTATAAAAAGATGTATAATTTTGTTTGTATTGTACCTCATTGTTTATCTTTGAATTAAAATTAAACTGTAAGCATTTTCCTATTTCATCAATTATTTAAAATTTAAAAACCACACGAAATAAGTTATTATGTAAATTACCATAGTAAGTTATTCATTCCTGCAGTCTTTTCAATACTTTGCTATCATAAATAATGCAGTGATGATCATTTGTGTTCAGGAAACTATGATGATTTCTTATCTGCAGCAGCAAGTTTGACAGTTTTTCACTGAACCCTTATGATGGGATTCAGTGAAACATGATGGAAAAACATGGGTTGAATAAAAACTCTCAATGGTAGTCATGACTGGTTAAATAATACATTCTGAAACAGTTTATCAATAAGAAGGTCTTCCATGAAAAGTATCTTTCAGTGCCATTTTCAAATTTTGTGAGAACTTGGAAGAACACATTGGCATCACAATAGTTATTTTACCTTTGTCCTCCTCCAGGTCCATTTTCCACCCTTCTCTGCTCTACTTTATGGCAGGGATGGGACTGATTCTTATAGAGGTCTTGTGTGTTTCCTCTCTCTCTTGGAACCCTGTCACAGCCATGAGAACAAATACAAGCCTCCCTGCTGGCAGATTCAAATCCTGTGGAAGAGAGCTGAGTTGTTTCAGGGAAGCCATCCTAGACCAGTCATCTAGCCAACCACCAGCTGAAGGCAGATGTTTGAACAAGCCAAGTTATGGTCAAAATATGTGAGCTAAGGTCACCATAATTGACTAGCTGAACTATGCTCACGAGAAATTTATTTTAAAGGGTGGTTGTTTAAATTGACTGAGTTTGGGGGTGTTTTGTTGTTTTTTAATACAGCAAAAGTTGCATAATGCATATTAGCAAATGACACAAAATTGGGCAGAATAGCTAGTAGGTAGCTACTTTGGAATAGTGGACTATCAATAGCCATAAGAATTTGAAAGAGGTTCTGTATATCTGATCAGCTGGGTGTACTTGATTAAAAATTCACTAAAAACTCTTAGGTTGTTCCAAGACAAATAATGTCCAGATTCAGGGATGTAATGTTTTCCACTCTATTTTCAGCAGAGTTTCTCTGAAAATGTTGGTTGTATTCTGGAGGCTGATGTCAAGAAGAATGATGAGAATGGATCTGGAAATCATGTCATATGGAACAAGTGCTATCAAACTAGTTGGTTCAACTGTTTACCCATCAGGTTGTGACAAGAAGAAAAAGTTTATGCCACAATGTAAATCAACTATATCAGTAAGCATACTTTTAAATTCAGCTAGCTTTAGTTTTTCATAGAAAGAATTTTTCAATGATGATAGCAGTATGTTGATTTCTTTTTTTTAATTTTGGCAGTGCTGGGTCTTCTTGCAGTGTGCAGACACTGTGTTGTACCACGTGGGCTCTGTGTTGCAGCATATGCTGCAACTAGTTGTCCCATGACATGTAGGATCTTAGTTCCCTGACCAGGGATTGAACTCTTGTCCTCTGTATTGGCAGGCAGATTCTTAACCACTGGACCATGAGGGAAGTCCCAGTATGCTGATTGATATTCTGCCACAGTTCTTTATGTTGATGTGGATCTATAACTTACAGTTCCCAAAGGGTAAGGAACAGCCATGGGTTAGTATTGGTCCATACATTGAATATCTCTGAAACAGAGGAATGGTTGAATAAACTCAAGTTGCCTTTCTTAGGGGGGAAAAAAAAAACACCTAAAAAACTAAAAATAATCAAAACCCAATAATTGTGTCTTCAGTGTGTTAAACTGTATAGGGAGTTGATTTACTTTATATATTTCCAGAAGGAAGAATCAAGGGACAAGGAAGGGAATAGATTTTAGCTCAATACAGAGAATATTTTAAGAATAATAAGCCACAAAGAGAAATACTGTCCTTATTCCCCATTAGAAATGTTCACAATAGGGCAAAGATGAGATTGAATTGGGAAAGTTAATGATGCTTTCAAATTTTATGATTTAAAGATTCTCTTTTGTCTAATTAAAATAGTTTTTTTTCTTTCTTCTCTCAAGTAATTCATTTCTGAACCCTTGCAGACTTCTGACCCTGTCATTCTGCTAAACAAAAGAAAGAAATAATACAAATTGTACTTAACAGTTGAAATGATAACAAATAGGCATATATGATACCTACTTCAGATATGTTAAATGAGCTGTCCACTGACATTGTTGTCTTGTAGAAACAAATGACTGGAAGTAAAGTTGTTCATTAATTGTACCTTAAAAGACACTGAAAAGAAATTTCTTAATTGGGTTCCCCAAATAAACAAATGCAATATATTTAAATTAAATTATTATCATTTGATAAAGTGACATATTAAAAACTAAACATTTGGAAAAGACTTTCAGTTAAGTTCAGTTCAGTCACTCAGTCATGTCTGACTCTTTGCGACCCCATGGACTGATTTTAGATGTTAGTCTAAAAAAAAAGACTTTAGATACTAGTAGAATGTGAAGTCAGAAAAATTTTTTATTTGTTTTTTTGTTAAAGTTGAAAATGAACAGTAGTTTCAAGTGAACATTTCCTATGAGCTTTTTCTTTTTGATGTGATAGTTCCATAGAAACCTATCCTTAATTCTTATATAATTTGAAGACTCAAGCATTATATGTGAGAACCAAAACCATCCACATCCACATAACTTACTCTATACATTAACATAACTTTATTATTTCATTGTTTTTATCAATACAACTTTATTGCTCTAGGGAACTCTTGCTCAGAAAGATAAAAGTTTTAAGCAATTTTACTGTCTCAAGAACACATCAAAAGACTTATTTTAATTAACATCAAACTGTTTGACATCTCAACAGATAGTATCAAAATTTTCAAGACACTTGGAAATCCTTGCTTTAAATCCTCTCCTTGTTGTGTCTTCAATCCTAAACTTTTATATTATGATCTTTACCTAATCCTACCGAAAATTTCTGATTAAGAGACTTGCCTTAAACAAACTTCATGTTTAATCTCTTGCAACCCCATGGACTGTAGCCCACCAGGCTCCTCTATCCATGGGATGCTTGAGGCAAGCATTCTGGAATGGGTTGCCATTTCCATCTCCAGGGGATCTTCCCCACCCAAGGATCAAACACACATCTCCTGCATTGCAGGCAGATTCTTTACTATCTGAACCACCAGGGAAACCCCCAAAACAAACTTCAACATCTCCTAAATATTCCAACTTTGCTTCTACACCCTAAGATGTTATTGAGGTAAGTAGCTCACTGGGGCTGGGGGGGGGGGGGGGGGGCGGGGATTCCTGATTTGTGGAATTTGGTGATTTCTGTGGTATAAGTATTCCTATCATGGCTGACTTCAAGTTACCAAGGTGATCCTTCTCAGGCTAACAGGAGTTAGGTTCAGCACACCACTGCCTCTAAGGGACTATCAAGATAGTGTTCTCCCATGCTTCTCTAACCTAAACTCAGATTTGTCTTATTGATGGATTGTTTGGATGCCATCTGGGGGAAACCAATGTTCAACAATACTGGGGATCTGTGAAAATCTAATCAAGAACTTCTCTTGGCCATGGTCCAGGACCTCAAGTTGGAACCATGGTTGCCTCTTTGGCCCTTTGAGCCTCTTGCTGGTACAGGAAGCTGTTGGCCTCTGTGACTGGGATGATGAGGTAAGTCTTGCATTAAGTCCCAACTCTAATTTCTTTTCTTTAAAGGCCCCCAAATGCTGAGTTTATTTTGTCTTCTTTAAATAAGAAACTCATTTTAGGAATCCTTTGATTATATGTTCAGTTAAATAACTTTTATCTTTGGTGGAAGTCAGTGCTATTACTTACAACACAACTTGTCTCTATCGCTGTCATCTTTTGTTGTATATCTACAAAGGAAGAGTTCACAGCGAGGGGATGTGGGTAAGGTAGATAAATCCATTACTCAAACTGACCCTGAGGACTGAAAAGTTCAGAAAGTGTCTTTTGAATTTTGGAAAATCCTGTGGATGTTTTGCCTCAGCTCACTTGTTTCCCTGGCTAAGATGGTAAAAAATCTGCCTGCAGTGCAGGAGACCTGGGTTTGATCCCTGAGTCAGGAATATCCTCTCGAGAAGGGAATGGCTACCCACTCCAGTGTTCTTGTCTGGAGAATTCCATAGACAGAGGAGCCTGGCAGGCTTACAGCCCATTGGTCCACAAAGGGTTGGATACAACTGAAGTGATTTAGCACTAGCACAGCATCCCAAATATCCAATGTTCTGCTTTTTTTTTTTTTTTTAATGTTTCTGAGGGAATATCTAAGGCATTTAGATTCCAAAATTGTTCCCTTAAAATGTCTTCGCCAAGGCAAACAAAAACTGAAAAACTAAAAATGGTCTCTTTTAGAGTCTTCCAAGTCTTAGTACAAATCAAATAGCTCTTTTATTATTTATCTTCCCCCAACTTAAGTTTCCCTACTTCCTTTGACTTCTTCCTTTTACCTCCTAACTGTCTAGAAAAATCTCCAAAGTGCAATTACTTCATAAAATTAACCACCCCTCCCCTCACCATCAGAAACAGGGAAAATTGCATTGTTTTAAGGTCTGGTCTCATATTGAGCCAAAAAGCCAAGTGATAAAATTTGCAGAGGAATTAGAAATAGTTTTAGGAATCAATAATCCAGTAACCCCAAGTGTATATCAAATAGTACATATGTGTTCTGTTATGAAAGAGTCGAATGGAAAGATAGGATTCAAAGACCCCAATTTGCATAAGAAATCAGAAGAATTTAGAAAAGTTGTGTATATTAGACAAGGTCTTTTGGAAACTCTCCCCTCCTGTGAGCACAGATTGAATGCTGATCCCGTCTTATAAGCAAAGAAAGGAACCATCCATTGGAGAATTCAGAGACAAGTTCTTTAATACCTTTAGACAGTTTTCATAAGTAACTCCTGCTGCAAATGTAATGAGCTTTCTACTAACTTTTTGCCAATACCTTTAAGCCTGAAACAGAAAGTTTAATACACTAGAAACATTTAGAATTTAAACATCTATAATTTAAAACATTCTAGAAAAACTAGAATGGAATAATAGACTCATTGCCAGACATTCAGCACTTCACTGAGCATTTTTAAAAGAATATGAGAACAAAGGGAATAAGACTCAGATAAAACAATTAGACATTCCCTATGAGGAGGAAGAGGAGGAGGAAAAGGAATCAAATGCCCAATCTCTTATTTTATCCTTTAAAATTCACAAGGAGAATGTCCTCATAATGTTAGAAGGCAACCTTTTGCTTGATCTGGGCACTACTTTATTAGTCTTAAACTGCTATTTAATTCAACATCTCCCTTGGAGAGATGGTTGTGGGTGTTTAAGAATACACAAGCGTTCCACATGTCCTGGCTGAGAGCAGAGGTGCAGTCTCGGCTCCTCAGTGACCCCACACTTGTGAATTTGACAGGGACAGATGTATGCTCAAAGTGGAATCATCAACAAATTAAGTGATTTCTTGATAGACTCTTTCCTGAAAAGTCTGAGGACTTCCTATTCGTAATGAGGTCGCAACTAATTGGCATATTAACTTAGACTTACTGTGTCTAAATCAAGTCCAAATTGAAGATCTCAAAGAAATGCTAGAGTTTTTGTGGGTAACACTTCTATAAAACTGGCGGCATTAATAGGACTGAACCTCTAGCTAAACCTCTATCTAGTGAGAAAAGTACATTTGTTGAGACGTTCTTAAGTTTCAGTGAGTTTCACCTGGGGAGCTTGTTAGACTGCCTGTGTCCTGAGTCAGCAGGCCAGATATGGCCCAGGACTCTGCATTTAACACTTCTCCAAGTGACTCTGGTACATAATATTCTCTTAAAGCACTAGCTAAAGACAGACCAAAACTAACAGAAAATGGACTGGTTCTTAAAACTCCTGTCCTTCTAGGTAAAAACATCAATGAGTTGAGGATGTAGAATCATTCAGAATCTTAGATGCATAAATAGAATATTCATTCCCCAGTTCCCTGTAGTAGCAACCTCAAATTCTGTTTTATCCTTGTGCCTCCTGAGAGAATATATTTAGTTTAGACCTGTATTTTGTTTCCTTTAGTGTCCTTTCTTTAGTGTTAATTATAATTGACTATTATGATTTCTTTTAGATCATAATAATCAATACTTATTGGCCTTCTTCTGGAAATATCAACAATATACATATCTGGGCTATTGTTATACCCAGGAGTTTACTAAGTCATCCTCATACTTTTTCAGAATCCTCTATCAGGACATAAAGAATCTGAAATTTTCCTGTAATTATAGTCTTTTTTTTTTTTTTGCAATTATATTCTTATCATTCAAAGGAAGATTTGCAGAAGAACATATATTTTAGAAGATGTGAATCAGACACTGAATTTTAAGTTTCTAAAAATTCAAAATACTTTTAGGCCATGCTGGCCTATCAGCAGATGTATTCCTCAAGTAAATATGTAATAAGAAACATTACAAGTACAATAAAATAGCTGTTAGATTTTATATAAATATTTGTTATTGCAAACTCCCTCCTTTATAGTTAGCAATTTTCAAAACTCTCATATCAGTTCTTTAAATTCCTAATAAAACATATCAACTCTATATTCTAAGATATTCAGTTACATGAAATTTCATTGTTGCACACTTATAATATCATCAACATTTCCAGCTTTAACCCTGCAGAGCAAAAACAGTCTTGAGAAAGAACACAGCTGGAAGAATCACCCTACCTGATTTCAGGCCACACCACAAAGCTACAGTAATCAAAACAGCCTGGTATTGACACAAAAACAGACACACGGATCAATGAACAGATTAGAGAGCCCAGAAATAAACCCATGCCCTTATGGTCTATTAATCTATGGCAAAGGAGGCAAGGGTATATAATGGAGAAAAGACAGTCTCCTCAATAAATGGTGCTGGTAACACTGGACAGCTACACATAAGAGAATGAAATCAGAACATTCTCTAACACCATATATCACAATAAACTCAAAATGAATTAAAGACTTCAGTAAAAACAACAACAACAACTTATTAAAGACCTAAATTTAAGACCAAAACCCATAAAACTCCTAGAGGAAAACATAGGCACAACACTCTGACATAAATTGTAGCAATATTTTTTGTATCTGTCTTCTAAAGCAAAGTAAATAAAAGCAAAAATAAACAAAAGGGACCTAATTAAACCCAAAATATTTTGCACAGTAAAGGAAACCATTGACACACACAAAAAAAAAAACCTACTCAATGGAAGAAAATATTTACAAATGATATCACTGACAAGGAGTTAATATCCAACATACATTAAAAAGCTCATATTAAAACAACAAAACATAAAAAAAAAAACAATTAAAAAGTGGGCAGAAAATCTGAATATATATTTTTCCAAAGGGACATGAAGATAGTAGACAACAGGCACATGAAAAGATGCTCAACACCACTAAATGTTAAGGAAATGCAAATCGAAACTACAGTGAGATATCACCTCACACCTGTCAGAATGGCTATCATAAAATGAACACAGATAATAAATTATTGGCAAGGATGTGTAGAAAAGGGAATTTTGTACATTGTTTGTGGGAATGTAATTGATGCAACCACTGGGGAAACAGAATGGAAGTTTTAAAAAAAATTAAAAATAGAACCAGCAATTATACTCCTGCGTATATATCTGAAAAAACAAAAACACCAGTTTGAAAGGATAACACACCCCAATGTTTATACCAATATTATTTACAATTGTCAAGATATGGAAGCAACATAAGTGTCTACCAACAGGTGAATGGATAAAGAAGATGTGATACACATACACACACACACACACACACAGGAATAATACTTGGCCATAAAAAAGAACGAAATTTTGTCATCTGTAGTAATATGGATGGATTTGGAGGGTATTATGCTAAGTGAGATACTTCAAAAGGGTAAGATAAATACTGTATGATACTGCATTTTTGCGTGAAATCTAAAAATACAACAAACTTGTGAATACAACAAAAAGAAAGCAGAAATAAATATAGAGAACAAACTAGTGGTTACCAGTGAGGAGAAGGAAGGTGGAGGGACAATATAGGGGTAGGAGAGTAAGAGGTACAAACTGTGATGTAGAAAATAAGCTACAGGGATATATTGTACAGCAGAGAAAAATAACCAATATTTTATAATAACAATAAATGGGGTGTAACCTTTGAAAATAAATTAATTTTTAAAAAATTCTGAAAGACAGAAATATAGATCAATGGAACAGAATAGAAAACCCAGAGATAAATCCACATACCTATGGACACCTTATCTTTGACAAAGGAGGCAAGAATATACAATAGAAAAAAGACAGCCTCTTTAACACGTGGTGCTGGGAAAACTGGTCAACCACTTGTAAAAGAATGAAACTAGAACACTTTCTAACACCATACACAAAAATAAACTCAAAATGGATTAAAGATCTAAATGTAAGAACAGACACTATAGAACTCCTAGAGGAGAACATAGGCAAGACACTCTCCGACACAAATCACAGCAAGATCCTCTATGACCCACCTCCCAGAATATTGGAAATAAAAGCAAAAAGAAACAAATGGGACCTAATGAAACTTAAAAACTTTTGCACAACAAAGGAAACTATAAGCAAGGTGAAAAGACGGCCTTCAGAATGGGAGAAAATAATAGCAAATGAAGAAACAGACAAAGGATTAATCTCAAAAATATACAAGCAACTCCTGAAGCTCAATTCCAGAAAAATAAATGACCCAATCAAAAAATGGGCTAAAGATCTAAATAGACATTTCTCCAAAGAAGACATACAGATGGCTAACAAACACGTGAAAAGATGCTCAACATCACTCATCATCAGAGAAATGCAAATCAAAACCTCAATGAGGTCCCATTACATGCCAGTCAGAATGGCTGCTATCCAAAAGTCTACAAGCAATAAATGCTGGAGAGGGTGTGGAGAAAAGGGAACCCTCTTACACTGTTGGTGGGAATGCAAACTAGTACAGTCACTATGGAGAACAGTGTGGAGATTTCTTAAAAAACTGGAAATAGAACTGCCATATGACACAGCAATCCCACTCCTGGGCATACACACCGAGGAAACCAGATCTGAAAGAGACACGTGCACCCCAATGTTCATCGCAGCACTGTTTATAATAGCCAGGACATGGAAGCAGCCTAGATGCCCATCAGCAGATGAATGGATAAGGAAGCTGTGGTACATATATACCATGGAATATTACTCAGCCATTAAAAAGAATTCATTTGAATCAGTTCTAATGAGATGGATGAAACTGGAGCCCATTATACAGAGTGAAGTAAGCCAGAAAGATAAAGACCAATACAGTATACTAACGCATATATATGGAATTTAAAAAGATGGTAATGATAGCCCTATATGCAAAACAGAAAAAGAGACACAGATGTACAGAACAGACTTCTAGACTCTGTGGGAGAAGGCGAGGGTGGGATGTTCCGGAGAGAATAGCTTTGAAACAAGTATACTATCAAGGGTGAAACAGATCACCAGCCCAGGCTGGATGCAGGAGACAAGTGCTCAGGGCTGGTGCACTGGGAAGACCCAGAGAGATGGGGTGGAGAGGGAGGCGGGAGGGGGGATCGGGATGGGGAATACATGTAAATCCATGGCTGATTCATGTCAATGTATGACAAAACCCACTACAATATTGTAAAGTAATTAGCCTCCATCTAATAAAAATAAATGGGGAAAAAATTAAGGAAATATAAAAAAAATTCTAACTTATAAATAAAATTACATACTAAAGACTGAGATAGGTTTATGGAGGTAGGCTTATGATTTTTTTTACCCCAAGTGAATTAACCCATCTATGAAGTTACTTCTGACAGAAACAAAAGGTCTTTATGAATGCAAATTTCAAAAATAATTGGGATAATTATATTAGAGTGAACTATTCTCATCAGCGGAGAAGGCAATGGCAACCCACTCCAGTACTCTTGCCTGGAAAATCCCATGGACAGAGGAGCCTGATGGGCTGCGGCCCATGGGGTCACTAGGAGTTGGACATGACTGAGCGACTTCACTTTCACTTTTCACTTCCATGCACTGGAGAAGGAAATGGCAAGCCGCTCCAGTATTCTTGCCTGGAGAATCCCAGGGACGGGGAACCTGGTGGTCTGCCGTCTATGGGGTCGCACAGAGTCAGACACGACTGAAGCAACTTAGCAGCAGTAGCATTCTCATCAGAAAATTTAGTAAAATTTTGATTCATCTAAGATTTCTCTCTTGTGGGTGAAATCTCTTTTATTGATAGCAGACTGATCAATGGATGGTCTACACAGAATCACACTATTTCAAAGGTTATAAGTTTCTTATTAGGTTATTTCAAATCTGTTATTTTGTGATCCCTTATATGACAAATATGAAATAACCAATGCTGTTTTAGCAAAATATACTGGATAAACATAGCATTTAGAAAAACAATAGCATTATTTAAAGTATAAACAGGACATGATTCTACACCCTAGGAGCTGTTTATTTTTATATGAAGGTAAAACCAACACTTCTTGAGTAAGTGAAGGCCATATCCTAGAACCCCAACTAGGTATTTTCACATGATTTCACATGGTTATTTGACAATCTCAGAATTTAGTTCGCAAGAATTTCTTTTAAAGTAATCTTTTCCCTATGAATCCTCCTATCACAGTCCTCTTTATTTATGAAATGGCTCAGTCAAGCATCCTGATAAAAGGAAGCACCATATTTACACATCAATTTAATTAGTAGAGTTCAAAGGGCTGTGCGAACATTATCTAATTAAACTTCACAACAATTCAGTGAAGCAAGAGGTTACCCATTATCCTCATTCACAGAAGAGAGATTTTGAGTGCTGAGAGGCTAATTGATTTCTTGGTTTCACAATGATGAGTCAGAAGTGAGACTGGGAACAAAACCAGAATTCTTATTCAAATATAAAAGTAACACCGTGGAAATGCTTATTCAGATGCATCAATCCTTCAGCTGGAAGTTGTCCTACTACATAAATAACAAGAGCAATTGCAATGGAATTTGTGTGAATGTATATGTTTCTGTCTAGATTAGAAAAAACTGTGTTCAACAGTATTTGCTTTGGAGACAGTAGTATGATGGCTAAATGCATCCTAGCTAAATAGAGACTATATTAGTAGTGAGAATACTTCAGTGTCTTCCCCAGAATCCTCCTGTTACTTCTAGGAATCCCCAAGAAGTGGATTATAAGCCAGTAAACCAGTGACAATGACCACAGAACATGTCCTCTTTTTTCTTTTTTTCCCTGGCTTCTTTGATTCCTATCTGGTACTTGTTTGACTACGATGCCTGTCAGGAGAGTAATGTCTATACCTAGGGCAATCTCTGGAGAAGGCAATGGCACACCACTCCATACTCTTGCCTGGAAAATCCCATGGGCGGAGGGGCCTGGTGGGCTGCAGCCCATGGGGTTGCGAAGAGTCAGACACGACTGAGTGACTTCACTTTCACTTTTCACTTTCATGCATTGGAGAAGGAAATGGCAACCCACTCCAGTGTTCTTGCCTGGAGAATCCCAGGGATGGGGGAGCCTGGTGGACTGCCGTCTATGGGGTCGCACAGAGTCGGTCACGACTGAAGTGACTTAGCAGCAGCAGCCGCAGGGCAATCTCTGGATACTTCTAAAGCTTCTAATCCTTGGGGTGTCAGACCAGCCTTGAATTCCTTACAGAGCTAAGGACCAGTAGGATTCTGTTCTGTTCCATACTTGATTCTCCAGGGATATGGAATCCTTTTTTTTTTTTCAGAAACTCATAGAATTGCTCATGAACAGTTATATCAGCTTTTGTTGTTGTGGTCCAGTTGCTCAGTCATGTCCGACTCTTGGACCGTGTGGACTGCAGCATGCCAGATTTCCCTGTCCTTCACAATCTTCTGGAGCTTGCTCAAACTCATGTCTTGAGTTGGGGATGCCATCGAACTATCTGGTCCTCTGTCGTCCCCTCTCCTCCTGCCTTCAATCTTTCCCAGAATGATGGTCTTTTCTGACCTGATAATCGATATCAGCTTTTACCTTGAGCCTTTCTGCTGCAAAGTCCAGTAGACCTCTTGGGGGTGAGATGCATGTTTCTCTTTTCTTCCTCCCATTAACAAAGCCATGTTCCTTTCAAATAGACACTGGTGCATTGGAGGCATGGATGGAGGCTGAAGGACATTTGGGACAATAGGTTGTTCACTCAGTCGTGTCTGTTTGCGACCCCATGAACTGCAGCACGCCAGATTTCCCTGTCATCATCATCTCCCAGAATTTACTCAAACTCATGTCCTTTAAGTCAGTGATGCCATCCCACCATCTTATCCTCTGTTGTCCCCTTCTCCTCTTGCCCTTAATCTTTCCCAGCATCAGTCTTTCCCAATGAGTTAGTTCATCACATCAGGTGGCCAAAATATTGGAGCTTCAACTTCAGCGTCAGTCCTTCTAGGGAAGATTCAGGGTTGATTTCCTTGAGGATGGACTGGTTTGATCTCCTTGCTGTCCAAGGGACTCTCAAGAGTCTTCTCCAGCACCACAGTTTGAAAGCATCAATTCAAAGGGCCTGCATTGCCAATCTCCAAGGGGTATACAGAGCACACAAATGGAGTAAGATTAAAACACATTTTCATCCTTTCTTTACAGGAAAGGATGTTTACCAAGCTCACATGTAAAATGATCAAGGCAAGGATAGATGTACTCACTGAAAAAAAAAAAGGTAGGATTGGGGGAGCACCAGCTCCTTAGGTTCCCAAGAGTTCAGTTTGAAAGCCAGTGAGTTCAGTTCCTTTTGCCTAAAAACATAGCTACTGAAAGCCAGATAGTCTGAATAATGTATACACACGGGGCTGATGTTTTGGAAACACAAATTATTTTTTTCATAATTCTGTTATTTCCTTTGTACGTAGTCTTAGACCTTCCCTTCTTCCATCTTGCTGCTTGCTGGTCTTGGCCTATTGATAACAATGCTGTGGCTGAAACTGCTCTTTTGGTTCTTAGGATTGTAAGATGCCATCAGCAATAACCATTAAGAAAATTTTTTAAAAAGCTTATTGACACAGGAGCTGGAAGTTACATGGCACACCTGGGGCACACAGTCAGTGAGGTCACAGGTAAAGCAAAAGAGAGTGAGAGAGAATGTAACTGGGGCTCTGCCTTTTATTGGGGCTCCGGGTGGGGGGATAGGATTGCCAAGGCTCGCTCTTGTTTGTGAATTTAAAACAAAAATGGGAGTTAACAGCACAGGGCGAGAGAATACATGCAGCTCAAATCATCAGTTAGCAAAATCAACCAATATCTCTAAAACAGAGGAGTCTGGAGGAGATGGGTAGTCTAGGTCGTTATCTACTGGCTGGCAATGTGTTTATCCAGTGGCAATTTAGAATAGTTTGATAGGAATAGTACAGCATAATGTGTTATTGTTGTTGTTTAGTCACTGAGTCATTGCAGACCACAAACTGCAATTCCTTGATCCTGAATAAATCCATTTTTGCTGGAGAAATAACTGTCAGTCTCTTTGTTTTAGGTCAACACGACTTTGTGGTTCCTTTATTTAAGAAGTGGAGTCTTTTTTCCATGCTTTGAATCTGAGCCTGGCCATAGAAATCTGATCAATAGAATAAAGGAAAAATGAAAGAGCACCAGAGAAAATCAAATAAATAGTTGTTTTCTGTGTTTCATCCTTAAATCAATGGGAATAATTCTAGTATTTCTTTTTTTGTTGTTGTTGTTGTTTTTAATTAATTTATTTATTTTTCAGTGGGTTTGTCATACATTGATATGAATCAGCCATAGAGTTACACATATTCCCCATTCCGATCCCCCCTCCCACCTCCCTCTCCACCCGATTCCTCTGGGTCCTCCCAGTGCACCAGGCCCGAGCACTTGACTCACTCATCCCACCTGGGCTGGTGATCTGTTTCACCATAGATAATATACATGCTGTTCTTTCGAAACATCCCACCCTCACCTTCTCCCACAGAGTTCAAAAGTCTGCTCTGTACTTCTGTGTCTCTTTTTCTGTTTTGCATATAGGGTTATCATTACCATCTTTCTAAATTCCATATATATACGTTAGTATACTGTATTGGTCTTTATCTTTCTGACTTACTTCACTCTGTATAATGGGCTCCAGTTTCATCCATCTCATTAGAACTGATTCAAATGAATTCTTTTTAATGGCTGAGTAATATTCCATGGTGTATATGTACCACAGCTTCCTTATCCATTCGTCTGCTGATGGGCATCTAGGCTGCTTCCATGTCCTGGCTATTATAAACAGTGCTGCGATGAACACTGGGGTGCACGTGTCTCTTTCAGATCTGGTTTCCTCAGTGTGTATGCCCAGAAGTGGGATTGCTGGGTCATATGGCAGTTCTATTTCCAGTTTTTTAAGAAATCTCCACACTGTTCTCCATAGTGGCTGTACTAGTTTGCATTCCCACCAACAGTGTAAGAGGGCTCCCTTTTCTCCACACCCTCTCTAATTCTAGTATTTCAAAACTGAGGATTTTTTCTCTATTTATTTTTGACTGATAACATTCATTAGATTAAGAAAATTTTCTCCATTCCTCAGTCAGAATGACTGTTTGAAAAACTTGTTTCTTTGTTGTTGATTTATTAAATCACAAATAGGTGTTGACTATTATAAATAGCTTTTTCTACATCTTTTGAGGTTGTAAGAGTAATGGTGCATGTGTCCTAAGTTGCTTCAGTCCTGTCTGACTCTTTGCGACTCTATGGGCTGTAGCCCACCAGGCTCCTCTGTCCATAGGATTCTCCAAGCAAGAATACTGGAGTGGGTCGCCATGCCCTCCTCCAGGAATCTTCCTGACCCAGGAATCGAACCCATGTTGCTTATGCCTCCTGCATTGGCAGGCATTCTCTACCACGAGTGGCACCTGAAAAGCTGGGTAGTAATACAGTTTAAAGAATTCAATTTTTGGTAATATAGTTTTAAAAAATCTGAATTCTTGTCTTATATTCTTTTAATACTGTGGTTTTATTTTTTTTTTCAACTTAAAAAGTTTTCGTCTTTATTTTCATGGACATTTATTTTCTCACATGATTATCTAGGCAAGAAATGTGTTTTACAATGAATGTTTTAGCTTGCACTCAAAAATCTGACTTTGACAGCAGGCATTTAAAAACTGTGGTGTCAGAGGGTCTTCAGAATATATATTAAAAAAACTACTGTGGTTTTAAATTTACTAATATTCATAAGTAAAATTAGACAGTTTTTTTTATTCCCGTCACCTTTGTCCTGTTTTGATATCAGTATTATGCATGCATGCTTAATCTCTCAGTCGTGTCCGACTCTTTGTGACCTCAGGGACCAGGCAGCCCACCAGGCTCCTCTGTCCATGGGGATTCTCCAGGCAAGAACATTGGAGTGGGTCGCCATGCCCTCCTCCAGGGGATCTTCCCAACCCAGGGATCGAACCAGGGTCTCCTGCATTGCAGGTGAATTCTTTACCAGCTGAGCTACCAGGGAAGCCCCATCAGTGATCTTATAAATTAAATTGGGTGAAGTTTCTTCTCCCTCTTTGTCCCCTTCCCCCACCGTCTCCACCTCCTCCTCTTCCTTTCTTCTCTTTCCATACTAAGTTTATATAAGACATAATTATTTATTCTTTAAAGAATTAAAAGTTCTTTCTGAAATTATCTCCAGACCATCTAGTATTATTCTTCACATTATTTTAATGTGAAGAACTGTTTACCAATTCAATTTATTTTATACTTAGTAGTTTTAATCAGATTTTCTCTGTCTTGGGAGAATTTTGGTCATTCCCACTTCCACTCTCCAGTTTTTAAAATTTTATTTTATTTTACTTATTTATTTCTGGCAGTGCCACAGAGCTAGTAGGATCTTGGTTCCCCAACCAGGGATCAAACCTGGGCCCACAGTAGTGAAAGCACTGAATCTTAACCACTGAATCACCAGGGATTCCATTCTCTGGTTTTAACATGCTATCCAGGTTTTAAGTATCAATCTACGTTTTTAAAATTTAATGGCATAAGATTATATAATTTTAAAATGTCCCACTGTCTCAGTTACATTTTCTGATTTTACTTTTTGTGCCCTCTCTCTTTTTTCTTTCCCTAATTTTGATCCTAATAGCAACTTTACATACACCTATGAAAATTTTGGTGTATTCTAATACAGATTGTAAATTTATCCTATTGAAAATATGAGCTCTATGAAATGATTCATACCATTAATTGAGATATTCCAAATTTTAATTATATAATTCAAAGATTAGATGTGTATACAGCTTGTGATATTTCATATTTAATTTTTCTTACATAAAGCTATATTTCAGTAAATTATGGTTTATAGTAAATGCATGTAAGTGCAATAAAACCTGCAGGATTTTGGTATTCCACTCATTGATACTTACATTTGAAATTTCCAATTGCTTATGAATAAAATGCAAACAAAATTTAGATGATTCATCTACAGAATTTCAACTCCACTCTAGTACACTTAGTTTGCTCACTAAAAAATTGAAATTTCAAAATTTATATAATATCTATGATGAGCAAATAGAAATACATAGATAGCTGTACATATGTATATGCATATTTTTAAAACTTGTAAATTTGGACAACCACTGTTCTGCTTCAGTTGGCAGAATATCTCATCTCAATTGGAAACAATTCTGAATTATGTATGTACCACAATTAACCCCAAGGAATTTCTGTGCATATCATTTTTTTCTTAGATGCTTTAATGATGTATAATTCACCCATTTAAATTATACAATTCAGTGGCTTTTAGTATTCATCACCAGTCACAAAATTGTGTGTTTATCACCATAATCAATTTTTTACCATTTTCATCATCTTTTTATCCATTAGCAGTCTCTTCCCAATTCTCCCTGCCTCCCCAGTCACAGTCAGTTACTAATCTGCTTCTATCTTTATGGATTTGTCTATTTAGGTTATTTTATATAAAGGGAATCATACTATGGTGTTATATTTGTGTACTAGTTTTGTGTGGGGTCATGTGTTCTTTTCCTTGGGGTATATATCTAGGAGTGGAATTATGGAGTCATAAGGGAACTCCCTATTTAACATTGTGGACAGCCAGATAATTTCCTAAACCATTTTATACTTAAATGAGAAATGTAGGTAGATTCCAATTTTTACTTTCTTGTCAACACTTAATATTATCTGAAATTCTGATAGTGACCTTGGTGGGTATGAAGTGTTATCTCATTTGGTTTTGGTTTGCACTTCCCTAATGATAATGATAGTGAGCATCTTTTCATGTGATTTTATTGACTATTTGTTTAACTTCTTGGAAGCATCTCTGTTCAGATCATTTGTCCATGTTTGAATTAGATTATTTTTTTTCATCGATGAACTGTAAGAGCTCTTTGTTTATTTGGGGTATAAATCCCTTATCAGATATTTGATTTGCAAATATTTTCTCTCATTCTTTGGGTTGTCTTTTTGTTATCTTGATGATAACTTTTGAGGAATAAAGCTTTAAAAAATTTTTTATGAAATTCAATTTATCCTTTTTTTTTCTTTTATTGATTGTGTTTTTGGTGTAATAGTTAAGAAGAATCTGCCTATCCCAAAGTTATGAAGATTTACTGCAATATTTTCTTCAAAGAGTTTTATAACTTTAGCTCTTATGTTTGGTCTCTGATCCATCTTGAGTTAATTTTATGTATAGTATGAGAAAGCAGTCCAACTTCATTCTTTTGCCCATGTGGACATCCAGTTGTTCTAGAACTATTGGTTTAAAAGACTTAAACCATGGAGATTGCCAATATCCCTTACGTATTCTACAGATTCAGTGAAATTGTCAAAATTCCAACAGACTTTTTTCAGGAGTTGACAACTTAATCCTAAAAATCATATGGAAAATTATGAAGCATGAGATGAATGAATAGGGGACCTCTTTCCTTGTATTTATGTGATCTTTCAGTTCAGTTCAGTTGCTCAGTCGTGTCCGACTCTTTGTGACCCCATGGACTGCAGCACGCCAGGCCTCCCTGTCCATCACCAACTTCCGGAGTTTACTCAAACTTATGTCCGTGGAGTTGGTGATGCCATCCAACCATCTCATCCTCTGCTGTCCCCTTCTCCTCCTGCTTTCAATCTTTTCCAGCATCAAGGTCTTTTCCAATGAGTCAGCACTTCGCATCAGGTGGCCAAAGTACTGGAGTTTCAGCTTCAACATCAGTCCTTCCAATGAACACCCAGGACTGATTTCCTTTAGGATGGACTGGTTGGACCTCCTTGCAGTCCAAGGGACTCTCAAGAGTCTTCTCCAATACCACAGTTCAAAAGCATCAATTCTTCAGCACTCAGCTTTCCTTATAGTTCAACTCTCACATCCATACATGACTACTGGAAAAACCATAGCCTTGATGCTGCTGCTGCTGCTAAGTCACTTCAGTAGTGTCTGACTCTGTGCGACCCCATAGATGGCAGCCCACCAGGCCCCCCCATCCCTGGGATTCTCCAGGCAAGAACACTGGAGTGGGTTGCCATTTCCTTCTCCAATGCATGAAAGTGAAAAGTGAAAGTGAAGTTGCTCAGTCGTGTCCGACTCTTAGCATCTCCATGGACAGCAGCCTAACAGGTTCCTCCATCCAAGGGATTTTCCAGGCAAGAGTACTAGAGTGGGGTGCCATTGCCTTCTCCATAGCCTTGACTAGACGGACCTTTGTTGGCAAAGTAACGTCTCTGCTTTTTAATATGATCTTTAATTCTCTTCAAAAATGTTTTGTTGTTTTTCAGGATAGGATATTTTCCATTCTTTCTGTTAAATTTTTTCCTGAGTGCTTTATCCTTTCTGCAATCATTTCTTAATTTTGTTTTCAGTTTATTCATCACTAATGTGTAAAAACAATTGATTTTTATATATTGATCTTGTATCCTGAAGCTCTGTTAAACTCATTTATTGGTTCTAATAATATTTAGTGGATTATTTAGGAATTTATGTATGCAAGATCATGTCATCTGCAAAAAGAGATCATTTTATGTCTTCCTTTCCAACATGAATGCTTTTTATTACTTCTTCTTGAACTGGCTGGAACCTCCAGTACAATGTAGAATAAAAGTGGTAAGAATTGTCATCTTTGTCTTATTCTTGGTTTTAGGGGGAAGATATTCAGTCTTTCACCAATAGGTATGATTTAAGCATGGAATTTTTTTAAATGCTTATTATCAAATTGAGAATCTTTCTTCTCCCTAGTTTGTTGTGCATGTTTGTCACTCAGTTGTGATCAATTCTTTGTGACCCCATGGACTGTAGCCCACCAGGCCCTCTGACCATGGAATTCTCCAGGCAAGAGTACTGGAGTGGGTTGCTATTTGCTTCTCCAGGGTATCTTCCCGACCCAGGGATCAAACCTGGGTCACAGGCATTGCAGGCAGATTCTTTACCATCTGAGCCATGAGTGTGTCTTTATTTTGAAAGAATGTTGCATTTTGTTGAATGCTTCTTCTGTGTCTAATGAGATGATCACAAAGCTTTTGTCCTTTATTCTGCAGATGGTGTGCATTACATTAATTGATATCGTATGTTAAAGTAAAATATATTCCTAGTGTAAACCTCATTTGGTCACAATATGTTACCCTTTTTATTCATAGCTGGATTCAGCTTGCTAGTATTTCACTGAGGATTATTGGCTCTATATAAGGGATATCAGTCTGTACTTTTTTGTGATGTTTCTATTTCAATATCAGAATAATACTGGATTCACAGAGGAAATATCCCCAACTTGTCTATTTTTAGAAAAGTTTCAAAGGAAGTGGCATTAATTTGCCTCTAAATATTTAGTAGAATTCATTAGTGAAGTTATTTGGACTTGGGCTTTTCTTTGTGGGAGGAAGTTTTTAAACTACATATTCAATCTCCTAAATTTTTAAATGTCTACTCAGATTTTCAATTTTCTCCTTGTGTTAGTTCTGGTTGTCTGTGTCTTTCTAGGAATTCATCCATTATAGGTTTCCATAGTATTCCCTTACAATTTCTTTTATTTTTAGTTATTATTTTTCTAAAAAGCCCTTACAATTGCTTTTAGTTTCTGTAAGGTTGTTAATTATGTCCTTTCTTTCATTCTTGACTTTAGCAATTTGACACTTTTCTTTTTTTTTTCTTTCCTGGTCAACCGAGGTAAAGTTTTGACAATTTTTGTTGATCTTTTCAGAAAAATAAATTTTGGTGTTGTTTATAATCTCCTTTGTTTTGTATTCTCTATTACTCTCATATATGCTGTAATCTTTATTCTTTTCTTCCTTCTCTTTCCTTTGAGTATAGCCAACTCTTCCGTTTCTAGTGTTCCAAGTTGGAAGAGTAGGATGCCGATTCAATATATTTCCTCTTTTTAAAACATGTCAATGTATGGCAAAAAAACACTACAATATTGTGAAGTAATTAGCCTCCAACTAATAAAAATAAATGAAAAAAAAAAATAAAGACATTTGCAGCTATAAGTTTCTCTCTAAGCACTGCCTTAACTGCATTCCATAAGTTTTGCTATGGAAAAACCTAGTTTTGCTAGGTTTTCATTCTCATTCAGTTTAATGTAATTTTGATTTCTTGTTTGATGCTTTAGTCAGTTTGGAGGGTACTACTTAATTTCCACACATATGTAAATTTCCCAAATTCCTTATTGCTTTTTCTCATTTCATTCCATTGTTGTTGAAGAACATACTTTTTGTAATCTCAATCCTTTAAAATGTACAGAGCTTTTCTTGTAATGAAAGTCAGTTAGAAGTGAATTGTCTTAGTTTTTATTTATCTGGAGATGTTTTTGCCTTCATTTTTGAGAAAGAATTTTACTAAATGTAAGGTACATGTTTGACAGTTTTGCTTTTAGCACTTTAAATATGTCATCCACTGTCATTTTTATTGAGGTTCCCTTATATGTAATGAGTCATTTTTTGCTTGCTGTTTTAGAGATTTTCTCTTTGCTTTTGAACATTTTAAGTATGATTTCTTGGGGATGTATCTACTTGAGTTTATCTTAGTTGGAGATTGGTGATTTCCTTGCCTTTGTTCATTAATGCTTTTCATCAAATTTGGGAAGTTTCAGCCATTATTTCTTCAAACATTGTTTCTGATCATTTCTTTGTTTTCTTTCATTCTAATAACTCCATCACACATATGTTAGTGTGTTTATGAATTTTCCACATTTCTCTGAAGTTTTTTGCACTTTTCTCTATTCTTTTTACTATCTGTTCTTCAGATGGCACAAACTTTTATTGATCTGTCTCCAAGCTCACTAATTCTTTCTGCTAACAGTTTAAATCTACTATTGAGGCTCTCTAGAAATTTTTTTCATTTTGTTATACTACTTTTCAACTTCAAATTTTACCACTAATTAAAATGATAACACTTTCACTACAAAAGTGTGTCACATTATGATAGATGAGATGATGGTAACGTCTAGAATTACAAAATAGAAGTCACCACATCCATTCTGGATCTTCAATACAATAGTAACAATACTTACTACTATTATTGCAGGCAGATTCTTTACCATCTGAGCCACCATCTTATTCTTTTTAAACTTTCATTCTTCTCTCATGGTTGTAATTCCTTCCTTATCTCTCTAATAACATCAAAATAACTTTTTCAAAGTCCTTTCTAGTTGTATTAGTTGCTTATTTTCCTTAGTCAGCTTTTCTGTTTACCAGATCAGTCATTTGTGCTTTATCATCTTTGTTAAGTTCCTGTGTAATCATTTTTCATGGGTTATCTCCTCTAGGGCCTCCTGGTCTCTTATAACAAGTTTGTGGTGGCCTCAACATTGGCTCTGTTGGAAGTCTGGCTCCTGGACTGCACTCTTCACAGATCCACGTCCAGATTTGCTTCTGTGAAGGCACAGATCCAGACTCTCATAATTCTACAAGCCATGCTGCAGGAGCCCCAAGCTATATGGCAAGAGGTACTGCTGTACTAAGCTCAGCCAAGAGAGCAGAAAGCAGGCGGCACCTTGCTCAGAACACCTTTTCCTAAAGCTGAGCAGATGTGGTCCTGTGCTATGTATACAACTGTGTGGGCATAAAGATGCCAGCTCTTTCTTCCAAGCATTCACCTGAGTCTCCACCCTCTGCTACCTGTAGACTGACTTCACAGCTTCAGAATGTTATGAATTTTATTTGTTCCTCATTGCCATTTTTCTTTTAGGGGAATATTCTTATTCTATTCTATAGAGACTTCTCTTTCTTGTTTTCTAGAATAACTATGTTTATTCATTTTAGAAATGTTTTGCCATATTGTCAAATGATAGGAAAAAAAAAACATTTTATTTCCCACTATGCACTTAAGAGAAGAGAAAGGCTGGTTCAGTTTCAACTGGTCAACATTCCAGCTCAGATGTATTCTGAATATTAAGACTTGGTTTCTCCATTGAAAATGTCAAAAACAACTAGTTTTATATTATATTCAATTCTTGGAAAAGCTATGGCTGGATGTACCCCATGATCTGGAGGGATGGGCATGACAGAAGTACCAGTGGGGAGGAAAGAACTTCCAAATGTTGTCACATATTATTTTACAGTATTACAAATCCCATTCATTAATATCCCATTGCTCTCATGAGAAAAAAAAATTAAGTTTTTGGAAACTGTCAAGCTTACAGAGAGGACAATGCTTTTGCAAAATTATCTTTGCTTGACATTAAGCTATAACCTAATCCAGATGGCCAGTACAAGTTCCCCACAACTCACTCCAGGGCCTTTTGTACCCACCACCAGTCTTTACTCTCCTATCTTCCTTTCCACTAACAACAGCAGACCAGTGGGCACTCAGAACCATTTCCATCAAGACCAATAGAAGGATCTATCTTTATAACCAAGTAAAGACCTCCCTACTCCACCCACCTGTCTGATCTAAGGGTTACGCCACTTTCCAGCACATTGGAAAGACTGTGATGATGAATATAATGAATGATCTCACTCTTCACTTGAGGTCCCCTCCCAACAAATAGAGAGTGGCACAACCTTAACATATAATCATCACGTAACAATAGTTGGGACAAATAGTAACAAGAAGATTGCTCTGTCACACCTGTCAACAAACTGAATGGTGTTATTTCTAATCTGGTCTTCCATAAAGTATAACAACAATGTTAGTAAATGATGTTTGGGCCTAACCTTACAGAGTCCACTACCATAGATGGGGTCAGTGTACGAACCAAAGTGAGGAAAGAATGGGCACCTTGTAAGAATGAGGGGAAAAAAAAAGCTCTCTGTTCTCTTAGGGATTTAATGGGTGGGTCTGTTACCTTGCCTTCAAGCTTTGTTTTGGGAGAATAACTAGCTGATTATAACATCCTCTGTGATGCAAGTACCAAACAAAATTAAGGACAACACATTCACATTCATTTGGAAACACTAAACTCATCCAGAGCATGGAACTCTGAAGAGGCTTGATATGAAAGCAGGGAAATCAAGGGAATGACTTTTTTGAGGTTAAAAAAAGCTTATTAAAAACAAACAAGTGAAACTACATAATAAAACTAAGTACCCCCAAAAATCCAACACTTGTTTTCAAAAATGAACAAAATCCACACAAATGGATTGAAGAAAGCTTCAAAATTTCTTGATGGCATTTTATCCTACCATAACAACCCCTTCCCATGTAGCCCAGTAGGAGTGTGGTGAGATGCTAGGCTGACATTCAGGAGAGCAAGGGAACATCACAGAGCCCCTGTCCTCAGGGAACTCGAATGAACTGTGTGGAAGATGACTTCTAAACCCGAGATGCACAGTAATAAAAATATACCAGATGCACATGAAGTGCTTAGTTAAAACTGATAAAAGAAAACTGTGACAGTCTTTCTTGCCTAATATTACTAAATCCAGCATATGTCAGACAAACAGCCACTTCCTCTGGGAGGCCTTCTGTGACCACCCCAATCCTGGTACCAACCAAGTCCCCTTCCACAGATGTACCCACAGCCCCTGCACTTTTTCACACAGTTTACAATTTTGCCATTACATCTGCATATTACATATTTGTTTAGAGTAGATTATAAACTCCATGAGGGAGAAACTAACCAGCATGTGACACAGCATCTGGCACTAACACGTATGAACTCAATACATATGTCGAGTAAATGAAGGGAGAAATGATGAATGCAGCTAGACCTAGACTAGCTTCAGGCATCAGTCCTTGGAAAGTGGCATGCTAATTAAAGGAGGAGAAAGGCAAAAGGAATCCCAAAGGAAAACAGGAAAGTCACCAAGGCTCTTGTTCTGTGTACTTTAACTTGGTGAAAAGGAGTTAGATTCTTGTTGAAAACTTAATTTGAGAAAGTTAAGTGAATAAGTTCAGTAAGCGCCTACTAGACCTCTTGAAGTAACAGATAAAGCCTCAGAATTCTGATTAATAAACTCAGAGTATTTTGTGAGATATTTCTTCTTGGTAGTGAGGCAGAAAGAACTTCCAAAAGGAAAGCGAACATTATTGGAGTAGTTTCTTTCATTTGGGTCTTCTAATTGGCTTGGCTGGCACTGCAGGGCTATAGAGAAGCAAAAGGACGGTGAAATAGTTGTGTCTCTACCAATCTTGGGAGTTTTGAGTGTCTTACCTGGATTGGCAGGATGGGAAAGAGAAGTGAGCAGAAAGTCCAGGAATTTCAAATCACAAATCCAGGGGGAAATGTGGATAGGTACTGTTTCTTTGCTCCCTATGGCATAATCAGACAAAGTGTGATCTGATAAACTCTTTAGGTAGGAAAATGGTATGATAATGACAGCTCTCCATTAGGAACTAGTAATTACCAAGGAGGGTAACCAGGTTTGCCATTTGGTCTGCACAAGCATGCAGTCTGAGTCATTGGAAAGAACTTGGGCTTTGGAGGCAAACAGATCTCAGCCTTGACAATTATAGATTCTATGTTCCTACATTAATGGTAAGACTATATTCCACATTTATAAAAATAAACCCAATGACATTTCCCAAAACCCTAAATTTCTTGTAAAAATACAATACAATTAAATTAAGTAGATGAAAGCACAGAGCGTGATGCTTGGCATACAGCAGCATCTGATGAATGACAATTGCCTTTGGTTTATTTCTATTCTAATTGAAAACTTAAAGACAATATGAATATTGTCCGGTATGCAACTTTGCAGATCAAATCAACACTGTGCGACACCTTGGACTGCAGCACATCAGGCCTCCCCATCCTTCGCTATCTCCCAGTTTGCTCAGATTCATGTCCATTGAGTCGGTGATGCTATCTAACCATCTCAGCTTCTGCCATCCTCTTCTGTTGCCTTCAATCTTTCCCAGCATCAGGGTCTTTCCCAATGAGTTGGCTCTTCGCATCACGTGGCCAAAGTACTGGAGCTTCAGCTTCAGCATTCATCCTTCCAAAGAATACTCTTTTGATATGAGGAAGTTCTTTTCTGCCTCACTACCAACAAGAAAGAAACATCTCACAAAATACTCTGAGTTTACTAGTCAGAATTCTGAGGATTTATCTGTTACTTGAAGAAGTCTAGTAGGCACCCTGAATATTCGTTGGAAGGACTGATGCTGGTGCTGAAGCTGAAGCTCCAATACTTTGGCCACCTGATGCGAACAGCCAACTCATTGGGAAAGACCCCGACGCTGGGAAAGATTGAAGGCAACAGAAGAGGATGTCAGAAGATGAGATGGTTAGATAGCATCACCGACTCAATGGTCATGAATCTGAGCAAACTGGGAGATACTGAAGGATGGGGAGGCCTGATGTGCTGCAGCCCACAGGGTTGCAAAGTGTTGGACATGAGTTAGCGACTGACAACGACAAGCTTTAGTGATGTTAAGTTACCATAAGTGACCTTATTCCTATGTAACTAAAATGTCTTTCTTTATAAGTTGCTTCAAACTTTTTTTAGAAGTCAAGGTATATTTAAATTTCTTTAAATAGATGTCATGGTTAATCCCCTTTTGACAATTTTAGCAATTCAATTTATTTTGTGTATACCCCTAGTTATTTTTTTTAGGGTAAAAAACAAGTATGACTTAAAGGACCACATATAAATAAATCAAGATTGTCTCCATTTTACCTGTCTAGCTACTTTTGTTATGTGGCTATAATCTCCAGCTGATTCTAGGAAAGCAATGGCGTAATTAGTGAGGCACTGTTTTTCGTCTCTTTGGTCAGGGGAGGGGAAGAGAGGCTTTCCCTTACATAATTATTCTAGGATTAGTGGTGTACCAACCAGTTTCTATCTAGAGTTTACAGGTCAAAATCCCTAATGAGGACAATGGATGGTGAGAAAACATTTAAGGAATATATAAGAATAAGTCATAGGTTAAAAAATTTGATACGGGTTCTAAATTATTTCCTTGGCCATCAAATCACACAGAAAATGTACCAGGAGTTAAAACTTTTCCAGTTAGAGCACATATTTTGCTAAAAACAAATATGAGTCTATGACTAAGAGACACAGAGATGAAGGGATAATTTTTGCCCCTTTCAACAGATTAAGGAAGGAAGTTGCTCAGTCGTGTCCGACTGTTTGCGACTTCATGGACAGTAGCCTGCCAGGCTTCTCCGTCCATGGAATTTTCCAGGCAAGGATACTGGAGTGGGTTGCCATTTCCTTCTCCAGATGCTTTCAACAGATTACTGATTCCTAAAGAATGTCAGCATCACTCTGTGACAGTGTGCTCTTAAGCATCACCACGCATTATGAAAGGGACACATATGGCAGGCTGTCTTGTAAGAGCTGAACCGGAATGAAGATGTAACAAATACTCAGACAAGGAAAATGCCAAGTTTTCTGCTATTTGAATATACAAATGTGAAATGTTATTAATTGGCAGACAGTTATAGAATTGTAGATATAACTCTGCAAGCTTTGAAAATTTAAACTCATGCTTGTTTTTTGTCTTCCTTAAATATGCCCCTTGAGTTCCATTAAAAAATGCTATGAATAAAATGTGGAATGTACCCAACATAGCTATAAATTCTTGAGAAACTTTTATGCAAGCATGATGCCTGCTCCTTCAGTTATTATAACACTTGCAATTAATATAAAGCAAATAAACACAGAAAATGAAAGCACATCTTGCTTTCCAAAATTATGACAACAATAGCCAAAAGCAGAATGAAGAATCAAGATCAGGGGTTTTAGACGAGTCAGCATCAGGGGCTTTGAAGATTATCAAGATCAAGATGGGGTTCCCAGTCCATCATACGATCATGGGCAAATCAGTTCACTTTATTTATTTATTTTTTTATATGGCAAAAACCACTACAATATTATAATCAGCTCACTTTAAACCTCAATTTTTTGCATCATTAAGGATATTAAACTGACTGATTTCATAAGGGTGTTATGAGATTTAAATGTGATGATTTTTAGAAATGCTCAATAAATATCAATCCATAGTATAATAGATAAATATTATGAATGCCAATATTTAAATAAAATAATGAAAATTCTATACTGAAACACTCCACTTAAAGGTTACTTTAAAGTCTGTTTGAAGGTGTACGAACCTAGAGCCTATTATACAGAGTGAAGTAAGTCAGAAAGAGAAATATAAATATCGTATATTGACACATATATATGGAATTAAGAAAGAGAGTACTGATGAATTTATTTGCAAGGCAGCAGTGGAGACACAGACATAGAGAACAGACTTATGGACATGGAGGGGGCAGGGGAGGGAGAGGGTGAGATGTACAGAGAGAGAAACATGGACACTCACAACACCACGTATAAAATAGATAGCCAGTGTGAATTTGCTGTATAGGTCAGGGAACTCAAGCAGGGGCTCCGTAACAGTCTAGAGGGGTGAGGTGGGGAAGGAGACGGGAGGGAGGTTTGGGAGGGAGGGGACATGGATGTACCTATGGGTGATTCTTTGCAGCCAAAGATGGAGAAGCTCTATACAGTCAGCAAAAACAAGACCTGGAGCTGACTGTGGCTCAGATCATGAACTCCTTAGTGCCAAATACAGACTTAACCTGAAGAGAGTAGGGATAACCACTAGACAATTCAGGTATGACCTAAATCAAATCCCTTATGACTATACAGTGGAAGTGCAAAATAGATTTAAGGGACTAGATCTGATAGACAGAGAGCCTGATGAACTATTGACGGAGGTTTGTGACATTGTACAGGAGAGAGGGATCAAGACCATCCCCATGGAAAAGAAATGCAAAAAGGCAAAATGGTTGTCTGAGGAGGTCTTACAAATAGCTGTGAAAAGAAGAGAAGCAAAAAGCAAAGGAGAAAAGGAAAGATATTCCCATCTGAATGCAGAGTTCCAAAGAATAGCCAGGAGAGATAAGAAAGCCTTCCTCAGTGATCAATGCAAAGAAATAGAGGAAAACAACAGAATGGGAATGACTAGAGATCTCTTCGAGAAAATTAGAGATACCAAGGGAACATTTCATGCAAAAATGGGCTCAATAAAGGACAGAAATGGTCTGGACCTAACAGAAGCAGAAGATATTAAGAAGAGGTGGCAAGAATACACAGAACTATATGAAAAAGATCTTCATGAGCCAGATAATCACAATGGTGTGATCACTCACCTAGAGCCAGGCATCCTGGAATGTGAAGTCAAGGGGCCCTTAGGGAGCATCACTTTGAACAAAGCTAGTGGAGGTGATGGAATTCCAGTTGAGCTATTTCACATCCTGAAAGATGACGCTGTGAAAGTGCTACACTCAACATGCCAGCAAATTTGGAAAGCTCAGCAGTGGCCACAGGACTGGAAAAGGCCAGTTTTCATTCCAATCCCTAAGAAAGGCAATCCCAAAGAATGCTCAAACTACCGCACAATTTCACTCATCTCACACGCTAGTTAAAGTAATGCTCAAAATTCTCCAAGCCAGGCTTCAGCAATACGTGACCTGAGAACTTCCAGATGTTCAAGCTGATTTCAGAAAAGGCAGAGGAACCAGAGATCATATGGCCAACATTTGCTGGATCATCGAAAAAGAAAGAGAATTCCAGAAAAGCATCTACTTTGGCTTTATTAACTATGCCAAAGCCTTCAACTGTGTGGATCATAATAAACTGTGGAAAATTCTGAAAGAGATGGGAATACCAGACCACCTGACCTGCCTCTTGAGAAACCTGTATGCAGGTCAGGAAGCAACAGTTAGAACTGGACATGGAACAACAGACTGGTTCCAAATAGGAAAAGGAGTACGTCAAGGCTGTATATTGTCATCCTGCTTATGCAACTTCCATGCAGAGTACATCATGAGAAATGCTGGGCTGGAAGAAGCACAAGCTGGAATCAAGATTGCCGGGAGAAATATCAATAACCGCAGATATGCAGGTGACACCACCCTTACGGCAGAAAGTGAAAAGGAACTAAAGAGCCTCTTGAGGAAAGTGAAAGAGGAGAGGGAAAAAGTTGGCTTAAAGCTCAACATTCAGAAAAGTAAGATCATGGCATCTGGTCCCATCATTTCATGAGAAATAGATGGGGAAACAGTGGAAGCAGTGTCAGACTTTTTTTGGGGGGGGCTCCAAAATCACTGCAGATGGTGACTGCAGCCATGAAATTAAAAGACAATTACTCCATGGAAGGAAAGTTATGACCAACCTAGATAGCATATGAAAAAGCAGAGACATTACTTTGCCAACAAAGGTCCGTCTGGTCAAGGCTATGGTTTTTCCAGTGGTCATGTATGGATGTGAGAGTTGGACTGTGAAGAAAGTTGAGTGCCGAAAAATTGATGCTTTTGAACTGTAGTGTTGGAGAAGACTCTTGAGAGTCCCTTGGACTGCAAGGAGATCCAACCAGTCCATCCTGAAGGAGTTAAGTCCTGGGTGTTCATTGGAAGGACTGATGCTGAGGATGAAACTCCAATACTTTGACCACCTGATGTGAAGAGTTGACTCATTGGAAAAGACCTTGATGCTGGGAGGGGTTGGGGGCAGGAGGAGAAGGGAATGACAGAGGATGAGATGGCTGGATGGCATCACCGACTCGATGGGCATGAGTTTGAGTAAACTCCGGGTGTTTGTGATGGACAGGGAGGCCTGGTGTGCTGCGATTCATGGGGTCGCAAAGAGTTGGACCCGACTGAGCGAATGAACTGAATGGAACTGACAGATGGGTGATTCTTGTTGATGTTTGACAGAAAACAACAAAATTCTGTAAAGCAATTATCCTTCAATTAAAAAATAAATAAAGTGGCCCAAAAAAAGTCTGTTTGTAAAAAAAATCACTATATTTTAAAAGATAATATCCATGGTACTCAGACATATGAGTAAGTACTAATTATTTAACCATATAGAAAAATCTTAATGTCCCTGTACATGCTTTTTCAGAAATATCAAGGACTAACTTCTGCTGGAGATGAGTCAGATAAATTGGAAACTAAATAGGTTTCTCTAAGTTTTAAACTATTTATACAGGGGCAAAAAAAATGAATGTACCTCTATTTGTTACAAAGTTTACTTCAGTTAAAATCTGGATTGTTCTTGACTGACTACAGAAGAACAAGGTATTAATGGCATCTGGATAGCTATAGGGCCTTGAGGCAAAAGGATAGAGCATCAGTGGCAAGGAAAGTTCAAAACAGAATGGCAGAGGGAGAAATCAGGGGCTCCAATGAGAGCAAGTAGAGGTTTTCCCTTCCCACTACCTCTTCCCCTCAGATTCTTGCCCTACTCCTTCTTGGTGCTACCTGATAACCAGATGACTTCTTTATACCATAAGGAGGTAACAAAAGAAAGACAACTACACCGGCTTGATCTGGAGTCCCTGTCTTGGCTGCAATTCTGATAATATTCCATAGACTTGAATCAACTTATTTATAATGACCGATTGTTCTTAACAATTATCTTCTGTGTGGTAATAGAATGCTGTTTGCTTCATTTAAAATGCTGGTACAGAGAGACTGTAGTTGTGGGCACTTTAACTCAGGATATTACTGAGAATACAATTCTCAGCAATTGGGTAGAAATGCTTTCAAATTCCATCTTCTTTTTTTTTTTTTTAATTTTAATTGGAGGCTAACTACTTTACAATATTGTAGTGGGTTTTGCCATACATTGACATGAAGCAGCCATGGGTGTACATGTGTTCCCCATCCTGAACCCCGCTCCCACCTCCCTCCCCATCCCATCCCATCTTTTTTTGGCAGTTATACTTTTTAAATAAAACTCTTTGCTGAGCATTTCAGTTTTACTAATGTAATCATGTAACGTTACATGTGGCCTAACATCAAAAGGGTTCGGTGCTTAATGACCAAGAACTGAGTATGTCAGGATGTAGGAGTTGGAAATGGTTTTAAATAAAGCAATTTCAAGTGAAAAAACAAACAAACAAGCAAAACAAAACATTAGATTTTTTTTCTGAATATTTGATAGCCGATTTAAAAGCAAAAACTGCCTTCAATTTCAGCACCCCTGGGTCTATCAGTTTCCCATCAGTTTTTATAAGCTTTATGAAGATATAATTTATATCCCATATGATTTATCCATTTAATTCACTTGTCTTTTCATTTCCTCTTCTTTTAAGAAGAGTCATTTAATTAACATGTTTGGTACTTTGCAGGGGACAGGCCATTTCAGCTTTACACCACTCCATGCTCTTTTTGTTAATTTTTAAAATGTATTTATTTCAATTGGAGGATAATTACTTTACAATATTGTGATGGCTTTTGCCATACATCAACATGAACTGGCCATAAGTATACATAGGGTGCCCCCAACCCTGAACCCCTCTCCCGTCTCCTTCCCTACCCTCTCCCTCTAGGTTGTCCCAGAGCACTGGCTTTGGATGCCCTGCTTCATGCACTGAACTTGCACTGGTCATCTGTTTTACGAATGGTAATGCATATATTTCAGTGTTATTCTCTCAAATCATCCCACCTTCTCATTCTCTCACTGAGTCCAAAAGTCTGTTCTTTACACCTGTGTCTCCTTTGCTGCCCTGGATATAGGATTGTTGGTACCATCTTTCTAAATTCCATAAATATGTGTTAATATACTGTATTTGTCTTTCTTTTTTTGACTTGCTTCACTCTGTATAATAGGCTCTAAGTTCATCCACCTCATTAGAACTGACTCAAATGTGTTCCTTTTTATAGTTGATTAATATTCCATTGTGTATATGTACCTCAACTTCCTTATCCATTCACCTGCCAATGGATATCTAGATTGCTTCCAACAGTCCTAGCTATTGTAAATAGTGCTGCAATGAAGAGTGCACTCCCATGCTCTTTTATATATAAAGGTTATCAGCCCCAGAAGACAACATAGACTTCAGGCAGAATCTTGCCACAGACGGGGAATGGATCACCTTAACATTTTTTATTTCATTTTATAATTGTGAAATCAGTACATCTTGAAGAATTTATTTGGAGAATTCAGAGAAAGATAAAGAATCAATATCTATATCTATTAACTATTAGCCATTAGCATGAGGTAACAACTCTGCTCAAGTTAAAGTTTTTCATATGTGTGTGTTGTGGGGTTCTATTTAGATTTCTGTATAGAAATCTATATAGACAATAGGTCATGTCTATAAATAATATAATTGGCTTTCAAAATATAACTGGTAGTAAGAATTCCTTCTTATAGCTATACCACCATTTATTAAATATTCCTGCATTGTTGGATGTTTAGGAGGTTTCAAACGTTTTGCTATCATCAATAAATCTGTGATGGATGTCCTTGAATATTTCTCTGAAAACCTTACAATTTTCTTTAAACTCCTGGATGTAGTATTTTGAGACCTTATCTGTTCACAAGCTTATATCTATAACAAGTTTTAAAGTCTATTTATTTGTATTTGGAGAAATTTACTGAAGTTTACTATCTCATCTAGTGCCCACGATAATTAATACCATCTTGTAAGTTCTTTTTGAGCCATTCAGATACTCCTTTGCAGAGTTTCCAGTAAAAAAATCAGAAAATGTATCATAAAGTAGAGGAGGGGGGAAGTCCTTCCAGCACTTCTTTTTAATTCAAGAAAAAGTAAATTTGGGGTGATACCTTAGCGACATAAAAGGACGTATGATACTCAGTATATAAGGAGGGCTTCTCATTCATTCTGACCTGACGTACCGCGTTATTTTTAGGGCTGCCCTAACTATCCTGTCAGAGATGTATACTATGTGCCCTTGGTTATGTGTGTGTATGTATGTATGTCAAAGACAAGGTATATGCTACTCATCTTTAAAATACGCGTAAGTATGACTTATGAAATACATACAACAGAAACATGATTGAAATGTACCTGCCTTTTTTTTGCAATGTAATATGCAATCCCTGATGTTACTATCTTGATTTAAAGCACACACACTAGTAATATACTAAGAGAAGATTGTCTGCAATCTGCACACTCAGGGAAGAACTATGACATTTATATTTATTCCATCCACAGTCATAAATATAAAGCCCACACTCGTACACAGTACTCATTAATCTTCAAGTTTTGTAACAAAGGTAAATCATTCTAAAATAAGCAATTATTAATTAATCAAATCAGAAATAAATTTGGGAAGAAATGCACTTAGGTGAAGGATGAGGAGACAGGGCTGGAAACACTTCTCTGACTACATAAATGGGTGAGAAGAAAGGAATTGCACAGAAAGCTGCCTGAGGAGATCTGTGGCTGCAGTGACTCCTTCCTTCCCATCCCTCTCCTTTAGAACCAAAGCCACACCTCAAACAGGTAGCTAGGTGCACACTCAGGTTCTCCATAGCCTCCTCTTCAATCACCACCTCTGTACAGATTATTACACAAGTGTTGATATGTGATACTTCATCCCTGAATTTAAAAAAACCTGTTTTTGGTTTCCTGTATTTTAATTAGATATTTAATTAGATATGTGGTGTTATCACAAAGCCACAACTAATGACTGACTATAGATCTATTGAAATCATTTCACTTTCTGCCAGTCAACACACATTTGGAATAAAAATTCAGCAATACTGCAAATCTGAATATACCACAGGAATGATGACTTCACCAAAGAAGGGCTCATACTTCTACCCACAATAGAGAGCAAACCCATAGTATTTTCTCGTTCTTTCACTGAAGACAGTCATCATTTCTCAGATGTTTCTCAGCCTCCTCCCTATCTTACCTTTGAATTCTGCAGGTGTAAGCTCTGAGTCAGCGGTGCTGATGCAATGCCATATTAAGTCTTCATGACGTGGAACAGCCCCAAACAAGGTTTGAAGAAGAATCAAAGTCTGAATGGATCCTGAAGAGATCATCTGCCCCGATGAAAGCTCTCTTCATTTTAGGGAAAAAACCCTTAAACCAAGATAAGCACCTGCCTTTTAAAGAAGGAAATGTATTCATTTAACATGAGTTTTCTAGTTCCCAATATAAGGTTCTTCACGAGGTACAAGAAATACAAAGATAAATAAGACATGGACCCAGTTACTGGAGATCACAACATGATATGAATAACATCAGTACTGTCTCACTTATAATTCATACTGTTTTTTACTCATCACACATCTCATCTAGGTCCTCTGTATTTCCATTCTCCTTCTCCTCTTTTATTATTTTGTTACACTTCAAAATTTGCAATGTGATGCTTGAAAGAGACTTTTCTACTTTAAATAAAGGCACCCACTGTCATCCCATGTTAGTATCATGTATTTAAAATTTACATAACATTAAGGCTTATTTTATGCCCTATATGGATATTATTAGATAGCTTTTTTTTTTACAACTATAAACAACGACTTGAAAAAGCCTCATATAAAGTTCAGTTCAGTTCAGTTCCGTTGCTCAGTCGTGTCCATGCGACTCCATGAATTGCAGCATGCCAGGGCTCCCTGTCCATCACCAACTCCCGGAGTTTAGTCAAACTCATGTCCATTGAGTCGGTAATGCCATCCAGCCATCTCATCCTCTGTCATCCCCTTCTCCTCCTGCCCCCAATCCCTCCCAGCATCAGGGTCTTTTCCAATGAGTCAACTCTTCACATGAGGTGGTCAAAGCATTGGAGTTTCAGCTTCAGCATCAGTCCTTCCAATGAACACCCCGGACTGAGCTCCTTTAGGATGGACTGGTGGGACCTCCTCGCAGTCCAAGGGACTCTCAAGAGTCTTCTCCAACACCACAGTTCAAAAGCATCAATTTTTCAGCGCTCAGCTTTCTTAGGCTTACTAAAAAGTTAATAAACTAGAAAGAGATAAGTCCATGGGAAGGCATGGTTTTAAAAATTGCCTATATCTCCTCTGTAGTCCAGAGTCAGTTTACTGGAGTCAGTTGTTGAAGTGAGTCATAATATTCAAGGGCCATAATATTCAAGTCATAATATCCAAAATGGCACAGAAGCTGTAGAGTAGATTTTAAATTATCTACTGAAACACAAGGAAAATATCATGGCTTTAGGCACCATTCTTTATTAAATATGGATTAGATACCCTAGAATCTATTGTCTTTTAATGCAGAGGCAATAATTTGCTAAGAGAGGAATTTGCTGTTGTTTGTTGTTTAGTCACTGAGTTGTGTCTGACTATTTGCAACCCCATGGACTGTAGCCAGTCAGATTCCTCTATCCACGTGATTTCCCAGGTGGAATATTGGAGTGGGTTGCCATTTCCTATTCCAGGGGATCTTCCCAACCCAGGGATTGGATCCATGTCTCCTGCATTGGCATTGGTAAATGGATTATTTACCACTGAGCCACCAGGGAAGCCCAGCAGAGGGATAAAGGACTTTTAATGGTTACTACCATGGTTACGAATGTCATGACCATGTCTGCCTTAATCAGACCCTCCAGAGTTGAATGGACACCATAGGAGTAGAATTATAAATAGAAAAAATATACTGGATGAACAGAAAAATAGCCTAAATGAATAGGAAAAACTACAGAGTATATTTAAAGCATGTAGAATTTTCATTTCTGATCTTACTTTAAAAAAAAAAAAGGGATGAATTTAAGTCAATAGATTATTCAAGCAAAACTTAAGAAGATCAGGCTCAGAAAACAGATATCAGACCATAAAGTACTGAGAAAATAATTTGTTCCTATTTTTACAAAGCATTTAACCAATAAATAAGCATGAGAAATGCAGGTACTGAAATCAGGCTTTCTCTGATGAAAAAAAATTATCTGACAATAAAATAGGCTGTGAGAATTAAGACTGGAAAAAGCAGGTCAACTGGGAAATTTAATCAAACTATATAATGGAAATCAAATGCATTGGATTATAAAGAATAATTATGACAAATTTACTGTGAACAAAAAAGCAGAAACACAAGCATGAACAGAAAATATAAGCTGTGAGACATATTTATTAATGAGTTTTAAGTTTATATGTGGAACTATTCAATATTTATGAATTTAAGATAATCATTCTGTTTTTAGAGTATAATTTTGTCTCTACTATTATGGGTGTATGGGACTTACGCCAACCAACCAGCATCAGATATGACGTAACTATGCAATCCACACAACTTTGCTATAAAAAAGTTGCTTGATAACACTTGTGTAAAGCATCAAATATGCCTTAATATTATTAATAGGTAAAATTTAAATACATCAGGCTAACACAAGATGATATGGAATGTCTTTATTTAAAAAACTCCTCTTAAACATCACATTGTGAATTTTGAAGTGTAACAATATAATAAAAGAGGAAGAGAATGGAATTGATTATATAAATACTTGTTTTGTCTAAACAAACTCACTTTAAGTGGTTTTATCCATGCCTCAGTGTCTAGTACCATTGATGCTAATGACTTCCAATGTCAGTCCAGATTAGAGTTCTCTTCCTAACCCCAAATCCACATATCTCAGGCCTCTACTGGATTTCTCCACCTGAATATACTGTCAGTGTTTCAAACTCAACAAGTTCAAATGGGATTCATCATCACCTCCCACCCTCTCATTTCTCCACACAAACCTTGCTTCCCTGCATGTTAATGGTAACACCATATGCCCAGGATCCAAAGCCAGAAAGTCTAGTCGACTTTTTCTTTCTCTGGCTGATTTTCTACTATTTCTTATATTAGTTTAGAACCACATCAGTGCTACTCCCAACCGCATCCCTGCTCATGGGCTACCAGAGTAACCCTTCAAAGATTTAAATATCATCATGTTATTCCAATGCTTACACCTATTTAAAATTTACCCTTTCCCCAACTCTTCACCCCTGGTAATGGTAAGTTTGTTCTTTAAGTGTGTGAGTCTGCTTCTGTTTTGTAAATAAGTGTATCTGTATCTTTTTAAATTTTTTTTGATTCTGCATTTAAGTGATATCATGAAATATTTGTCTTTCTCCGTCTGAATTAGGGAGTTTGGAATTGACATGCACACACTACTATATTTAAAACGGATAATCAACAAGGACCTACTGTATAGCAGAGGGGACTCTGTTCAATATTATTTAACAATCTAAATGGGAAAAGAATGCAGGAGACACAGGTTCGATCGCTTGTTGGGGAAGATCCCCTGCAGGAAGAAATGGCAACCCACTCTGGTATTCTTGCCTCAAGAATCCCATGGACAGAGGACCCTGGCAGGCTGCAGTCTGTGGGGTCACAAAGAGGCAGACACAACTGAGTGACTAAGAACACACACTACATGTAAAGTAGATAATCAACCAGGACTTACTGTATAGCACAAGGAACTCTGCCCAGTTCTCTGTAATAACCTATACGGAAAAGAGTCTGACTACGTACATGTGTATTTATAACTGAATCACTTTGCACCTGAAACGACCACAACATTGTTAATCACCTATATGACAACTGAAAATAAAAAGTTAAAAAGAAATAATAAAGGAAGTTCTTCAGGTTAAGAGAAAGTGATATGAAAAATGAGAAATATATGCATATTTATGAAATAGTTTTCTCATTAAAATTTATTTTAAATATAATTGAGTATTTAGCAAATATAACAGCAATTTATCATGGAGTTTACTACTATACACAAGTAAAATGTACAACAGTAGCACAGAGGGTGGAAGGGGAAAATGTAAGTATGTTTTTGTAAGTTTCTTATATTAAAAGTGAAGTGGTATGTTACAAAAATTGAAATAAAGTTTAATCCATAACTTATGTGATAAAATCCAAATCTCTTCATTTATCTTGCTGTCTGGTTCTTCCTGATGGCTATTTCATCTTTCACCACTCACAGAGAAGCATCATTTTGAAAGAGTTAACATTTTACCATTCAAGAAATCAGTCCTGAATATTCATTGGAAGGACTGATGCTGAAGCTGAAACTCCAATACTTTGGCCACCTGATGCAAAGAAGTAACTTACTGGAAGAGACCCTGATTCTGGGAAAGACTGAAGGCAGGAGGAGAGGGGGACGACAGAGGATGAGATGGCTGGATGGCATCACCGACTTGATGGACATGAGTTTGAGTAAGCTCCGGGAGTTGTGATGGACAGGGAGGCCTGGTGTGCCCCAGTCCATGGGGGTCCCGAAGAGTCAGACACGACTGAGCAATTGAACTGAACCAAACATTTTTTAATATATGCACAGTATTTTACTGGAGTGGAAAGTAGCACCCCATTCAAGAATTCTTGCCTGCAAGGTTCAATGGGCAGAGGAGCCAAGTGGGCTACAACCCATGGAGTCACGAAGAGCCAGACAAGTCTGAGAAACCACGCATACACACATAGTGGTTTACAGCTTTAAGCTTCTGGAAGTCCCCTTCCCTTTGATTCTCCCCAGGGGATTTCTGCTCACTCAACCACTTCGCCTACAGGGTCAGTGAAACATAGCTGTCACTCTCAGTGACATCCTCTGCCTCTCTCTATGTCTGTCTGTCTGTCTCTGTTTCTCTCTGCTTTTCTGCATCTTTGTCTGTGTCTCTGTCCCTCTTGGTCTCTGTCTCTCTCTCTACTGTCGGTCTTTCTGTTTCTCTCTTTGATAGACAACCAGACATAAACATATCTACCCACAAACACTTCTAATACTGTATCAGCAAACTGTATTATACTAATTTGTACATCTTTCTCCTCTGCTAGGCTCTGAATTTCCCAAGAGCTGAATCTATGTATCTTTGTTTTCTAGCACCTGATGGAGAGCAAAATTAATATCTTTTCAAAGAAAGAACGAGCCTGAGGATATATGTACAGATTTATTTCTGTACAGCGCTGCAGCACTTTTTACAATCACAGTAAATTGGAAATAACATACTTATCCATCAACAGAAAATGGATACTCAGTCAACTGAACATTATACAACTAGTGCTGCATATATTTATATGCGCAAATCTCCAAAGCATGATGTTAACCAGAACAAAGCAAGTTGCAGAAACGTACAGCATGTAGAAATTGAAAATACAATATTTAGATATGACAAACCTGATTGATGCTTGCAACACTGTTCTTTTGCTATATTTAAAAAGCACATTTTAAATATTTCATGATGTAAAATGTTTAAAGACATGCCATAAAAACATAACAAAGCAATAATTCCAACCAGGGATTGAACCCAGACCCTTGGCAATGAGAGCATGGAGTTCTAACCACTGGACCACCAGGAAATTCCCAAGCCCTGTGCTTTTTACACTACTCTATACCATTGAAAATAATTGAAAAAAATTGAGATAAATGACAAATTTAGGAAAGCAGGAAGGAATTATAAATGGAGAAACAGAGGCCAAAGGGGACAAGATGAAGAATCAGACATAGGATACAGGGAGAACAGTAGCTTCAGTCGGACCGTGAAATGGGCGAGCATCCATTCAGGAAGCAGCCAGGACTGTGAGTGAGCAAGCCCCACTCCTGAGTTGCACGAGCTTCCGCTGGTGGAGTAGAGCATTTCCGTGCCCCACCCCTTGGAACTTCCAGTCATCCTGAAGTTTACTAACCTGGCTTCAAGGAGGAGGAAGCCTACCAGAGGGAAAGCTCTGAGCTTAGGATGTTGTGTAATGGGAGTGTGTCTAAAATTGATAATACCATGGGAGAAGCAGTGGAAAGAAGTTAGTTGGTCAGCTGGCATTTTATGACAAGTAAGTATGAATACTCCAAATTACTGAATTGCCCATTTATCCTGCTTTATATTACAGTGTCTATCATTAAAAGTGTTGCAATAGAGACGCTTCAGTTACGACTGTGAAGGTTCGTTCATCACGCTGGCGGAGAGAGCTTAGTGGACAAAACACCAGCTTTCACCGGCTATGACACTCTGCAGCCAGAAGTTAATATGCTAGTGGCACTGACTCAGCAGTTCATCTTCTGAATGAAGCTAATTCCACAGAGTTTACTCAGATGGGTGGAGGGTCCTTTGGATAATACCTGGGAAAAACACTGCCTGTCATGTCTGGATAATCAAGATTCCTACAACTTTTACAAACTAAAGATTTCCCCCAGCTTCCTGTAAGCATGAGATGTGGCTGAGCCAAAGGCCTTATCCATATTCTTAAAATTAGTTCCTTAATCTGGCTACTTTCCCCTATTTTATCATTATCTTACACAAAGCCAATTTAGCCTTCCCCTAAACTACTTCTTTTTATTCAACTAATACTCTAATTATATTTTTGTTCTTAAAAATTCTGTTATATTGGAGTATAGTTGATTTACAATGCTGTATTAGTTTCAGGTGTTCAGCAAGGTGACTCAGTTATGCATGTACATATATCTATCCTTTCTCAGAGTCTTTTTCCATATAGGTTATTACAGAGTATTGAGTAGAGTTCCTTGGGCTTTACACTAAGTCCTGGTTGATTATCTATTTTACCCGGAGTGTGTGTGCTTAGGCACTCAGCTGTGTCTAACTCTTGTGACCCCATGGACTGCAGCCTGCCAGGCTCCTCTGTCCGTGGATCTCGAGGTAAGAATACTGGAGTGGGTTGCCATTTCCTCCTCCAGAGGATCTTCCTGATCCAGGGATCAAACCTGCATCTCCTATGTCTCCTGCATTGCAGGCAATTTCTTTACCCACTGAGCCATCTTAATCCCAACCTTCTAATTTATACCTCGCCCTTTTCTTTCTCCTTTCTTACTATATTTTAGATATCTATAACAGTCTCCTTATTTTCTTCAACCTGCTCATAAGTTTTAATCTTAAAAATGTTTTAAGCTTTAAAATCAATCCATTCATCCACCTAATGACATGAACTGATTTTTTATAAACATATCTTTCACCTTTATGGCTTTATCAATTTACAGTGACTAAGTAGGAAGTTTCAGTAAATAGATATGGCATTTTAAGGTGTGAAGAGCAAAAAAACCTTCAGCCTGTGAACAAAGTCATTTTTTTTTTTAATTTTTATTTTTCAGTGGGTTTTGTCATACATTGATATGAATCAGCCATAGAGTTACATGAATCAAAGTCATTTTTTAATAAAACATTGACTATAATTCTTTACTAAAATAAGTAAAAATGCATTTGAAGAGAAAAGAAACCAAGCTTTGTCCAGCTTAAGCCATCCGGTTCCCCAAAGTATATTCTCCCCACAAAGAAGTGTTTATCACAGGCTTGCACACAGTTTGGGAACATATTAAGAATTCTGTTTGTTTCTCCTCTATTATCCTATTCCTTTTACATACACTTGTTTCTTAGTCATACACTTTTAGAGTCTATAATTTGTGAACTATTTCTCAAAAATGCAAAGCCAATCCTAAGTAAATTTAATTTGTTATAGTTTCAAAGTTTCCAACAATATAAAAATAAACCAATAACATAAAGTAAAAAACTATAGGGAAGATTACCTAACAAATCAAATGGTTCAGGTAAATCAGGCTACTGTGAGTTTAGGTGGGCAGACATCCATCACACACCCATATACACATACATGCATGCATATGTCATATGTGTGTGCACATATATAGGTATCTTTTCTTAATGTCATGTTTAATCTTTTCTTAATGTCATATCATCTGCACACACATATATATACATGCACATGTGTACATGAACATATATATATATACTTGTCATATATGTGTATGACTATAAAGATATTTGCATATATATTTTTAAATGTCATATCACCTATTGCACTATGTTTTAAGATGGCAATAAATTCAAGTAGGATGAAGAAGTTTTCCATACGTCCCTGAGGACAGTTGATTATAGGTCTGACCTCTTGAGATTCTGTGTATTTCCCACTTAATCAGTGCTGGAATGAGCTTCTAAGTGGGATCTATAGGATTCCTATGGGAAAAGTGAAGTCATTTAAAAAATAATGAGCCTCTCTTCCACTCCCTCTCCCTTTCCATTTTGAGCTCTATTAGGCCATGATGACAGTCTTCATCTGGGCTACAAAAAAGCATAGTATAAGCATATACTGTTTGCAGTATACAGGGAAACAGTCGGCTAGGAAAGGTTTGGGAAGCTCAGAATATAAATGACACTTTGCAATGGGATAAAAATAATGCTTTACTTGTCCTTTTATAGATAGCAAAAAAAAAAAAAAAAAAAAAAGTGTTTGTTTCCAAAGAAGTTCTATGGGGTTTTTAAGCTCCCAGTGTTTCGGATTTTGACAGTGTAATTGCTTCCCTATTGCCTGGGCAATCATGCACAACTGGAACCATCTCCATTTTGTCTTGTTACAGTAAGACACTAGATAGTTAGATACAATCTCACAACTACTCTAGTTTGGTCACCAGTTTATTTCTCAAAACCCATAACATGAGTGTGTGTGTAGATGTGTGTGTATGTGTGTGTGCATGTGTTACACGCCCCCAACCCGATCCCCTAATACCCCTAAAGTCTTTCCCCAACCTTCGGTCAAACTGAACAGTATAACAGGTGTAATTAGACCTTCAGTAATAGGAACGAATGGAGCGAGCGATGAGACTCCTTCTATGGAAGCCATCAGTGCCTTAGGTCCCCAGGACTGAAACCACTTTAACAAGGTTTGGGGTTTAGGGAATGTCAGTCTAGGCATCTACTGCTTCCCCAAGAGGATGCTCTACCTTCAAAGCAAATCTTCATTTACCATTTCCAGAAGAGGGAGGAAAAGAATATTAGGTACTTTTTACATACATAATGAAGCAAGGTGGAGTTGTGAATATTTTTTTATAGGCAGTAAACCAAATGTTCACATGTGCTCCAAAGTATAAACGCATATCTCTTCAGAATTTTAAAAGCATTCCTGATGTTTTCATCAGCAACTGTTAAAAGAAGATAATATGAAATAGTATTAAACAAAGTTAGCCTTTATGCCTTCAGGAGCAGGCTGAACTCCTACAAGGGTAGAAGATTTAATCAAACAATATTCTTGAGACATATTTCTAAATAGTCAGTTTCAATAACCACAGATAGGTCTGCAGACTGAATACAACATAATTGGTATTATTATTCCATTCCATGTGCACTTTAGTAAACTCATATGAAGAAAAAATGTGCACTCTATTAACATCATATAATGTACCTTCGCAATGGCTGGAACTTTATCCTAGTCTAAAGGATAAAGTTCTTCATCAGTTCAGTTCAGTTCAGTCACTCAGTCGTGTCCAACTCTTTGCGACCCCATGAATCACAGCATGCCAGGCCTCCCTGTCCATCACCAGCTCCCGGAGTTTACTCAAGCTCATGTCCGTCGAGTCGGTAATGCCATCCAGCCATCTCATTCTCTGCTGTCCCCTTCTCCTCCTGCCCCCATTCCCTCCCAGCATCAGGGTCTTTTCCAATGAGTCAACTCTTCACATGAGTTGGCCAAAGTATGGGAGTTTCAGTTTCAACATCAGACCTTCCAATGAACACTCAGGACTGAGCTCATTTAGGATGGACTAGTTGGATCTCCTTGCAGTCCAAAGGACTCTCAAGAGTCTTCTCCAACACCACAGTTCAAAAGAATCAATTTTTCAGTGCTCGGCTTTCTTCACAGTCCAACTCTCACATCCATACATGACCACTGGAAAAACCATAGCCTTGATTAGACAGACCTTTGTTGGCAAAGTAATGTCTCTACTTTTTAATAGGCAATCTAGGTTGGTCATAACTTTCCTTCCAAGGAGTAAGCATCTTTTAATTTCATGGCTGCAATCACCATCTGCAGTGATTTTGGAGCCCCCAAAAATAAAGTCTGACACTGCTTCCACTGTTTCCCCATCTATTTCCCATGAAGTGATGGGACCAGATGCCATGATCTTACTTTTCTGAATGTTGAGCTTTAAGCCAACTTTTTCCCTCTCCTCTTTCACTTTCATCAAGAGGCTTTTTAGTTCCTCTTTACTTTCTGCCATAAGGGTGGTGTCATCTGCATATCTGAGGTTATTGATATTTCTCCCAGCAATCTTGATTCCAGCTTGTGCTTCTTCCAGCCCAGCGTTTCTCATGATATACTCTGCATATAAATTACATAAGCAGGGTGACAATATACAGCCTTGACGTACTCCTTTTCCTATTTGGAACCAGTCTATTGTTCCATGTTCAGTTCTAACTGTTGCTTCTTTACCTGCATATAGGTTTCTCAAGAGGCAGGTCAGGTGGTCTGATATTCCCATCTCTTTCAGAATTTTCCACAGTTTATTGTTATCTACACAATTTAAGAGACTAGATCTGATAGACAGAGTGAGTGATGAACTATGGACGGAGGTTCACGACACTGTACAGGAGACAGGGATCAAGACCATCCCCATGGAGAAGAAATGCAAAAAGGCAAAATGGTTGTCTGAGGAGGCCTTCAAATAGCTATGAAAAGAAGAGAAGCGAAAAGCAAAGGAGAAAGGGAAAGATATTCCCATTTGAATGCAGATTTCCAAAGAATGATAAGAAAGCCTTCCTCAGATTCCAAAGAATGCAAATTTCCAAATGCAGAGTGTGATAAAGGACAGAAATGGTATGGACCTAACAGAATGAGAAGATATTAAGAAGAGGTGGCAAGAATACACAGAAGAACTGTACAAAAAAGAGCTTCACGACCCAGATAATCACGATGGTGTGATCACTCACCTAGAGACAGATATCTTGGAGTTTGAAGTCAAATGGGCCTTAGAAATCATCACTTTGAACAAAGCTAGTGGAGGTGATGGAATTCCAGTTGAACTATTTCAAATCCTGAAAGATGATGCTGTGAAAGTGCTACACTCAACATGCCAGCAAATTTGGAAAGCTCAGCAGTGGTCACAGGACTGGAAAAGGCCAGTTTTCATTCCAATCCCTAAGAAAGGCAATCCCAAAGAATGCTCAAACTACCGCACAATTTCACTCATCTCATATGCTAGTAGAGTAATGCTCAAAATTCTCCAAGCCAGGCTTCAGCAGTACATGAACTGTGAACTTCCAGATGTTCAAGTTGGTTTCAGCAAAGGCAGAGGAACCAGAAATCAAATTGCCAACATCTGCTGGATCATCAAAAAAGCAAGAGAGTTCCAGAAAAACATCTATTTCTGCTTAATTGACTATGCCAAAGTCTTTTACTGTGTAGATCACAATAAACTGTGGAAAATTCTGAAAGTTCTTCATAACTGGTGATAAATCTTAAACTTTCTCACATAAAATATATTCTGTAAAATCTACATTGACCAATAGAAAAAAACTGCAATTATAATATTTAAAACTTTTAGTTAGTGGATTGGGTTAGATCTGGATATATTTTGGCTGGCTTTGCTGCTGAAAATTTCAAGACATACAGTTAAAACTATCAAAAGTTACTTGAACAACATGGATGAATCTTGTAAATGTTACCCCCTCAAGCCAGGCATAAAGGACCACACAATATATGATTCCATGTATATGAAATGTCCAGTGTAGGCAGACCCACAGAGACAGCAGGTAGGTCAGTGGCTGCCTTGGTTATGAGAGGACTGAGGGGTGATGGCTATACACAGTTTCTTTTTTTGTTGTAGTGAAAATATTCTAGAATTGATTGCATTGATGGTTGCACAATCTGAATATAACAAAAAGCACTGATGTATACATTTTTAATTAGTGAATTATATAGTAAGTGAATTGTATTTTAATAAAACTGTTACAAAAAGTTACTTGAGTGACTAAAAGGGACCTGCAAGAACAGAATTTAAGATTATAATCCTTGGCTTAATTCTTTTAGTCCATATCTCTTCTTTCCCACTGAACTCATCCAAGTTGTAATGCATTTTTTTCATTAGTGACATCAATTTAACTATGATACATTATCAGGACTGATTTTAAGTGCTTACATTTAAGGGATATTTAAGTGTAAAAGAGATCATGTTACACTACAGATTCTGGGAAGACAATGCAAAATGTAGAGACATGAGAGAGGTGATGATCAAACAAAGATACTGAGAAGAAAGCATGAAGTTTGCATATAATGTTAAGAAAACTTCAAGATAATTTAGGAGGAATATTTAGGTCAGTTTGTGGGAAGTAGAAAGATTCCTGGATGGTGTACTATCTAAGCAAAATTCCAAAGGATAAAACATAAACCAGGCAAATAAAGATTGGCAAGAAAAGTATACAGGCAATGGGATTAGCAGATAAGACTAAAGACAATACAGAGGCTGGTTTTGGTGGACTCCTAGGAAGTTCAGACTAACTCTAGCCAGAAGGCAAAAAAGCAACCAGAAAAAAGAACTGAAAGATATAATCATTTATGGCTAAATGATTAAAGTTCTCTTAAGTTCTTTCTTATAAAGAATAGAGCTACCGTATGACCCTGTAATCCCACTCCTGGGCATATATCCAGAGGAAAATATGGTCTGAAATGATACATGCACCCCAACATTCACTGCAGTACTGTTTACAATAGCCAAGACATGGAAGCAACATAAATGTTCATTGACAGAGGAATGCATAAATGAGACAAGGTACATATATACAGTGGAATACCATTCACCCATTAAAAGGAATAAAATAATGCCATTTGCTGCAACATGGATGGATTTATCAAATATGAATGGATCTAGAGATTGTCATACTGAGTGAAGTGAGTCAGACAGAGAAGAAATACCATATGACATCCCTTATATGTGGAATCTTAAAAAAAAAATGATACAAATGAACTTATTCACAAAACAAAAACAGACTTACAGACTTAGAGAATGAATTCATGGGGAATCTTAAAAAAATATATGATACAAATGAACTTATTTACAAAACAAAAACAGACTTACAGACTTAGAGAATGAATTTATGGTTGCCATGGTTGTAGGGGGGAGAAGAAGAATAGGGGAAAGGAAGAATAGGGGAAAGGGAAGAATAGGGGAAAGTTTGGGATGGATACATACACACTGCTATATTTTAAATGGATAATCAACATGGTCCTACTGCATAGCACAGGAAACTCTGCTCAATGTTATGTGATCATCCGGATTCAAGAAGAGTACGAGGGAGAATGGATGCATGTACATCAATGGCTGAGTCCCTTTGCTGTCCACCTAAAACTATCACAACATTATGAGCTGACTATGTTTCAATGTAAAACAAAAAGTTAGAAAAAGAAAAAACAAGCTTGGAAATAGAAATCCAAAAAAGGGTTTTAAGCAGTATAATGACAAGATACATTTTGTATCAAAGAAAGCTTACTCTATCAATATTTTGAAGACTGCATGATAGAAGGCCAACAAAAACAGCTGGAAAGTTACTGCAAAATCCAGGTAGAGATGATCTCTGCCAGAAAATGGCAATAACATTGAAAAACAAATAAAACTGAAAGCAGTTTAGAACACTGAATCCTTGCACTGAATGAATGAAGAGTGGGTATGAAGAAAGAGGAAGATGCAAGAACAATACCCATATATCTGGCTTATGTTTTTAGATTATCTTAAAAAATAGACTGCTTTTTAAAGAACAGTGTTAGCTCTACAGAAAAATTGAGGAGAAAGTCCCCATATGTCCAAGGTCTAAATGTCCTCTATTATAAATAAATTGTAGTACATTTGTTAAATACCAGTTAACAATATTGATACATTATTTCAGTACTTAAAGTACATAATTTGCATTAAGATATACTCTTGTACAGTTCTATAGGTTTTGACAAATACATGATGTCATTTATTCACTACTGTGGTTTCATTCCTAACATTTCCACTACTGAACAAATCTCTCTGGCCTCTCCACTCTGGTCCATTGGCCTATTTGTCTGTTCCTTCATTAACACCATGGTGTATTGATTACTGCAGCTGCTCAATAAGCCTTGAAGTTGGATAATACCAGTCTTATGACTTTGTTCTTGTTTGTTGGCTTTGTGTTGGATATTCTGAGTCCTTTGGCTTTCCAAAAACTTCAGTGTCATTTTGTTAATATTCACAAAATAACTTGCTAAAATTTTGAGTGGGATTGTATCGAATCTATAGATCAAATTGGGAAGAAGTGACATTTTAACAGTTATTAGTTTTCCTATTCATAAACATAGAATATCTCTATATGTATTTAAATCTTCTTTGAGTTCCTTCTTTGGAGTTTTGTAGGTTTATTTTTACAGATCCTATGCATATTTTGTTAGCTTTGTATCTATTTAATTATTTTTGCTTTTAATGTAAGTATATTGCATTTTAAATTTTCAAACTTTAATCATTTATTGTTGCTATAAACAACTGACTTTTCTACCCTAACCATGTGTCATGCAAACTTGTTATAAACACTTAGTAGTTCTGGAGGCTTTTTTGTTGATTCTTTGGGAATTCTACATAGATAATCATGTCATTTGTGAAAAAAGACCATTTTATTTGTTCCTTTTCAATCTGCACGTGTTTATTTCCTTTTCTTATCTAATTGCATTAGCTAAGACTTCTAATAGGGTGCTGAACGGGAGAGTCAAGAAGGAACTTCCTTGCATCATTTTAGATCTTCAGGGGAAAGCATCTGGTTTTTCACCATTAAGTATGTTGTTAGATGCAGGTTTTTTGTATGTTTTCTTTATTAAGTTGAGGAAACTCCCCTCTATTCAAAGTTTTCTGAAACTTAATCATCTACTGACAAGGCATACGATGTTTCTTATTTAACTGGTTGCTGTGATGAATTAAATTACTTAATTTTCAAATGTTGAGTCGGACTGGCAAACTAAGAATAAATTCCTCTTGATTATGGCATAAAATTATCATATTACTGGATTTATATTCTTAATCTTTTGTTGAGCTGTTGAGGTTTTTGTATTCATAAGCGTTAAAGTGATTAGTCTGCAGTTTTCCATTCTTTCAATGTCTTTATTGCTTTTGACACCCTCAGTTTTTAAGATAGACATGAGTATAGTTGGAAGCAGATGCAGAAAAGATGCATGTGTGTTTGCATGCGGCTTCTCAATGATGTTCTCTATTCTCTTTCCTTGCAGTTTGAACTGGCTGCAACTGAATTATCTCTCCTAACTTCCCAGTCTCTCTTTTTCTGAAGTTAGAAGGTTATAAAGTTGGACCTACTGAGACCTTAGTCTCAAAAATCTGACACTAGTGATATGGGAAATCTTCTGAAAGATTCTCTTTTCCTAAAACAAATGTGAAGAAAACAGACACATCTTTCCTATTCTAGTCCTTCCACAGATATTCATTATTATGCATACATTCTTTGCACAAACATATTTGGCTGTCTAAGTAATGGAACTGTTTCTGCTCACATGCCAATTGTTTTGAGATTGATGAACTTACCAAGAGAACTGATACTGCATATTTCCTGAATTCTCCTTTTCTGTGACTCCTTTATTTCTAGCTAGAAGGCTAACTCTACAATAGCTAAAGGTATAGAAAATGATATTGAATCATTAAAAGACAAATAAAGTGCCTTGGCTGCCATCTTTGTCTTTATCTCTTTACATGTACATGAATAATTTCAGATGGATGGAGAATTTTGGTTCGCAAATTGCCTCAAACTAATCAGCTTAGTTTAGTAGAATGTTGATGCTGAGGAATAGAAACTACAAAATATGAAGTATAAAATAAAGAATGTGAATTGTTCTATCTCTAAGAATGAAACATAGTGGTTCCAAACTACATGCAGTAGGAAAACATAAGTGAACACCATTAGACCTCCATTTGGTCAAGATCATCAAAGATTGTTGGGGAAATAGACAATTCAGAGCACAAGTTTTATATCTGGAACCTCTTTTTAATCAGGTTTTAAGAAACGGTAGAGTCCCACAGAAATAAATCAAATCCAACACACACACAAATAAATTGTAACTCATAAAACATGCATAATAATGAAAAGAAAATAACATTCACTGGAAATAAAACAGAAAAGAGTCAAACAAACCTTTTATAAAAACAGATGATTAGCCTTTTTGTCCGACATCTTAGCGAGGCGGCAGTGGTCGCAGTTGCTCTCCGGCCTTCGCTATGCCGCCCAAGGACGACAAGAAGAAGAAAGATGCCGGAAAGTCGGCCAAGAAAGACAAAGATCCAGTGAACAAATCTGGGGGCAAGGCCAAAAAGAAGAAGTGGTCCAAAGGCAAAGTTCGGGACAAGCTCAATAACCTAGTCTTGTTTGACAAAGCAACATATGACAAACTCTGTAAAGAAGTTCCCAACTATAAGCTTATAACTCCAGCTGTTGTCTCTGAGAGACTGAAGATTCGTGGTTCCCTGGCCAGAGCAGCCCTTCAGGAACTCCTTAGTAAAGGACTTATTAAACTGGTTTCAAAGCACAGAGCTCAAGTGATTTACACCAGAAACACCAAGGGTGGAGATGCCCCAGCTGCTGGTGAAGATGCATGAACAGGTCCCACCAGCTGTACATTTTGAAAAATAAAACTTTATTAAATAAAAAAAAAAAAACAAACAAAAAAAACAGATGATTAGTACTAACATCTCAGCTTAAATCACATGAAAATTTAACAATGATGTTTCTTTCATGCCCATTATGTGCACTGTCATTGTATTTGGTTATTGTTCGTGGAATGTGGAAAGATTTCAATCATGACCAATTGTTACAGCCTCTAAAATGTGAAGAGGCGAATAGAATAAGAAGAGAAATAATTTCAGTGCTTTTCCCAGAGAGTCTTAAGAGTAGAAGAGCCCATCAAGAGGTTTAGGAAGCCTAGACAAATAGAAGTGGGACAATAATAGCTCTGCGTATTATCTATTACATTTTCTTTTAAAGGATTTCCCCCTTTTCTACTTTTATCTCTCTCTTTTTTAATAACCTCTTAGGATTTCATCAGTTAAAATCCATTTATTTTTCTTTTCACATGCACTGGCTCGTGGTTTATTGTTGCAGCACTGATTTATAATCTCAGACTGCTACGACTGAGGATGTTAACAAATATAGTAAAATAGCCTCTCTTGTTTCTAAAAGTATATAAAAAATTTATTTTACATGAATTTAAGAAGAACAATATTGTCTATTAATAAACTGTCATACTGATTTCTTCTAAGAAACATAATACATGTGCTCCAACATCTATAGTCACAATATCAACTAAGGGGAATCCAAGCAATCCAGTTCAGGGACTGAGATAATGACTGGTTCAGTTGGATCAGGCGCCAGTTCCAACTTGGACTAGAGGAATGCTTTTGTCCAGCACACTTATGGATTCAAGGTCCCTCCACTGTGTATCATGTGAGTTTGACACTGAAAGGGTTGCTATGAAAAGGCATGGTTTGGGGAGATCCTGTGTATTTACTCCAACTTGAAAATACCAGTCTTCTCACTAAAGTTCATCTTACCAGAATATTTAGATGATAGCATAAATTCTTTGACAAATCACTTATTCTGCTCTGGCTTTATCTATGTAGATAGGAAAATACATACCTTTACAGTGTAAGTCTCTATTATGCTAGAAAATAGTTAAATACCAGCTCCTTACCAGAACTCTCAACTAGACAGAGCCATTCACAGGATACAGTCTATTTACTAAGTTGAAACGAAATTCTGGTGAGACATTCATGGTCTTCGCTCAGCAAGGGACCAAGAAAATTCAAAAAAAGAGTCATCAAGAATACTTTCTCATGGAGTTGTGTTACCTAGAATCATGATATAAATTCCAAACTCAGGGCATATTATTTAGAGGGCCTTGATACTATTCTGTTTGTATGTCAGATTTTTTTTTTTTTTTTTACCAGAGGTTTAGGAAATATATTTGATTTTAAAAATATGTTTGACTTCTGCTTCCCTCTTAAAATGCCAAAGAGAAACATTTCCCCTCTTACAATAAAAAGTTTAATAATCTGAAAACTTATAACTTCTACTGAAACCATGAGAAAACTGGGGTTGTAAGGTAACCAATCAAGTGAAACTCAAAGGGAGACAGGAGTCTGCACGGTAGGCTGAGAAGTGGGTAATTGTTTGGCTGGGTGGATGTCAGATATTGGATACCATGTGAGGTACTGCCAGAGGAGAAATGAGCAGGAAGAGAGACCCTCTCTAAGAGACAAGGGAAACCCTAAAGTTGAGGGGGAAACATTGAAAACAAAACTTCTGGCAAACCAACCCACATCTTACATGTAACATTGTCCTAGAGTAATTTTAAAACTGGGATGCACTAGGGTAATTATAATAACAAAATCCAAAACTAACTCAACTCCTGACAAGATTAACTAAAGGTATATAATGTAGGTCTGACCAAAAAAAAAAAAAAAAATGCCATTAGTATAAGGTAATACTACTTACCTCAGTCTCTACTGTCTTACAACAAATGTTCACCAAATATAAGATATGCAAAGAATTCAGACCAATAAAAAACAACATCATGTCAAGTGATAAAGCAATACACACAACTAGACTCAGATATGATCCCAATATTTGAGTATCAGACAAGGAATTAGAAATAGCAATGATTAATATGTTAAAAGATCTAGCTGAAAAATCGACATTATACATGAACAAGTGGGGAATTCCAGCAGAAAGATGAAAAACATATGATAGAATGAAACAAAAATAATCAAAAAGAAACATATACTAACAAAGATGAAGAATCACATCAATAGACTCATCAGTAGGTTTAACAAAGCTAAGGAAATAATTACCTTGAAGATACATCTCAATAGAAATTATCCACACAGAAACAAAGAATAAAACATTAGGGAAAAAAGGAGCATCCAAGAGCTGCGGGAAATACCAAAATTGTAAAAGACAACAGAGATGATGGAGAAGAAATATTTGAAGGGATAATAGTATAATTGAGAACTTTCCAAAATTAATCAAGATAATAACCACAATTCCCAGATCTCAGCAAACATCAAGCAAAATAATTACCAACATACAAACACTCACACACACACCCCCCATTATAATATCAGACAAAGTAGACTGAAGAACAAGAAATATTACATAATGATAAAAAGTTCAACTCACCCAGAAGAAAGTGCACAATTCTAAATCTATAAACACCTAATACCAGAACTTTAAAATGCAGTGAAAAAAATTTCTAAATTATAAAAAGGGAAGAGAAGGCCACAATTATTGTTAAAGACGTCAACACTCGTCTTAGTAATCAATGAAACAAATACACAGAAAAACAACAAAGATGTAGAGGGTCTGAATAATATGTCACCAATTTGGCTTAAATGCATTTATACAAAACTTCATCTAACAATAGTACATAACACGTTATACAACACATTCTTTTCCTGTGGACATTCGCCAAGAGACCATATTCTAGACCATAAAATACACCTTAGTAAACTTAACATAACTGAAACCATACAAAGTTTATATTGTGATTCGTTCACCAATGAATGTCTCTTTGGCTATTTGCTAGTTTTCTGATAGTACCTTGATGATGATACTAATATTAGGTTGGTGCAAATGGTTTGTGCATTGCTGAAATTTGCCATTGGTATTGGAATACATTCTAAACAAATGTGGTTATGTTATATATCATTTTAATGTGCATTTATCACTTTTTTTTTTTTTTTTTTGCTAATGACTTACTACTACATGCTGCTTATTTTATATTTAATTTAGACTAGGGAAAGCTCTTAAGGAGTGGGAATACCAGACCATCTTACCTGTCTCCTGAGAAACCTGTACGTGGGTTAAGAAGCAGCAGTTAGAACCCTGTATGGAAGAACTCATTGGTTCAGGATTGAGAAAGGAGTATGGCAGGGCTGTCTGCTGTCACCCTGTCTGTTTAACCAATACGCTGAGCACATCATGAGAAATGCCAGGCTGGATGAGTTACAAGTTGGAGAAAAGATAGGAGGGAGAAACATCAACAACCTCAGATATGCAGATGATACCACTCTAATGGCAGAAAGCAGAGAGGAACTAAAGAGCCACTTGCTGACAGTGAAGGAGAAGAGTGAAAGAGCCAGCTTAAAACTAAACATTAAAAAAAAACTAAGATCATGGTATCCGGCCCCATTAATGCACGGCAAATAGAAGGGGAAACGATGGAAGCTGTGACAGATTTCCTCTTCCTGGGCTCTAAAATCACTGCAGATGGTGACTGGCCGTGAACTCAGAAGACAACCATTTCTCGGAAGGAAAGCGACAACAAACCTAGACAGCATGTTGAAAAGCAGAGACATTGCTCTTCTGACAAGGGTCATATAGTCGAGGCTATGGTCTTCCCAGTGGTCACATATGGTTGTGAGAACTACATCATAAATCAGGCAGAGCACTAAAGAATTCATGCATTCAAACTGTGGTGCTGGAGAAAACTCCTGAGAGTCCCTTGGACAGCAAGGAGATCAAACCAGTCAATCTTAAGGGAAATCAACCCTGAATACTCATTGAAAGGACTGATGCCAAAGCTGAAAACTCCAGTATTTTGCTCATCTGATGTGAAGAGCTGATTCACTGGAAAAGTTCCTGATGCTGGGAAAGATTGAGGGCAGAAGAAGAGCGCATCAGAGGCTGAGATGGCTGGATAGCATCACTGATGCAATGGAAATAAACTTGGGCAAACTTTGGGAGATGGTGAGGGGCAGGGAGGCCTGACATGCTACAGTCCACAGGTTTGCAAAGAGTCGAACATTATTGGGCAACTGAACAACACATGGAAATGATGTTAGACAAAAAGCAAATTTGAATGACCTTCTTATGTGAGTTCAAACTGGGTCAAAAAGCAGCAGAGACAACTCACATCATCAACAACGCATTTGGCCCAGGAACTGCTAATGAACAGACAGTGCAGTGGTGGTTCAAGAAGTTCTGCAAAAGAGATCAGTCTTAAAGATGAGGAGCACAGTGGCTTGCTGTCAGAAGTTAACAATGACCAACTGAGAGGATCATCGAAGCTGATTCTCTTAAAACTACAAGAAGTTGCCCAAGAACTCAACATAAACCATTCTACAGTCATTTGACATTTTAAGCAAACTGAAAAGGTGAAAAAGCTTGATAGGTGGGTGACTCATGAGCTGACCGCAAATTGAAAAGGTCATCATTTTGAAGTGTCACTTTCTCTTATTTTATGCAGTGACAACGAACCATTTCTCAATTGGATTGTGACGTGCGATGATAAGTGGATTTTATATGATGACCAGCAACAACCAGCTCAGTGTTTGAATGGAGAATAAGCTCCAGAGCACTTCCCAAAGCCAAACTTGCACCAAAAAAAGGTCATGGTCACTGTTTGGTGGTCTGATCTACTACAACTTTCTTAGTCCCGGTGAAGCCATTATATCTGAGTAATACGCTCAGTAAATCGATGAGTTGCACGGAAAACTGCAAGGCCTGCAGCCAGCGTTGATCAACACATAGGGCCCAATTCTTCTCCAAGACAACATCCAAATAACATGTTGCACAACCAACACTTCAAAAGTTAAACAAGTTTTTCCTCATCCACCACATTCACCTGACCTCTCGACAACCAACTATCACTTCTTCAAGCATCTTGACAACTTTTTGCAGAGAAAATGCTTCCTCAACCAGCAGAAGGCAGAAAATGCTTTCCAGGAGTCTGTCAAATCCCAAAGCACGAATTTTTATGCTACAGCAATAAGCAAACTTATTTTTCACTGGCAAAAATGTATTGATTGTAATGGTTCCCATTTTGATTAATAAAGATGTATGTGAGCCTACTTACAATGATTTAAAATTCACAGTCCGAAACCATAATTATGTTTGCACCGAACTAATAATTTGCCTAAGTCACAAGCTTCAACAAAATTTCCAGGCAATAAAAGATTTAATTAATGACAATGAGGAGCTTATTCTGGAGGTAAAGACTATAGCTTTATCAACCTCAACTACCATCATGTGTATTGCTGAGTGAGGCTAAGAAAAATTAAAGTTGGTGTTTGCTCAGTTGCTCAGTCATGTCTGACTCTCTGCAACGCCATGGACTATAGCCCACCAGGCTCCTCTGTCCATGGGATTTTCCAGGCAAGAACACTGGAGTGGGTTGCCACTTTCTACTCTAGGGGATCTTCCCAACCCAGGGATGGAACCTATGTCTCTTTCATCTCCTACAGTGGCAGGCAGATTCTTTAACACTGTGCCACCTGGGAAGCCTAAATACTAAAGTTGGTCTCTGCTAAAGCTACTGTTGAGAGTTGCAGGCTTCCCCTCCATATCAGGATCCAGAGGAAACACCAAGTGTTCCATGTTATGCCCACATCTGTCAGCAACCCTTTGGCTCGTCAAACTAGAGCACTCACACTGCATACATGATTGGTCTTTTGGCTTTTCGCAGCCTGGCTATCACTTTAGGTGAGAGTTTGGACCTGGGATACTATAGTCCCTTGTACAGACCTCGTTGCTGCTGCTGCTGCTAAGTCGCTGCAGTCGTGTCCGACTCTGTGTGACCCCATAGACAGCAGACCACCAGGCCCCCCCCGTCCCTGGGATTCTCCAGGCAAGAGTACTGGAGTGGGTTGCCACTTCCTTCTCCAATGCATGAAGGGAAAAGTGAAAGTGAAGTCAGTCAGTCGTGTCTGACTCTTCACAACCCCATGGACTGCAGCCTACCAGGCTCCTCCATCCATGGGATTTTCTAGGCAATCCCATGGAGGCAAACCTGGAGTGGGGTGCTACTGCCTTCTCCGTACAGACCTCGCAAGTCAATGCAGAAACTGTTGGGCTATACTATGACCATGCTGCCACCCACACTTATTCAGGCTTGATAACACTATGGCCATATCCAAGCCAGCTGGTAAAATAATTCATCTTCAGCTTGATGGCAAATTTTCTTACAATGCCTGAAGTGGCTCCTATTTGCTATTCTGAAATTTGCATAATATAGGAGGCAGTATACATGCCAGCCGGATTCCCTGACCACCAGGTGACCTCAACACATCTGATAAATATATTCATGAGGGAGACGCATCTCGGTCCAACTGACCAACACAACCAGATCCTTACTTCTTTCACAATACTGACCTGAACTTTACTGCCAGTGACTAGTGCTGTTCCTCTTTTGTTCTTCTCAGCTTTGCACTGTGCTAAGCTCACACTCTTCCCTTCTACCTCTAATCCTAGAGTCTACACTCTCACCTCCTCAGGCTATGGTTCAGTTCAGTTCAGTTCAGTTGCTCAGTTGTGTCCGACTCTTTGCGACCCCATGAACTGCAGTACGCCAGGCCTCCCTGTCCATCACCAACTCCCGGAGTTTACTCAAATTCATGCCCATCGAGTTGGTGATGCCATCCAGCCATCTCATCCTCTGTCGTCCCCTCCTCCTCCTGCCCCCAATCCCTCCAAGCATCAGGGTCTTTTCCAATGAGTCAACTCTTCGCATGAGGTGGCCAAAGTACTGGAGTTTCAGCTTCAGCATCAGTCCTTCCAATGAACACCCAGGACTGATATCCTTTAGGATGGACTGGTTGGATCTCCTTGCAGTCCAAGGGACTCTCAAGAGTCTTCTCCAACACCACAGCTCAAAAGCATTTTCGGTGCTCAGCTTTCTTCACAGTCCAACTCTCACATCCATACATGACCACACGACAGGCTATGGTACTTAGACCCAATGGAAGCTTATCTTTAGCTCCTTTCTGAATTCACTGGCGGAGAGAATGCTATCTTCATCTTAGCTACCTGGCTAAAGCCTTTCCCTATCCATCTCCAGTATGTAAGTCTCTGCTGCACCATATTTTCTAAATCACACAAATGCAGTGACACCATGCCTACACTTAATATTGCTACAAATGAGTGTCAGTGTTTACAACAGGCTATCCATGCCATGGATAGCACCAAGATCAAATCCATAGTTATTTATTATTTAGCTACATGTTTTAGGGAGCTGCTGATGAGTGATCTGAAGTTCTCTTTGGGCCTAGGAATACCCTCTGTCTGCTCTGTTCTACTGGTCTAGGCTATAGCCTGACACATGCAACTTTAACAACCAACCTTCATTCTCTTCCAGATTTCACCATCTTTAATACGGTCCAACCCTGACAAATACCACTCCACCACCCATGAACAAGTCCATATCTTCCTTGCCAAGCCCCACATTTCCACTCCCTTCATAGGGAGTCTTCCCCCAGCTCCATTCCCATAATTTTCCCCATCCAGTTTGCAGTATCATCTTCATCCCACTCCTGTCTCGGTTCATGTTTTCCCCCTTCTCTCAAGACCTATTTCATTTCATTGTACTAATCCCCTCCCTGTCTTGAAGGGTCTCTCCCATAATATATATTTACCCCTCACCAAGCATACAGTCCAGGTCCTTTATTTCACTAATTGCTGAGTTTGACACCAGTCCAAGATAGGTTATCAGCTTTCATCATCCACTTCCAGTCAGTCTCATAGAAGTTATCCTTGACCAGTCATCCCCTTCTTAAGTACAACTCCATAAAACTAATCAGAGCCTAAAATATTTATTTAAATTGCTCATCTGGTCTCTCTTTCTGATTTGTTTTACAAATTCTAAGAAATATTCCTACTTTGCTCATAGCAATAAACCTACGGGCACTTCATAAGCAGGGTTTTTGCACTTCCATATGCCTTAACCAGGATTCTCGAATCTCCAGTGGCTCTAGTTTCACTTTAATAACATTTGCTTGTTCCTCTGTTCTTACACACCACCACCAGGCCTTCCCTCTGATGTCCTATATATAAAGGGGGGTGGGGTGGCAGTCTATGTTTCCTTCTGGTCTCTCAGCTCAGCATTGCTTTTCCAGCACTAGGTACAGAAGAACCATTGCACATCATGCTTGCCCCACTTACAGTCTCGGGGGACACTGGCACTGCCCTAGGACCCATAATCCAGTCAGCAACAATAAATATCAACCACCACCCCCACCAGACACATGCGCAAGATGCCCATCCTTTGGAGGCCCACAGTGAGGGGTAATGCTTCCTGGTGACTCTAACGGCTGATAATTGTCTATTCTTAGCCTATTTACTGGCCAGCCAGGGAGGCCTTTTCTTCCTTAAAGGTACTTTCTGTTACATGTGGGTAGACATAATGGGAAAAAGTTGCTCAAATAACTCAACAAATGAGACAACAGACAAGCATGTTAATAATATAATTTGCTTTTTTGAGCAAATACTCCAGACACCAGCTAACATTTTTTCATGGTTTCCAACAACTGTCTAAGGTGACTGGACACATTTGTGCATACAAGCTCTCCTTTTCATTTTCGTTTGCTACAGAGGCATGCGGGGCTTCCCAGGTGGCACTAGCGGTAGAGAACCTGCCTGACAACGCAAGAGACATAGAGATGCAGGTTCTGTCTTTGGGTCAGGAAGATCCTTGGAGGAGGTGAAGGCAAACAACTCTAGTATTCTTGCCTGGAGAATCCCTTGGATAGAGTCTGACAGGCTGTGTCCAAAGAGTCAGACACAACTGAAGTGACTAAACATGCATGCACAGGGCACATGGCTCTAAAATCACGCCTAAACAAATTCAGAATCAGTTGAATAAGACACGGTACAATTCCATCATCAATCGAACAGTGGGGTGAATTGTAGTAAGAGGTCTGACTCATTTTTTGATTTTTGACCACTGACAGCTTCAAAGCCCCATACTCCCCCTTTCCCCTTTGCCCCATATATAGACAAGATTTTTAAAATCCATCAGTCCCCTTAGCGCCCATGGGAACTTCAAACCACACAAACCCTGGACACAGGAAGAAACTTGCACTCCAGACTCACAATGTATCCAGTCAAAATCAAGTCATCACACCACCACTTCCACTATGCTCTTGGCTTTATGGCAGAGATTGCACCTGTCCTGTTGTTCCAACAATTATTTTTTAAGTGATAAATATTCTTCCACAGTCTTTTGGTATGTGTATCATCATTTGCCTCAATATCCAGTTCACTAATTAGGAAGGAGTCCTTCTCATTTCCATGGGTGGATAGAACAGAATTAAATTAGAAATAAATTAATGAAATAAATGGAATTAAACTAGAAATAAAACTGGAAATCTATAAATAATTGAGGAAAAAACACCATATTTCTCAGTAATCAACATATCAAAGGACACAAGAGAAGCTAGAAAATATTTTGAATTTATTAAAAGTGAAAAGACAATATATCAGGTTTTTGAGGATATGCTAAAATGGTTCTTAGAAGAAAGCTTATTACTTGAAAGATCTAAGCTTCCTCCTTAAGAAACTAATAATAATAATAAACCAAAAGCAAACAGAAGAAAAAGATATTAAAAGAAAATAAATCAATAATATTGAGAACAGAATAAAAGAAAATAAATAAAATAAGATCGGTTTTTTAAGTTCAATAAAGTTAATACATTTCTAACTATACTGAGAGGAAAAAAGAAAATATGAATTACAAAAACCAGGAATTAATAAAGAGACATCACTACAGACTCTAGAGGTATTTAAAACACAAAAGAACACAATGAGCTATCTAGAACTATAAATTCAACAACTTAGATGAAATGGACGATTTTTTCAAATTACCAAGTCTCACTCAAGCAGAAATTTATATGATACTCAAAAATCTACACAAATAGTGTGGATATTTCAGTAATAGGAGAATGTTCAATAACACAAGAAAGAGAGACCTCTAATTCATGAAAATTTTTACTTCTTACCATCATTTTTAAGTAGGTAATTTTTCTTTTACATATGACTATGAAATCATAATGATAGAGAGCCCACATTGTCTTCTATTCAATAAGATGCTACATGTGCTTTTAAAAGTCATTTCTCTATAATACATTAAGGTAAGAAAATTTTATATCTAATTATTATTATAATTGACAAATAAGTGTTTCCTCAGGAATATTGTTTTCACTTTGTTTCTAGACCTGATTTTTTTTAAAGTAAATTGATCCTTTTTTAAAAACTAGAAGCTCATCAGATATTTTTATTGTCATCTAATTTGAAAAATTCCAACTAGCTATGTGTAGATATGGATTTACTTTGCATTGTTTGCATGAAAAGTAAATTCTTAATGTTCTTAGAGAAGTCTTTCATTAGATGAAAAGAATTTATAATTTCAATAAGGCTAAAGCTTCAGTTGTGCCAGTTTATTTTTACTTTTGCTGCTGCTGCTGCTGCTAAGTCGCTTCAGTCGTGTCCGACTCTGTGCGACCCCACAGACGGCAGCCCACCAGGCTCCCCTGTCCCTGGGATTCTCCAGGCAAGAACACTGGAGTGGGTTGCCATTTCCTTCTCCCATGCATGAAAGTGAAAAGTGAAAGTGAAGTCACTCGGTCATCTCCAACTCTTCGCGACCCCATGGACTGTAGCCTCCAACTCTTCGCGACCCCATGGACTCTAGCCTACCAGGCTCCTCCATCCATGGGATTCTCCAGTCAAGAACACTGGAGTGGGTTGCCATTTCCTTCTCCATTTTACTTTTGAGTTGCCCTTAATCATTGGATGGTATTCTGCCTGGACTTCCAGAACAATATTCTTAATTTATCTCCAGCCACAAACTAGTGAGCAATGATGAATAGGAAATTTTCTGAAGCACATATTCTGCTATTCACTGACTCAATTACATTTTAAAGTCTCATGTAATACATCTTAAGTGTTTTGCAGAAAGTTCTAAGGATTCTTTCTTCAGTGGAAATAACTTAAAATCCTAGGAATCCAGAGTGGGTAACATATTTGTGTAATAAGCTCTGCTGGATCAAGGGAAATACCACCATGGCTGGCCTTAGCGGGATTTCCTTTGCTTTTCTTTATTTTTTGATTTTTGTTTTTAAATTCATAAAACTTATTCAGGAGCTGTTAGAATCTTTTGCTATGTCACTGACAGACTATGATATAGTTATCTTATAAATTAATTCTGAGTTAGGTATTTTGCATTGAAAGTTATCTTGGTACTGAGCCCTAAGACATATTCCAAACAGGTCATGAAGTCTAATTAACCTTTTATCACATTCAACTACTTTAAGTTGCATGAACTTGAATCTGTCCTCTAAATATAACAATATGATTTTGGCATCTCATTAATAAACATGACAGCATTTATTAACACTGCCATATAACTAAAGTAAAACTTCATCAATTCAAATCTCAAGGAACCAGAAGTAATCAAACTAGAACTAAACAGGAACAAATTATCTGACATCATATTTTAGCGGCAAGAGAGCTGAGAAGCTAAACAACTTGCTGCTTCTTGTCAAACCATCTTGATTACTTGTCAGTGTGGAAGAAGTCAGTTGGGTATGGAATGAAAGGTTAATTTACTTGCACTCACATAACCTCTCCCTCTCTTCTTATTGACAAATAACCAAGGTCAGTAATTGAAGTTTGCAAATCAATTTCTACGAATTCATGGCTCATAGAATCATGTACTTTAAATGATAAATATAACAGTATTTGACCTTATCCATGCCAAAATATTCTATACTAGATTACTTATTTTTACTAGCAACAGCATTATTAAATTGTTTATTAATAAAAAATTATATTTTTAATCTTTCATCAGAATTCTAAGCTCAAATATTTATTTGCTTTTCATTTATTCATTCATCAAATATTCCATTTTTCTGTCTCCCTTCCTCCCTTCTTTCCTCTCTTTAAAAATAAGATATTTTAAAACATTTTAGGTGCAATGTAAGATATATTCCACACTTTCCTTTGATGTGTAACTACATAGCTTCAATTGCAAAGCTAACACATGATTTTATCATCTATATTAGGTGGGCATTAACACTGAGTATTTAGGTAAGAAGAATTAAAAGCAGCTAGTATTTATTTAATACACTTTGTACATATCCTCACATTTAAATCTCACAATCCTGTAAAGAAGGTACTTTCATCTCCAAATTCTAGAAATATAAACATCACAGAAGGATCACACAGCTAGTGTTAAATACCAGTATTTTCACTCAGTTCCCTTTGAATCCAGTCAGAGCAGTGGAAAAAACAAACATACAGCCTTTCTTCAACTTGGGTATCAATTTATTGTGGCTCTTACCCTATGTAGTGAATGTATTAAAAAACAAAAATCTCTTCCTTCCTTCCTTCCTCCCTCCCTTGCGTCCTCTCTTCTTTCTTACGTTAACCACGTCTTCTATTTTCTGGTGCTTTGATATCTGGTGCCTTGCTCACCCTGGAAGGAGTCAACTGGTCTCCTGCTGAGGCAATTTTCAGAGATTGTAAACAGCTCATCCAAGAGCATGCCTTTCAATACCAACCAACCAATCCAGAACTTACACCCCCAACAACGTCTTCCATCAGGCTCCCACACTCTCAGGGTCACTATCAACTTGCCCTATCGCCCCTGGGTCAAGTCCCAGACAAGCGTGGACAGTCCCCATACTCCAGAGTGTACTGAAATTATTCAAACTAGCCAATCCTAAACCGGCTTTCACTGACGCACCTGTTCCTTCCCCCAAAGAAACCACAACAAGAGCTGTTGCCAGTTTCCTCCCGCCCGCCCCTCACCTCTTGCGGGACCCAGAGCTGCCCTGTGCAGCCATCAATGGGCCAGCATATTCCCTCCACGTGCAGTATGTAGCAAACTGTCTTATCAATGGCAGTAGTCTGAACTGTTAACCTTACTGATACGAATAATAATAAAACTCATTACACTTGTCTTTCTCTCTTCCTCTTCCTCCTTTTCCTCCTCCTTTCTCTTTCACTCTCCCCCCCCAACCTTCTCTCACCGTTTTCATTCTCCCTCGCTCTTTCTTCCATGTGTAAAAAACTAGCAACTACTCAAATGAACGGCTATCAAGTTAGCACAGTGCTGTGCGCTTCTGGCTGCACTGTGTAAAATGAATTTTAGCAAAATGAGTACTCTAAGTTTTGGACGGACATATGTTCTGTCATATTTAATAATCCTGAGTGTGAAGAAACACTTCTGCAATATGCCTTGAGTTATCTGAACATTAGATGAGTGGGTCAGTCTTTAAATATCAGTTATATTTTTAGAAATAAGGAAAAATTATTCATCAGAACCCTTAAACAACAGCATATGTTCTTTCTTCTTATTAACTACAGACAAATACCAAGTTTAAATGTAAACTCTGTTTGGCTGCTAAGACAAAATATGGGTACAAATTTTTGAAATGGTGCCAATCACACTCTACCCTCAATGTAGAAAATATAACGGAAAAAGAAAAAGAAACTGCTGAAATAAAAGCAGCAAAGGATTAATTGACTTTAAAATTATTTTCTCAGCCCCTGAAGAAAAGCCATTTCTATGTTAGATTTTTTTCTTAATTAAGAAGAGCATACTTGTGAACTTTATTTGGACTGCACATCTTTTAAAACGTTGGTTTTAGCTTTTTTGTGTTTATTTTTGGTCTATGGATTTTCTGTTTTCACTTAAGCTTTAGTCCATTAGTAGGAAGTTAAGCATGAGCAAGGTGGGGTGGGCTGACTGAAAGGGATACAAGGTGATCTATAAACCCCATCTCAGGCACACCCAGAAGAGCTGACAGATATGCTACAAGATAACCACGGCGACTTTTTCAACTCCTGCACATGTGCCCTAGGCTCACAGTGGATCAAAGGAGTTTCTTCAAGTAACCTTTGGCATCTAGAAACCATTAAAGGTTAATAAATATCCTGTACATATATACATCTGGTTAAAATAGACTGAATTATGGAAAGACATACACAACACAGCCTGCTGTTACATAACTTGCAATTGTCAACTGGCCGGAGCATACGTCCATTTGCATTCCCTTTCACTGACTGAGGGTGGGTACAAGCCCTATTTTGTACGGGGCACAAAGAATAAGAGGAGATGGGAAGTATAAAAAGGGGAAGCCAAGAGGGATCGTCAGGACGACTCCTTTGGGATTGACCTGCTCCCATGTTTTGGGAGTGTCTGTCTAATAACAGATGTGTCTGCTTGAGCTGCACTGAGCTGTAACTTGTCTGCCATTTTAGACCCAGTAGTCTGTTGTTCCAAATTTTTGTTGTCATGTGACAAGAACCAAGGAAGAGAGACAAACTGACCTGACAAGTCCACATCTGAGTTTCATTTTTTTATTTATGTCTTCTATATTGCCCTCTCTTATACTATCATTTATTTTTCAAATTTCCAATCTCCTAATTTCCCTGTGTGCTTGTGATCTATTTACCCACCCCTTCCTTTTCTTGTGGAGCAGATACTATTTCAAACCCATTCATTTTCTCTTTTATTCATTTACCAAATTTTTTCTTGATACTTATCATCTGCCAATAATAATGAGAGGCCACAGGTTCACGAGAATGACAAAGATCATTTCTGTTCCGGAGGAAAGGAGAAAACTAAAAGTCAATAATTAACTAAAACAAAATGTGGAAGTTGTTGTAATGAAAGTGTATAGTAAACATGTGACAATAGTGGACAGCCTACCAAACTCAGAAGATACAATGAGGGAGGTTTTCACAGAGGTATTGCTGTTAGAATGGAGAATTGGAGAACAGATAAAAAATTTCCAGGGGAAGAAGCAGGAGAAGGATATTCATGACACCACCACCAGAATTCTCCAACACAGCATTCATTTTGAAATGTACAAAGCAACGATGATACAATATGTAAAAAATTAATAAACAGAAACCTCAGTTAAATAGAACTGGGAAAGCAGAAGGATGAGCTCTCCCAGCCTACCTTGAGCGCAGAGCCCAACAGGAAGAAGAAAGGCTCCTCTCCTCTCCTGGCAAGGACTCAGCCAGTGAGGCTTCCGAGCTGGCACTAGTGGTAAGCAACCTGCCTGCCAACGCAGGAGACGTAAGAGACACGGGCTTGATCCCTGGATCAGGAAGATCCCCTGGAAGAGGGCACGGCAACCCACTTCAGTATTCTTGCCTGGAGAATCCCATGGACAGAGGACCCTGGCAGGCTGCGGTCCATTGACTCAGAAAGAGTCGGACACTACAGATGTGACTTAAACACACACTGCTTGCTATCGCCCTCTCAATCGCTTCTTCCCTTTGATAACAGTATTCTCCTTTCCTTGCTGTGTGGAGACGTGCAGGTAGCTTGCCACTGCTGCAGATGATCAACTGCAATTCTCTGGAGATCTCAAATAAGCCCATCTTTGGTACAGAAATGTCTGACAGTCTATTTGTTTTGGGCCAACAAATACAAGTGCAGAAAGGCTGAAATGCTGCTAATACTCAATTTACTCTCTTCCTACATCTACCTGAAAAACAGAAAGAGTAGAAACCTTTTGCTGACCTGTCCCATATTCTAAAAGTTGCTTCTCTGGACGATTCCACCGAACTCCTTCACCACCTTGGTTTCTGTTTGGGTTCCGCCCAGTGTTGTCACTGGCACAAAACAGGAGAGGGGGAGAAGAAATGCGTGTTGTTTCCTCCCTCCCTTCTTAACTCAGCACAGCCTTTCTGGCTGTCACTGCGGCCCTCCGTGACGGTGGCCGTTCCTCCCTCCCTTCTTAACCCAGCACAGCCTTCCTGGCCGCAGCCTCCCTCTCGCATGCTTCCAATTCTCACTGGACTCCAGTTTAACTTCTTTCCTCCCTTGTCTCTTTGGCCCTAGCAGTGGCAATGGCTTCCCAGTATTCCTACTTCTGGGGGCCACCCAATCTTTATTTGCTCAAATCCCAACTGTACCTCTTCAGCTGTAGTACTTCCAATAGACACTTTTCATTTTGGCCGTCTGAGTTAAACTGTGTTTCTTGTTAAACACTCTGACTGATAGTGTAATAAAATGTTTAATAATGAATGAGCTTTAAAATCTTGTTTTAACCAGGTTCAACAAAATTTTGGCTGTTTATATAAAAGAGCCAAATTTAAAAAAAAATAGGAAAAGTGTGATGAGAGATAAGCGAACAATTCTTTTGTCAAAAAAATACCTGAATTCAAGACACTATTTCTGGATTTGGGAGCCAACCCTGGCTATGAACAAAAATAAAAGGAAGGTTTTTTGTTCGTTTGTTTGTTTTAATCAGAACTAAATACAAAGTCTTGGAGAAGGAAATGGCAACCCACTCCAGTATTCTTGCCTGGAGAATCCCATGGACAGAGGAGCCTGGCGGGCTACAGTCCATGGGGTCGCAACAGTCGGACACGACTGAGTGACTAACATGCCTGCAAAGTCTAGTAGAAACGCTCACAGAAACACAGACTGTCGGTTCTCCAGGTGGAGGAGAAACAAAACCACTGGCAAGGGCTTTCTGAGAGAAATCATTCCAGGGTCCTTTTCTCTTCCCTGCCTGATCTTGGATAATAACTGCTTGTCCTGTTCACACAGAGGGTCAAGAAACAGCAAAGCCACCCAGAATTGCTCAAAAACAAGATAAATCAGAATTCAGAAAACTAGTTGGGATGAAAAAATAGGCTCTTGGTGCCCCAATACATTCTCAAACTCTGTTGAGGAAACTTAATTTCCTGGAATCTGAGGGCCAGTATGACGATAAAATAAAAGCAGAAGCCAAGACTACATCATAAATGGTACTCCCTGAGATAAACCATCATAAAACATAAAAATCTGTTCCCAAATGCAACTGCAAGAATATGGGAGGATCCTGGGCTTTTGCCTCACTCCAAATACAGAATATCAGCCAAGGAAATAGTAACTGATAACAACTATTAATAGTTGAAAATTAAAATAAAAATAACTGATGAGATGAAAAATCCCAAGGGTGTTTGAGCCTCTATGGGTATATAGTGAATATCTGTATATTTATATAATAAAACATTACGAGTTCCAAGCATTATGAAAAAGAAATAACAAATTGAATAATCTACACCACAGAAAGCAGAATTAATGGCCCAGACAAAATAACACAATTTAAGCATAATAATTGCCTCTACAGAGATAAAAGGGTGTATTGGAAATACAAAACAAAAACATTTGTATTTTTAGAAAGAATCAACCACAGTTATGAAAAAAATACATAATTTTTCAAATAAAAAAGTCAGTGGAGACACTGAATAGAAGAATGTTTCTGGCTAGGCAATGCACCACTTACTGATACCTCATGCCAAAAAATTCTTCTAAACACATCTGGGATAAAGAGATGGAAATGATGTATCAAAAAGAAAAAGGGAAGTAGGAATGAAATACTTGCTTTTATACTTATTTAAAAGACCTATCAGAAGGAATGGGAAAAGGGAAAAAAAATGTGAAAAGGCAAAAATACTTGAAAAATAATGTCAGATAATTTTTCAGAATTAAAGAGTCATGAAACCTCCAATTGAAAGGCTTTACAAAGAGCCAAACAGGACAAATGACAGAGTCACACATACACAGAAATAAACATAGTTTAATAAAGTTTAAAAATGTCAAATACAATTGCAAAACTTTGAATGCATCCGGGGAGCACAAACGTTTACATACAAAAAGAACACAGTAAATGGAAAAGGCATGAAATAATACTTGGAAACTGCTAACAATAAATAAGAACTTTGAGCCCACAATTTCACACCCAATTGGAATATCCTTTAATCAAGTACATAATTATGAATAATAAACTTATTGAAATAAAGAATGATTCTCCATTTTCAAGTACTTTTAGAAAAATTGCACTCAAAAAATTTGACATGAATTTTGGAAGTCACTTACTCATAGAAAGTTAAAGACTGAGAAAACACATTAACAAATGTGAGCCTGTAAATTAATGACAACTAAAAATTAAGATAAAATAGTCTAGCAACAAAAATTCAGAACTGAAACTCCACATGTGAGGAAAAAATCAAAGGGAGATGAAAACAGACCAAAGCATTCTCAATTTGAAAAAAGGCATATATTTTAATGATTTTCAGAAACAGAGGGAAAAAGTAAACATAAGGTATATCTTATTATAAGAAGAGGAACTATCAGTGAATAGAAATGGAACATAGTTGTCAAATTAGCAAAAGAATATTCAGGGCAAGCAAACAGAAAATAAGAAAGAAGTAGTTTTAAAAGTACAATTAAATAGAACGCATGATATAAGATATCAGAAATAAGCTCTACTACAAAAGTAATGATGATAAATCTCTACTAATTTAATCAAGTAAAGAAGGATTTCTATTAAACACCAAAATTCAGGAATAAGCTACCTATAATAAAGAAATTTAAATCAAAGAGACACAGAAAGAGTAAAAAAAAGAAACGATTGAAAGAGATGTACTGGCAATAATGAACTCAAATAAAAAAGACATGAAAGTAGAAAAAACTTTATAATAAACAGGAAAGTTGCATAGTAATATTTCACATATAGTTACCCACATACAAAATCTCAAAAACAATGACCTTACATGTCAGAGAAGCTATACATTATTTTCTAGCACATACGACATATTCACAAATGTCCTTAATAGACTAATTCTCAAAGTAATGTCAAAGATTCAAATATCATATAGACTATGCTCTTTTTCTACAATGTTCTGAAATAAATAAAATAAATGTCAAAGATTCAATATCATATAGACTATGCTCTTTTTCTACAATGTTCTGAAATTATAAAATCGATAATAAAAGCATAACTATAGAAATCCATGTACGCAAACTAAAATATGTATTAAACAGCCCTTGCCTTAAAAGAAAATTCATCATCTACATGTAGATGGTTAAAATATTTGCTGAAAGGAAATCATGATATTGTGATTTATAGTAAGAAATATATACATCATCTTGCTCATTTCGGACACAGAGCTCCTAAAATCCTTGGGATTTCTTAAGTGATGAAAGCACAAAGACATGTTTTATTATATTAATGAAGTGATTTTTGCCCCTTTGCCTTTCCCAGGAACCTAAGAGTAGGAACTGACTGTTAGAATCAAGAAAGTGACTAGAGGGTTGGAATTTTCAGTCCCACCGCCTGGCGTCCAAGGAGAGAAGAGGGGCTCAAGGGTGAATCAATGCCAATGGTCAATGGTTTAATCAATCATGCCTATGAAATGAAGTCTCCATAAAAACACAAAAGGATGAGGTTAAAAAAGTAACATAATCTTTGCACTGAGTCATGATCATAACAATCTTAAAAAATGATAAGTATTCTCACCCTTTGGCAATAGACCGAACTTTCACATATACTTAAAAGTCCCTAGTTTCACTGCTAAGTCACCACCCACCCCCCAAGAGTTCTTTAAAGGCAGGTACTCAACAGAGGTTGTGCAGTCCCTAACTCTGACCCTGGCTTATCCAGAACATCCCACTGAGAGTTAGGGAGTCCACAGTCCACAGACAAAAGGGGCTCACCTGGAGCCCCACCTTCTTTACATCAGCCCAACCTCAAGACAAAGGTCTCCCTGCTCCTGTTGTACTCCAGGTTTGGCCACTAAGGTTAGAAGTCCGCCTTTTGTTTCTCTGAAATATGTTGTCATTCCCCTATATTGGTTTTTGATTGTTTTTATTTGAAGCAGTGCCTAAGGTTGAGAGTCATGACTTAGAAGAACCTTTGATCCAAAAGAATGTATTAAGTGTTTTTTAAGTCCTGACAATATTTTCTTCTGGGAAACACAAATTCTGTCTAGTACATCTACTTTTCAAATAATCTTTCCAATAACGTTTTTATTTGGTTTCTAATGAAAAATTTTAAAAGTATGCTTTTCTATTCTCTCAAATTTTAAGAAAATGTCTAGGGACATATTTTATGGGTATGAAACAGGAGCAAAGAGAGCAGGGGACAAGCCTTAAAAGAATGGCATAGCCCGAGTACACGACATAAATTGTTTAGAACCAAATATGTCCCAGATGACAGACCAGTCAGCCTCAACTAGACCTTGACTCTCAGTATACAAGCCTCACACATAAGCAAGCTAAATGACACAGCCAACAGCACCAGTTCTCAGCCCAACCATCAAGGACAAAAAGTGAGCAGTGGCCCATCACCTGAAAATCCCCCTCCCCTGAAATAGTCAGAATAATCCTCCCACTCATTAGCCAATGCATTACCCAGCCCATAAAAACTAACCACGCCCTATTTCAGCGCTGCTCTTGCTTTCTGAGATGGCCTCAACGCTGTGCAGTGCGTTTCTCTCCAAATAAACCCCCTTCTTACCTATCACTTTGTCTCTCGCTGAATTCTTTCTGCAATGAGACATCAAGAGCCTGAGTTCATTAAGTCCTGAAACCAGGTGTGTGATCTCAGGTAAAAGACTATGGGTACATGTGTCTTTCGATGATGGTTTTCTCAGAGTACATGCCCAGGGAGTTCAACTCTGTCACAACCTTGGGGGGTGAGAGATGGGAGGGTATCTCCGGAGGGAGGGAACATATGTATACATGTGGCTGATTCATGTTGATGTAAGGCAGAAACCAACACAATATTCTAAAGCAATTATCCTCCAATTAAAAACAAGATAATGGGTTTTGCCGAGTTCAAGGCCCAATTTGAGTCACGCAGTCTCAGGTACTTCATGGAGCAAAATCAGTTACGTAGGGAAGCTAACTAATATATGAAGATATAAATAATATAATGCATAGATTTCATTGAATATTAAGGGCAAATAGCTAATAATAGTTTATTCTGTTTTCATATTTACATCCTGGGTTACAGAAAATACTAAGTACAAGGATCAGACACTATTAGTGTTAGGCAATATTAAACTTTGACTTTAAGATATAAAATTATTATAAACTTTTAAAGCTGAAATGGATCTTAAGACCATGGTTCCAAATCTGAACTTTATATATGGTTCAGTGGAGGTCTTTTAAAAATATATTGTTTCCTAGACCCTAACCAGATCAAGCCACTGGATAGAATGTGCAAAATATTTTTAAGGTATTACTGGCAACATTTTATTATGAAAATTATCAAAGACAAAAGCTGAAAAAAGTTTCTAGGGAATACCCACTACCTAGATTTTACAACTGACATTATAGTATAGTTGCTTCATCATATATCTGCCCCTCCAGCCATCCATTTCATTTCTCTGTGTATTTCAAAGTAAATTTCAGACACTGGCATACTTCCTCCTAAATATTTCAGCATGTATGCCATTAATTAGCATTCAGTATTTGTCTTTCTAATGTAACATACAAATCTTGGATGTGCCACTCAATGAATCTTGACAAAAGTAATCTTAGGTACTGCCAGAGGTGTAGGGAGTCTATAACTCAATGTTCTGTTGAAATAATCTGTCACAGATCCATTTCAGGCACAGAAAATCACCCATAGCTTAATACATGGTACAGAAGAACTCTCCCAAAATATACGTTTACTACCACATAGAAATGACTGTTGAAACTCAGTTCTTTTAAGGCAGAACATAAATGTAACTTTGGCCTATCCCAAATTCCCCCACTGGGAACTTTTCATATTATGCAATTGAAAATACAAGTATGTAGAGATAACCCCATTAAGAGACAGATAGATGCAGGGTATGTTATTGCTTAATCTTGCTCTGCAATCTAATTTGGGCTTTTGTTTACTTAAATCAATCTATTACTCCCTGAGCTCAGGGAGACTGTATCACAGAGCAAAGTATATCGTCTAAACTAGGCCCTCAACCCATGAGGGTTGATTTGTTGAAACCGAAAGTTTGGAATGGGGACCTAGCTCAATAGTTCAGAGTCTTCTATGTCCTTAATATATTTGATTCTACCAGATATTCCTCTGCTTGCCTTAATGAATAATTCAGTTAGAATGCTTTGCTTACCATATACCAGATGTTTCTTGTTTTTCAAATATTTTAAAAATAAATGGCAACTGCACTTACAGGAGAGATTAATTCTTGACTTCAGTAATTTTTCTGGAAAACTTTACGCTCTCAGGGTAGGGTGGCCGTCTGTAAAGTGTTGTTTGTTGCACTGCTTGTGTTCTCGCCCTAGATGAATGTTGTCAAGGAGCCCAAAGGAGCAGTATAAGAAATGTAGCTGCTACGTAAAAACATGCTAAGTGGCGCAGGACTCCTGTTCCCAGCGTCCTGCCCTTTGCCTCCGACCTGGGGAACTAACGGAGCGCCTGGTGAGCACAATGCAATGAGAAGTCCGTGTTCTCTTTACAGCCACGTAACACCCGGTGGCTACGGCGGGATCTGCCCACACTGCACGTGCGGAGAAGGGAACATACCACCACCTCCAGTACAGAAATCTGATACGTATGCATTGCTGAACCCCATAGCAGAGCTTATCTGTGGATAATCACAGGCTTTCTTTCAACAGAGCTATCAATCTGGCAGCTTTCAAAAGTACTTCATTTGTGCTAAGAAAAATACCCTAAAAGGCACATGAGCAAGATATATCTTAAAAGCAGGTAAGTAGGCTTGACTATAATCAACAATGAATTATTTGGAGTATCTTCCTATGAATTACACTAAAAATCAGCTGTGTTATGCTGCAAATAAACAATAAAACAATGAAAGTGTTCGTTAAAACTTTATAGATGAGAAATCCATGTACCTGCTACATTCTGTTTTTGAATTCAGCTCAATGTTCCTATCAAATTACATAACATTTCATATTCTCACTTTTTAAATATTTATCTCTGGCAAAGAAAAGGAGGAAGCATGGTAAACATTCCTTTTTAGAAGGGTGCACTGAGTAAAATGTTCCAAAATCAGCTATAAATGAATTCGCTCAAGGGTGGAAAATTCGATTTAAATAATAAATTAGAAACATATCAGAAACTGAACCCTTATGTTTTAAGGTAAGCTTTAAAAATGTATTTCTCCCAAGCCTGTTAATATGGAAGGGGTGTTATTCAATCATATTTAAAGTTAAACTGCAAATTACTTTCCAAGTATATATTTGATTTCTATGCAGTCCTTATTTGTCAATTCTCTGATAAAATTAATAATGGAAATGTTTTACTGATAGCCATGCCAGTAGATGAATCAGTCTGAACACTTTAATAGCTTAACCTCTGATTAAAACTACTATAATCAATCCTTGACACAGAAATATATCTTGATTAAATATTTCAAATAATAAAACAATAAGGCCAGGTAATTGATAAAGCTTTAGTTACCCAGCATTAGTAATTTTTCCAACATAAACTTATAGGAAAAGGTTTAAATAAACTAGAGAGATCATCTACCTTCTCTGCATTTTATTAAATGTTTTGAAATGTTCTGAAGAATGTTTATAATATGAAGCTAACCAGACAATAGTAACTGTGATTTTGCTCCCACACGGGGCTTCCCTGGCGGCTCAGTCGGTAAAGAATCTTCCTGCAATGCAGGAGACCCGGGTTCAATCGTGGGTGGGAAAGATCCCCTGGAGAAGGGAATGGCTACCCATTACGGTATTCTTGCTTGGAGGATCCCCTGGACAGAGGATCCTGGCGGGTTATAATGGGGTTGCAAAGAGTTGGATGTGACTGAGCAATCAACTTTCTCTCCTGCAAGTGAATGTCAAAAATGTAATGCCTGTGCTACCTACGTGACTGCAGGTTAATAGCCCAGATCATCTCAATGCTGGTTGTTTAATGCCATGTGTATTCTTAAAAATATACCATCCCTCAGTAATTTTAGCACAGATTTCCTCCAAAGAGATTCAAGTATTATTTCTTGTACTTAGTTTTTTTTGGCTTTCATAAGGATGCTTTTAAGAATTTCCTGTTCTACTTGTTTTTGAGAAAGAAAGATGAATGGAGGCTTCAGCAGGAAGACAACAACAACAAACCATTCTCTGTTTCTGAAAGCATACCCAGTCAGTCACATTTTAGGTAATGGGTGCTAGGAAATATTTGTATGAGGAGAATACCTCTTTCTCCATTCAACTTTATCATCAAAGAAAAGAGCTGTTCTGTTGGTAAGTAAGCACTATCCTATATAACAAGATTGAAAGGAATGCAGGCAACCAAATAGATACCTAACAGATTCTAAAATTCTGACTATAAAATCCAAGAGTTCAAAAGCAATAGTGGAAAGTAAAAACAATTAGTGAGAAATGACTAGATGCAAACACTAGACAATCCCAGTAGAGTATCACTTTTAAATGCTAGGGAATGGTTCAAATGGTCCTTTCTGTATAGGAAAATAAAGGAAAGCCCAAGGGGAACAACGTTCAAAGGTGGATCCTGTGTATGAACACAAGAGGTGCATTAAGACCCACGCTGATTCTTAGTGGGTCAGATAACACCCAAAATTCTCCAGTGAGGCTTCAACAGTACCTGAACTGAGAACTTTCAGATGTTCAAGCTAGATTTAGAAAAGGCAGAGGAACCAGAGATCAAGTTGTCAACATCTGTTGTATCATCAAAAAAGCAAGAGTTCCAGAAAAACACTTATTTCTTCTTTATGACTACACTAAAACCTTTTGACTGTGTGGATCACAACAAACTGTGGAAAATTCAAGAGGGGGAATACCAGACCACCTTACCTGCCTCCTGAGAAATCTGTATGCAGGTCAAAAAGCAACAGTCACAATTGGACATGGAACAACAGACTGGTTCCAAACCAGGAAAGGAGTACGTCAAGGCTGTATATTGTCACCCTGCTTATTTAACTTATATGCAGAGTACATCATGCAAAATGTTCGGTTGGATTAAGCACAAGCTGGAATCAAAATTGCTGGGAGAAAAACCAATAACCTCAGATATGCAGATGACACCACCCTAATGGCAGAGAGCAAAGAGGAACTGAAGAGCCTCTTGATGAAAGTGAAAAAGGAGACTGAAAAAGTTGGCTTAAAATTCAAATTTCAAAAAACTAAGATTATGGCATCTGGTTGCACCACTTCATGGCAAATAGATGGGGAAAGAATGGAAACAGTGACAGACTTTATTTTCTTGGGCCCCAAAATCACTGCAGATGGTGACTGTAGACATGAAATTAAAAGACGCTTGCTCTTTTGAAGGAAAGCTATGACCAACCTAGACAGTGTATTAAAAAACAGAGACATTACTTTGCTAACAAAGGTCTAACTAGTCAAAGTGATTATTTTTCCAGTAGTCACGTATGGATGTGTGAGCTGGACCATAAAGAAAACTGAGTGCCGAAGAATGGATGCTTTTGAACTGTGGTGTTGGAAAAAACACTTGAGAGTCCCTTGAACTGCAAGGAGATCGAACCAGTCAATCCTAAAGGAAATCAGTTCTGAATATTCACTGGAAGGACTGATGACTGAAGCTGAAGCTCCAATATTTTGGCCACCTGATGTGAAGAACTGACTCTTCGGAAAAGACCTTGATGCTGGGGAAAGACTGAAGGCGGGAGGAGAAGGGGATGACAGAGGATGAGACGGTTGGATGGCATCACCGACTTGATGGACATGACTTTGAGCAAGCTTCGGGAGTTGGTGATGGATAGGGAAGCCTGGCATGCTGCATGGAGTTCCAAGTGTTGGACGCAACTGAGCAACTGAACTGAACTGACTCTTAGTGAAACTGTTAAGTATCTCAAGCACTATCCTTTATATATACATAAGTGTGAGTGTGTGTATACATATGTGTGTGTGTGTGTGCGCGCACATGCGCGCGTGTGTTAAGGATACCCAGGAAAAGTTCAGGTGACCATGTTGAGTTGGGTTATGTTGCAAAGTGAAAGGACAGCAGCAGAGGCTATGTGACCAGCTCATACCCTATGCAAATAAAGTCTGAACAGCTGCAAACTAACTCTTTTCATCAATCCTTGGTGTTGCAAGTGCAAGTGAAGTTGCTCAGTCGTGTCTGACTCTGAAACCCCATGGACTGTAACCTACCAGGCTCCTCTGCCCATGGAATTTTCCAGGCAAGAACACTGGAGTGGGTTGCCATTTCCTTCTCCAGGGGTTCTTCCTGACCCAGGGATCAAACCCAGGTCTCCCACATTGCAGACAGTTGCTTTACCATCTGAGTCATGGGGAAGCAACATCTTGGTGTTGAAACAAGTCTTAATCTCTGCCCCTAGAAAAAGTTGAGTAGAATTAAGTGTGATATATGATTCATGCATCATCATCTAGCTTCCTAAAACTTAATAAAATTTTACAACTTTAAGTAATATCTCTTGAAAATAATTGTTTTCAACCATGGCTTTGACAACAGCACAGGAAACTCAAACTTAAATTCTGGCTTGTGAGACATATATTTATAATCCAGGGCTACTGAATGTGTTGCCTTGGCATCATTATACTTCTGAACTTGAACCAAATACATGCTATGACCTATACAGGATGCATTTTCATTTTCCCTTTGAATAACACATCTGCTATAATTTGGGCAGATTTGTGCATTTGGGGTTATTGACATGCTTCAGAAAAGCCAAAGATCTTCTGCATTGAGATGAACTTCTTTGAGACTACTTGTGAGTCACTACAAATGTTTGTGGGCAGCTGGGTTCTGTGGCCAAATTTGAAGCACTACTTCAAGCTGGAGCATGCTACCATATGGAGAAATGGTTTCCAGCCAAAACATCTAATTAACAGTGAATCGAGATGACCCTGCCTTCGCGCTGCCACGTGGAAGTGCTGAACCAGTGACAAAGCGAAGACGAGTGTACTTGCTACCAGACCAGGTCTCTGCCCCTTTCCATCTGGCCATGGTAACACTCGATCTTATTTTTACCATCCTCTCTCGCTCCATCTTATTGCACTCCATATGGAGACAGGCAGTAGATACATGGGAAACGATACATATTTGGGAGCAAATACAATTTGGTTGGCAAAATTTGCCTCTTATAGGACCAACCTGAGACAACTTACCATTAAGCATTAAGCAACTTACCATTAAGAAAATAGGGAAACATGAAAACCATAACCTTGTTTTCATAAGTGCAGGTGTTTTGTGGCTATTTCTATTAATGCTTTTTGAAAGGCTGCATCCATTAACAATGAAAATTCCATGGAGGTATAAAGCAATGTACTAATGAGAGGAAAGGAAAGGGGAATATACCCAAAACCTATGATACAATTGCCCATTTCTTGACATTATTCCAGTTTTTGAAACATAATCATAAACATGATAAATTTAAAATGCAGAAGTTATGGAACATCAAAAAGAACAAAACATTCATTATGATAAGAAGATCATTTCACAGAAGAAATCCCTAAAGTAATATCAAAAAAGAAAATACTTATCACCACAGGTTACATTTAATACTCCTCTCACAAAAAGAAAAGATCAGCCTTAACAGCTAATACCAAAGGCAGAACATGTCTCAGTAATGAATTCCAGGATATTTCCATGAACAAAAAGAACCAGAAATAACAAATGTTGTCAGTGCTAATAAAGAAAAAAGGGACAGTTCAAAAGAAGAACATCTCCTTTAATTAACAGCATCAACCGTTTTAGAATGCAAGGTTAACAGCACCACCAACCAGATCTACATTGTCTGATACACTTCACATTTTGTTAACCGATTTCCTACCTTAATCCAAGTTTTGGAAAAAATAATACCAGACATTATTATGATCAAAGAGAATTTTTTGGACCTTAAAAATTCTTCCATCTCTTTATATCTGATTGTCAAATTGGCCTATATTTTTCATGATCCAGGAGGCTGCATGTAGCCTTTGAAACAAAGTATCATTTGTTCTTATACCAATTCCACCTATTTAATATTTTTAAAAACAGTAGAATGTGATTTCCTGGATGCCTCATAACCTAATTAAGAGGTATTTAATGCAGTCATTTGTTTTTGAATTACAGAATACCAAATAATATTTCCTTGTCTTGCTTTTCTATTTTCACTACAATGAAATTTCAGTAAGGGCTTCCCAGGTGCTGCCACTGGTAAAGAATCTACCTGTCAGTGCAGGAGATACAAAAGACTTGGGTTCAATCCCTGGGTCAGGAAGATTTCCTGGAGGAGAAAATAGCAACCCACTCCAGTATTCTTGCCTGGAGAATTCCATGGGCAGGGGAATCTGGCAGGCTACCGTCCATAGGGTCGCAGAGTTGGACACAACGGAGTACACACATCTCACTAAAATGAACTATGCATAAATGCTGGGTAGGCATACTCTGAGATGATGATGACTTTTTTTCCCCCAAGTTTTTCTGGGAAATTACAAGTAAACAGTCTTTAAAGATGGTTTTCATTAAAAAGGCACCGTGGTTAAATATCAACTACATGCAGACATACTCATAGTTTGTTGTAAACGGCACATTTTAAAAGCAACGATCAGAGATGTCTCTCTGCTTCAATCACCCTATTCAGTGAGTGGGGCTAGTGTTCCTCTCAGTGGGAGCTGCCATCTAACAACACTTCACAGTAGGAGCACAGTTGGATGATACAAACTGGGACGGAAAAGAATGTCTTTATGTTCAGAAAGATTCCAAGCTCTAGTCAAAGAGTCCCATGATTTATCTTTAGAGGCAAGCACTTTGTTAACTGAACAAATTCTAGCCAGATGTTAATTGAGCATAAAATTACAAAACTTGGCTAGCACCACGGCAGATTGTAAATCCACTGGATAGAAGCTAGGTTGACTTCTGTGTCCTACATGGCACCTAGCGTGATTTGAGTGGTCTATAAACACTGAGTAAAAGGAACTGGGAAGTATTTGGGAGTTCAAAAATAACTTCTAAAAAGAATGTACCATAGCTAGTCTTATATTCTTCTCACTAGCATTTTACCATTAGCTACTGTTACCGTATTCTGCCACTTACAAAATATTTTTGAGATGTGTTAATATAGCTAATCTTTGCACCAAATACAAGCTAAGTACTATTTTCCTTATTTTCCTATAAAGAACCTAAGACTCAGCAAGCTTTCCCAAAAAAGTGTGATATGAACTAGTAAAGTTATTATGTGAACCATACATACTATTTGCTCAGAAATTTCTCTGAGGAAAATCCCTGAGAGATAGTCTCAAAGCCCTTTGGTCTATTTTGATCAGTAAATTCATACACATACTCAGCTAGAGTTGGGTCAGTATTAATATCAATTAACCCATATATTGTATTTATTTGATCCCCAGAACAGTACTAGATGCTTTTAAAGAATGTAGGTCTAGATCATTTTCTTAGCTATGTTTACAGGTAGGCCCAGGACTGTGACCAAGACCCTTCAAATATCCTTACTGAAATCTGTTCATCCTTTTTGCTTCTTACCTCTTAATATACATGTTGAGAGTATTCAATACCCTCAGTCTCCAACCTGCCATCATCTGCTCTCTTTGAACTAATTCCCTATTCTGTAATTGCAACCATCATCCTTCTACCGAAATGGCTGCTTTAAAAGCACCAGCAATCTTTGAGTCAACAAGTACAAACATCTTGTCTTGATCCTCATCTTTCTAGGCCTTTCTACATCTTTTAACATTCTGTTGATTCTTTCTTGTTAATATTTTCTTTTCTGAATCCTCTGTAAAATGTCTTTGTTCCCTGTGGTTCTGCTGTCTGCCTGATGGCCTTGCATCTTTGCACCCACAACTGTAAACTCTCTACTGATGATGCTTCTTTTGAGTTGGATAACCAGCTTCAAATTCAATAGAACGGAACATAACTTGTCCTCTCCACTGAAGACTTCCTTCCTTTCTGTCTTGCCTATTCTAAAAATAGGTTTATTATCATTCCAACAAAGTAATTGAAGACTTTGTAGTTTCTCTTCTGGCTGCCAAGAACCAGAACTTCTCTCCTCACAGTTGCTGACCTTTTTTACAACATCGTTTGAGCACATCTTGTTTAAATTACTATGCCAAAAACACAACTTAGTGGTACAGTCTTAAAATCTCACTTAAAACTATTCAATGGGCCCCTGTCCACTTCTTACTCCTACTACCTAGTAGGAGTCTTTTAACAGGTTTCTGACGTCTTCAGAAAAATTCCTTACTATTCCCCTTCATTCAAGACAGCATGATGTAAAGAAGGAACTTTGATATTTCGGATTCTCTTCCCTTCAAATTTATGCCTGAATTCACAGCTTCTTTAAAACTAGAATGCATTGATCTCACATAGGCTGCACTAATAAATCATTCTGAAAGAACCAGAACAAATGCTAATTTTCCATGTGGCCTTCCCTGATTTTCCAAATAAAAAAATACATCTCTTCCCTATAAAGTCCTTTAAAACTTAGCTATATCATTCACATATCATACATTTTTCTTCCTTTTTGAATTATTTCTCAGTATGCATCGGTACCTATCTACTAGGTTACTTTATATAAGTCTATCTTTATGCAGGCCTATGTATCTACCCATCATTTTATCATTATTTACCCTTCTTAACTTAAAATACTGATTCCAGAATGTTATACACTTCTTAAGATGAGGAGGAATTTCCATTCATGCTTACTTTTTTTTTTTACACATTCAAAAGCACCTTACATATAATAAAACTTCTAATTTGATGTCTAAATAATTAAATTGTGTTTGAATCAGGAGAAAAATGTTTATGAAGAACATTAAAAGTGGCAGAACTCAAAGGGTATAGAAACACAAAAGGCTCATCAAAGGGATCTGAACACTGACATCAGAAAACCCAGAAGAATTCAGTTCTAAAAATTAAGATCAATGACCAATCTAGACTTCAATGAGCCTAGGGATGAGTAGAAAAGGATCGCCAGAGACAGAAGCCATGTGAAGGATCCAACTATCAAAGAGGAAACATGGTCAGGGACAAGTCCAGAAATTATAAATGAAGAAGTAACATGACCATATTTCAAAGCTAGCCAAAGAGCCAATCCTCTGGACCAATACTGGTTAGATCCAAACTTTTCCTATGATTCTTCCTTCAGCCTTGTACTCTTATATCTTGACAGTGTCACAATTCAGGGAGACCCTAAAAGCAGCAGTTTCTTCTAATCACCCTTTCCACCACCGCCCCCCCCCCCCCAATATTTCTTCTGTCAGCAGGAGCAGGGCTGATAACAAATACATGCAGGATGCGGCTCTAATGCTAATTCATGATGTGATAACCACACATAAGGGACTGAGGACGTTGACGAGAGCCCAAGGCTGGGGTCGGCAGCACGCAAAGGACACAAGTCACGTGAAAGTGTAAGTGAATGCAGCCACTGATTTACCTTTGTAATGGTAGAGCACATACCAGACATTGAGCTGAACTCCAAATATAGAACAAAATGAGTCAAGCATGGACTGCTCTCAGGGAGCATGCAGTGTGTTGGAGGATCTTGACAATAAGTCGACCCACACAAAGATGTGTAGCTAAATGCTGAAAGTACAATAGAAGAAGCAATCAAGGGTGCAGAAATATCAGCTGGGTGAGTGGGGCAAGTTATTGGTTACTTAGAGAAGCTGCTTCAAGAAGGTGATAACTGAGCTTAGATAAAATATGGAAAGCTCTTTGATAAAGGAAGCATATTCTAGTTAGAGAAAACATCATGAGCAAAAGTAGGAAAGTTAGTTCATTCAAGAAATCTAAACAAAACAACTCATTTGCTGGATGGTGAGGCAAGGGAGTATGGCTGGAGATAAGACTGGCCAGACAGGGAATATTCAGATATCTGGGTGCAAGAGATGGACAATAACAGAAACAATTAGAATGAGCAATAAAAGCCAAAGCACCTTTATGGTTATATACCAAAATGATGTGAAGCTTGAGTTGTCAGAATTCAGGCAGTCTTTAACTAAACACATTACATGACCTGTAAACTCTGACTGTACATTATACCAGACCATATTACATACTCTGACTGCATTGTTATCACTATTAGTAACTATAAATACTTTATTATTGGTTTGGATAATGGCTTATGAGTCGCCAAAACCAAACTCAGGCTCTCCTTACCTACCTCCAAAACTTTCAGACTTGGTCTAATTCTAAATTAGCACTCTTCAGTCACTTTTTTTGTTTTTTTAAACTACAAATTTCTCTCTCCAGAAATGACATTCAGTTGGCATCTTTGCTTCTGAAACACATTCTGAATTCAGGGTCACAGAGATGTCATTTTTAACAACACATTCTAGCTCAGAGGAAATTCTGAGTGTCTGTTGGGTTAATTGCTTCCAAAAGAGAGAGACAAACGAGATGTTCCAATAATATGGAGGAGCTGTTACTCCTTTACTTGTGAAGTATGCTCAGCCTTCTGCCTTTGGGGTTGCATTTCTCAGAGAACGAGAAACGCATTCCTTCCCTGAGGCCACAGGAAAGCCAGGGAGTGCACCGAGTCCAAATGCAAGGCGAGAATCCAGAGGACCTGCAAAGCCTCCGCCCTTCTTCCTTGAGGGACATCATGCCGATCACTAGCACACTGTCTTTCTTTCCCCCTTTGACACTCCTGCCATCTGCCTGGGAGGGAGTATTGAGCAGTCGAGATCCTGGATGCTCTGATGGCTTGCTGGGCCATTGGCAAGCTTGGTCTCCTGGCCGACGGCTCTCTTTTTCTGAGAGATTGGTTTTCACCCTGAATAGAGAGCTAGAGTCGAATGCATAAGTGTTCAAGAAAAAGGATACTAAAAATTCCAGAAAGCTATTCATGCTGCAACCTCCAGGAAGAGCAGAAACTAGAAAATTTCACTGAGGATCATAAATTAAACGAGGGTCTTAATTAAGTCAAACCACTAGGCAGCGGCCAACTACTAAGGTTCTCATTTTTAAACTTCACTTGGTGTCAAAAATTCTCTCAAGAAAGAAACCATTTACAGTGCATTAACTTTGAAGAAATGACATCTTTTCTAGATCAGAGCCTGGCGTTCCTCTCAGTCTCTACGTAAGATGGAGTAGGATTTTATTCACCTTATATATTATGGGTTCCATATACATATACACACACACTGGGGCCCAATTTTAATCCTAAACTTGTATACAGGCATGCTGTCTGGATATCATCATCAAACACAACGGTGGAACCACAAGAAATATAACTAAATAAGGTTTCTTCTTTTTTTTTCTTTTTGCTGAAAAATATTTGGTTTTCTCATGAGTGAATGGGAAGGAACTGCGATGGGGAAATAAGTCCTGATGTACAGTCCAGGGAACTCCTCTCTGGCTCCTAAGGACAATAACCTTGTTTTATCCCAGGCTCTCTGGGGCACAGGGAGCAGGCTACATCGCTCTGGGCCTCGAGAGATAACGCAGGACACAGCCTGGGAACAGGACGTCACCATGCCGTCAGTGAGAGCCCGCTGCTGCTGGGCTCTGAGGGTGGTCCACCCGTGTCCCTCTGCCCTCCTCAGATGTCATCTGCGGACACGGATGGCTCCCTGTAAAACATGGGGATGGCTTCTGCATCTCCCCACTGGAGGTCATTCTCTTTCTCCTGGAGCATGCTTCTTTGCCCTGAGTAAGGTGATTCTGAGGCACGTTTCAACCTGATTTTTAGAGAATCCTTGGGGGAGTGCACTTTTATTGCCCATTCATGACAGAATCCAGCTGTAATATCTACTCATGCATATTCTTTACGTCATCTAGCAGTAGCCCATTAAATGCATTATTTATCAGCTTGCCCTTCTTGCCTGTCTTCCTTCTCTACTTCCTTATTACGCTTCCTAAGATCAGCCTCCAAATAAACTCCCTATGTCCACATCCTTCATGTGTATCTTTTGGAAGAATCCAAAATGAAACAGTTACCCCTAGGTACTCCTCTCTGAAATCATCAGAGGGCAATCCTTGCACAGAGACCCCTTTACTCATGAACAGTACATGGTGGTAATGACAGCAGTGAGCCCTGCACTGATAGGAGATGGGCAGGAGTGGAACAAAAATGAATCAACAGGGGCTTCCGTGGTGGTCCAGTGCCTAAGACTCAGCACTCCAACGAACAGGGAACCCAGGTTCCATCCCTGGTCAGGGAAACTAGATCCCACACGTCCACGTCGCTACTAAAGACCCTGCATGCCACAACTAAGACTTGGCACAGTCAAATAAGTAACTTTTAAAAATGAATGAATGATTCAAAAGTATATATGAAACTCTTTGCAGCTAGCTTCAGGAATGCCAGAGAGGGAAAGTAAAAAGAAGCAAGGTCTACCTATGTTATGAAGTCAGGGTACCTCTGAGTAGAGTGATTTATTACTGTCAGAATAAAAGCACCATGAGAGCTGAGGGGTTTTTGTTCAGTGCTGTGTATTCCACCTAAAACAGTGTCTGACACATGTAAAGTTTCCAATCAATATGTATTGAATTAGTGACTAAAAAAGACCACTTTGAGAAAATGAAGGTGGATGAAGAGTGGGAAAATTGCAATACTATTTACACATGTGTATACATATGCATGAATTCTATATATTACACATAAAAACATGCACAAATACACACATGGAAACTATGGCTCCCAAAAATACACCTTTCATTTTTAAGTAGCATTTAAACATTACACGTTTTAAGCCTATGCGTTTAGCTACATTATTTATGCTTCAATACTACCTTTGCAAATACATACAGACATTCACACACCCACACTTAATGTTAATATAAGTGTGTATATGTACATAATTCAGCTTATCTTTTTTCCAACTCTTCTTACTGAGCAAGAACTAGGCCTTAAATGACTTTGAAACCTATCTCTGTTGGCACCGGAACTCCAAACATGCCACCACATCTCTTCTTTGCCATTTTGTCTCCTCCCTTCCTCTTAACCATCCTGTGCAAGGTCCTCCTACGCCCCTCCTCAGTATCCCAGCTTTGGAGGAAAATATGAAAATGATTCAGACCCGAGACACTTATGGTGTAGAAACACAAAGTTGTAAACAACATTGTACTTGTTTCTGTAAACTAACACTTCTAATGAACTATTACGGAGCTCAATCATTTTTTCTTCCGTTCTTGGTTAAACGGCTGCCTACTGCTATGTAGAGTGAACAGAGGACTCTAATTCCAGTTGTTTCTGACGGCTGCTTTGTGTCCCACTGGGTCATAGGCACATAGGTGAACAAACAAAAAATGTATAACTGTCTCATCATGAGAACCCCAGATCACGAAAATAACCCGTAGCTTCAATTTAGAAAATCATGAGAGCATTAGGTCCTGCAGACCTTATAACCTCTGCTATTCCTATTGCCATCAGTTCCGTTTTGTTAGTTGTACGCTATCTTCCAAAGAGAGTCATATTTCCTCTGAGTTAGAAAAATCATTTCATTGTCACGCTTGTTCAGTCCTCCCTGGAGCAGGAACTGGTGTAATATTTGTGTCTAAGCTTTAATATACTATTTTCTCTCTTTTTTCTTTTTATGGTTTCAACCTTGACCTCTGACTTGAGAGGTCACTGTTTTCATCACTAGTGTTTCTCCAGATCTTAAAGCAGAAGTTACATGTCCCATACTTATGCAGAATGACCTTGATAAGCTACATATGCCACCATATTAGCAATCATTTTTGTTTGACATGGTGTAACCGCACCCAGCATCAAATCAGAACCCATAAACCAATAAATTGTTTTGCTACTTGGCTGTTAGCAGAATGCTAAGAATGCTGAAGCACAACTCAAACAAAACTAAGCTGAAGTTGCATTTAAAGCAAGTTCCCTCAGTTAGGGGGGAAAAAAAAAGACACTAGGTATATTAACGCCCTTCTCAGAAGATGAGTTCATCCTATCTAATATGCATTAGAAATAATCTGCTCATTTGATGAAAGGTTTGCGAGGCATGAATAAAGGGCCAGGCTGCTTGTCTACAGCAGCAATTAACAGAATCACACAAAGCCCATTTCACTGGCCTATTTTCTCAAGCCAGTCATCAGTGTAATTACCCACATTAGAGGAGTTTTCTGAGCTTGAGGAGAGGTTCACAAGTCAAAGGGAGCTGAAGTTCACTCTGGAATTTAAATAACTGTTTGGTTTTAATAATTCTTCATCAAATAATCTCTAAGGTATCAGGAGAAATTATTCCCTCTGGTCTCTATAAGGAATCATCATTTTGGTGTTGCACTGGCATCAACTCAAGGTGATACGAAATCACTTCAGCATTTTTAGGCAGCCTCTCCAAGGGGATTATGCAGATCACATTCTTGGTAAAGAAGGAATAATTCTGCCCAAATTCTGAGCATGGGCATATGCCAAAAGGTGAAGTTCTCTGCACATATTTTAATGAAGGAGTTATGTACCAAAAAGATAAATGTGCCGATTCACAGGTTTACAAATGCAGTGTTACAAAAGCAACTCTCTCCCTTCACCTTATACTCGTTTTTATCACTGTGAAACTTACTGGTCATTAAGTATAATATGGCTAACGGTGGAAGAATCACTGTATAATTCACAAAAATAATGAATTAATGAACACGCACACACAGACCACACATATCACTTACTCATGGTATTTATATGAAATACACCAGTCATGATGTATCCATTTATATCTATTTATCTTATTTCACAGGGAGGGTCCTTTTGAAAATGATGGGGAAGGTTAGAAGGTAACAGTGAGATTTATATACATTCATGCATGTGTGCAAGTGTATATATATGTGCAATTTTCCTGTTGATATCACACCCCTTCTTTAACATCATTATAGTGGCTCAGCATCAGTGAGCACTGAAACTGCCCTTATTAAACTAGTAAAAGAGACCAATCTTTTCGCAGATTAGAGGGTTAGATTTAGACAGGCTTTTTCCCAGGCATTTCAGACCAGCAACAGAAAAGCCTAAGAGAAAGATTTTTCATAGTTCTTATTATAAGTATAATGAAATGAAATATACTTCTGGCCAATTTCAACAAGGTGCAATTGGTATTTACGTAGGAGACACTGGCATGAAGCTAGTTTTTTACGATGCACTACGTGAGGTCTTAGCCCAAGACTTTAAAGTCCCTGAAGTCCTATGAAAATCTGATTCCTAGAGTAACTGCACTTATATTAATTATGAAGAAAGGATACCCCACCACACACACCTCCACCCCAGCTATACTTCAAACATCACAGTGTGAAAACTAGCCAAAAGATGGAGAAAGAGTTGCTCAAATCTTTCTTTACCCTCTGCATATTGGCCCAAAGGTGCCCTTTTTTTAGATGAACTGAAAGATGAAAAGTGATGATGAGGAGATGGCTGATAATAGTGGATATCCACATATTGCTGAAATTATTCTGATTATCATATCTAAGAGATATGGAGCATAATGTGCACTCCTGTACCCAATGAGTGGTTTATTTTGAGATGCAAATTGATCTCATCTTTGATTACCAAAGGTAATTTATGGTGAAAGATATTACAATTCAATCACAGACAAGGGAGTAGTCATTCTGTAGCTCCAGAGAGCTGATGTTTTTTCAAAATGCCATTGCTAACACTACTGCGTGCATTCACAACAAACAAATATTCGTGCTACATTTACAAAGAATTCATGGGGAAACATGGAACTCACTTCTACACGCCACGTAAGTGAACAGAACTGAGACCGGCAGATACAAGTATTTCTGATTTCCAAAGCTCATCTACATGACTGAACTCTCGCCTGTGTGTGCACATGCATATACATGCACACACACACATGCAGAGTCAGATTTACCTAATGCTACCTGAAAGTTAATTTAATCTTTTTCTACTTTCACCAACACTCTCTGCTTATTTGGTTATTAACATCTTTTCAATTCACATTCACCCACACATGCGCCAGCACACAAACAAAAGTAACTGGAGTGCATTTTGATCATTTCCGCTCTCCTGATGCCCAAGGCAGATGACTGCAGGACTGACTCAACCATGATTATCAAAGTTAGTGAGAGGTGCAATGAGCACGCCAGTCTTGCTGAAGTTCAACAAGGCATCAGATTTTCAGGGAGCAATAATTAAAGCTTTTAATATTTTTCAGATCTATCAAAAAAGTTGTTTCAAAAAATGTAATATAAACAATGTTTTTGAAATGATGTGATCATTGTTCTTCAAATTATTTTTTAAGAGAAATTTTGACAATGACCATGTGATGGTCCATAGGCTTTTGGTCAGTGGATCTAGCCCCACCCATCAGCAGGCTGACATCAGCTTTGAGATTCCTAGGTCCCTGCAGACAGCCATGCCAGGAACCAGCCCCATCCACTAGCAGGTCAGCACTAGATGACAGAACCAAAGTCCTGCAACCACCCATGATGGAAGCTGGCTCTGCACACCAGTGGCCCATCACCAGCCCTGGGACTCCCAGGGCTCTTAACCAGTTGCCTCTTAACCCAGGCCTGCCAGTCAGCAGATGCCACCTCCACGTAAGGCAAGGCCTGGCAACCAACCTGACTGGGATCCAACCACTCCTATCAGACCAGCCACTTGGTCTGCTCAACACATCAGGACCCATGTAGCCCCACAGGCAACATCCCGAGAAGACACAGCTCTGGAGACCAGAGGAGAGGGCTCTGCTGAGGTGTACAGGACTTCTCCCACAACAGATCACTTCTCCAAGGTCAGGAAATGTCATCAACCTGCCAAACACACAGAAATAAAAGCAGCAAATCAGGAAAAAGAAACAGAGGAATATGATCCCAACGAAGGAACAAGAAAAATCCCCCAAAGATCAAAATGAAGCCGAGATAGGCAATGAAGCCCATAAAGAGCTCAAGGGAATGATCATAAAGATGTTCAAAGAACTCAGGAGAAAATTGGATGAACAGAGCAAGAAGTTAGAAGTTTTTCAAAAGAGTTAGAAAATATAAAGAAGAACTAAAAAGAGATGAAGAATACAGTAACTGTAGTGCAAAAGACATGTTAGATGTAGATCAGATGATACAGAGGAAAGGATCCATGATCCGGAAGATGGAGTAGTGGAAATCACTGAAGCTGAACAGAAAATAAAAAAAGAGAAGAAACGAGGAGAGTTTCCTGGTGGCTCAGACAGTAAAACGTCTGCCTGCAATGCGAGAGACCCTATTTTCAATCCCTGGGTTGGGAAGATAGCCTGGAGAAGGGAATGGCAACCCACTCCAGTACCCTTGCCTAGAAAATTCCATTCATGGAGGAGCCTGGTAGGCTACAGTCCATGGGGGTCGCAAAGAGTCAGACATGACTGAGCAACTTCACTTTCACTTTCAGGACACAATTAAGCACTAACATTTACATTATAGAGGAAGCAGAAGGAGAAGATGAGGAGGAGGAGAGAGGGGAGAGAGGAGGAAAAGGAAAAAGGATATACACAGAGAGAGAGGAAAAGAATGTATTTGAAGATATAATAGGCAAAAACTTCCCTAACCTGCGAAAGGAAACAGGCATCCAGGTCCAGGAAGTATAGATAGTCCCAAACAGGATCAATCTAAGTAAGATTACACCAAACACATTCTAGTTAAAACAGCAAAAAATAAAAATGAATATTAAAAGGTCCTGGATTAAATTTACATCAAAATCAATACTACAATGAGAATCTGGAGAAAAATAATATAGATTGAAAGAAAATTTGAAATCTGGGATACATAAACTTTAAATTCAAAAATTCCTAAATCTTCAAATAACAATGTGACAACAGGCACTTAGCATGTAGAATCTTTTTTTTTTTTAACCCTATATAGAATAGAATCACTAGTCCCTATTTTATTTATTCTTCATTTCATTACAGGACTATTGTGAAGCAAAAACAACACATGTGAAAACACGTGAGAGAAAAAGCATTATTAAACAAATATATTGTACACCCTGCAAACCACATATACACAAATGTACAAAAGGACAGTCATGATATTTCTGATGAATTGTAGCATTTCAACATCAACTCACCTTATATATTTTTATATTTTTTTATTCACTAAATCTCATTCTAAAACTGTTTGATATATCCTGCAAGATGTTCCAAGAAAAAGAAAAGGACCCCTGTCCAAAAGTTCAAGACATAAGAAACCCTGTTCCTTCTGAGATATATATCAAGCATACGAGCTAAAGTCTCTGAGAAGCCCTATAGCCTAAAAAGTGTTTCAATTTTGATTCTCTGAGTATCCACATTTCCTTGACTTTGCAACATACTTTTTGGATGTGCCATCCAGTAACATCTCATCTGACATCGAACTGCTAGGTCCCACAGGACAGTTTACGAAACACTGACCTACATTATTTCTACCACTCTCACTTATGACTTTCTCTCTCTGTATGAATGTATTATGGTATTAACAAATGTACCTGATTCAGTACATGCAAACTTTGCTATTTTTCCTGCAGAACTGAGACAGGAGGTAGATAGGTGCCCCAGGGTAAAGCGATTAGAGATTCATTCCTACGAACTGAAACTCCAAGACAAGCATACCAGGACAATTAAGGGAGGAGGTTGGAACTTGCTCAGACCATGTATTACTTGTTCCTGAAGTCAGGGGACCTCCCCAACCACACATCTGCAGAAAAGGCATCTTGGAGGCGAAAGGGAAGTTATGTCAAGGGACATTCTACCCAGATGCCTTTTCAGTAAAATCCATCTTGGGTAAGAGATGAATGTGCATACATGGGAGGATCCTGAGATATACCAAATATGGACTGTGAACCAGGCAACTCAAAATGACTGGCTAAAAGAAATCCAGAAGAAACACCCCATAAAAGTAATTCAAACTGCCTCGAGGGTGCGACTCAGGGACTCTCCCTGAGTTCCCGATGTGTCTATCCACAAGTACTATGCTCTTTTCCTCCTAATGAAAACTCGACTTGCTTTGCTACTTTCCGGCTTTGGGGGAATTCTTTCCCACAGAGCCGTAGGGCAAGGGGTCTTGTCACTGAGCACTGGTCTAGTGGCTAGGATCTAGTGCTTTTACCACCGCCACACAACCCAGTCTCCGGCTGGGAACTGAAGCCCTCCTCCCAGCCATTGCAGGCCGAGGCCACCGGAGATTAGAACTACACTGTCCAAAAGGGTAGCCCGGAGTCCCTGGAAATGTGCCAGTTCCAAATAGAGATCTGCTTTAAGTATGAAACGCATAGGGCTTCGCAGGTGGCACTAGTGGTAAAGAACCTGCCTGCCAATGAAGGTTAGACATTAAGACAGCCCGGTTCAATCCCTAGGTTAGGAAGAGCCCCTGGAGAAGAGAATGGCAATCTCCACTCCAGTGTTCTTTCCTGGAGAATCCCATGCACAGGAGCCTGGCAGGCTACAGTTCATAGAGTCACACAGAGTCCGACATGACTGAAGCAACTTAGCATGAACCATATAGCCAACATATAGTCAGTTGTGTCTGACTCTTTGCGACCCCATGGACAGCAGCATGCCAAGCTTCTCTGTTCTTCACTAACTCCTGGAGTTTGCACAAACTCATGTCCACTGAGTCGGTGATGCCATCCAACCAACTCATTCTGTCGCCCCCTTGTCCTCCTGCCTTCAGTCTTTCCCAGCATCAGGGTCTTTTCCAGTGAGTTAGCTCGTCACATCAGGTGGCCAAAGTACTGGAGCTTCAGCTTCAGCATCATCAGAATATTTAAGGTTGATTTTCTTTAGGATTGACTGGTTTGATCTCCTTGCTGTTAAGGGACTCTCAAGAGTCTTCCGATTAATCTACCTGGTTCTTTTTATTAGAAAACTTAAGGTAACATGGTTTATATTTTTGGGTCATTATACTTTTATTACTATTGGACATCATGGCTATAAAATGTTTTTAGAAGTTGTCAAATTCCAACAAAATATAAAGAAGAAAATGATCACTTTTAGTTTCATCATGTATGGGCTTTCACTTTGAATCTTTCAGTGAATTTTCTGAGGATTATTTCTCTATGCATTTTTATCACATCTTATCAGAAATAGGATCATGGTAAGTACACACACATAGACAGGTAGGTAGGTAGGCAGACAGATATATGCATACACACATGGGTTGATTCTTAGATAATAGATGGAGTTCTACTAAAACCATCCTTCTGTACTTTATTCTGAGGGCTGTTCAAGATGTCAGACTACACACTCTACTTTTTCCTCTCCCTTTTGTTGAGCATAAAGTCTTGAGTACAATTAACTTCAGGACACAAAATCATCTAGGAGACATGCACTGTGAAATAACCATCAAGCCCAAGGATTTCACCAGGATACCTCTGAAACGAGTCTGGTTTTAGAGGCTCCTGGTGACCTTGGAAGAGAGGAAGACCATCTAGGCTCAAACATAAACAGGATAAGCCAGGAAGAATTCTTCTGCTGATCTGCCTTTTGTCTTAAAAACAAAAAACACAAAACCACATATAAATCGAATCCCAGCTTGCCGCTGCCATTTATTTAACGAAGTTTTAGAAAAGCAGAAACTTCACTACAGTTGGTGATTTATTGCCAGGGGAGTTCAAGGAAACTCCCTTATGTGAGCTATTCATTTTCTTGTTCTGAGCATCCCAAATCATCTCAGCAGAAGGGGATGCATGTCCCTGACCTTGGCTGCTTTCTCGAGTTTGGGTTTGGGTTTTCATTTGTTAAATAGGTCACAGAGCATTGTTTATTCTGGCCCACAGCTCAGGAACACAGTGGGGTTCCCTTTCCTGGCCTGCCTCTCCCTTCCTTCTTCTCCAACCCCCAGCCTCTGGGACTTGCAGACGCGCTCAGGGAGTTCAAACCTGGCCTGAGTCCACAGCAACAGCCAGTCTCAACTGAATGAGATCCTCTATGCCTCTACTCAGTCTAGCAGGCAGGCAAATGAATGGAAGATAATCACGTTCGAAGGTTGCCATTGCAAAGATCAGATAACTACCTTGTTGACTGGATTTTTTTACCTTCTAAACTGTCTGTTTTAAGCACAAATAGCTTTTTCCTTTCCAGCATTATTTTTATAGCCTCTTTCTTCCCCCAACTTTTTCAATTGCTCAATCTCTGTCACACATTGCAGGGATAGTAATGGTATCAAAATAATCCCACTTTGTTTACATAAGGTTTTTAATCAAAAGAGCACCAACTATTTTGTGGATGATTGAGTATTTTACTCCAGCTGTGAGGCAAGGGAAAAATAAGAGAGGAAGGTTAACATATAACCAGAGAAAAACCTCATGTGTCTATATCTTCTCTACTCAACTTGCTTTTGTTTTGAATAAAACAATGTCAGTCTTCCTATCTTTTTATACAATGGAATCCCCCTTTCCTGCTTTCTCTCATTTTTATAATTCCATTTATCTCCTCTTAGTGTATCAATTATACTTTAAAAAAAATTTTAGTAGTTGCTCTAGAGTTTACAATACACATTTTAAACTAATCTAAACCCACCTTTAAATGATACTATAATACTTCAAGTGTTGTGCAAGTGGTTTATAACAGACTATCTTCAATTTCTTTTAATCATTCAATACATAGTTGCTGTTAATTTGAACAGTTCTTTTACATCAATTAATAATAAGAAATAGATTTTGTTTCCATTTAATTCTCTGATGCTCTGCTTTATGGAGATTCTGAATTTGTGATCTGTATCATTTCCTTCTCTCTGAAGATTTTTCTTTTTCTTTTTTTTTTTGCAGGGCAAGTCTGCTGGTGATGAATCTCCACAAAGTATGTGTTTGAGAAAGTCTTTATTTCTCTCTTATTTTTCCAGGGTAGCTTCTCTGGACATCGAATTAAAGGTTATTATGTTTTCCTTTTAATACTTTTTAAATATTTCACTCCATCTGTTCTTGCTTACAAAGTTTCTGATGAGAAGTCTCCTGTAATTTTCTCCTCTTCCCTACTGAATGGGAGCAGATCCCACCCAATATAAGCCACTTTGCCATAATGATTATTCAGAGCTGAAGGTAACAAACACAAAGGAACATGAGAAAAGGTCTCTCTGCCCTCCCCATTCAGTCTAAAAGCAGGAGGTAACTTTGTAAAGGTGGTCTCCCTCCCTTCTCTACTAGAACAGAAGTTAATCACAAAAGACAACACTAGACCCAGAGACTGCACCAGAGGAATCTACATGACAAATTTTAAAAACTAGCCTTCATCTTTCTTTAGCTTCCCCCTGGGTCTACCTTTCCACAAAATGCCACCCTAGTAATTCAAAGTCCGTTTCCTTTGTCTTGTCACTTCTCTAGAACCCATTGTTCCTCTGTTAAGATGCTATATAAGCCTAAGTTCTAACCATCTCTTTGAGTTACTCATTACTGAGCACCCATGGGTACATGTTCAGTGCACATGTTGATAAAGTCATTTTTTCTCTTCTCAACCTGTTTGTTGTCAGTCTAATTTATAGGGACCCAACCAGTAAGCCTAACATGGGTAGACAGAAAATAACTTTTCCTCCTCTGTACTTTTCGATAAAGCAGGACTGATGCCCTCTCTGGCTTCTTGAGCTGTCTCTTTGTCTCTCATTGTCAGCAGTCTGAACATGCTATGACTAGGTATGTGGACTCTTCTTCTTTCTCTTTCTGGTACTTACCCTTTGTGCTGTCTGGACTTTCTGCATCTGCATTTTGATGTCTGTTACTAATTTTGGAAACATATCACCCATTCTTACTTCCAATATTTCTTCTGCCCTCCCTTCTTTCTTTCCTTCTTCTGGCATTCCAATTATAGTGATGATAGTATCTTAGGTTGAAATTTTTCTATTGGCATATCGTCAAACTCACGGATTCTTTCCTTGGCTATGTCATCTAATGATGCGTTTACCAAAGGAACTCTTCATTTCTGCTATTTTGTTTTTTCTAGTATTTTCTTATATTCTTTCCTAAAGTTTCTTTCTCTCTTTTATCACTCATTTCTTCTTGAATATAGCCTACTTTGCCATTAGAACTCTTATCACATTAATCTTAGTTCAATTCCCTGTGTGATAATCCGACACGAGTCACATCAGAGTTTCTTCTGATGTCTGTCTCCTATATGTGTTTCTCTCTTTCTTCTTGGCATGACTTGTAGCTCTTCATTAAAAGTCAGACATGCGGCATCAGGCAATAGGATCCGAGGCACGTGGGCCATCAGTGTGAGGATTTATCCTAATCTGCTGAGAGCTGGGGCTGTGTTTAATGCCTGCTATAGCTGCAGGTGCCAGAGTCTCCAACACGACTGTCCTTGGTTTTGTCTCCCTGCTACAGCCCCTGGGTTTCCCTGAATATTTTCCCTCAGAGTCTGTCTTGTGACTCTTTCAACTGTAATCCACTGTTATCATATAACACTACAACTTATCAGTGTGGTGCTAAGTTGTGACAGACAGGGGTTTTCTATAATCTTATAGAGAGCTTATAGAAAGTCTTTCACTGGGCCTGGGTCTCTGGCCTGTGATATTCACAAGTATATTTCCAGGGGTATATGTTTTGTTTCTTTTTGTTTAAACCCTCCCTCCCCTACCCTCTTCTCTGACTTCAGTGTTTCTCTGTCCTTAAATCTCTAGACCCTGTTAACTGTGAGCCCCTGTCCTTAGGTAAACAGAAAGCTAGAGGAAAACGAGCCTGAAAGGAAAACCCTTATTCCCACTGTGAACAGCTACCAGCTGTGTACAAAGAATGGGTCTCAGCTCTGAAGAACTCTCTGGAAGTGTATCATAATGGTTTTTTTCCCCTCTATTGCCAGAGGCTTGAGGGAGTGGCAATCTTCCTCTGATCTTCACTCACTAGGACACCCTGGTAGGATTCCTGGAGGTAAAGGCCACAGAAGTATTGGGGGGCCCCTAAGACTGCAGCTACCCAGTCCCATGCTGTCCATACGCAGACTCGAGCAATTTTTTTTTTCAAAGCTACACTTTAAGTTTTCCACCCAGTGATGGCTGCAGCTACTCCTGCTCTAGGTAAGCAGATCTTTGTTGGATCTGCTATTTCCCCAGACTCTGAGTTGGCACTTTACTCAGCAACCTCAGTTCGCTGACACATCGGAGAGAAGTCACTGATTTTCAGTTTGAACAGCATTATCTTGTAAGGACACAGTGACAACTTCCAAGATTTTTGCATATCATAACTGAAACTGAGAGTATCTCCATAATTGAATTTTCACATCTTATTTGTAGTAAGTCTATCCGAAGGAGGATACTTCATAGTGTTTGATCACAGATGAGTTTGGGCATTGCTGTCATTCAGTAATGTTAATCATCTGTCAGGTTCTCTTCTACACTATATATTCATTATTCTCTGTGAAGCAAATATTTATTGTGTGCCTGTGGGAATAAGATATACCAAGGTCCTCTTTCCTTGCTATATTCACAAAATCCTCTGAAACTAAATTTCCAAGTCAGGCCATACTAAGGCCTGGCATATTAAGTTTTACTATTAATATATTTTTAAAGCAAGTATACGACAGTCTTAACTCAGTCTTAACTCAGTAGTTGTCCGTTGATTAATAAGTCAAAGAAGACACTAGAGAAGCACGGTATTGTGAATATCCATTTCCACTGAATAGATAACGGATTTCCATGAAACTCTGGTGAGAGGCTTATCATTATCAGAGTTTGGAGCGGCAGAGACAATCCTATTAAACTTTGGGTTAACACTGGAAACATTAATTCAGTTGAATCAAAATAGTACTTTTGCCTATTGAGGTGGTCAATTTCCATCTTAAGGAAGGTGAATATTATAGATTAAATCAAGAAAAATTCCTCTGTCCAGGACATAATAACTGGCTTCAAGAAAGAGGAAACTGAAGGTATTCCCTCTTTATACCTAAACGGTGAATTCATCATGATGTCAAATAAAGTATCTGTTATGAATCTGCTATGATCTGGTGCTTTACTGTATTTAGAGATCAAGTCATTCTTCATTCTTGGTAAGTAAAGAAATGCAAGTTTTAGTATTGTAAATAGTAGCTTTATATATCTTTATATATGTGTGTGTGTATGTATATACAAACATCTATTCAAAAAAACATAAATTTCATCATCTCTTATGAGTAATAAATTGTATTTACTTTTTGGAAAGAGCTTACAGGGAAGTAAAGTCTCCATTTACTCGTTATAAAAGACGATGAAAACCAATTCTCAACTAAGGGCAAACAGGTTTTGCTATGAAGGTTTGCTTGCCCCAGAGTTTAGAATGGTAGGCCAGGAACTCAAGGGGTTTTTCTTTCCCCTCTAAGCTACCTTCATTGATATTACTCTAAAAAAATTTGGAGGGAGTCATTTTTGCAATAGTTTTATCTCAGTAACCCTTTAAAAATGCTTGAGGGTATGGGGAACAAAACTGTCAAAATGTTGAAGTGACTCTTGTTGATTTAAGTGTAATTGATCAGGAGCAATAAAAGAAAGAGCTGGTACAAAAGACAAAAGGCCTGAGGCTATTTCAGGTATTGTTTCTGGCTTATTGTACAAAACAGAGAAAGTCTCACACACTCAGCCAGTCATGGTTCCCCACTGTTCTCTCCTTTTAGTAAAAACAAAAGATAGCTAGTTTCCTGATGGCAGGTTTCCAGTCTTAATTGGGTACACTCTGATATTTTAACGGTCTCTAGAGCAGAGTGGACAGAGGAGCCTGGTGGGCTGCTGTCCATAGGGTCGCACAGAGTCGGACACGACTGAAATGACTAGGCACGCATGCATGCACTGGAGAAGGAAACGGCAGCCCACTCCAGTGTTCTTGCCTGGAGAATCCCAGGGACGGGGGAGCCTGGTGGGCTGCCGTCTGTGGGGTCGCACAGAGTCGGACACGACTGAAGGGACTCGGCAGCAGCAGAGCAGAGAAGAAGTGCGTGGCGTCTCTCACCGCCAGGCACCAGGTTCTCTGTAAGTTAGTCTTTCATGGCCAAGAACTATGATGATTATTTCAATCTACATTTGTGCATGTGTGCTTAGTAGCTCAGTCATGACTCTTTGGGACCCCCATGGAGTATAGCCCACCAGGTTCCTCTGTCCATGGGATTCTCCAGGCAAGAATACTGGAGTGGGTTGCCATTCCCTTCTCCAGGGGATTTTTCCAACCCAGGAGTTAAACCTGGATCTCCTGCATTGCAGGTGGATTCTAAGCCAGCAGGGAAGCCCCAATTTACATTTAGCATTTTAAAATTGAAAGGATTCCATGAACAACAAAACAGCAAGTGAGTTCCTGAAGTGTTTTAGTATGGATAAAATCATAAACTATAAAAATACAAATCATTAGTAAAGCTTTTTTCTTCCTGGAGAATTGTATTCAGAAATTAATGCAAAACATCTAAGGTATGCATGTGCACTTTTTCACCCGTCATGTTTGTGTATGTGTGTCTGTGCATTCCACTGCTAAAGGAGACATGCAAAATAATATCAGATTTGCTACTATCTATAGTACTGGTTTCTTCCAAGAATCGTGTGCTTGCAGGGTTAATTCAGGAAGGTGATTGTTATGCCCGATGTCCGAATCCCCGAGCGGGAAGAGAGAAGGCTTCCAAGACAATGCAACTCGCAAAAAAGGGAAGTTTATTGCTGACTCGAGTCAGGGCTTACTGCCGCATCCAACGCAGTGGTGCAGGGTCAGAAAGGGCTGAGCCCAAGCTGTTCCCCAAATTTATAGGGTGTGCATAAGCAGTTGCTAGCTGGCTTCAGCAGATTGGTTACATGTTTGCAAAGTAATCTTATTGACCCAAACCTTCCCGGGCTTTTTTCAAACTTGGGCGTTCGCGGGCTTTTCAGCTTTCCCCTGATAGGTTCCCTTTTTCTTGCTAGGCGCATGTTGATTGGCTGGCTCCAGGTGGCCTGATAATCATGTTACCCTGGAAAACCAGGCCTACTCCTAATCTAGGCTGCCTGTCATGGCGCAGCCTCACAGTGATTGCCCAAAAACCACATCACAGTCATATCTCATCACCTTGAGCTGAAATAATTTATAATTTAATCTTACATGCAAGCGTATTAAATTAGTATTACTCATCACAACTCGCTTATTAATAAAACAAGCTGAATTAGCCACTGGAGAATCATATTTGGAAATTCAATGACAATTTTGCATTTTTAATAAAGGCTCAGAAATATTATTGCAAAGCAGGTGGTATAGAGAACTGTGGTCAAATATGACATGCATTAATAACTGAAGTGTGGAATGTGACAGAGGTGAAAATTGACATTGATTTCTTTTCTCTAATATTTGGAGGAGTTCTAAAAGGTAAATAAAATGAGATAACAAGATATATCAAGTCTCACTGATTTCCTTGATCACCTCCTCCCCACATATCACTCCTTCGCCTACCATGTTTTGAATAATTCAATGCCCATAGTCTTTCCAGTTCAATGCATTATAAAACACACTCAAGCTGAGTTTCAATCATATTAGACTGAAAGCTGAATTTTTTATGAAGGATTATTTAAAACAAAATGCATCGTGAGCCCAACAGCCTTTGAAACCAAACAATCCTGGGAGTTCAGTAAGGAAATGTCAACACTGTGCAGAATTTTTTGATTCAGAAAATTAAAGGAATCCTATATGATGTATATTAACCATATCAATATTAACAACCTTCTGCTAGATTTCAGCACCGATCTGAGAGCTGAGTAGTATCAGTCTTGTGTTTTAACTAGTCGTGAAGGCACTAAGAGAGTTGTTCTTGTGTTGAACTTGACTTACCTCTGGGAATGCTCTCTCTTCCATCCATTTAGAAAAGCGTTATTCAGGTGCATTTTTCAGCCCTCATTCTTCTCATTTGCATCCCTTGGGAAAAAGAAAGGTGTTCCATATAGAGGTTAACACTGCAGATGCTGTTTGGCAACAGTGTTTTTCAGCTTCCCATCTTTAAAAAATTATATTGCTGACCACCCATTTGACTGAAAAGTGATTCATTTTACTGACAGACACCTGGACTGACATGTGGGAGGTGGGATGAAATGAGAGATTGGTATTGACATATATACACTATTGATACTATATATAAAATAGATAACTAATGAGAAATTTTGGTGGAGCTTCCTAGGCAGCTGAGAGGTAAAAGAATCTGCCTGCCAATGCAGGAGACACAGGAGACGGGGGTTCGATCCCTGAGTTAGGAAGATCTCCTGGAGAAAGAAATGGCAATCTGTTCCAGTATTCTTGTTGGAATAATCCCATGGACGGAGGAGCCTGGAGGGCTACAGTCCATGGGGTTGCAGAGAGCCAGACAAAACTGAGCAACTGAGCACATGCACACATAAGAAGCGACTATACAGCACAGGGAACTCTATTCAATATTCTATGTTGACTGAAATGGGATGGAAATCCTAAAAGATGTATGTATACATGTATGCTACATGCATACCTAGAGCTGATTCACCCTGCTTTATGGTAGAAACACAACCCTGTAAAGTAACTATACTCCAAAAATTTGTTTCCAAAAAAGAGAAACCAACACAAACAGGCCATTTCAAACTTCCTTTTTAATTTTCAGTCATAGCTCTATGTTGCAACCCTACTTGTTTAAAAGCTAGATCATGAAGGTTCCTTCCTATGACCTTCAAAATAATCAAAAGAGTCTCCAAGAGGCTATAAAAAGCAAGCAAGCAGAATATTACTAATTATCGGTCTTTCTTTTGAGTTATATGGTATCTTCTAAATTCAAGTAAGAGAAACTCAAATGGACAGTGTCACAGTAGCCAAGCATACCAGCACTGTTATCTCACCATTCATTAATTTTCTCTGCCAAGTCACCCTGACCCTTAGACTACTGAGAATGTCTTTTTAATTAATTTTTAAGGTTCTCCTCTTTTTTAATTGAAAAATGGTCACAATTTTACAAGTAAAATTAAAGAAAATACATGAAAGTAGGAGACCATCTGAGATATTCTCATTAGGCATTAAATACAATTAATTTAAAAACATACACAGACAAAAACACACAAATACATATATACATGCACTGGGATAAACCTCCATCCTCCCGGTCAGTTGAACATAGGTCCAGTTTTAGAAACAGGGAATCCATTTCACAATGTAATTAGGGAAATTGTCTGGACCATCCCCTTTGAATATAATTCCATGTAGCCACTTTTTAAAGTTCTCCGGATCTTGGTCCCTTCTAGCAATCTACTCCAATACTGTGTATGTGCTCATGTTCAGTCGTGTCCAACTCTTTGCAACCCCATGGACTGTGGCCCACCAGGCTCCTCTGTCCATGGAATCTTCCAGGCAAGAATACTGGAGTGGGTTGCCATCTCCTTCTCCAACACTGTATAGTCCATCTAATTAGCTTCCTTCTAAAGCCAGATGAGAAAGAAAAAGTGAGGTCAAGAACTAAGGTAACTGACCAAGAAGGTGGAGGAAAAGGAACAAAAACAAATTCTCAAATTTCATTTTCCCCCATATTCTCTGTACTTTGCAAGAGAAAAATATTTGGGTCTGAGTTCCTTTCATTCTTGGGCTTCCCTGGTGGCTCAGATTCTTAACATTGTTGGTTCAAAGTGTGAGAAATAAAAAGGTAAAAAAGAAAACATGCAGAAGTGGTATGGACCTAGCAGAAGCACAAGATATTAAAAAAAGGTGGCAAGAATAAACAGAACTATACAAAAAAGATCTTAATGACGCAGACAACCATGATGGTGTGATCACTCACCTAGAGCCAGACATCTTGGAGTTTGGAGTCAAATGGGCCTTAGGAAATATCACTAAGAGCAAAACCAGTGGAGGTGATGGAATTCCAGTTGAGCTATTTCAAATCCTAAAAGATGATGCTGTGAAAGTGTTGCACTCAATATGTCAGCAAATCTAGAAAACTCAGCAGTGGCCACGGGACTGGAAAAGATCAGTTTTCATTCCAATCCCAAAGAAAGGCAATGCCAAAGAATGTTCACACTACCGCACAATTGCACTCATCTCACACGCTAGCAAAGTAATGCTCAAAATTCTCCAAACCAGGCTTCAACAGTACACCAACCATGAACTTCCAGATGTTCAAGCTGGTTTTTAAAAAGGCAGAGGAATCAAAGATCAAATGGCCAACATCCACTGGATCATCAAAAAAGCGAGTTTCAGAAAAGCATCTACTTCTGCTTTATTGACTATTCCAAAGCCTTTGACCGTGTGGACCACAACAAACTGTGGAAAATTCTGAAAGAGATGGGAAAACCAGACCATCTGACCTGCCTCCTGAGAAATCTGTATGCAGGTCAGGAAGCAACAGTTAGAACCAGACATGAAAAAACACACTGGTTCCAAATCGGGAAAGGAGTACGTCAAGGCTGTATATTGTCACCTTGCTTATTTAATTTATATGTAGAGTACATCATGAGAATTGTCAGGCTGGATGAAGCACAACCTAAAATCAAGATTTACAGGAGAAATATCAATAACCTCTGATATGCAGGTGACATCACCCTTATGACCGAAGCAAAGAAAAACTGAAGACCCCCTTGATGAAAGTGAAATTAGAGGCTGATTCATGTCAATGTATGGCAAAAACCACTACAATATTGTAAAGTAATTAGCCTCCAATTAAATAACTTAATTAATTAAAAAAAGAAAAGAAAGTGAAAGAGGAGAGTGAAAAAGTTGGCTTAAAACTCAATGTTCAAAAAACGAAGATCATGGCATCCGGCCGCATCACTTCATGGCAAATAGATGGGGAAACAGTGGAAAGAGTGACAGACTTTATTTTCTTGGGCTTCAAAATCACTGCAGATGGTGGCTGCATCCATGAAATTAAAAGATGCTCGCTCACTGGAAGAAAAGCTATGACCAACCTAGACAGCATATTAAGGAGCAGAGACATTACTTTGACAACAAAGATCCATCTAGTCAAAGCTATGGTTTTTCCAGTAGTCATGCAGTCATGTGAGTCACAGGAGTCATGTGAGAGTTGGACTATAAAGAAAGCTGAGCACAGAAGATTGATGCTTTTGAACTGTGGTGTTGAAGAAGACTCTTGAGTGTCCCTTGGACTACAAGGAGATCAAACCAGTCCATCCTAAAGGAAATCAGTCCTGAATATTCATTGGAACAACTGATGCTGAAGCTGAAGCTCCAATACATTGGCCACCTGATATGAAGAATTGACTCACTGAAAAAACCCTGATGCTGGGAACAATTGAAGGCAGGGGGAGAAGGGGATGACAGAGGTTGAGATGGTTGGATGCCATCACTGACTGGATGGACATGAGTTTGAATAAGCTCCAGCAGCTGGTGATGGATAGGGAAGCCTGGAGTGGTGCAGTCCATGGCATTGGAAAGAGTTGGACACTACTGAGTGACTAAACAGAATTGAACTCAAAAAAGAAATATGGAGTCTAGAATTCCATCAACTCTCTTGAATGCAGTATCACAATTTTAAAGCATTCCAAAATGAAAGGATAAACTTTTAAAAGTATACTCTGGGGTGGTGATGGTATAAATTGGGAGACTGTGATTGACATATGTACTGTGTATGTATAAAGGAGATAACCAGGGAAAACATACTGGACAGCACAGGTAGCTCTAAGAGGGAATGTATGTATACATATAACTCATTACTATACAGCAAAAACAACACAGTGTTGTAAAGCAATTATACTCCAGTAAAAATTAATTTAAAAACTTCTGAAATCAAGAAAGCCAATCCACACTGAACTAAACTATAGAAGTTTCTGAATAAAATCATTCACAAAGTTTAGAAGAAAGAAATGAAGGCTTCCTAGATGCCCTATGTGAATTGCTGAACTTGTAGGTAGGCATGCTCCTTTCAACTGCCTGAAAAGAAAGCTGGTCATTATTCCAGGGGCCCCTTTTCTAAATCTGCAGTGAGTGCCTCAGGGACCCTACCAATTAAATTAGATGCTCTTTTGACTCAAGTTGCTTTTATGGGTATTCCAGACCATGATTTCCGTCTCTCAAGTCATTTCCATTGGAATATTCCAGGCAAAAGAAAGCCCAACTGAAAGAGGAAAATTTTCCTATTAAATACTACTTGAAAATTTGATGACTATTTTCTGTTGATGAGCTTAATTCCTGAATTGAAAATGTTGGCAATGTAAAGTGGCCATAAGACTGTTACCTAAATTTGGGCAGAAAAAATATCACTAATTTATTCTTAAACAAGTAAAAAAACAAAGGTTGGAAAAAATATATACAGCCCAATCCTCTTGATCTAAGCAAATAAACACTAAAGATATTTTTTAGAAATAAGCAAACACACTAGTCACAGTCAAAACAAAGGAAGGCTTATACCTTACCAACTGACAGGGGCTATATAGAAGAAAAAAGAGAATATTCTAGACTTATATCTGACCTGGCAGAGCTCAGCAGGGCTATGTCAATTACAACCCGGCACTTAACAAGAGCAATGTCAATGACTGAACAAGAAAGGCATTTGGCATCTGCCTCTATGGCAATTGAACCCCCTGCTACTATAGCTGTTGACCTCCAACAACCCCTGATCTAAGAGTTAAGGGTGGAGTGAGACACTCTGTGCTCCAGGTAATATGGTGGGACAGGTCTTTAGATAGTTGGACGCTTTAGATAGTTGGAACAGGTTTTATGATCCCAATTCTTGAGTCTCCTCATATCTAGAGAAGCACTAAATCCTTTCATGGTGACACCAGGCTCTCATGACTGACAAAAAGCCTTCTGTAAAATGCGTGCTTAATGGCACTGAGCTCTCCTTTCACCAAAACCTCATATATGGACCTCCCCCACTGCTGCTCTGCAGCTGTCTCTCAGAGCTGTCTGAAACACTGTCTCCTGGGCTGCAGTCCTCACTTCACCCCAAATAAAACTTAACTCACAACTCTCAAGTTGTGCATCACTTTTTAGTAGATAGCTTCTATTCTTCTTTCCTAAAATTGAGGCATAAAGAACTTGAATAAAACTTGCCAAAATGTTATTGTCTGCTGCAAAATCAGATTAAGGACGGGACTGTCCAGAAATCGGGATGAAGAAAACTTAGAGAAGCCCCTTCTCCTATCAGTGGATCTCCAGGATTTATCTAGGTGATAAAAATGCTAATAGGGATTCTTTTCATCTTCTTTTTATAATTATCCACTGAAATTTTAGTCAACATTTTAGTGAAGGACAGGGAAGCCTGGGGTGTTGCAGTCCATGAGGTACAAAGAGTGAGAGACAAGTTATCTACTGAACAACAACAATACTTTTTTTTTTTTTTTTTTAACAATACTTTTAAAATACAGAATCGGCATGATAGGCATTTCCAGAAGTCAGTTTTTTAATACTCACCCTTTTACAAATGTGATAACTGAGGCTCAGTAGAGCTCTCAAGGAATTCCCTAAATCAATGAAGCTGTAAATTCAGGACATGTGTCTAAATCAGTTTCTCATTTTATCTAAGCTAACTTCTTAAAATTTTGTTCAGGAAGAGAGGACAGAATGTTTTGAGTATAGAAATCATCTAGAAATCATTGAACTGCAGTGCAGTTTCATTTGTAGTAGGTTTGATTTATAGTCTTATATTTAGTTTTCTTTCTCTACAACCATGAAAGGAGAAAGAAATTGGGTAATACTTGCATTTGAAGCAAATCAAAGCAGAAATGCTTTTAGCTTTAGCAAAAAGATTCTTCTGTAATCTCAGATTAACATCTTTATTCTAAAATGGAGCACAAAAAAAATATATTGGCTAAATTATTTGCAATAAACAAGACTGCTTACTCTTTACCAACTAGCACATGACTATGTGTAAGTCTCACTGAGCATGCCAACAGAGAAACAAAATCTTATAGTGACCTCTCATTTTATAGTAGCGAATTTAAATTAAATTCAGTGGCCAGAATTCATGAAACCAGTATAGGATGCAAAGGTACTTCACAGGGTATTTAATTAGAGATAGAAAATGTGAGTCATTAGAGGCTTTTTAAAACTTGCATTCTATTACTTTCTCCTATTTTAAACCTAGCAAACTAGAAACTAAAAATTACTAGCTATTTTAGTTCACTTTTTACTATGTATCAACTCTGAATATATATTGAATGAACAGTAAAGTCTAAATTAAGAAAATAATCTTGAGGCATTCAGGTACAAGTAATAAACCTTATCAGATTTGAATACCTGTAAATTTGCAGACCATAGGACTGGAAAAGGTCAGTTTTCATTCCAATCCCAAAAAAAGGCAATCTCAAAGAATGCTCAAACTACCACACAATTGCACTCATCTCACATGCCAGTAAAGTAATGCTCAAAATTCTCCAAGCCAGACTTCAGCAATACGCGAAGCGTGAAGTGCCAGATGTTCAAGCTGGTTTTAGAAAAGGTAGAGGAATCAGAGATCAAATGGACAACATCCACTGGATCATTGAAAAAGCAAGAGAGTTCCAGAAAAGCATCTATTTCTGCTTTATTGACTATGCCAAAGCCTTTGACTGTGTGGATCACAATAAACTGTGGAAAATTCTGAAAGAGATGGGAATACCAGACCACCTGACCTGCCTCTTGAGAAACCTGTATGCAGGTCAGGAAGCAACAGTTAGAACTGGACATGGAACAACAGACTGGTTCCAAATAGGAAAAGGAGTACGTCAAGGCTGTATATTGTCACCCTGCTTATTTACCTTATATGCAGAGTACATCATGAGAAACACTGGGCTGGAAGAAGCACAAGCTGGAATCAAGATTGCCTGGAGAAATATCAATAACCTCAGATATGCAGATGACACCACCCTTATGGCAGAAAGTGAAGAGGAACTAAAAAGCCTCTTGACGAAAGTGAAAGAGGAGAATGAAAAAGTTGGCTTAAAGCTCAACATTCAGAAAAGTAAGATCATGGCATCTGGTCCCATCGCTTCATGGGAAATAGATGGGGAAACAGTGTAAACAGTGTCAGACTTTATATTTTGGGGCTCCAAAATCACTGCAGATGGTGACTGCAGCCATGAAATTAAGACGCTTGCTCCTTGGAAGGAAAGTTATAGCCCACCTAGATAGCATATTAAAAAGCAGAGACATTACTTTGCCAACAAAGGTCCATCTAGTCAAGGCTATGGTTTTTCCAGTGGTCATGTACGGATGTGAGAGTCGGACTGTGAAGAAATCTGAGCGCCAAAAAATTGATGCTTTTGAACTGTGGTGTTGGAGAAGACTCTTGAGAGTCCCTTGGTCTGCAAGGAGATCCAACCAGTCCATCCTGAAGGAGATAAGTCCTGGGTGTTCATTGGAAGGACTGATACTGAAGCTGAAACTCCAATACTCTGGCCACCTCATGTGAAGAGCTGACTCATTGGAAAAGACCCTGATGCTGGGAGGAATTGGGGGCAGGAAGAGAAGGGGACGACAGAGGATAAGATGGCTGGATGGCATCAGCGATTTGATGGACATGAGTTTGATTAAACTCCAGGAGTTGGTGATGGACAGGGAGGCCTGGCGTGCTGTGGTTCATGGGGTCACAAAGAGTAGGACACAACTGAGCGACTGAACTGAACTGATAATAACTTATATAGTTATATACTTATCATTTATTATAGCTCATAATTTATAACACATTTGTTAGGATGTATCCTTTACAAATATTTTCTCCCACTCTGTGATCTCTGTCTTTTCATTATTAACAGTGATTTTCACAGAACAGGATGTTCCAATTTTAATGCAGTCTAGCTTATCAATATTTAGTTCAATTTTCTGTTGATGGGCGGGGCTGTGTTCCCTCCCCATTATTTGACCTGAGGCCAAACTATGGTGGAGGTAATGAAGATAATGACAACCTCCTTCCAAAGGTCACATGCACTCACTGCTATACTCAGTGACCCCCACCCTGCAGCAGATCACCACCTACCCATGACTCTGCCTGTGACTTCTAGACACTCACAGGCAAGTCTGGGTCAGTCTCTTGTGGGGTCACTGCTCCTTCCTCCTGGGTCCTAGTATGCACGAGGTTTTGTCTGTGCCCTCCAAGAGTCTGTTTCCCCAGTCCTGTGTAAGTTCTGGCGGCTCTGTGGTGTGGTTAATGGCAACCTCCTCCAAGAGGGCTTATGCCACACCCAGGTCTACTGTATCCAGAACCCCTGACCCTACTGCAGTCCACTGCTGACCCGTACCTCCACAGGAGACACTCAAACACAGTTCTGTCTGAGTCTCTGTGGGTCTGTGGGTCCTAGTCCACCCAAGGTTTGTTTGAGCCCTCTGAGCATCTCTGGAAGGTGTGGGGTTTGATTCTAAATGTGATTTCACCCCTCCTACCATCATTTTGGGGCTTTTCCTTTGCCCTTGGACATGGGGTATCTCCTCAGTCACCCCAGCACTGTGCAGCAGCAACCCCAGGGCCGTGATTTTAGAACTAACACTCCAAAAAGATTTCCTTTTCATTATAGGGGACTGGAATGCAAAAGTAGGAAATCAAGAAATACCTGGAGTAACAGGCTAATTTGGCCTTGGAGTACAGAATGATGCAGGCAAAAGGCTAACCGAATTTTGCCAAGAGAACGCACTGGTCATAGCAAACATCCACTTCGAACAACACAAGAGAAGACTGTACACTTGGACATCACCAGATGGTCAACAGAGAAATCAGATTGATTATATTCTTCACAGCCAAAGATGGAAAAGCTTTATGAAGTCAGCAAAAACAAGATTAGGAGCTGACTGTGGCTCAGATCATGAATTGCTTATTGCCAAATTCAGACTTAAATTGAAGAAAGTAGGGAAAACCACTAGACCATTCAGGTATGACGTAAATCAAATCACTTACAATTATAGAGTGGAAGTGACAAGTAGATTCAAGGGATTAGATCTGATAGAGAGTACCTGAAGAACTATGGATGGAGGTTCATGACATTGTAAATGAGGCAGTGATCAAGACCATCCCAAGAAAAAGAAATGCAAAAAGGCAAATGGTTGTCTGAGGAGGCCTTACAAATAGCAGAGAAATGAAGAGAAGTGACAGGCAAAGGACAAAAGGAAAGATATAGCCATTTGAATGCAGAGTTCCAAAGAATAACACACAGAGATATAAGAAAGCCTCCCTCAGTGACCAGTGCAAAGAAACAGAGGAAAATAGAATGGGAAAGACTAGAGATCTCATCAAGAAAATTAGAGATACCACAGGAACATATCATGCAAAGATGGGCACAATTAAGGATACAAATTGTACGGACCTAAAAGAAGGAGGTGATATTAAGAAGAGGTGGCAAGAATACACAGAAGAACTATACACAAAAAAGGTCTTCACAACCCAGATCATCACGATGGTGTGATCACTCACCTAGAGCCAGACATCCTGCAATGTGAAGTCAAGTGGGGCTTAGGAAGCATCACTAAGAGCAAAGCTAGTGGAGGTGATGGAATTCCAGTTGAGCTATTTCAAATCCTGAAAGATGATGCTGTGAAAGTGCACTCAATATGCCAGCAAATCTGAAAAATTCAGCAGTGGCCATAAGACTGGAAAAGGTCAGTTTTCATTCCAATCCCAAAGAAAGGTAATGCCAAAGAATGTTCAAACTACCAAACAATTGCACTCATCTCTCACACTGGCAAAGTAATGCTCAAAATTCTACAAGCCAGGCTTCAATAGTACATGAACCATGAACTTCCAGATGTTCAGCTGGATTTAGAAAAGGCAGAGGAGCCAGAGATCAAATTTCCAACATCCACTGGATGATCGAAAAAGCAACAGAGTTCCAGAAAAACATCTATTTCTGCTTTATTGACTATGCCAAAGCCTTTGACTGTATACTGCTGCTGCTAAATCACTTCAATCGCGTCCGACTCTGTACGACCCCATAGACAGGAGCCAACCAGGCTCCCCCGTCCCTAGGATTCTTCAGGCAGGAACACTGGAGTGTGTTTCCATTTCCTTTGCCAATGCATGAAAGGCAAAAATGAAAGTGAAGGCACTCAGTTGTGTCCAACTCTTAGCGACCCCATGGACTGCAGTCTACCAGGTTCCTCCATCTATGGGATTTTCCAGGCCACAGTACTGGAGTCGGATGCCAGTGCCTTCTCTACTTTGACTGTATGGATCACAACAAACTGTGGAAAATTCTTAAAGAGATGGGAATACCAGACCACCTGACCCGCCTCTTGAGAAATCGGTATGCAGGTCAAGAAGCAACAGTTAGAACTGGACATGGAAAAACAGACTGGTTCCAAATAGGAAAAGGAGTACATCAAGGCCATATATTGTCACCCTGCTTATTTAACTTATATGCAGAGTACATCATGAGAAATGCTTGAATGGATGAATGACAAGCTGGAATCAAGATTTCCGGGAGAAATATCAATAACCTCAGATATGTAGATGACACCACACTTATGACAGAAAGTGAAGAACTAAAGAGCCTCTTAATGAAAGTGAAAGAGGAGAGTGAAAAAGTTGGCTTAAAACTCAACATTCATAAAACTAGGATCGTGGCATGTGTTCCTATCACTTCATGGCACCTAGACAGGGAAACAATGGAAACAGTAAGAGATTTGTGTGGCGGGGGTCCAAAATCACTGCAGATGGTGACTGCAGCCATGAAATTAAAAGACACTTGCTCCTTGGAAGGAAAGTTATGACCAACCTAGACAGCACATTAAAAGCAAAGACATAATTTTGCCAACAAAGCTCCTGTCTAGTCAAAGTTATGGTTTTTCCAGTAGTCATGTATGGATGTGAGAGTTGGACTATAAAAAATGCTGAGCACCAAAGAATTGATGCTTTTGAACTGTGGTGTTGGAGAAGACTCTTGAGAGTCCTTTGTACAGCAAGGAGATCCAACCAGTCCTTCCTAAAGGAAATTAGTCCTGAATATTCATTGGTAGGAGTGAAGCTGAAACTCCAGTACTTTGGCCACCTGCTGGAAAGAACTGACTCATTTGAAAAGACCCTGATGCTGGGAAAGATTGAAGGCGGGAGGAGAAGTGGCCAATAGAGGATGAGATGGTTGGATGGCATCACTGACTCAATGGACATGAGCTTGAGTAAATTCCGGGAATTGATGATGGACAGGGAAGCCTGGCGTGATGCAGTCCATGGGGTTGCAAGGAGTAGGACAGGTCTGAGTGACTGAACTGAACTGAGCTTATCAATTCTTTCTTTCATGGATTGTGCCTTTGGGGTTATATCTTAAAAGTTATTGCCATATCGAAGGTCATCTAGGTTTTCTATGTCATCTTCTAGGAGTTTTACAGCTCTCTGTTTTACATTAAGGTCTCATTTTTAGCTAATTTTCATGAAGGATGTAAAGTCTGTGTCTAGATTTCTTTTTTTTTTAATGGATATTCAGTTTTTCTAGCCCTATTTGTTCAAATGGCTATCTTTGCTCCATTATATTGCCTTTGTTCTTTTGCCAAAGATGAGTTGACTGTATTCATGTAGGTTCATTTTGGGGCTCTTTATTCTGTTCCATTGATCTATTTGTTCTTTCACCAATATCACACTGTCTTGATACTGTACCTTCAGAGTAAATCTTCAAGTTGCATAATATTCCTTCAACTTTGTCCTCTTTCAATAAGGTAATAGCTATTCTGGGTTTTTTGCCTCTTCATATACCATCTCACACTGGTCAGAATGACTGCTATCAAAAAGTTTAATAAATGCTGGAGAGGGTGTGGAGAAAAGGGAACCCTCTTACACTTGGTGGGAATGCAAACTAGTACAGCCACTAAGGAGGAAAATGTGAAGGTTCCTTAAAAAACTGAAAATAGAACTGCCATATGACCCAGCAATCCCACTGCTGGACATACTCACCAAGGAAACCATAACTGAAAGAGACTTAGGTATACCAATGTTTACTGCAGCACTGTTTACAATAACCAGGACATGGAAGCAACCTAGATGTCCATCAGCAGATGAATGGATAAGAAAGTTGCGGTGCATATACACAATGGAAAATTACTCAGCTATAGAAAAGAATGCATTTGAGTGAGTTCTAATGAGATAGATGAAACTGGAGTCTATTATACAAAGTGAAGTAAGTCAGAAAGAAAAACACCAATATAGTATATTAACGCACATATATGGAATTTAGAAAGCTGGTAATGATGACCCTGTATTCAAGACAGCAAGAGACAAAGATGTAAAGAAAAAACTTTTGGACTCTGTGGGAGAAGGAGACGGTGGGATAATTTGAGAGAATAGCAAGGAAATATGTATATTACCATATGTGAAATAGATGATTAGTCCAAGTTCGATGCATGAAGCAGGGCACTCAAAGCTGGTACATTGGGACAACCTAGAGGAATGGGATGGGGGGGAAGTGGGAGGGGGGTTCAGGATGGGGGCACATATACACCCGTGGCTGATTCATGTCAATGTATGGCAAAAATCACCACAGTATTGTAAAGTAATTAGCCTCCAATTAAAATAAATTAATTAATTTTTTAAAACGACAAAAATCAATAAATTTTAGAATCAATGTGACAATATCCATAAAATAACTTGCTGGGATTGTGATTGGAATTGCACTGAATTTCTATAGATTACACTGGGAAAAAACTAGTATTTTGGTAATACTGAGTATTCCTATCGCAAACATGCAATCTCTTTTGATTTATTTCTTCTTTGATTTCATTCATCTGGGTTTTGTAGTTTTCTACTTATTGAGGAAAACAATAGAGGTTTTGTACATGTTTTATTAGATTCATACTGAAGTTATTCATTTTTGGTGGTGCTAATGTAAAGTGTTTTTTTTTTAACCTATTCCCTTGTTCATTTTTTGTATATAGGATAGCAATTACCTTTCATATATTAACCTTTATTCTGCCAACTTACCAACATCACTTATTAGTTCTAGGAGTTTTTTGGTCAACTCTATTTTCTACATCGATGACCATGTTATCTGTGAACAAAGACAATTTTATGTCTTCCTTCATAATCTGTACACCTTTTATTTCCTTGCTTTGCCTTATTGCATTATCAAGGGCTTAAAGCCCAATACTGCAGTGATAATAATGGGGGACATCCTTGCCTTCTTTTTAATCTTAGTGCAAAAACTGAGTTTCTCTCCATTAAATATGACATTAGCTATCGACATTTTACAGATAATCTTTAACAAGTCAAGAAAGTTCTCCTCTATTCCTAGATTATTGAGAGTTTTTATCATGCATGCACTCTGGATTTTGTCAGAAAGCTTTTCTGCATGCAGTTATATGCTTACGTGTTTATTTTTTCTCCTTTTTAATCTTGAATGGATTATATTAATTGATTCTCAAATGTTGAACTAGCCTCACATAACTGAGACAAACTCCATTTTGGTCATAGTATATAATTATTTTTATATTTTTTTGAATTTAACTTACTAATATTTTGTTGAGAATCTCTGACACAATTTTTTATCATATTTCTACTACAAACATTTTTGGATCCTAACAAATTTAAGCTATTAATTAGTCTTATCTAAGTGTGTTTTTTATACATGGATACACCACAGCAGACCTGAGAGAAGGGATTATGAATGGTAAAGACTGAACTTACACGTCTTCTTTATATCCTAGTGACCCCATCACTCAATAAGTGTTTCCAGTTTATTTTTTTTTTTAATTTGATATAATTCATTATATTCATTCATTCAACAGATTCTTCAGCAAAGAGATTTCTAAGGAGGAAGGGTGTATCAATGGGGTTTCAGGTTATTATAAGAAAACTATGAGTGAGTAAGTGAAAGTCGCTCAGTCGTGTCCAACTCTGCACAACCCCATGGACTATACACAGTCCATGGAATTCTCCAGGCCAGAATACTGGAGCAGGGAGCCTTTCCCTTCTCCAAGGGATCTTCTCAACTCAGGGATCGAACCCAGGTCTCCTGCATTGCAGGCAGATTCTTTACCAGCCGAGCCACAAGGGAAGCCCAAGAATACTGGAGTGGGTAGCCTATCCCTTCTCCAGCAGATCTTCCCAACCCAGGAATTGAACCGGGTCTCCTGCATTGCAGGTGGATTCTTTACTAACTGAGCTATCAGGAAAGCCCAAGAAAACTAAGCAAGGACTCATAATGGAGAAGGTGATATCTGAGAAAAGACCTATAAGAGAGAGTGGATGAGTAATGCAGATACTGAAGAGATCTGCAATTTAGGCAATGTGAACAGCAAGTGAAAATGTCTGCTATTGTTGCTTTTTTTCCCCCCCAACACCAAGGACGAAAGCGTACAAGGTGTTTGGAAAAGAGGAAGCAAGGAGAAGAGGTGGAAGAAGTAAGTCCAAGTATATAACGTGGAGGGTAATCATGCAGCACCTTTCCAGCACTGTAAGAGCTTCAGCTTCAGCTCTGATGACAGGGGAAGACACTGAAGTCACGTAGTTTATCTGATTTGTGTTCTCAAATTCTCAAAGTTCTCTGGGCACTATGTTAAGGACAGTTTTCAGGAGGATAACAATCAAGATGAGAGACACCGAAATCTTAATCCTGAGTGGTAATAGTGGAAGCAGTGAGAAACTGTCAAATTCTGTATCAAAGATAGGGATGGCCTATCTTGCTTGTGTATTGGGATGTGAAAGGAGAGAGAAGGAAAAAAAACCACAGATGAACCACATTTGGTAACTGAATACCAGGAAGAATGGAGCTGCCCTTTTCTGTTTTGGAAAGTCTACAGAAGAACATGAGTGATTATGTGTGTATTTGATCGGAAGTTTGGGATGTCTATTAAATAACAAGACAGAGATATTCTGTTAAGTAATCAGGCTTGTCTGGTGGATCCAGCTCATAAAGGACAACTATCAACCTATCTAACCTGTTCAATTTGAAGACCCAAAAAAGACTGCAGGGCATCAGTGTGAAGAGGGTGCGTGTATGTGCATGTGTTATTTGTTTTGACTCTGTGATCAGACTAAAGTAGCACTCATTCAGGGCTTTCATCTTTGGCAACTTTTTCTTACCAAAAAAGTATTTTTATTGGGTTGACACCAAATGAGTATTTGCCTGATTCTTCATATCCTGATTATTGAACTATTTTCCTAGTATGTACAGCCACAAATTTGGTTGGTATTTGTTAACTCCACTCTTAAATTTGTACACACAAATTGATGTACACCACACTGCAGACAGCCTCCACCTGCGTGTGCTCAAAAGAGCACAGAAGGTTGTCCACGGGGAGGCTGTGATCACAGGCTGATTGACAGTGTCGATGCTGTAGAAGGACCTAATGGCCAATACCTACAGCTCTTACTCACGCTTTCCTGCTCCTGATGACAGTCAGTAGCAGGCTCTGAATCACAACGGTTGAACCCAGTAGGAACAGTGCGCCACTACATAAGGCATGTCTATGCCTAGGGTAAATATCGTATCTAGCATTTAGCTCCTTTTTTCATGCTACACAAATATAAGGACTGTCACTTTCTGAGAAAATAAATGGTCTCTGGCTATGACAGAGTCAAAGCAGATGACAACTTAGAAACATTTCTGAATTATGTAATTTGGGTTCCTTTACCAGGAAAAAAAAAAAAAAAACTGTTTTTCTTTTTCTTTCCCCACATTTAAACTGCATAAATTAGTCTAAACTATACGACCAAAAAACAGAACTACTAAATAACAGGTCCTTATCCGTTTTGAGATAATGCTAATGACTAAAAATAACTACCAGAATTTACTAATTATAAGCTAAACATAAGAAAATATGTGAACTCATTCATTTCTTATAATAATTCTATGAGATTGGTACCATTATTTATCACCACTGATGAAGAAACTCAGTTTCAGATGAAGAAAGTGAGGTACAGAGAGTTTAATAGTAACCAACCCATAATTGTCCTAGTCACTATGCTAGTCTGCTTCAGTGACTACTGCCACATTTATTTAATTGGATTTTACATTCAGATAATTTTTCCTGGTTGCAAGGAAGTCATTTGAAAAGTCCAGAAGGCAAAACTTGAAAGGCAAGTCTGAGCCCAAATCTGAGAACCCTAAACCAAGTGATCACTAGAAACATTGGGTATCTATTCTGAGGCTTATGAGTTAGCATTTAAAATAACAGGTCCTATTATAAGTGTACAAATGGAATTCTAGGAGGGAATCTGTTCAAAACGTGCTTTAAATTCCTTCAATGGCAATGAAAAGGTGTCAAGGCATTTCCTGTAACATTAATTGAGATGATCTGATTTTGGTGGGTAAATATTGAACTTTGTTTACAAAACTTAAACCTGAAATTACTTTGTAAATACCCTGTTATTACTCTACTCAAAAGTAACCTTGTTATATCCTTTAACAAATAAAAATGGTAAGATACAGTCTCAGTTAGTATGGTATAGATAAATCATTTGCAGTCTTCGGTAAACCTGTACCTTAATGAGTGTTTTCAGTTTTGGGAAGACATGAATTCACAATCGCAATTCTCTATGCATATTACTGCCATATAAACTAATTCCAGGAAGATAAAGCTATTGTTACATAGGTCCTTTCATAAAACGATGGCATCACTCAGGAACACTTTTCTAGCCTAAAATGACTGGACAGTCAGTAGTCAATGAGTTATCCTAACACTGACTCTGAGAGGTCCTTTACTCAATGGCCTTCCCTGCTATCCTTCTCTTTTTATTTTGGGATTAAGAACTCTGCATAAAATCTTACTTAATCTAAGGTTTACCCTTTAATGCTTCTGTCATACAACTCATGACTTTCCCCTTCATACAACTCATGACTTTCCCCTTCATATGCTACCAAATGCCAAAAAGTAGTTTGGGGTCATGGAATAGTATTTCTAAAGAGATGAGTAGCTGATCAAAAATCACTAATTCTAGAATAAACATCTAGGGAAATGAACTGGGGACATGACTGGAATCAACTGAACATGTGAGGGGTCAGCAGGGCAGATATGTGTGTCTGTATGTGTCTTAAATAATAATGTTCTCTATGAGACAAAAAAAAAAAGGCTATTATTGTCCCCAACTTTAATCCAATTAATATCTAAGAATATACTTCAAGACCACCTGTATATATGTGCATGTACATAATTTAGCATTGTATACTATTTGTATTATCTTCTCCCTTCTATTCATGGGAATATGTTGCCTTTAAAGTTTAACCTTTCTTGTTGATTCTGTATATGGCTGAAGGTTCACACAGTAAGATAAGTTCTAGGATTTCTTTCTCTAATACCATTGAGATGAATTCCTATTACTTAATTTCCTTTTGATGGATTTGCAGATGACAGCCCAAGATAGTTCTGACAATGGAAATCACAGGAGAACCAAATACGGAAAAGTCTTGGGGACACTTACAGTGTGTTTTCATGGTCTGCATCAGAATTCTACAGAAGTCTTTTGGCTAAGCTAGCAGTGAAATAAGAATGGAAAGTTAATGTCTCAGTTATTTGGAATTTGATATATTTTTATGTATTAGAAATCACATAAAAATCAGGAGAAGATAAATGATTAAGAAAAAAGTATAATTTTTCCAATTAAAGACATTTGGCACTTACCTAGACTCACCAGTGCACAGAATGTTAAGAGCTAGGTTGTGAGAACTAACCTTGTTCCAATTCCCTCATTTTAGTGATGAAAAGCTTTGAGACGCAAAGAAGGAAGTGACCCTGCCAGAAGCGCACCGTGCATCAGTGATGAAGGGGAGACTTCTTGGCTTCTGTAAAGCCATGCCTCTGTGCCCAGGTATTAAAGAAGCGTTAATTGAGTGCCCCTTTGCCTCAAAACATGAAGTTTAATCACAGGGCCTGGAGTTCTTGTCTCTTTGTTTTGCCTTCTTATTTACATCCTCAAGGGTCTTAGTTTTTTGTGGGGTTTTTTTTTGGGGGGGGGGTCTTAGTTTTTAGTTGCTTTCTTGAACTAGATATACAAGACATTTATTTCCTTTAGCCCTTATTTTTTTGGATTGGAGGCTGAAGTTTTAAGAAGTTGGGTAAGGATATTGAACTGCCAAACGTTAACTGATCATTGGCAAAGAAATCAAAATAATTATAATGCCAATTTCCCTGGGTATTCCCTGTGTACTTTAGGGGCAAAAATAGTATTTGTGAACTGATTTCAAAATGTACAAGTATTGCCTATGGCATATAACCTACTGGTTAAGAGCACTGACTCTGAAATCAGTTTGCCTGGCTCTTTTCCCCAGCTACACCTCTTATTAGTGGTGGACTTTTAGGAGTGTTTTTCTTTGAACAACGGGGTTAAAAACCTCACCCATTTTCCAGAGCCGTCACATGGAATTAAATACATGCAGAGACCTTAGAAATCGGTGCTGCTCTTCAGTCTTTTCAAATCAATCAATAATTGCTACTATTATTGTTGCTCCATAAGCTGTCCTTGAAAAAATTTGCCAGTAGTCCTCTCTTGTTTTTCTTCTTGTTACATATTCTCTACATCCCACTTCAGTTTCTCACAAACCCTGTGAGGCTCTTTTCAGATATTTTACACCTCTGTACCTGTTTGTCACAGCAAAAAGTGAGAGCGTGGGGATCACCTTGATCAGCAGACTAGGACTTTGATTTTTCTCTCACTCATACACACTGGTGAACAGACATGAAAAGAATGACTCCGTGGAGCTTTCAGTTTGGAGCCAAATATCCAGGCTCTGTGTAACTCTACACTATTATGTCGGTCCTTTAGGACCCCAAAGAATGTCAACTAAGGCATCATTATTTCAAGGATATGAAGTATGCTTTTTGTGAAGGTGAACATACAAAAAAAAAAAGAAAGAAAGAAAAGAGAGACAACTTTATATCACAACTTTCTGAGAAACACTCATAGCTCTAAGATGTAGTTGACAAATTACCCATCAGGTAAAGCTGTCAAAGTTACTATATATTTCACCATAAATACATTTTTTTCCCAGCAATGGCAATAATGCTGTAACTATACTGCTCAATCCCTCACAGCATCAGCACTGACTATATTAAGAGGGTAAGTGAAAATATCTATCTGGTTGCTTCTGACATAACCTCAGGATTACTTTCATTGCTATACTCCTATACTCTCTCAATTATAATGTGGAACATGAAGACACATTATTTCTAAATACTAACAAGGGTTGTAGTAATAAGTGGCAGACAATCAAGGTGAGTTTTGCCATAGGAGTGTGCTAATTTTGTTCCAAGCATGAATGCAAACCCAAACGATGCAATTTAGAGAAATTCTGTCTGGACTATCCTCTAGGAACTAGAACAAGGAGACAGAGAAGATGATTCTGAGTAAATCAGTTTTGTTTTTTTTCTTTTTTTTCCCCCCTAATCAGTTTTTTTTTTTTTCTTTTTTTTCCCCCCAGCTGAATAGCAAGGAGCAAACTCCCAGGGAAGGCAGTGATCTGTTTGAAGACAGCTAGGAGGGTGCCCTGGTGAGTGTCTTTTGTATACAGTTACTCAAGCACAGACTTGTTGATTACCTGTCAGGGATGCTACAGAACGAAGAGTTTTGTCATAGCTGTGAGACGCAACAAGATCACTTCCAACTCTAAAACCTACAAGTGCAATTTAATCACCACCCCTAGCCATCATTAACAATGACCTGAAATAACGCCAAATCCATGCATCTACTCACACATTCTTTTCACAGTCAACAGACCTTGAGTGATGACTACATGCCAAACACTATTCTAAAACACAGAATAAGGGATAAGAAAGGTAACAACCTCTGTCATTGTGGGGCTTTTGCTCTTTGGGAAGAAACTTACCTAAATATAAATAGAAACCAGAGATAAAATTTATTTTTATTATTATTATGTGAAATAAATAAATAAGGTAATCTGATAAAGTTAGGCTGGCAGGACAATCAAGGATGAAATATCTTTAAGAAGTGAGTGCCATAGAAAGGAGTCATTTACAGATAATTTTTCTGGAAATGGTATTTCCAAAATATGGGAACAGCAAATACAAACAATCAAGGAACAAATAAAGCTAAAAGGTGAGGTCAGGAGATTACCACACAAATTGACACCAGTTGGTCCCTAACTTCATGTCTACATACATTCTTGAAATGAGTTATTTGTATATATCATCCAAAAAAGAGTTGAACTGAAAATCACATTGGAAATTCTGAGTGAGATTCTTGACAAAGCCACAACCCTATTAAAGACCATGGCCATCATTCTCAAAAGCTTCACTCTGGCAATCACTTGCAGGCATTTAACAGGGGTGTTTAACATCCTCCCGAAAACACTGGGCAGGAAGAACAAACCTTTCAGCATGCCTGCAGTGTGAACCTAGTGTCTTACAACTGAAAATTGGCTTGAGCTTACCCTGCTGACTGCTTTGCCAGCAGTCCAGCGTTTAAAACCTTGACTTCCTGTCCGTTCATCTGTAGCTGTGTTTATGTCTCTCACTTAAGCAGCTTTCAGCACACTTCTGTGGTTCTTTTGATACAGTGACTGTGCAGGCGCATGTCTGACTCTGCCGGGGGCTGTGTCCAGATCTGGTCTTCATTGCTAAAACAGACATCGTCACTGCATATGCCATGTTTACTCTTGTGCAGGTAGGCCAATCTTCCTCCAGCTAAAGATATAATTGAAAATTATTTCTCCTTGCTTACTCCTCCACTTTCTCCCATTGCCTATGCTAAATAATTCAGCTCACTACTCCCAAAGTGCTGTGAGTCACCCAACCCATCTATATTCTTTCAGGGTTATAGAGAAGTTCGAAATATGCAAAAAAAAAAAAAAAAAAAAAAGAGCCTATATGGAACAGACTTAGAGAAAAACTGGAAAAATCTCAAGAGATCAAAGTAATCGCTTTGATTGAACCAAATTTCATTTTTATTTTGATCTCATTTCCTGGAAAAGGAACACAATTCAGGAAGACTAGTTAGGCAAGGGAGTGAAAAATTCATTGCAGCTAGCCTACTTCTCCTCTGAAGCTCAAGGTTTGAAACCTTTGCAATTATGAACTGGAAATCCATGTGCTACATAATGCATTTCTGGAAAAATGCCCAAGACACATGTGTTCTACGAAGCTCTAATACTAACATTAATCTAATGAACGATATATTAGAAAATGATTTGTGTACATCCTAATGGAAAGCATATTTTCTGAGCGAAGCTTGTAGACTGAAATGCAAAAAATAATCCATCCCCTAAACACAGCTTCCAGCTACCACATCAACCAATAAGATAAGTTGGTGCACCTTTGCAGAATGCTGAATGATTGCTCTGTTTTCTGTCGCCCAGGGGAAAGCATTTTCCAAATCTCGTGCAGGTGTCTGAGAGAGACTACCTAAAAGAAAAGAAGCTGAATTCTCCTTTTTGAGCCCCTGGATGACTTTTTTCATATATAAGCTTATTTTTTTAATATCAGTTCATTTTTCAAATGCAGCAAAATCCAAGCCCCTGTTTATCCCAGGGGGTTAATTTGGTTAAACCTGATACATCATATTGTGGCTGGCCTCATATTTTACTCAAAAAGGCATAGCATCTTTTATCTTTTACTTATAGTGATCTTCATATTCATTTCTCAACTGAGGCAGGTATTTCAGGGAGAGCTTGCATTGATCTCTAATCTTTTTTCTCTCTCTCTTTTTGTAACGTACACTTTTGGCCCTTAAGAAATAGCTCTGATAGAAGTTTGCATTTTTTTTTTTTAAAGGAAAAGCAAGAGTTTAAGATCATGGAATTTTTTTTACCTGCTGAAGAGAGAATCAGACTTTGTCACCCAGTAGGTGACAATGGCTTTAAATAAAATCTGCATCCCACTAATTTTTTAAAGTGCATTTGTCTTCAGGAGATGGAGCTTGACTTGACTCTTTCATGTAGCTGACTTCTGATTATTAACATGTGAGAGTGAGGCCAGGCTCTAAAGAGAGGCTTAAATGATGTAGGAGATGAGAAATTAAATGCTCCTTGCCAGCTACAAATGAATTCATGGGTACCACCTAGAGTCGAGACCAGCAGATCCATAAACGCATGTTAAGGGATCTAAATCCCAGCTAGTTGTCCTGAGAAGCAGCCAAAAGGAACTTCAGGCCAAGGTATCTGCCTAACTCAGCTGTCTGGCAATCTCAGCAGCATCGTGTCTCACGCCTCAAGGGGCCAGTGTGTGTGTGCAAGCTCAGTCACTCTGTCATGTCCAACTCTTTGTGACCTCATGGACTGTAGTCTGCCAGGCTCCTCTGTCCTTGGGATTTCCCAGAAAAGAATACTGGAATGGGTTGCCAGGTCCTCCTCCAGGGGATCTTCCCGACGCAGGGATCGAACCCATATCTCCTGCATCGGCAGGTGGATTCTGTACCACTGAGACACCCAGGAAGCTGCCAGTACTGGCAGAGTAAAGTTTAAAACTGGAAACCCTGGGGATTCAGAGTCACTTTGAGTTGAGCCATGCAGATTAGTGCACACAAATTGAGCACAAGAGCCAGCAGCTCAATTTAGACTTTTAGATGCAAATATAATTAACCCATGACTTTTCAACAGGTCGCTCCTCTTAGGGCCTTATTTTCTTGACAACCAGCATTTTCCTAATTCAACTGGCATTTTTCTTTTCTTTCCCAAACTCCTTTCTGGACTCCACATATCTTTTTGAGTCTGATCATCTGTCCGTTTTCTCTTCTCTAGGAGAAATGTGGATAATGCCCTCTGTGAAGCTCCAGAATCAGAGATACTCTGCAAATGACATCTTTCAAATGTTATTATCATGCTGCACATAGATCTCTGGTCTTGCGTGTATGTTAAGAAACACACTTGTCTTTTACTGGTTCTGGCATGATTACAAATTAGCGCTCTTCTAAGGGAAGCCCTAGAGGGCACAGAAATGGGAGTTATACGAAGAGAGTTTGTGATAGGAGATAGCTTGATGAAAAGGACCGAAAAGGACCGAGCACAGGAACTGGGGTCCATTAGCAGCTCCGTTGCTGGCTAGCTGCAAATATTTAAGCAAACCACTTAGCACTCTGGTTCTCAGTCTCCTCATATAAAATGAGATGTCATGGGTTAAATAATTTCTGCAATCTCTTCTAGCCTTAAAACTCTACAACACAGAGAAGAGAAGGAACACTCTTTTGTTAACCCTTTCTGTAGGAAGAGATCCTTCTCACCTTCCAGCACCACCTCTTGTGCTCAGACTGGATTTGCAGCAAGGTAGTAGAGGCCTGTACAGGGTTAATTTCTTCCCCTTGTGGTTTAGATTCCTCTGGCACATTGTGTCCAGCCTTAATATTTTACAGTTAGCCATATCATCTTTTATCTTTTATTCATAGTGATCCTCATATTAGTTTCTCAATAGCAGCTGATGCGGCAGCAGGGACAAGTCATTGATCTTCCAATTTATCCGCTACTCTTACATATCCTGAGGTTGAGGCAGCCTGGAGAGATTGATGGAGCCCTGATACCTGCCCAGGAGCTGGGTGTTCCTCATGCATGAAAATCAACCACAGGAAACCGAAATTCAACAATCGGCAGCAATATCCAGCCACCTCCCTAATAAATATAACAGGGCATTCTTTAATAACTGAAAGGGGTGTCTGGGATTCGGTAATGAAAGCACTCCCACACAAGAGTGCCGGCGCAACTCTGGGCCGGCCAGGAGGTGGTGGATTTGGGGAGGGGGAGTGCAAGTGGGGAGGCTGTTTGCCGATACCAGCTTCTCACAAGGCAAATATTCTTATTACTTGAGCCTCAAGCAAGTCACGAGTAAGCATATACTCCTTCACTTTTGTAAAGCCAAATACTTCTTACGAAATTTTTTCTATTTTAATTCTGCAAGAAAAACAACAGACGCTCCTCAGATCATGCTAATGCCCAGTGATGACAAAGGAAATGGTCCATGGAGCTGCATGCACTCCACTGGTCACAGAGAGCAGGTGAAGAGTTGTGCCCAGAGCTCTGAGTCATTTGCAGACCCTCATAGGGACAAGCCACTCATTGATTCTTAAGGGAAGGTCTCCATTCCTTGACACGGCTAAACAGTGGCTTCCATCAAGCCTCGCTGAGGCCTCAGTTACCCTGAGTTGCTTACCTCTTGCCCCCATCTGCTCCTCAGCCAACCTGTCCTGCTTTGAGATCAGGGTTGCAGATTTATTTATTCATCAGCTTTGTGTCTGTCTGGATAAAAACCCATCCCCTGAGGCTTGGCACTCTCTTTTACAGTCTGTAGCCGGGGGAACAAGTACTAAATGTGGAAGCACAGTTTCCTGTTTTTAGGCCACACACATGATGCTGAGGAAGCAGGTCAGCAAGAAGTCAATAGGTGGGGCAGATGTGGAACGACATACAAGCAGAGCGTGCCCACCACTAGCCTGTAAAAATATCCAATTCCCTTGGTTATTACTCAGCACGCATACTACATAGACACATATATTACCTCTGCATTTTTTAAAATAATAGAGTAAAAAAATAAAAAATAAAAAAAATAAAATAAAATAATAGAGTGACTAATAATGTCCTCCAGTGATAAACTGGAGTGTCAAGCTGCTCAGAAACTTCAGGCACAGAATTGCCAGAAACAATTTACTGCTAACAAATTGTGCTATGAAGACTTGGAGTATACATGGGGTTTGGGCAATGTAATAATGATTTTCACAGAGCCTCACAAAGGGTTGTGTCTGATGTATACCTTCTCTTCCTCTGATTAAAAGAAGCTGAGTGGATTCTTTGAGTGTTGAAATCATAATAAGTATATCCAATGACTTTGTCTCATGCAGAACCACTGTTTGATATAAATTCACAATAAAAATATATATTTCTTCTAGCAGGTTTGAACACTTCGTATGCTTTTTTTTCTTTGGATTCTCTTTGCTCCTTGAATTTAAATACAATTTTCCCTTTTGTCATCTAATCAGGCCTTATAGCTAATTTTTTTTTGTTACTGTTGCGCTTCGTTCTGTCCATCCCTTTGTGACTCCATGGACTAGAGCCCACTCGGCTCCTCTGTCCATGCAATTTCCCAGGCAAGGATGCTGGAGTGGGCTGCTATCTCCTTCTCTAGGAGACCTCCCGGACCCCAGGGATCGAACCCATCTTTCCCATGTCTCCTGCACTGCAGGCGGATTCTTTACTTGCTGAACTATCAGGGAAGCCCCACGGTTATTTATCGGTATCAATAAATAAAAATTCAAGTGGAAACTGCTTCCTCAACAAAAAATAAGATATATAAAATGTATTATCATCTTGTACAAAGCATGACAAACTCACTGAAAATGATGAGCATGTTTTCTGGATAGCATCTCACCCGGTGTTATTATTGCAGTATGGTAGAAACAGGAGTAAGACCAATACAATAGTAATAATGATATTGTGTGTTGCTACCACATAGAATCATCTTCAAAATGTCAGTAAGTACACGGTTTTACTTGACCTTCAAAAATATCCTATATGGTAGACAGGCCTGGTATTCTGATTCCCAGTTTGTAGATGAGGAAACTAAATTCCAGAGATATTAACTGATTCACCCAACTAAGAAGAAAAAGAGTCAGGCTTTCTAAGTACTAGTCTAGACCCCTCCCCAGGAACTGGTGAGACATAAAGTAACAACACGAATAATCAACAAAGAAACCAAGAAGAAAACATTCCCAGAACTCTCCTGTAAGAAGAGTTTGAAAGTTGCTATTGTTACAAGGTAGCTAGTGTTACCTAGAGCTAATCAGAAACCAAAGGAGAGCTCTGGGGTTCAGCAAAATGTGCCAGTTCAGGAAGTGAAGTGTAGACAATTGCAAAATGGAATCTGTAAAAAGTCACAGAATTTGACATTTGCCTGAAAAATAATTCATATTTAGGGAAGTAAAGGCCAGATACGACTTGAAACTATTTAAAAATATAATCCCTAAAGAAGTATCCTGCTTACCTGTGTTTTATAGCCTTAGCTTCAGAGTTTATGTGAACTATTTCTTTGGCTGTTCCCATCTAAAATATTACTTTCTATGAGACAGGAGCACTGCAATATATGACAATTTTATGGAAGAAGAGTTCTAGAGGATTTGGGGTCCATACACAGGAAAATCACTTAATAGTAAGCACATGAATGAGGAATAATAAAGTGTGGAGGGTCACGATACTTGATGTCAGTCATGAGGAAGGGGGGCTTTTTCCGGTCATAACTCTCCCTGCTGGTAGACTCTGTAAATTTCTAGGTGCTTGCTCAACACTGGCTTTATGCAGTAAAGCTCAGAGTCCTGGTGAGGGTGGGGGAATGGAGGGAAGTTGCCCCTTCTTTCCACCTCTGAGAATCAGGATTACCAGCTGAATGATTTAGGTGGCCAGAGGATTCTATAGCAAAAGTTAAACCATGTTAGCAAATCTTTGAAAACAGGGACCATTAAAAATATATAAAAGGGTTGGCCACACGTGTGCAAACAGTTCAAGCTTACTGCACAATTATCTTTGTTTTATCTACATGCCCTTCCTTAAGATGCAGCCTGATGTTACCAAATGAATAAACCTTAAATATGGCAAAGTAAATCAAGCCGTATAGAGGAGACAAAAAAAGGGGGCAAGAGACAATACAAATTCAAATAATGAAAAACAAGCTTGATACATCTTTAAAATAGCCAAGAAGTCCCTGAAGAAGAAAACAAACAAAGAATTCTAAGGCAGAGCAGCAAGAAAGAGTATTTACCACCACTAAGAATATTAATAACTTGCATCACTGGTTATTTAGGAACTCAGGAAATTTCCTTTACGTTATCTACACTAAAAAGCCACCTAACATAAATCCCAGAACTGCTGAAAAACATGCTTGTCAAACCCTTGCAACAGCTTGGGACTCTGTTATATAAACTTTGGGAGACTATTAAACTTGAAGTAGAAAGCCTTTTGAAAATACACGTCCTTATCTGTTCTGGCATATTCATATCCTGTAGGAGAGTTGTGTGATTCAAAGAACATTAAATAGTAAAACATAAAAAAAAAAGCAGTTGAGAAAACACAGCACTTCAAAAGGCTTAAAACTGGAAGCATTTCAAAGATGAGGCTTAGGATTACCAGTACAGTTTCCTAATCTCCTAATTATCTGAGAATGAGGACACTTTTATGTATCTCTCTGTTTTGAATCACTAGAAATATCAGTTAAGCATAATAAATTAAGAGAATCTCCCTTGGGATGTGAGATCATCTTATATACATGATGGCCTTCTTCTAGTGGTTAGTGATTCTTTAATCAATCCAGAGAGGTTTCCTAAACCCAAGAAATTTGATAAAAATGATTTAGGGCTCACTTAGAGATGCTACTATCATTAGAACTACATTTATCTTTGAAAAAAAAAAATGATTTCTACATATAAGCCATGTTCTTCATAGTGATATACCAACAAGATCTCTCAACTTCCACAGAGAACATCCAATTTTAATCCACTTCTGTTCTTGCAACCCTTTCAGTCTCCCTGCGCACAAAGCATTGAGAAGGTGTCTCACCAGAGTCACAGCAGCCACATGCAAACCACTTATCACCAGATACCACTGTTGCCATAGGGTGTCATGGCAACCAGAGACACGTGGTTGGGTTAATAATGAGCCTCTGATGGGTTGATAATGAGGCTATGATCCTCAAGCATCCTCGGTGAAGCCACAGATGTTCTGGGTACATGTGGGGTAAATTTTATTTTCTCCTTTTCTCTAACATGTTGCTAGAGAGATCACAAAAACTATTGCTGAAATTCAATGAATATGGTTTCATTACCTTTAATTAAGAGTCCCATCTCTTTCAAGAACTGGGATATATGTTTTGAGGGAAATAAACTATAGAAATATTCCACTGACAGAGATCATAATGGACTTGACTTTTCTGTTCTTTTGTATATTTTTGTTAAGACAAACTTCTGTTCTTGCCTTTTATTAAGAGTTCTACTAAAACTGACAGGACAAACTGCACATACTTCAAGAAACAGTTTGACTAAGTTCTGAAATAAATATATGTATGTATGTATGTATGTGTGTATATATATATATATATATATATACATACATACACCCATGAAACTGTCAACACAATCAAAAAAAGGAACATATCCATCACTTGCAAAAGTTTCTCCACACCTCATTCATAATGCCCCTATTTTCTTTCCACATTCCATCCCTCCACATTCCCAGATGATCACTGATAAGCTATCATTATAGAGGTGTTTGCATTTTCTAAAAGTTTATGTAAATGGATTTACACAGTGTCCACTCTTCTGCCTGGCTTCTTATACTCAGTGTAATTATTTTGAAAGTAATCCATATGTTTGTGGATATTATTAGTTTATTCCTTTGTTTTGCTGAGTGGTATTTCATTGTATGTGTATACAACAGTATGTTTATTCATTAACCTGTTGAAGGATGCTTGATGTTGTTAGAATTGTATTAAAAATAAAGATGCTGTGAAGATTCATGTACAAGTCTTTGTATGAACAAATGCTTTTTATTTTTCTTGAATAAATATCTAGTTATAAAAAGGCTGGATTAAATGGTAAACTCTTACCATCTTTAACTTTTAAAGAAATAGGCAAACTTATTTCTGAAGTAACTGTACCACTTTCCTGCCAGGCTGGATGAATTGCAAGCTGGAATCAAGACTGCCAAGAGAAATATCAACCATCTCAGATATGCAGATGATATAATCCTAAAGTCAGACAGTGAAGAGGAACTAAAAAGCCTCTTGATGAGGGTGAAAGAAGAGAGTGAAACAGCTGGCTTGAAACTTAACATTAAAAAAAAAAACAAAAAACCAAAAACTAAGATCATGGCATCCAGTCCCATCATTTCACGTCTAACAGAAGGGGCAAAAGTAGAAAGAGTGACAGATTTTATTTTTGTGGGCTCCAAAATCCCTGTGGATGGTGACTGCAACCATGAAATTAGAAGATGCTCATTCTTTGGAAGGAAAGCTATGACAAATCTAGACAGCATATTAAAAAGCAGAGACATCATTTTGCTGACAAAGGTCCATAGAGTCAAAGCTATGGTTTTCCCAGTAGTCAGGTAAGAATGTGAGAGTTGGACCATAAAGAAGATTGAGCACTAAAGAATTGATTGATTTCATACTGTGGTGCTGGAGAAGGCTCTTGAGAGTCCCCTGTTCAGCAAGGAGATCAAACAAGTCAACCCTAAAGGAAATCAATTCTGAATGTTCACTGGACAGACTGATGCTGAAGCTGAAGCTCCGATACTTTGGCCACCTGATGCAAAGAGCTAACTCACTGCAAAAGACTCTGATGCTGGGAAAGACTAAGGGCAAAAGGAGGAGGAGGCAGAGAAGATGGTTAGATAGTATCACTGACTCAATGGACATGAATTTGAGCAAACTTCAGGAGATAGTGGAGGACAGGGGAGCCTGTCGTGATACAGTCCATGGGTTTACAAAGAGTTGGATATGATTTAGTGACTGGACAACAACAGCAACAACAAAGAGTATATAACACTTCCAGTTTTCATACGGCCTCGCCAATCCTTAGTGTGGCTGAACTCTAATTTTAGCCATTCAGCAGGTGTGCAGCAGTATCTCCTGTGGTTTTTCTCTTTTAGCTAATAATTGATTACACTGAGCAACTTCAAGTGCTTATTTGACATCCATACATCTTCTTGGCAGGATCTCTTTTTAAATATTTTGCTCATTTTTTTAAAAAATTTTCTAATTATTGAGTTTTGAGTTCTAGTTGTGTTACAGATACAAGTTTTTTTCAAATTTATAATTTGAAAATGTTTTCTTCCAATCTGTAGCTTTTCTTTGATTAATAATGTCTTTCAAAGATGAAACTTAATTAATCACTTTCTTTTCTTTTATGGATCTTGTTTTTGGTGTCATCTCTAGGAAATGTTTGCTTAGCCAAGGTCAAACAGATATTGTCCAAGTTTAACTGATTTATGTTTTGATCTATTTTTAGTTAATTCTTTATATGGTGTGAGGTAGGGATCAAAACTCATAGTCTTGCATATGGCTATCTATGGATATTACTCATGTACTACATGTTTCTAGCACCATTTGTCAAGAAGACTACCCTTTCTCTTCTAAACTGGTTTGCACCTCTTTTGTAAGTTAATTGTACTTATATGTGTGGATATGTTTCTGGGATTGCTTGACTGACCCATGATATCCGCCTTTTGGTTATAATATATCCTTTTGCTGATTTCTTCTCACTTGCTCATTTAAATAGTCTCCCAGCAATAGAGCCTCACAATTTTACTAGACATACCTAGGTATACCTGAAATGCATTTGGTAAGTCGATGGAATTTGCACTCAAACTTGAGTGCAAAATTTCCAAAGGTATTTTTGAAACATTGAGATGAAAAACTATGTATTCTACAGCCTTCCTAACTCAATCCAATGTATTCTAATCCATCCCTAGAAGCTATTTTTGCACATGTATGGGGCTGTAGAGTCTGGGGAGTATGTGAGTGGTATATGCAGGCTATCCTATAAGATCATTATAGGAGGCAAAGGGAACATTAGAGAAAATGGGTAGGGAAACTCATATGCCAACTGCTAAAATATTTCCAGTTTTTTTTTTAATATTTACATTAAGATAAATAAGCAAATAATTATAAAGTAATGCACAAAAATTTAGAGAACATTTCAACATGTTTATTTTGCCAGATACAACAGATACTAGGAATAAACAGAAGAAATTTCTAGAACTATCCTGTCTTTTGTCTTTCATCACCATAGGCTGACTGGTTGTATTTTATTCAGTGTATTGTACATGTGGGTGTGAGTAAGATGGAACTTGTCTCAAAAAGAAATGGGAAAAGAATATACGTTGTCAACTTGTCTAAAACATTTTTCATGTTCTGACTCATTTTTCTTTGTATTGGCATTTCAAGATATTTTGGGTTTTGTTTTTTAATTTGACTATTATAAAAATCTTGATAACTTAAGTAAAATCTCATCAGAATAATATAAACAACTGTAATGGAAAGTGAAAAGATGATAATAGCAATCAGCACTGCAATATTTCTTGTCAGAATTCTTTATCACTTAGAATAGTCACAAATCCCATATTAATTTGACTTTTTGACCTTTAGTCTTTACTTTGGTGGAAGAATTTCTTTTGAGAAGCAATTTCTTTCTCTTTGCTTATTATTTCTTTGCAATTAAAACAATTAATAATCATACTTTGACATACTATCTTAAGAGTAATGTAGAGGAAGATAATTATGCAACTATTTATTAACCTATGGGTTCAATGAAGTTTAAAGACTTGATGTTTGAATCTTAAGGAATGTAATACCCTTTTCCAGAGGGAAATGAACATATACATGCACTTATATTGTTGAAATAACACAGGTTCATAGAGGCACCTCCTATTCTAGGCGTGGTCAGGTACGGGGAAGAGGAGCAAGAGATATACCCAATGAAGCGTGAATATACTGAGAATTAAGATGAAAGCCTAACAGGACTCTCTGGAGGCTCAGTGGTAAAGAATCTGCCTGCCAATGCAGGAGACCTGGGTTTGATTCCTGACTGGGAAGGTCCCACATGCCACGAAGCAACTAAGCCCCTGCGCCACAGCTACTGAGCCCACAGACCAGTGACTGAAGCCCACACACCCTCGAGCCCCTGCTCCACAACAAGAAAAACCACTGCCGTGAGAAGCCCATGCACTGCGAACAGAGAGCAACCTCTGCTTACCACAACTAGAGAAAAGCTTGCACAGCAACGAAGACCCAGGACAGCCAAAATACAAATATGATCATAAAAATAAAAAAATTAATGGTAAAATAATTTTTTTAAAAGATGAAAACCTAAGATGGAAGTGAAAATGTCACCTAGAATTAAGGATACACTTAGGCTGAAAGTGAACATATTGAAAAAAGATGCAGAAAATGCTAAAGATTTCACACAAAAAATCTGTTAGAACTAATAAAGTTAGCAATTTGTTTGCAGAATACAAAATCAGCATACACACATTACTTGCACTTCTGTACACTAACAACAATCTAAAAAGAAATCAGGAGAAAAATTTCATTTACAATAGTATCAAAAATAATAAATTATGAGTAAACTTAAGACATCAAAGACTTGCACACTAAAAACTACAAAACGTTATTGAAAGAAATTAAGGAAGACATAGATGAAACAATATCCCACGTTTACGAAGTGGAAGACTTAATATGTTAAAATGTCCGTATTACACAAAGTTGTCTACATTTTAATGCAATGCCTATCAAAATCCCCTATTTTTTCAGAAGTAGAAGAAATTAGTCTAAAATGTACATGTAACCACAAAGAACTCTCAATAACCAAAGCAATCTTGAGAAAGAGAAAACAAAGTTGAAGAACTCTTTTTTTTTTTTAATCAAGTTTCCTTGTTATGCTGGGTTAAAAATCTGAAGTCCTTAAATGTCCAGAAATAATCCTCCCAAATGTACATTCTAATTCACTCTCAGTGGCAGGGTTTTCAGTGTCTCAGTGGACTGAGGGGTCCTTCCATGTCTGCAGCCTGGACTCTGTCACTGACACTGCTCTGGTGTCTCAGGGTCTTGGCTGTTCTATCCGTTTATCAAGTCTTTCATGAACCATGCTTTCAAAGATTTTAAAGAGTTACTAAGATTCAATCTGAGATTACAGCATTACGCTCACAATTTAAAAAAATCTCAAAAGCAAGCCAGTCCCCACTCCTAGAATAATGAAACTAGGCACATGTTCATTCTCAGAATCCAGTACAGAAATTATCAAAGAACAGAACAGAAACTCAATGGCATTTAAAGGAAGATAAAAGTCTCTTTGATTTTAGCCTCACTAGGATATCCATTAGTCTGTGCCATTTATCTGAAATTCTTGACCTGCAAACTTAGAACCAGGAGGAATTTTCTGGCCTAAGGTTGATTGGTCGCTATGAATTTGCCATGTGCAATGCACAGCCTTGAGCACCTATCACACATGGACTCTTGAGCTATCCTTCCTCTTTGATGATCTTGTTCACACTGCAGTACTGACCTGATTATGGCTTCTATCCAGTAACATTATACCTCCAGTTAGGATGTGCAGATTCTATGATCCTATGGTGCCATAGCCATTTTCACTGCCTCTGGCTATGGAACTGCACAGACCAAAGAAGCCTGCCTTTTAGAGAACAGTTTTTCTCCGCCGTAACTGACAAACTCCGTGTCCGCTTGGGTCCACATGTAGAGGGACTCCCTTCAGCCTGTGGTAACCACGTGTGTCAGTGCTGACAAGTTCTGCAAAATATACTTTCCTTACAACCAAGTCTTTGTCTCAGTCAGGCCTGCTTGGGAAAAAACTACCCGAGGAGCAAGCCAAGGTGAGCAGCAGCCCGAGTGTTCCTGCCCTGTAAACTCCTGCCCGCCCCAAAGTTAAGAGCCAGGTAAAGTTCTCTGTATGCTAAAGACCCTCCAGGGGCCCTATTCATTCTGCTCCAGGTGTTCGCTCAGCCACCTGCCATTCCCTAGGGCCCCTTTTCTTTATGCCAGACCTTTACTTAAGCGGCTTGACAGAAACAGCCACTCTCCCATGCAATCAACTGCAGCCAACTGCAGAGTCTTATTGCTGGTGTAGTGGGTTGAATGATGACCCCCAAAAGGATATATTCATGTTCTAATTCTTAACTGTTACCTCACTTGGAAAAGAGGTCTCTGCAAGTTTCATTAAGGATCCTGGAATGGGATTCCCATCCTTTCTAAGAACCCTATTAATCAGATGGGTTCTTAATATGATGACAGTTGTCCTTATTAAACAACAAGGGCAAAGGGCAATTTGACCCAGATGAAAGAGAAGATACAGACACACAAAGGGAGTGAAAACAGAGAATAAGTGATGCGGCATCAAGCCAAGGAAGCTACCAACGACCGGAAGCTCAGAGAGAGAAGGAGGGGACGCCCCACTAGAACCCCGCTAGGGCGCACAGCCCTACTGACACCTTGATGTCAGACTTCTGACCTCTAGAACTGTGAGACGGCACATCTTTACTATGTTAAGCCTCCACGTTTTTGCTGACTTGTTACTGCAGGTACCAGAAACTAACACGGCATTCATTAAACCTTGTCTAGACTTCGGCAGTTAACTGCAGGTAACTGCACTCGCCGAAGTGTTTTCAAAGAGTCAAAGGTCACAACATCCCACCACACATTAATGACCAAGGCACAAGGCTACCTTGCGTGGAAGCACCAAAACATTTTCACGTGGACATTTTCCTCTCCAAAAGGTCTGCTCCTTTCTTTTCATTTCTCAGTGTTTCCAGGGAACGCACCAAGTGATGTGTCTGTGCAAGAACAACAGGTACAGCACCGTAATTACACCTGGGTGTGGAGTTAATTAAGATACAAGACAAAAGAGCGAAGATAGAGGTCAAAATACTCCTGGCACCGATCTAACCCTGGCTTAGAGTCCAGTGTGAATGAAATGATCCCATAACTGAACCCCAGAAATTACTAGTCCATAACTGAGCTAGTAATACACAGGATGACAGAAACAGAAGACGCCAACTCTCACTCTCAAGGGAGAGAACAGAATTAGTTAAGACAAACATGCCCACTTAATTCTTTTCAAGCTTCCTATATAAGTCACTTGATCACCCTGGGGTGGAGTAAGTAAAGAAGCAGGGCTGAAATTGCCCTAAGATCTCTCTTGACAGGATTGAAACATCAAGATGTGAAAAAGACCATTCCCTCACTCCCCACCACCATCACCCCCAGCATTAAAAAACAATAACCTACATTTACAATGTAAAACAAATCAGAAACTACTTTAGTTCTGATTCACTCTTAGTATTGCTAATAGCTAATCAGGAGCCTTGTGCAAAAACATCTTGATTAGTTGCTAATAAAACTCTTCAGAAAAAAAAAAAAAACAAAACTCTTTAGAGGCAGAGCCCTCCACATGTCTCAAAGGGAAGATGTAGACCTCTCCTGCATCAGGATTTTCTCACCAAAAAGTCACACAATGTCTTTACTATTCCAGTCAAGTATAGCCTAGCCCTACCCTCATTCCTGCTTTGCTTGGATTAGCAATAAATATATAGATGGAAATAAAGAAGAGATATCAGGTAGAAATACATAGAATGGTGGGTAAAACATTGTAATTAGAGTCAAGTACCACCACCATTCACTACAGTAGAAGTGAACATTCAGCACCAACAGTAATGTTTCTTCCTGTTAGGTCTGGAAAGTGATAATAAGTCATATGTACTTACCTTTTTAAGTTTATTCAAATCTCATTTTTATATTAACTACTGCATACCAAGTAACATGCTAAGGCTGCATCAACAGATGAAGAAAAGGTGGTCCCTGGCCTCAAGGAGTGTTGCCCAGAAGAAGCCCGAGATATGTAAAACTCCAACTACAATACAGTGTAGCAAGTGCAACAATCAGGTATGCAAAAGTGTACTGGGAGCAAAAAAGGAAAGTGTTATCACAACAGTAAACAGAAGACAGCGCAAAAGAGATAATACATAACTGAGTTTTGACAAACATTGGGTTTTCCAGGTGCCCAATAGGGAGGAGAGAATTCTTGGAAGAGGGAAAAGCATAATTCAAGATAGTGAATTGTTCATATAATCCTAGAAGAGAAGCAGGGAACAACAGAAGAAATACTTGGATATAGGCATCATGAATATTTGTATGTTTCATTTTGGCAAAATCATTCTAATGGAAATTTTGAAGATCAACTCTAGAGGGGATAAACAGAACTAGTAATTACTGCAGGAAACACTAGAACTAATTTCTACTATACCAAAAAGAAACAAAACTATTTCAATGAAAACACAGTATCACAGAAAGGGCTTTTTAAAAAAATTTTTTTAGTGTATACAGTTTAGTTCAGTTCAGTCGCTCAGTCATGTCTGACTCTTTGCGACCCCATGAACCGCAGCACACCAGGCCTCCATGTCCATCACCAACTCCCGGAGTTTACCCAAACTCATGTCCACTGAGTCAGTGATGCCATCCAACCATCTCATCCTCTGTCGTCCCCTTGTCCTGCTGCCTTCAATCTTTCCTGGCATCAGGGTCTTTTCAAATGAGTCAGCTCTTTGTATCAGGTGGCCAAAATACTGGTGTTTCAGCTTAAACATCAGTCCTTCCAATGAATATTCAGGACTGATTTCCTTTAGGATGGACTGGCTGGATTTTAGTGTATTAGATGTCACTTAAAATTTTGACTCCACACTGTACTTGCTTTGGGATCTTGAACGACACTCATAACTTCAGCTAGTCTCAGTACAGTGAGTGTATGTGATTACCTCCATCTATACCTGCGCTGCAATCTTAATGTAAACGCAAGCTCAGGTCCAGGCCTAGGTTCTCTGTGACTCCTCCTCTGGTTAATTCATAAGCCCTCTCTCTCTTCTTCATTTGGCTTCTTTATGGAAATATCACAAGAATGTCTATGACTTCTTGGTGTCTTTTGTGGTCGTCTGTTTTTTAAATTGAAGCTTAGTTGATTTCCAATGCCATATTAGTTTCAGGTGTACAATTCAGTGATTAATTTATATATATGTCCTTTATCAGATTCTTTTCCATTAATAAGTTATTACAAAATATTGAGCATAGCTCCCTGTGCTATACAATAGATCCTTACAGGCTATCTGTTCTATGCCTTCTTTGAATTACTGTAGCACTTGTTGTCTGTTTCATCTACATGTTTCAATCTAGTTATGACTGAAAACAAAAAATTTATATTTGCCCATGCGCTGGCCCATATTTTAAAAACGTGTTCACTGATTTCATCTTCATTGGCTACATTTTAGACACTGTGTTAGCTGGTGGTTCCAGATGTTAGTAAAATATAGACGCTCCTGATCAGAAGGTCACGGTCTCTGTGGGAAAACAAACAAAAATAAACAATCTGCATCTCAAGCAGCTGTGTACTTCCCAAAGAGAACACACCTAGTTGGTACAGTAAATACATGGATCACAGATAAATGTATCAATAGTTATTTGGTGTTAATAACGTCAAATAACTGCTTTTCTATTTTAAAGAAATGATGACTATATTTCACCAGGAGCTCAGCACCCCTCTGAGACTGAAGGCTTCACTTCCATCCGGACTCACGACATTGCTTCCTTATATGAAAGTATCTAAGTCTGTACATATTCTCTATCAAAAGGATTATCTGGCATGAATTTCTGATAGCATGAAGAAAAACTCAAGAGGGTCAGAATTTTAGTTCTGAGATGCATCCAGAAGGTCAGATACCCTAATTCAACTTGCTTGACTGGAAAATGGAGCTGTAAATCCCACAAGATCAGATGATCTTTTAACAATTTCAAAACTTCCTGCTATTAATTAGAAATACCAGAAGAATAGCTTCTTTTAAAATACGCTGATAATATGCTTTACAGCTTAATATCCAGCAGCCTATGTTTCAGTTAAGTGAGCTTCGGGAAAGAAGGAAACTTGTGGTTTAGTTGCATTTACTTTGGAGCCTCTGGTCAAAACATCTACTTCTGTGTTCAGCCATCTTTTCATTTTTAAAATAGAGGCAACTCTAAAAACATAGTTACAGAGATGGTGCACAGCTTCAGGTGTCATTGTCTTCATTTGTTTCAGAATACCAATAACATCGAAGGTATTACTGCAAAGAGTGGGATGTTATTTGGTGTCATCTAGTGCAACTCTGTGGAAAGAAAAAAATGAAAGGGGTCTAGAATAACTACAACTTTCCTGAGAACACAATTATTTTATGGTAAATCTGGGACAAGAATCCTGACCTCTTTGGTCCCATTCCATTCTTCTTTCACTGGGATCTGAACAACCCAGAGAAATAAATGTGCTGTGTTCTATGTAACTGGTACAGGACTTGGCAAGATTGGAATTGTAACACTATGTATGATGTATGAAGAGTTATCTGGAAATTCTTAAAACTAAGTGAGATACATCCCAGGTATAGAGAACACTATGTTTTATGAGGATAATTCTGTGGAATGAATGGAACTGGTAACTGAAGTGTGTGTGTGCTGTGCTGCAGTTTCAAATAGGTAGGGTGAATTCTTCTTTTCTGGCACCTAGTAGATTCCACTCCATTATACACATTAAAATGAAATTAACATTTGAACTGTGCTAGTCTAAGTCGCTTCAGTCTTGTCTGACTCTTTGTGACCCTATGGACTATAGCCTGCCAAGCTCCTCTGTCTATGGGATTTTCCAGGCAAGAATATTGGAATGGGTTGCCATTTCCTTCTCCGGGGGATCTTCCCAACCCAGGGATTGAAACCGGGTCTCCTCCATTGGAAGCAGATTCTTTATAATCTGAGCTACCAGAGAAATCCTAGTAGCTCAGATTTGAACTGGGTCATATTTAATTCTGCATGGTCTTTTAAGTCAGAAAAATATTCCATGTATCATTTAAGTCATGATTTATTTTTTATCTTGATCTTTAATTTCTAAAAGTCTTTCCAAAAAGAAAACAGAGGTTAGAAATGATATGTGGGAGGCTTTCAAGAAGAAATAAGCTCATTTCATTCAGCACAAAAATTAACATTCAAACAAACTCTTCATTGCTGAAAGTGTCCAAAGCTGCTAGCTTCATCTTGTAGCTAAGGCATCTGAAAGAACCATGCTAAAGGACTCCTAATCACCCAAATGTCCCATATCTGACTCAGTAAGTATCATTATACATTCTGGGTATTTTTCTGAGTGACAGAGAACAATATCCTAGCTGAACATCCCTCTGCCATTACATAGAGATGATGGTCTCAAGCTATCTTGAAGGTGTTGGAGCCCACTTTACCCATTACTAATATTAACGGAGGACAAAACTTAATATTCTCTTTGCTCTCTATCTGTTAAATTACTTCATGCCTTCATTAAAATGGATGGCCCATAATTGAGTTTGTATTATGTGTATCATTGGAAGCTGAACACATATCTGTTGCTTTTATTAATGTCACAGATTTCTAGGGAGGGTCTACTCAAAAACTAAGTCTAGTTTCATGGTTGCAAATAAATTATGATATAATTTTGAACAAATTAAGACTATGTGGATCACAATAAACTGGAAAATTCTAAAAGAGATGGGAATACCAGACCACCTGACCTGCCTCTTGAGAAACCTATCTGCAGGTCAGGAAGCAACAGTTAGAACTGGACATGGAACAACAGGCTGGTTCCAAATAGGAAAAGGAGTACATCAAGGCTGTATATTGTCACCCTGCTTATTTACCTTATATGCAGAGTACATCAAGAGAAACGCTGGGCTGGAAGAAGCACAAACTGGAATGAAGATTGCCAGGAGAAATATCAACAACCTCAGATATGCAGATGACACCACCCTTATGGCAGAAAATGAAGAGGAACTAAAAAGCCCTTTGATGAAAGTGAAAGAGGAGAGTGAAAAAGTTGGCTTAAAGCTCAACATTCCGAAAACTAAGATCATGGCATCTGGTCCCAGCACTTCATGGGAAATAGATGGAGAAACAGTGGAAACAGGGTCACACTATCTTTTGGGGTTCCAAAATCACTGCAGATGGTGATTGCAGCCATGAAATTAAAAGACGCTTACTCCTTGTAAGGAAAGTTATGACCAACCTAGAGCGCATATTAAAAAGCAGAGACATTACTTTGCCAACAAAGGTCCATGTAGTCAAGGCTATGGTTTTTCCAGTGGTCATGTATGGATGTGAGAGTTGGACTGTGAAGAAAGCCGAGTACTGAAAAATTGATGCTTCTGAACTGTGGTGTTGGAGAAGACTCTTGAAAGTCCCTTGGACTCCAAGGAGATCCAACCAGGCCATTCTAAAGGAGATCAGTCCTGGATGTTCATTGGAAGGACTGATGTTGAAGCTGAAACTCCAACACTTTGGCCGCCTGATGTGGAGAGTTGACTCATTTGAAAAATCCCTGATGCTGGGAAAGATTGAGGGCAGGAAGAGAAGGGGATGACAGAGGGTGGGCTGGTTGCATGGCATCACTGACACAATGGACATGGGTTTGGGTGGACCCCGGGATTTGGTGATGGACAGGGAGGCCTGGTGTGCTGTGGTTCATGGAGTTGCAAAGAGTCGGACACGACTCAGCGACTGAACTGAACTGAAAGGAAAGATACTGCTGCTTACTATACCCCTGTCCTTGAGGGGCTCGTAGAGCACTAAAGAAAGTAACAGAGGCATGCACACACGCATAGATTTTTCAGTGATATCTGTGCACACTTAAAAAGAACTCTATACAATACATTAGAAAAATCTTGATGCTGTTTTTCCCTACTTCCCAGCTTTCTCATTAAAACTATCTAAATTAATAAAACCCTTATCTATTAGGACAGCTATCAGAGTATTCCAAATTCTACTTCTTGTAGTACCCTGTCCCAACCATTTGCCTTCCTCTTTTCATTAGCCCTCAATCCAGAAGCTTGTAGATTTGTTCATTAATTTATGCACATATTTAGCTATGTGGCCAATTTCTTAATCCCTTATCAAATTTCAGGCACCATTCTTCAGTATGTTATAGGTTGATGACACAGCAGTGATCAACCCAGAGGAATATACCCTCTCTCCAATTGAGGGGACAGACAAAAATAAACAAGCAAATATACAAATACAAGTGTAAATATGTAAATAAAAATTAAACAGATGCATAGAATAACTAGTATGTCAGGTAAATGCTGGAGAAAAAACAGAAAGCATGGTAGGGAGATGGAGATGGCTGACAGAAGGCACCTGCCACTTGAAATTAAGTAATAAATGAACGCTTTATGGGGAAGATAAAATTTATCAAGGAATTTAAGGTGGCTGTGGAAGGGAGCAAAGTGCATATCTGGGGAATGAATATTACCAGCAGAGGGAAGTGTCAGATGGAAAGAGAAGGCGGCAAGAATGCGCCTAGAGTATTCAAGGGACAGAAAGGATGTCGGTGTGTGGGAAACACAGTGAGCAAAGTGGAGAGGAGAAGCGACAAGTCAGGGAGCAGAGACCCAGCTCCCGAGGCCTGCGGAGGCGCTCTGAGGACACTGCTTGCTGCTCGGAGCGAGTCACTGAGGAGATCTGAGCAACACGCTCTAATTTATGTTTTAACAGGATCTCACTGAAGGCCCTGTTGATTCGAAACGGCAAGAGAGTAAGGACAAGCTCCGGAAGACCAAGAGCTGACTCAAAGACATGATTTACTCAAAAACGCACCTTTCACTCGGTGACAACGTAGAGCAGGGGCTGGCAAATAATTGCTCACAAATCACTGTGAGCTCAGCCTGCTCTTTTATGACCGGTAAGCTAATCCTGAGCCTCACATTTTGAAAGGCTGCTGAAGAAAGAGGAGAAGAAGCTACAGAAACTGTATACGGCCCACCAAGCCTAAGATACATATTTAAAAATCTGGAAAATGTTTTCCAACAGCTGAGGTAAACATCTGGCTGGTAGTAGATCCACAACAAAACTGGGAGGAGGAATACATGAGTGAATTAGCTGCTGAAAATATTATAAAGGGATAGCTACCAAGAAACATTTAGAGCTTCACCCTTAACTTTCAGAAATGATGTTATTTTCATTGAGCTGTTGAAAAATATAATCTAACTTTCAGAACAACAAATCAGAAGGCATCTTCTCACATAAGCAAGGTCATAAATCACTGTCAAGTAAAACTGAAGTAGCACCAAATCAATAACAAAAAACATTTTTATGGACTTTGAAACTTTAGAAACCACTTGTATGTTCATTATCTAATGTAATCCTCAAATAAATTCCATGAAATAGTTATTATTTTCCCATTAGAAATTACCACATACTATGTCTTTAGTGACTGCCCAAGAAAAGCTGAAATCTTGAGTGTTATACACCTATTAATGCCAAGGTCCCCGCCCCACCCCATGGGAATGCTGGATGCTAAAACTGACAGGGATTTTCAGCTCAAGATGGCAGACTAGGACACATATTTACTTTCTGTTCCTTCTGAAACCATACTTAAATCAAAGTGTAGAAATACCAAAATTAATAAGCCAATAAAAGCCAAGAGCTTGTGGAAGTCATCAACTACAGAAAGATTTCAACATATTTCAAGAAGGCAAAAAATGAAACAGAGTAATGAATAAAATAACCAAGGAAAGATTGTCCTAAGAAGGGTCTGCACAAAGCCAGTTAGCTTTTGGTGAGTTCTGGTTATAGTAAAGGGCAAGGAAAGAAGAGGAGCTGAAAAACAAGGAAATTAAAGTTATTTTAGGGAAAAAAGTTACTTGAATGAGCTCCAGAGACTACTCAGCCTGCTGCCATATTAATTCATAGATTACAATGGATTGTTGGTAAGCAAGACAAGAAAATAAGGAAGAAACAAAAATGAAGAGATTGTTCCTTACTGAACTCTTCTCAAATGAGATCAAGGAATTATGGTTAAATGCCATGGCTGTAAACCATTTCTGCTCCTGGGGAGGTCAGATAGGGCTTATGATATTTCTCGCTTTTTTCACACATAATTTAGATCTGAGAAAAACCTTTTGCATCCTCCAATCTCAAATCTTATTGGAGATGGAAGTCCAAAATTGCTCTGACATACTATGAAAAGAATCTCAAGAGCAGAGGGCAAACTAATTTATAATATATGAATTATGTCCAGTGTTATTTTAAATAGATTTTAAACTAAAATATATAAATAAAGTTTCACTGATCAATACAATTCTGGGTTCTGAAACCTCTACCTGTCACATGCCTGCTGTGTAACACACAATGTCAGCCCAGGAGAAAGAAAACACTCCAATGAAGTAAGCCAAAGAAACAAGATTCAAACTCGATAAAGCCATGTTAGACTAGGAGTTTTCAGTTCTTTCCTATTCTTTTGAAGCTTCTACCTTGTGAATAACAACATGTCTCCCTTGTCCTAGACACCCAAGAGTGTGACTTCTCTCCTGGGCATAAGGATCTCTAGAAATATATATGGTAGTAAAGAGTGGACCCAGCTGACATGCTCACAGTGACCAAATTGTACTGACTATTTGAAGCTGACACAGGGCTCCACTATGAAGCTGCAATAAGTGATGCATTTGCTTTCTCAACATGAATGAGCTGCCTTACTGAACACACTCCAGGAAGGCCATAGAAATGGTCTTCTAATCCATACAGAATAATGCACTGGTAAATTTCTTTCAGGAAAGCCCATGATTTATCTAGACTATCATCTTTACATATCTGGATCCTTCAAACTATCCCAAAGGGAAAACCTCCGCTGGTGCTATGCTGACAACTAGTGGTACTTAACCCGCATCTTCTGAGATCAGAACCCAGTGCAGTAGGTGATCAATTCATGAATTGAGCAAAAGAAAACCTTCTACAGGGTAGGATACAGACTCATTATAGGCATGACACTTAGGGCTAAGTGCCATAAGGAGGACAAGAAAAGAGCAGTAACACGTGAAGCATGTATGGCGGGGAGGCACCACAGCCCAGAGCAGGTTTGGGTCACATCCTGGCTAAGCCATTACCATCTGCACACCCTGAAGAACAGTCTAAGATTTAACTGTTGTACCAAATTGCTAAAAAGAAGTGAAGAAAGAGGCTTACCCGCCAGGAAAGGCCGTGGTGGGGTGCAGCACCTGGCCAGGTGAGGGCTCTGCATTCCGGCTGGTGATGATGGCAGAGGAGCCGCGGCGGAGAAGGTGCTCCTGGCTCCTGGCCTCGCAGAGAAGCTGGGGAGGTCCCCACAGGTGCTGGACCACCCCCGGGAGGGTGGGTGGCTCCTGCAGTCAGCTTTGCACAGGTCTCTGAGACCCAGGCAGGAAAGGGCCGGCAGATACACACGCAGGCACCAAGGGAGCTGCATGATGAGGAGCTAGATGGGATGAGCTCTAGAGAAGGCGGCCCCCACGGTCCTGAACAGTCTCTGCATGGTGGCCCATCTGGTGCCAAACACCTGCCACCCACAGTGGGAGGTCTCAGCGGCTAGAGAGTCTGGGAGGGGTCATGCGCTGGGCCCCGCCCTTTGCCCCAGAGTTTGCCACGTGCGCGCACAGCACATTTTCTCTGTGATGCGTATACCATGGACATGTCACAAATGCCAGGCTGAGTCCTCCTCTCTCCAGTGCGTGTTTGACCACGAGAGGAGTAAGCAGCTAGGGAGACACTCTCCCAGTTTCACATTCTATTCTCGGGTTATTTGGCGCACAATGTGACCTATATGGGCAATTTACTGTGTAAACTTCTTTCTGCGCTCCGCCGCCGATGCCCGCTGGGCCGGCGCTCACTGGTTTTGCGCCCGTGGGGTGCCACCACATCTGGCCGGGGTCACCCCGCCACCCCAGCTCCTGCTTTACAACCTGGTCGCAGGCTGCTCAACCAGGATCCAGTGCCCTCATCATCCGGCTCTTACAGTGCGCCGAAAAGGTGGTACCCAATCCAGCAGGCTGGGTACTCCCGTGTGGGCGGGCTACCCCTGGTAAACTTGAGGGAGCGGCCGAAGCAGCAGCCCGTCCTGTCCACTCGTAATTCCATGATGTTCGGACCTTCGAGAACCGTCAGAATTCCTCCACCGGGGCGCGAAATTACTCTCCTGCGTTCACTCCCTGAGCTACCTGTTCAGGTAGCCAAGGCTGGGAAGCCGGTACCAACCAGTCACCGCCCACTTCCTCGCGCAAAGGAGAGTAAGGCCATGGTCCAGGAAGATCAAAGGGAAGGCGTGACAGAGGAGGAAGGTCACACAGAGGCCGAAGGAGAGGACAACGGAAAGATGAGTCCGGACCACAGCGGGGCTATGACAATGACACCTAGGCCCCAGGAGACCGGCGGGCTCCTCCCGCCCCTCCACTGCCCTCCCGAGCCTCCAAACCTCCTTCCGGGGCACCCAGGAGGCAACTTCAGTGAGAAAGCCCAGGTGTCTCGGACGAAGCCTTCCTCCCAAAGCCCCGCCATCTGCTCAGACGGCACTGCTGGAGACGGCCGCCCTCCCTCGCAGCCTGGCCCCCTGGCCACGGTGCTCTCTGCCCCAAGTCCGCGCTGCAGCCTGCTGCCCGAGAGGCCAGTAGAAGTGGTGCTGGGTGAAGACCACCAACCCGGCTGCCCAGAGTCACCGATGTCCGGGAAGGCGCTGCAGCGTGACCCACCTTCAGACACCCCGCGGAGAAGCTCTTCTCCCCTGGGAGCCGCCGGCAGTGGGCGCCCCCGCAAGAGGACGATGCCCCCGCCGCTTTTTCTGCCACTGCCGCCACTGCTGCCGCCACTGCCGCCCCCGCTGCCGCTGCCCTGGGGTCGCAGTGACCTTCCCCCGCCTCCGAAGCTTCCAGCCATGCCTCGCGCCAAAACCCGGGGCACCCTGAAACAAAACAGGGACCGTCAGAGGAACAGAATCCTGAGGGATGCAAGGAAGGCCATGCGACGCCGCAGCGCCGACCCGCCTGCCCCAGGGACCACAGGCTCCCTGCCTCCGGTCAGTCACACGTTGCAAGTCCCTCCTACCACCACAAACTTGGCCGAGCTGTCCTCCAGATTCCCCAATCTGGCTGGCCTTCCATCTTGCCTGACACCTTATATGGATCGGGTGGCAAGACACACAGCCCCCGTGGACTCTCATTCTGCTCATCCTGCAGGTTCTCTGCCTCCAGTTTCCAATCCGACTGTGGGAACTGCCTTCAAGGAGGATGCAGGCACTGCGTGTGCAGTCAGAGCAGCACCACCTTCTATTTCTGACCTCTCCACACCCCTGAGCACCCCAACCCTCCATTTCCAGCCACCCTCCTACAGAAATGAATCCCCAACACCCATGTGTGTAGATTCTCCCCCTCCCTCATACTTACTCACCCCTCTTCCAGACCGTCCCATCGCTCCCCCTGCTACAACTTCTACTGGAGTCCCTTTTACCACCACAGTCACAGCATCTCCAAGTGTAACCTTCCTATCTCCTTCAGATCAGGACGTCACTGACATGGACACTACTCCCCCAGCTCATGCTGTAACCTTTCAGTCTCCCCCAGGTATTGGGGTGGAGCAGACACGCACTGCAGGGAGACCAGACACCACCAGCGCATTTGTGCCGAAGGTCTCCTGCCCTGCTTCAATCTTTAACTATGCCTTTTACTCCCAAACCAACCCTCACCCTACATTTGCAACCACTGACGGGCAGCAGAGAGTCTCTGTTACTCCCAAGGCCCCATCTGGGGCTCCGGATGCAGCCTTTCCGGGGCCACCACCTGGGGGTCACTCTGCCTCCTTTCCCGGGCCCTCATCTGGGACTCCGGATGCCGCCTTCCCCGGGCCCCTACCTGGGGGTCAGACTGCCGCCTTTCCCGGGCCCTCATCTGTGGCTCCGGCTACCGCCTTTCCCGGGCCCCAACCTGGGGGTCAGTCTGCCGCCTTTCCCGGGCCCCTACCTGGGGGTCAGACTGCCGCCTTCCCCAGGCCCTCATCTGGGGCTCCGGCTGCCGCCTTTCCCGGGCCCTCATCTGGGGGTCAGACTGCTGCCTTTCCCGGGCCCTCATCTGGGGCTAGGGCTGCCGCCCTTCCCGGGCCCTCATCTGGGGCTCCGGCTGCCGCCTTCAACGGGCCCCTACCTGGGGGTCAGACTGCCGCCTTTCCCGGGCCCCTACCTGGGGGTCAGTCTGCCGCCTTCCCCGGGCCCCCACGTGGGGGCCAGGCTGCCGCCTTTCCCGGACCCTCATCTGGGGCTCCGGCTGCCGCCATTCCCGGGCCACCACCTTGGGCTCCGGCTTCCGCCTTCCCCGGGCCCTCATCTGGGACTCCGGCTGCCGCCTTCCCCGGGCCCCTACCTGGGGGTCAGACTGCTGCCTTTCCCGGGCCCTCATCTGGGGCTCCGGCTGCCGCCTTTCCCGGGCCACTACCTTGGGCTCCGGCTGCCGCCTTCCCCGGGCCCTCATCTGGGGCTCCGGCTGCCGCCTTTCCCAGGCCCCCATATGGGTATCAGCCTGCCGCCTTTCCTGGGCCCCCATCTGGGGCTCCGGCTGCCGCCTTTCCAGGTCCCCGACCTGGGACTCCGGCTAATGTCTCCCTTGGTCCCCCATCTACAACCTTGGGTCCTGTCTTCCCCGGCCCCACCATGTAGGACTCCAGCCAGTGTCTTCCCCATCCCTCCATCGAGGGTTCCGTCCACTCTCTCCCGTAGCCCCCCATCTACAGCTTTTGGTCCTGTCTTCCCTGGCTCCCTCTCTAGGGCTTTGGCTGTTTCCCTCAGTCCCCAAATTATGGCTTTAGGTCCTGCTTCCCCCAGCCCCCCATCTATTGCTTGAGCTCCTGTTTTCCCCAAACCCCCATCTATGGCTTCGGCAGTTATCTATGCTTCAGCAGTCAGCATCTCTACAGATGTCAAACCAGTTTTTGACACCAATGCTATGGATGCACCTCCTCCTCAGACTTTACTTTCCCATCTACCTCTGACTCCAAGGAGAAACACTACTCATATCATATGGCTGTTCCTGGTTCTGAGAACACAGCACCCAGTGGCAGCAATGCCTGGACCCAAGCCTCGACTTATTTACCTGTGGAGTTGGTCAAAAGAGGTACCCATGTTTCAAGTGAAGCTTGAAACCCAGAAGCTTGGACCCAGAACTCACCATATCAACCCACATCTGGGGACAACAATAGGAAGAAGCCTAACAAGTCTATTCCACTGGGAAACCCATTAGCCCTAGCACAAGATGAAAAGCTAACCTCTTCTGCAGTCCAGCCACCCAGAGGAAGGATAATGGATTCAAGTCTACCAGATCCCCTGTCTTCCACCACCACCATCAACATGCAGCCACCCTGTCTACAGCTCAGGTATCTTCCCCAGGGATGTATCTGCTACTTCTGGTTTTGGAGTGGATACCACAGTGTCCAGTACTGGAGACAGTAGCTTGCTGTCTGCTAGTGCCACATGAGGCCCACTGTTGATGGGACTGCAGCCTCTATGGCTGGTGGGAGTTTGGGGTTGGTGTGAATGCCCTAGGCCTCACTGATTCAGAAGCATCTGGCCCACCTCACTTGTGGACAGAACTGTGTGGGACACCCAGCACCACCTGTGTTCCTACTGTGGCCAGATCACCTTGGGCTCATCTCATTGCAGCTGGCTGCTGCAGTAGAAGAGCAAGCCCCCATCCCAGCATCCGGGCACATATCTGGTTCCAACTTGAATCCAAACGCCTGGGGTCTCCTTCAGCCAAGTCCAGGTGGTAGAGTCACGGCAGGGGAAACCACCATCCTTACGGTTAGAGGTCGGGGTGTTACCACTTCCAATCACTGCACCCAGGACCCACATGAGTGTAGACAAGCTACAGTTACAAATCCCATCACCATGAAGAAGAAATTTGTGTCAAGGGACAAGTCAATTTCAACTTTTCACTAGAACAACACTGCATCCATTGGATTTCCAAGTGTGAGACCCAGCCCTGGCTTGAAGCCCACTAGAAGTTCCACCTGATTTCCAAACACAAGGGATCCACCTGTCCAAGATCCAAGTGGTGGTATAGGAGGGAACGTCATCATTCCCAGGAATGGAGGACCTGGTATCCACACTTCCCATCAGTACAACTGGGACCCACCTGGCCAATACACCATGGGTGAACACATGGAAGGAGCCACATCTCATCTAGGATGGGAGGCCCCAGCGTCAGCACCTGCCACTGGGCTCGGAACTCATATATGCAAAGCACAGAGCGGGTGACGGGGGCCAGCACCTCACCCGCTGTGACTGGGTACACTTCTGCTGTCCCATTCACACAAAGCACCCAGGCCTCCCCAGCCCAAACCCACGTAGTACGATGGGGGATAGCACCATATATGTTTAGAGAGGAACGTCTGCACCCAGAACTCCTGGGAACCCAACTCAGGGCACCCCTCTGACTTTGGAAGAGCACAATGTTGTGTTTAGCGGCTCCTGGTCAGGGAAGCTGCGTCTGTGCTCTGGGTCTGGTACTTTCATCACCTGCCCAGGATTTCACTGGAGCATTAGCAAACTCCTTTCTTCTGTGAAGAAACTCAACGAATAAAGAGCATATCTTGTTCTGCAGATTCTGTGCAATGATGAACGGGCTTTGCTGAAAAACGACTCTGCCCATTTAAGTGAAACTATTAACCTGCTTTCTTCCTACAATGAGCCAAAGGACCACACGCTCAGCGATATGCACGAGTAGGTGTGTGTTGTATGTGCATGGGTGAGGAAGGTGGGTGTGTGTGTCGTGCAGGCTGAGAAGCATCTGAGCCCAATTCAGAACTACATACCAGAATTGAGAAGTTCCATTTGGAGGATGGAAAGTAATCTGCATGTATCATCCACTATGCCATCCCTGGTTTGACTGTAAACTTGGCCGACCCAAACTTCTGGATATTTTCCCTACACTTGGAACTGGCAAGTTCTACTGCTGTCCTTAGCTGCTTCCTCTCCCCCTACCCATTTGCCTCAATGGACACTTATCTTTCCCAACTTTAAGGACAAATATGTATATAGGTAATTTATATATAAGTAAAAACTTATTCCTGTTAATCTACTACTGTTTGTGTGTCTTTACCCATTGATATATATGAGTCATGATGTGTTGAGGCAGACTTAAGGTTGCAAAATTTTCTGGGTCCCAGTGACTGGGTTGTGGAGCTAGGCATACATTATGACCATGTGTGCTGACTTCTGAAATCTGCTTTGAGTGTAAGGAGTGACAGTCCAGGAAGAACTAAGGTCCAGAGGAGGGAGAGACAGGGCAGCTCATCCTTACTTCTCTATGTCTCTCTCTCTCCCCCTGCACCACTCGAACCACACCAGAGGCCAGACAATCCCTGATGTGTGAAGAGGAAACACACTTGATGGTTTTCATTTTTGAAAACGTTTAAATGTCTCTTTTGTGCATCTTTTGATCCAATTGAAACTTAGGCCAGTCATCTTTATATGTTCCCACTTCACCCAGAGAGGATGGACTTTGTATCCAGGTTCATGTGTCTGGAGAAACAAAGGAAGAGTCCATGCCTGCTCTGTAATTGTTGAAAATTTAAGTTTACTTCAAGTTGATCATACTGCTTAAAGTATCAGAAAAGATTCTCTTCAATAACTGGCTTGGCTCTGAGATAGGCTGCTAAAATACCAAACATAAGAGGTATAACTGTGTCCAGTTCTTGCAGACCCTAGAGTTTTGCTGGGCCTCCAGGAGGTTCAATAAAGGCAAAACTCCTGACTCTCTGTAGCCTATCCTGTAGTCAGAGGGGAGAACAGAAATCAGTGTAAATTATCTGACAAGTTGGTGGTGTGGTTTAGTTGCTAAGTTGTGTCAGACTCTTTGCAACCCCAGGGACTGTAGCCCACCTGTAGGCTCCTCTGTCCACAGGATTTCCCAGGCAAGGATACTGGAGTGGGTTGCCATTTCCTTCTCCAGGGGGTCTTCCTGACCCAGAGATCGGGCCAGGTCTCCTGCATTACAGGTGGATTCTTTACTGACTGAGCCTCCAGGGAAGCCTAGTAACAAATGCAACAGAGATTGAGCAGGGTATGGGCAGAGAAACAAGGTGTTCCAGTCACACATTAGAAGAGGATAAGTCTTACTGGGAAGGTGGAATTTGAACAGTGTAGCGGGAGGGAACTGAGTCAGATACCTGAGGAAAAAGCATTGCAGATAACGGGAATAACCTCTCCAAGGCCCAGAAGAAGGACACCAATGTCCTAAGGGAAAAGCTAGTAAATAATGCGGCTGGAATAAAGTCAGAAAGTGGGAAGGGAGAAGAGAAGAGGAAAGGAGGATGGAGAAGATGTGGGTTGAATTGTGGCATCATCATTTATTGATTGTGTGATCACAAAGTTAATTCAACCTTTAAACGTTTCAGTGAGATCAGTGATTTTCCTATGGCCAATTTACCTCACATGAGTTTTGGAAGGATAAAATAATACAGGGAAATGAATTATAAGCCACTGTTGTTATTATCCTACACATAAAGACAGATAGACAGACAGATATAGAGAGTTAAGACAATTTTTTTGTCCCCCTCCACAGATTCATATATTGAAGCCCTATCCCCTTATGTGTGATGGAATTAGGAGATGGAGTTTTTAGGAGGTAACTAGGTTTAGAAGAGGCCATGAGGGTAGAGCTGTCATGATAGGATTAGCTCTCATAAGAAACAGAAAAAACACTAAAGCTTTCTCTCTCCACCATGTGAGGAGGACACAGCAAGGAGATGGCCATCTACAAGCCAAAAATGGAGGACTCACCTGGAAGTAGATCTGCCTTGCTCTTAGACTTCCCAGAAGTGTGAAATGTCTCTTGTTTAAGCCACTTAGTCTATGCTATTCTGTTATAGCAGCCTGAGCAGACTAATACAGGCAGGTGAGTAGGGAAAGGATAACTGATAGCTACATAGATGGAGATAGAGCATGCATATGTATACTTAATGAATTACTTCAAATGTCCTCACCAGGCAATTCAAATAGGAGATTCCCATTTTAAAGGGAGCATAAAAGTGCTTGCTTTCATGAAGTATACAGATGGAAAAAATACTCCAGCCTAAAATACTCCAGCCTAAAAATGCACAGCACTGAGCCTAATGCAACATTTCTGAGATTAGTCCTGCAAAACCAAAGAACACCATCACAGAGAGGCCTACAGCCTCCTCCCGGCACCCTGCCGCCTGATTCATTTACTCCAAGTTGTTTGTTAGGACTCCAGAGGATCAAAGCTCCTGCTGCCTGACTTCAAAGACTCTCCTTCCCTACCAGAAGCAGGGTTGAAATACAGTTTGCTTCTAACAGTTCCACACCTTCTCTCGGCCATGCAGGACAACATTACCAGGGACAATTTTTAATTTTTAAAATTTATAATGCTTTTCATTAAAAAACAAAAATCCTTCAAAGCTGAAAAGAACAATTCTGATAAGGCAAGCACTTAGCAAATGTATGAGATATAAAGATGATTTTGAATTTCACGTTTTAATGCATTTACACAGTTGAAGCTACTTCTAAATAAATGGAAATATTGTTATGAAAATACTATGTGGACATGATAGCATCTCAAATACAGAAATTCAACTTTTCTAACCCCAGTTCCCCTCTCCAGAGACAGCTTTTGGCCACAGGAATGTTGCCCCCATAATTCTAGACATTATGTTTATCTGCTGTATCCATTGTAGATCCACTTTAGCACCCTAGCATGAGGCAGGAAGATAAACTCCTACCCCCACTACTTCTCATCACTCTTCCCTCCAATACATCATATTCATTTCATCACTTCTGCTGCCTCTCTTCTGTAATGCCATGCAATTTTTGCTGGCTTTTATTAAAAGGAGAAGTGGTAGCCTAATGGCTAAAAGCCTTGGTTCTGGAGATGGACCACTTGGCTTGGAAGTTTTGTTCTTCAGTTTATTAGCTCTGCAATCCTGAGCAATTTACTCAACCTTCCTGGGCCTCTGTTTCCTCACCTGTATGATGAGGAACTGGATGATAACCACCATTGCGTGGAGTTGCTCGTGATGATGCAAATAATAACACATCTGCAGCCTTCAATGTCCAACACACGGAACCTCTCAAGAAATATTAGCTATAGGACATAGCTACAGTACTCACTTTCACTCTAATCTCATCATTTTCTTTATGCCTGAGACTGCTTGTGCCCCCAGTTCTGTCTTTCCCCTTGTACAGCTCACCTTTGGTCAAGAGCATGTTTGCTTTGTTTACCTGTGATGATAATATTTACAAATTGTTATGCAATCACAACAAAGTGTCCTGTGCTTTATTTACAGGCTGATGCTATGGGTTGAAAACCAGTAAGTTAAATTAACTAAGTTCTGCTCGGTCCTGGGGACAACAGAATGGTAGAACTGTATTTCCCTCTCTGTAGGTATGATGCTCCTACTTCTGTCTCTAACATCAACTGTTTAAACTCATGCTGTATTTCAGTTTGCTTTTTCCTTCAACTGCTATTTTCTCACAAAATTTCATTACTTCTCCTAAAATCCGACCCACCTTCTTTTGTTCTCTTGAACCATTTCCCCAGAATAAACTATTTTTAAAATGTTCAAAGGCAACACTGTTTCCTTGCCTGGATCCCCTCCTCTTTCAGAACCCTTGTCCCTCCCCCTCCTCAGTTTGAAGCTCTAAGACCAAAGGAAGCATAAGACCCTGAAAGAAAACAGACCAAATTGCTTTCAGGTTAGACTGGAAATAATGACTAGTTACTGATCTTGAAAACGGCATAATTCTGGCCCCATCACTCCTAATTTCCTTGCCTTGTGGGAGAGTTAACAATCTGGATTTCAACCAGCACTTCAGGTCATTATGAGCCAGGTAGTCCTTATTCCATACTGTGCCCAATACTGGTCTAGGCCACGAGTGAGATCTCACCTAGGGCCTCTTATATTTCTTAAGATTAGAAATTTTGTGTGGAACTTCAGGCTAAAACTCTCGTTATTATCAAGCAGGGCATTTTCCCCACATATACCTCTCAAGAATTAGCAGGTGGCTTGTGGAAGATTTGAGAGTTCCAGACTCATGAATGCATGTCTTTCTTGTCGCCAATATTTTCTTCTCAGAGATCCAGAAACACCCTTGCCTATGCTGAGCCCACCCAGGCCCTCCCTGGACCGGTCGCTGCCGTCACGCAGGGTGACGAGAGGCGAGGGGCTGCCTGAGCAGCAGCTGACGCCTCACCTGAGACAGAGCCGGGCGCGGTCCCTCAGCAGCCCCGGGACAGGGGTGTCGCCCTCAGACGCTCCTCTCAGGCCTGGAGAACGCCACGGGTGCTAAGTGTTGGAGCCACAATGTGGATCTCCCGTATTTGCCCAAGGTGGAAAGGCTAGGAGAGACAGAAAAACAAAACAAACTTGAGAAACAGAACCAGGCTTGAAAAGTTGTCTCTCTGAGATAAGTGGCACTTTTGTCTTAAATTCACGCTAAGTTGGAGATCACACACCTTTGGTTTTTAAATTGGCAGATACTTGTTTTACAATGTTGTGTTGGTTTATGCCATACAACAAAGCAAATCAGTCATAATTATATATATATATATAATATATACATTATATATAATATAAACATAAAATTATCTATATCTATATCTATATCTCCCCTTCCTCTTGAGCCTACCTCAGCCCTCCCCTCACTCCCCTTCAGGCCATCACAGAGTACCAGGCTGGGCTCTCCGGGTTATCCGGCAGCTTCCCACTAGTAGCTATTTCACACGTGATCATGTCTATATGCCAATGCTACTTTGTGGCGACATGGATGAACCCAGACACTTTGTTAGAAGTAGGTTTTCAGAAGATGGAGGACAAATGAAAGCTTATGTCCAAAGAGATGCGGATGTGTGTGGGGGAGGCGGGGGACAGTTGAGATAAAAGGTGCAAAACATAAGCTCTGTCCATTTTTGATTTGCTGCTGGACTAGCCCAGGCTGTTGTACAGAAATTTGAAAACACTAAATGTCGTGAAATAGCCACATGGCCAATTGCTCCAAAATACTTTTCTGTTCCCCTTGAAACAGAATGATTTTACTGATTTCATCAAATACATACCTCAAAGTTATGACAGAAAGTTGAGTAAGTTATGTCCTTGGAATTGCACTTATTATTATTAGCAAGCACAATTATAGTGGTTATACTATAACAAGTACTATTTTAAGTGCTCAGCAAATATTAAACTCATTTAATCCTCACAATTGCAATCTTAGGTAGGTATTATTTACAATACTGACTTATTTTTTGAAACTGAGGCCCAGAGAGGTTAAAGAGCCTGTCCAATGTCACACAGTAAGTAGATGGCAAAAACCCAGGATTAAAACCAACCATCTATACTTTCATCACTTTGCTATGTCACCTTATTACAAGTTATGTTTAGGGAAGGGACTAAAATGACAAGACTCAACTAAAAGGAAAAGGGAGAAATGAGAAAATGACTGATCCTAGAAGCTAGGGAGGGTTTAGGCTCAGGAATTTCTGGTGATGAGGTCTGGAAATAAGAATAAGAACTTACTGGGAATATTAATTTGAGGTAGTATCTGAATCCATTGAGAAATGACTTTGTTTTCTTTAAAATTTATAAAGACCAGTTGGATGAAGAATCATAAAGGAAAGGAAAAGAATAAGGTGGCTTAAGTAAGGTCTTACTTAAGTAACCTCTTCCCTCTCATTAGGACTTCCTGGGTAGCTCAGTTGGTAAACAGTCTGCCTGCAATGCAGGAGACCCCAGTTCGATTCCCGGGTCAGAAAGATCCCCTGAAGAAGGAAAACTACCCACTCCAGTACTCTTGGGCTTCCCTCGTGGCTCAGTTGGCAAATAATCCGCCTGCAATGCAGGAGACCTGGGTTCGATCCCTTGGTTGGGAAGATCCCCTGGAGCAAGGTATGGCAACCCACTCCAGTATTCTTGCCTGGAGGCTCCCCATGGACAGAGGAGCCTGGGGGGCTATGGGGTCGCAAAGAGTTGGACATGACTTAGCAACTTTTACTTTCCTTCTAATTAACAGAGGTGAGAGGACCTGTGGAGAAGGACAGAGCTCTCTCTACTAGCTGTCCAGACATGTTACCAGGATGAACAAGGAGAAAAATGGCAACCACTGTACTGGATTTGATGATCCCGCAAAGCCAAGGATTCAGGCTTTTAAGAATGGCTTTATGATGGCAAACCTGCTGCATGCCGCTATTCCACTAAGTGTGCTTGCTTCCAGTCACACATTTTAACTGGGGTAATAGTTCCTAAGAGGTGCACATTTGTTCGGTACGGTTGCTGTAATATTACTACAAACTTGGTGGCTTAAAACGAAACACATTCTCTTATGGTTCTGGAAGACAGAGGTCCAAAACCAGTTTCACTGGACTGAAATCAGGAGTTGGTAGGACCATTCATGGCCCCTCTAGAGGCTCTAATACAGAATCTGTTTTCTTGTCAGCATTCCTTGGTTTCTGGCTGCATCAATCCAAACCCAGCTTCATCATCACTTTCTCTTCGGAGTCAAATCTCCCTCTACCTCTCTCTCGTGAGGACACCAGTGATGACTGAGTAGGTAACCCAGGAGAATCTTCCTATCAATAACCTTAATTTAATCCCATTGGCAAAATCCCTTCTGTCATTTAATGTGACATTCACAGGTTCTGGGCATTAGAATATGGACATTTAGGGACAAGGGTATTATTCAGTCTACAACAAGGAAGATACAGTTATGTTTCTCAGTTGCAGGAAATGAAGTTTAGGAGAGCAATTTTTCCCAGGTTTTACAATCTCCAGAGTTGAGGTTTAAATCCTGGCAGTCAGAGTTTAGGACACACTCTAAACAATTTCAATCTGTGTCCTTAACTACTGCATACTACTTGGTTAAGAGTCACACACAGGTATCAAGACCCAATTGAATAAAACATGATGTACTGTCTCATCTTTCACTTGTGTATTTCTGAATCTGGCCCAGCGCAGAAGAGTCCAGAAAATTGTTAAGCAGGGTTACTAAGAGAAAGCATTTCCTGTTTGATTTGCACTGAGTAATGAAAGGTTGCTATTTTTTTTAACTTGAATATGCCACCAAGTAGTGTTATCACCATTTTATATACTCAAACAACCAAACAACAACACAAAGCTATAGACGCAAAGGTGTCAGGGTCATGTCTAAAGGCATCCTGCTGGAAAAAGAGCTGGGTACCAGACGCCGAGACCCGAATTCAGCCCATCCGTCCTGATTAACGACCTATTCAGAGAGATTGTGATTCACCACCCAGCACCTGAGTCTTTATATCTCAGCTTCAAGATGGAAATTAGTTGAGGGATCACAGACACTTGTACTAATCACCAATTCATAATCTGCTAACCCCTTCCTTTGTGGGAGAGAACCTGGCATTTCTAAAATCCTTTTCTGCCTGAGAGCGAGCAGAGCTGCCCTTGCTCCTCTGGCCATGACCTACTGTGCTTTGAAAAGGTGATTCGGCAAGTGCAGCTGCAAACACATCTCCAATATCACACATCTATGGAAAATTCCAACCAGGTTTTAGACCCAGTCACAGTACATTTTTCTGAGGATCAGTAATGATTTGCTGAGGATCAGTAATGCTCTCCGTATGCTAGCTGACAAGGGCATGATCTCTGTGCTTATTATATTCCATTTGTCAGTTCCTCTCTGACAGTTGTCCGCAGGATTCCTTAGGAATATTTGAGTTATTTAGGCACTATTTCAGGAGTTGCTCCTGCCTGTATCCTCTCATTTCTTAATCAACAATTCCCAATAAGTAATTCAGCTGAGGTAGGTTATGAGAGGCATTCTTCCCTACTCCATTTGAATCTACACCCTGTACATCTGAATCTTCATGCCCTGTAAGTTTCATATATGTGACATCTCATCTTCCCCATCATCACTATTTTAAGGAGTCAGGACCACAACGGTGACTGGCAAGTTCATCAACCTTTCCATTTCTTTCCCTCTTGATTGTTTCAGAGTGATTTGCGAGAGACTGTGCGTTTCGATTTTTTGAAAAGCTCAGTGGTCCAGAGACAATGCTAGAATTCTGCCCACACATTCTGCTAATTGTTCTCTCTCTCTCTCAGAGAACAGAAAAGAGACTCACCCATCACACAGTTACTCAAGGTTTACCTGTGTGCACTGCTAAGGATTTGGATAAGACTGGTAATACTCCGTGTTTCCTACAGGAAGATACTTTGCATTCCATAAAATTAAATCCACACCATATGAGAAATTTAGTCTAACCTCTTATCTATTGATTCATGAGGTTTGGCTCACTGAGATTTCCCCCTCATTCTACGGTGAAGAAAGAGAATTGTTGGCCAAAGACATCATCAAATGTTTGTGTTTCCAAGTTTGCCAGTTATCTTTAACTCTATTTGGGTTTCCTTTTGCTTCTTTCTTTTTTATGAAGTCAAAGCAACTCTCTTTTTTCTTTATATCTCAATTTCACATTCCGCTTAGAGAAAGACTTCCTCATAACAAGATACAAATTCTCATCCTACAGGCCTCTAGGTATTTGTTTCTTACCATGGGACATTACTCAACATATGCTATACAGGCAGTTCTCACTCTGAACAGTTTGCTCATGCATGAATTTCAGTTCAGTTCAGTTCAGTCGCTCAGTCATGTCCAACTCTTTGCAACCCCATGGACTGCAGCACGCCAGGCCTCCCTGTCCATCACCAACTCCCAGAGTCCACCCCAACCCATGTCCATCGAGTTGGTGATGCCATCCAACCATCTCATCCTCTGTCGTCCCCTTCTCCTCCTGCCCTCAGTCTTTCCCAGCATCAGGGTCTTTTCAAATGAGTCAGCTCTTCGCATCAGGTGGCCACAGCATTGGAGTTTCAGCTTCAACATCAGTCCTTCCAATGAACACCCAGGACTGATCTCCTCTAGGATGGACTGGTTGGATCTCCTTGCAGTCCAAGGGACTCTCAAAGAGTCTTCTCCAACACCACAGTTCAAAAGCAGCACTTCTTCTGCACTCAACTTTCTTTATAGTCCAACTCTCGCATCCATACATTATAGTTATTTAATTAAATAATGCCTATCCCACAACAGAACAAACAAATTTCAGATACCGGCATGTATGAACTGTGAGGAAGTGCCAAACTTCACAGCTGTTATCAAGTTCACAAACCACCATGGTAATGATAGATGTATATCACAATTAGAGAACAGTCAGGCCCCATCTTTCAAAGTCTCTGGGCTAATTTGGCCTTGGAGTACAGAATGAAACAGGGCAAAGGCTAACAGAGTTTTGCCAAGAGAACGCACTGGTCAGAGCAAACACCCGCTTGAAACAACACAAGAGAAGACTCTACCCATGGACTTCACCAGATGGTCAATACCAAAATCAGACTGATTATATTCTTCACAGCCAAAGATGGAGAAGCTCTATACAGTCAGCAAAAACAAGACCAGGAGCTGACTCTGGCACAGATCATGAACTCCTTATTGCCAACTTCAGACTGAAATTAGAGAAAGTAGGAAAAACCACTAGACCATCCAGGTGTGACCTAAATAAAATCCCTTAGAATTATATAGTGGAAGTGACAAATAGATTCAAGGGATTAGATCTGATAGTGGCTGGAGAACTATGGATAGAGGTCTGTGACATTGTAGGGAAGGCAGTGATCAAGAACATCAACAAGAAAAAGAAACGCAAAAGGCAAAACGGTTGTCTAGGAAGGCCTTACAAACAGCTATGAAAAGAAGTGCAAGAAAAAGGAGAAAAGGAAAGATATCCCCATTTGGATGCAGAGTTCCAAAGAATAGCAAGGAGAGATAAGAAAACCTTCCTCAGTGATCAATGTAAATAAATAGAGGAAAACAACAGAATGGGAAAGACTAGAGATCTCTTCAAGAAAATTAGAGATATCAAGGGAACTTTTCATGCAAAGATGGGCACAATAAAGGACAGAAATAGAAGATATTAACAGAAGCAGAAGATATTAAGAGGTGGCAAGAATACACAGAAGAACTATACAAAAAAGATCTTCATTACCCAGATAATCATGATGGTGTGGTCATTCACTTAGCCACACATACTGAATGCGAAGTCAAGTGGGCCTTAGGAAGCATCACTCCGAACAAAGCTAGTGGAGGTGATGGAATTCCAGTTGAGCTATTTCAAATCCTAAAAGATCATGCTGTGAAAGTGCTGCACTCAATATGCCAGCAAATTTGGAAAACTTAGCAGCAGCCACAGGACTGGAAAAGTTCAGTTTTCATTCCAATCCCTAAGAAAGGCATTGCCAAAGAATGCTCAAACTACCACACAACTGTACTCATCTCACACACTAGCCAAGTAATGTTCAAAATTCTCCAAGCCAGACTTCAGCAGTCATGAACCGTGAATTTCCAGATGTTCAAGCTGGATTTAGAAAAGGCAGAGGAACCAGAGATCAAATTGCCAACATCCATTGGATCATCAAAGAAGCAAGAGAGTTCCAGAAAACTATTCCTGCTTTGTTGACTATGCCAAAGCCTTTGACTGTGTGGATCACAACAAACTGGAAAATTCCTCAAGAGATGGGAATGCCAGACCTTCTGACCTGCCTCCTGTGAAATCTGTATGCAGGTCAAGAAGCAACAGTTAGAACTGGACATGGAAACAGACTGGCTCCAAACCGGGAAAGGAGTATGTCAAGGCTGTATACTATCACCCTGCTTATTTAACTTAAATGCAGAGTACATCACGAGAAATGCTAGACTGGATGAAGCACAAGCTGGAATCAAGATTGCCAGGAGAAATATCAATAACCTCAGATATACAGATGATACCACCCTTAAGGCAGAAAGCAAAGAAGAACTAAAGAGTCTCTTGATGAATGTGAAAGAGGAGAGTGAAAAAGTTGGCTTAAAGCTCAACATTCAGCAATCTAAGATCATGGCAAATAGATGGGGAAACAGTGGAAACAATGACAGACTTTATTTTCTTGGGCTCCAAAATCACTGCAGATGATGACTGCAGCCATGAATTAAGACGCTTGCTCCTTGGAAGAAAAGTTATGAACAACCTAGACAGCATATTAAAAAGCAGAGACATTACTTTGCCAAGAAAGGTCCGTCACATCCAAGCTATGGTTTTTCCAATAGTCATGTATGAATGTGAGCCTGGATTATAAAGAAAGCTGAACACCAAACAATTGATGCTTTTGAACTGTGGTGTTGGAGAAGACTCTTGAGGGTCCCTTCGGCTGCAGGGAGATCCAACCAGTTCATGCTAAAGAAAATCAGTCCTGAATATTCATTGGAAGGACTGATTCTGAAGCTGAAACTCCAGTACTCTGGTCACCTGATGGGAAGAACTGACTCACTGGAAAAGACTCTGATGCTGGGAATGATTGAAGGTGGGAGGAGAAGGGGACGACGGAGGATGAGACGGTTGGAGGGCGTCAGTGACTCAGTGGACATGAGTCTGCATAAACTCTGGGAGTTGGTGATAGACAGGGAGGCCTGGCGTGCTGCAGTCCATGGGGTCACAGAGTTGGACATTACTAAGTGAGTGAACTGAATTGAACTGAGGGCAGGCCTTATTATGAATAGTAGAATTTTCTGGTATATTTAAAGTTGTTCCTGTCTCCTCCCTCAGCCAGAAGAGGAGTTTACTCTGACCTTCTTCACCCAGTAGGGACAGCCTGGCAGAGCTCAAGAGACAAAACTCACAGAAGCACAGAGGCCTCGCTGGAGTTTTTATCACACAGACGTTTGCACACTGAGCCTCCAGCAATTCATCACATACAGTTCAGTTTTTCCTACCTCAGGATTGGTTTCCACAGTAATTTCTGCTCTTGCGTTTCCATTCCAGTAAGCTGTTATATTCTGTGTTTGCCTCTCCAATTTTGGGCATGGGGATTTCTTCTGTGACCTCACTTCTCTAATGTATCTAAGAATTCTTGATTTTTCAGTTGGTTCAGATATTTACTTGTTAGTACAGAGTGGCAACATCCAAGTTCCTTTCACGTTGGACTCAAAACTAAAAGTCTCGTAAGTTTTTTTGACAATAGAATAAAACATGCTAATTCTCACTGTTTCTAATGTTTTAGGTTGTAGTCTCTTAACTAAGAATAAGGTTTATTATATTTTGAAAGCTTAAAAGAATGTATCTTTAAGTAAAATACAATTTGTAATGTCCAAATATGTTAGCATTATTATATAATGACTTGTAATTGTCATCTAAAACAATTATATAAATCAAGCTCTACATTTAGTATTAGAAACATTTTTTAACTTTTTATTTTCTATTGGAGTACAGTTGATTAACAGCATTGTGGTAGTTTCATGTGTATGGTAAAGTTACTTCTTTAAAGTCTATATATATCTCTACAACCAACAAGAAAGCTTCTAGTGTTTTTTCAGCACGATTTTAGGATCAAGGAACAATAATATTTTCCACATTGGTCATTAAGATCAACTTTGCACAGTGCAATTTGTATGATTATTTTTGTAGTTCTACAGTAAGGATAGTCTGTACTCTATTTACCTTATATGTTATTTCTTATATATACATGGGTTCCTATATAGAATAAATAATATATTAATGTATTATTATAGTTTAGTAGATTTTTTCAAAACCACTGAAACTTTGGAGTGTGTTTTGATATTGGTTATGCTCATTTCTCTCCTCATTCCAACTTTATCTTCCCTTTAAAAATTCTGCTTTATGGTGATAAATGCCTCTTGATCATTATAAATTTTTAAAAATGTGTTGTTGGAATCTATCTGCTAATATTCATTACAACCTAATATCATAAAAGAAATGAGCTTCTGGTTAATTTTAGGGTAAATTGCTAAATCTGATTTCTGTCTTAGGACTCTTAGCTTTTCAAATAAATTGGAAAACAACTGATATCTTTCTAAAGTGTAGATCTTTGATTATATTTTCTAACCTCATAAAGCTACTTATATTTTCTACTCAAAATATGAGTCGATATTGGATGCATATAACTTATTCATTATCATCTAGTTTGTCCAGATTTTCAAGTGTATTGGTATAAAGTTAGTATAGTATTCTTTTGTAATTAAAAAAATACTACTTTATAGCTAGTCCCATCTCTATCATATTTACCAAATTTTGCTTATTTTACTAGTCTTTCTAAAGAACAAGCTTTCGGTATTGTCAACTTTACCACTTTTCTTCTCTGTTTTTGCCTTTGCTTTTTATTAATTTTGTCCTTCCACTCTTTTGGATTTACCTTATTCTTCTTCTGTGTCTACTGCCCAACTCCTGTAGCTTCAAGAGCCGTTTTCAACAACTCAACCAGCTCTGCCAGCTGTGTCTCGGCCACTTCATCATACGCCATTAAAACTTACTCCCATACACTGGGTGCAGACTCTGCAGCCTTATTTTGCTTTCAGAATTGTTCCTTGGCCTTGGATCCTTCTTCTCCTAAATTAGTACTATCATCAGAGAAAATTCTAGTGGGCCTCATCCCCATGCTGTTTATAAGGCTTGCCTTTCCTCCAGTTTCACAGTAAAAGACAAAGTATTTCCATCCTTTTTATTTTTTTTTTTTTTTTGATGTTGATCAAAAATTTTGCAACACTTCTTTGCAGTGTATACAAATTCAGAAAAAAAAGCAAGTCTTCATGCACACAGGTTCACTGAAATGTCATGATTTTAAATTATGTATGACCTTGAAAATGACCTTTCCTCCACCATCTTTAACACATGGTCAATTTGTCATAAGCTCTTCCTCACTAACACTTAAAAAGGAAACACCATCATTATTTGAAGAGATATCTGCACTCCCATATTCATTGCAGCATTATTCATAAAAGCCAAGATATGGAAACAGCCTAGGTGTCCATCAATACATTGATTAATAAAGAAAATATGATGTATATATAAAATGGAATATTACTCAATCTTAAAAAAGAAGAAGATCCAACTGTTTAAGACAACATGGATAAAACTGGAAGACACTATGCCAATTGAAATAACACAAAGACAAATAATGCATGTCACTTACATGTGGACTCTAAAAAAATAACTAAATAAATTCTACCTCCACAGCATATTTTCCTCAGCAGAATCTAGCAGCCCCTACTATGAGCTGCATCCTTTTCTTATTGCCTTTACCAGATTAAAACCACAGGGAAATATGTATCTACTGATGTATCTAGATTATATTTTATCTTTTTTTTTTTCTTTTTAAATCATTCCTTCCACTTCTGGCATCAGAATCTCATTATTTTTTTTCCTTCAGAGAAGTCCTAGTGATTCAGATAGATTGTGTCTCCTCTCTAGGCTATGTGACTTGGGCCTGGCTAGACACAGTAGTTTATATATATATACTCCATATGTCTTTTGTACTCATTTCTCTTTTTTTTTAAGAATATTTTATTGATGGAGTAGGAAATGGCAACCCACTCCAGTATTCTTGCCTGAAGAATCTCATGGACAGAGGAGCCTGGTGGGCTGCTGTCCATAGGGTCGTGAAGAGTTGGACACAGCCGAAGCAACTTAGCACAATAGTAAAATGATCCATTCTATGGTAGCTCATTTGGATGCTGTTACAAGTCTAGCAGTAGATCCTAATGGAATCTATTTGATGTCTGGAAGCCATGACTGTTCTATTAGATTGTGGAATTTGGACAGCAAGACATGTGTGCAGGAAATAACAGCACATAGGAAGAAACTAGATGAATCAATTTATGATGTTGCTTTCCATCCATCAAAAGCATATATTGCTAGTGCGGGGGCTGATGCCCTTGCCAAAGTATTTGTGTGAATCAACAAAAACTCTCATCATAACAGCAGATTTGCTTGGACACAAAGGGTCTGCATCACTGCCATCAAAAAAGTTAATGATATGACACTACATATGATCTGCCTGGTGAAGGATATTTGGGCAGGCATAAATTGGTAGAAATCACATCTTAACGTCAGGCTCATTAATTTAACTGTAATTACTGTATTTCGGGGGACAAAAAAAGGACTCCATTATTTGTGGCCTGTACTGGATATGAACTGAGCGTATGTCTGTCTTTTAGGTATCTCTAAGCCAATGTGGAGTCTGATCTGACAAAAAGACTTTTGTTTTGGACTCTGTGTGCTGCCTTAGGGTTAGGAATGTGGTGCTCTTGTTGGGGGGAAGTGAGCTCCAAGAGTAGCTTTTTTCATCTCTTAAGTGATCTTCTGTTTATCAGTTGAATGCCACAGATTCCCTTTTAAACTTATTTTGCTTTAAAAAAAATAAAAAAAGAAAATTTAACTTAAGATATTTTAGCATTAGTTGCACAAAATGTTTGGATAAAATTCTAGTTTTTATAAGTCTTTTTATATATTTAGCCTGTCACAACAGTGCTCAAGATTGTATCAAAGTTTTTCTGCATTATACAACCCTGAAACACAGAGATCTCACTGACCCGCTGCCGTGCAACCACACTCTTTCCTTCTTTTGCATAATACAGCTCAGCTAAGTCTTTCCATAAAGATGCTAAATGACCATCATCATCACATAACTGTCTTCTTAAACCAAGGACTATTAAGTGTATTAAAATGAAACGGTGGGGTTTAGTACTCCAAATGAACTCTTAAAAAATAAAAAATAAAAAAACTAATCTTGGCATCCTATCACTATGTGATATTTTGTACATCTTACTGTATTTACAAGTTTATTTATCAAGGATTATCCATCTTGCTAATAGCCTATTATTTATTTCACTTTTTGTTGGTCTTTATATCCTTTTATTAATGTGCTAAAGGAACCTGTATATCTATTTTGGAACTCTTTGATAGTCTAAAATAGACTAAAAATGGAATATTTTATAGTTTAAGTTACAAACCAAGGTGACTCCCCCTAGATACATATCTTGGTTTACCATGATTCCAGACAAAACTATCTTGTTTTAAAGTATTTGGAGTAAAATTTGAAATACAAATAAGATACAAAAATAATTGAATCAGGATACAGAAATCTGCTGTGTTTGGACTAGTTACCCCTGTTTTACTTTTTCAGATGTGCTTAATTTTATGGTGTAACTAAAGATTTTGTTTGTGTAATGCATGATTAAGACAATAAAGTATTTTTTCTAGTCTTCCAAAAAACTTTTCTGATCAGTTTGCGAGTTTTGATGAGTTTTGTAAGGTTTTTGTTTTACAAACTATGAATCAGCAAATTTTTAAGATTGTACCACATAGCGAACGTACCGCTGTTGAAAAATAATGTGTATAAAATGCATATAATAAATATTAAATTGTGTACCTGTATGTTATTGTTGGCTACATTATTTTGTGTTAAATAATAAAGTGCAATACTTTACTCTCCATCGTTAAACTAGGTAATGGAGATGATTTCTCAGTGAGTCCTTCATTTTTATGCTCTTCTTTTAAATTTTGTACTGTTAATTGATAATCTTCAACAAGATTATAACAGTTAATACTATTAAGAATGTTTTTTATAAGTATTTCACCCCATTTGGGGATTTAAAGAGAAAATCTTCTATTGAAGTTTAGATAATGAAAAATATCCCCCCCCAAAAGTTGCAGAGATGCAGTTTTATATCATATCCTTAAGATATCCTACTACTTTATTAAGTCTGAATTTCAGTTAATAGTGTTGTTTTTCCTATCTAGCCAAACATATTTCCCACAGAAGAGTTCAGCAGAGAATAAACTGCATTATTCATTAATTAAAACTTATCCTCATAAGTGATGTTAAGTATTAGTCTCTTTAAACTTTCCCTTCAACAAGTAATATCCTTTTTTGAAGGGAATTGGAATTAGAAGGTAACATTAGAAAACTTTGAAAACATTAGAAAAATTTGGCAAATTCTATTTTAATATGCCTAATAGTAGGCATCTTATTCTATTTGAATGCCTACTGCAAAAAATAATAATACATTATACATACTTTGAGATATTTTGCCACCTACCATAAAAATTCAAGTGGCAATTTTAGTCATGGCTGGTGAAACACTAAAACTTTTCAGAAGCTTTCCTTAAAATACTGGGGTTTTGGTTTTCTCAGTTGAAGATCCAACTTAGAGGTGCATTTTTGTCTTCCTCTCGCCCCCGCCCTTTTGTTTTTAAAATAATTGAAGAGCAAGCTTTCCAAAGCTTAGTATTGTTTCTGGCAGCTGTTCCAAGGCAATGATTACTGTTTTAACTGAAATGTGATTATCATTATGGCAATGCATAAACATTCACCATTTTTGGAATGTATTAAAACTGAAATGCATAAAAACAGTATCAGTATATGTTTTTCTCTTATCTACTTTGGTTGTATTTTCTCTACAATATTAAACATTTGGAAGAGACTAAAAGGATGCAAAAATGAGTATCTTATCTTCATTTTGTGTGCTTTCGTTTGTGACTTACGGGAAATTATGTAGATTCATTTGACTATTAAATGGTGATTTATATGTAAAGTTTAAGAATATTTTTATATACAGACTTTCACGTGTTAACTTTTTCAGTATTTAATATTTTCATATTATTCATGTACTTTTTTCATATTTTCTAAATTATCCACTGAATACCAAGGTCTCCTTTAATACATTAAAGGTTATAAATGGGCTAGCATAATTGATATTAGGCATACCTGCAGTTTAATTATATCGTTTTAAAAATCCTCTTTTAGTTGTTAACCCTTTATCTTGACTATGTTTACTTCTAAAAAGTTGACAGTAACTTAAAGTGTTCACTTACGCTCTCTTGTTGCTCTTCAAGTCAAAATATAAGCTTCCCTGTTTACCTCAAAACTTTTGTTCCTGGTAAAATTTTTAAAAGAGCTAATGACTAGAGCCTGGACATTTGTTTAAATTTTTTAAGGATTGGTCTTCTCAGCTGAAAGTTGTCTATTGTGGAAAAAAAATGTTAAACCTGTTTTTCTGTTGCTAAATGAAAGTTCTTGTTACATGAAAAAAAAAAAAAGAATATTTTATTGAAAGTTTCTCAATTAACAATGGAACAAAGTAAATTTGATGCAAACCTGTCCAATTAGCCTCAACTACTAGTGAAACACCTCAAATATATAGGACAGGATAGGACCCTTAGGTCATATTTATGCCATTATATAAAAAAATAAATAAAAAAGAGAAAGACAGACACAACCAGGCTGTCCCTTGCCCTGGGACCTGGGGTGGTAGCCCTGGCTTCTGTTATTTAAGGCATCTTGGAGGGCAGGCTCCCTAATATTTCGCACAGTGGGTGAAAGCCCCCCCTCCCAGCAGAGCAATGAACTAAAGGCAGGCCAGCCTGTCCCCTCTTTGTGTCAGGAGAGCCAGGTGACATTTTTACATTCATGCCACGGTCTTTCCTGCCCCCAGGGTCTTGGAACAGGTTCTCTGTTTTCCATCATTTTCCCTGCAAATTTTAGGCTAGTTATTTTTTAACTGACCTTTAGTTCAGTTCAGTTCAGTCACTCAGTTGTGTCTGACTCTTTGCAACCCCATGAACTGCAGCACGCCAGGCCTCCCTGTCCATCACCAACTCCCGGAGTTTACTCATACTCATGTGCATCGAGTCAGTGATGCCATCCAGCCATCTCATCCTCTGTTGTCCCCTTCTCCTCCTGCCCCCAATCCCTCCCAGCATCAGGGTCTTTTCCAATGAGTCAATTCTTGGCATTAATAATCCTTTATTTTGTTTGACTATGACACTGTCAAACCATTCTTCTGAGTGCTTAATTTTAATTACTGCTTTTTTAATTCTAGACTTTCTTTTGATTGCATTTCACTGTGTTTGCTTAAATTGTGTATGTTGCCCTTTATTTTTAATAACTAATCATAATTTTAAATAATACCTTCATTGAGATATAATTTACTTTCCATATAATTTCAAATGCACAATTTAATGTGCTGTGCATTTACCACCACAATTTTAAAATTTTCGTCCAGCTCTCTCCATAAAAGAAAAAGAATCTGTTATAAGTCACTTACTCCCCATTTTTCCAAACCCTAGGCAGCCACCAATATACTTTGCTTTTATAGATTTGCCTATTCTGGACATTTTATACAAATTGAATCATACAGTTACTTAGCATGCTTTGAAGGTCCATCCATGTTGTAGGTCCATTCAAGAAATCATGTATCAGTACATGATTTCTTTATATGGCTGAACCACATTTCATGGTATGGTTATTATTGTGATTTATTTATCCATTCATCAGTTAATGGACATTTGGGTTATTTCCACTTTGGGGTTATTTGAATAATGCTGCTGTGGCTGGATTCATCTGCAAGTTTTGCATGCAGGTCTAGATTTGTTTTTAAATTAATAGACTAGTTTTGAGCAATTTCTGATTTATAGAACAATGAAGCAGAAAGTATAGAGAGTTCCAGTAGTCATGGATGGATGTGAGAATTGGCCCATAAAGAAGGCTGAGCACCAAAGAATTGATGCGTTTTAATTGCGGTACTTAGAGAAGGAAATGGCAGCCCACTCCAGTATTCTTGCCAGGAGAATTCCATGGACAGAGCAGCCTGGTGGGCTACAGTCCACAGGGTTGCAAAGAGTCAGTGGTACTACAGAAGACTCTTGAGAGTCCCTTGGACATCAAGGAGATCAAACCAGCCAATTTTAGAGGAAATCAACCTGAATATTCATTGGAAGGACTGTTGCTGAAGTTGAAGCTCTAACATGTGGCCACCTGATGTGAAGAGCCAACTCATGGGAACAGACCCTGATGCTGGGAAAGAGTGAAGGCAAAAGAAGGGGATGACAGAGGATGAGATGGTTAGACAGCATCACTGACTCACTAGACACAAATTCAAGCAAACTCCAGGAGATAGTGAAGGACAGGGAAGCCTGGCATTCTGTAGTCCATGGGGTCGCAAAGAATTGGACATGACTTAGCGACTGAACAACACATAGAGAGTTCTCATACCTCCTGACCTCTTTACCCAGTTTCCCTTATTATTAACATCTTATGGTAGTATAACATATTTGATATGGTTACTAAACTAATACTGACACATTATTACTAACTAAAGTCCATGATTTACTTTGGACTTCACTCTTTGTTTTGTACATTATGTGATTTTTGACAATGTATAATAACCTGTATCCATCATCACAGAACCACACATGGAAGTTTCACTGTCTTTAAATTTCCATGGTTCCCCTATCCTTTTCTCCCTCTCCAACCTCTAGTGACCACAGATCTTCTCACTGTGGCCACAGTTTTGCCTTTTTCTAAATTTCATATAGTTGGAATCATGCAATATGTACATAGCCTTTGTAGACTGGCTCATTTTCACTTAGCTATATGCATTTAAGATTCTTCCATGTCTGTTCATGGCTTCATAGACTTTCCTTCCTATTGCTGAATGCTGTTCCTTTGTGTGGAGCCAAGAGTTCAAAAGACTATAAGCAGAGAAGTCAAATGGTTCATCTATTGGAAAACATCTTGGTTGATTCCAAGTTTTGGCAATTAAGAAAGAAACTGTTATAAACACTCACATTCAGGTTTTTAACATAGATATAACTTTTCAGTTGCTATGGGCAGATACCAAGTAGCATGATGACAAGATCACTGTATGATAAAAGTATGTTTACTTTTATAAGAAACTGCCAGTGTCTCACTAGCAACAAATGAGAATTCCTATTGTATTATATCCTCAGCAGCTTTGGTATTTCATTTTTTTAATTTTAGCCATTTGAACAGGTACGTATTGGTATCTCATCGTTTTAATTTAAAATTCCCTAATATTATGCAACATGTAGCACCTTTTCATAAACTTATTTGCCATGTGTATATTTTCCTTGTCAAATCAGAGTTGTTTTAACTAATGACTGAAAACTCCACTATCTCGTCCTCCTGTGTTGATTTATATTATCTTTTTCTTTGGGGGCTCTTGACCAGTTAGTCTTTTTCCTGGTATGTCAAATTATGTTTTATATTAAAATTGGGCTTATTTTAGGAAACTGTGAAGATACCTCTACTCTGGATGTTGTTATCTTTCTTTTGAAAAGGTCTCTTTTTGCTCCCAGCAGACAGTTATGATAGGGACTGGTAACCTAAGTCCATTCTCAGTCTGAGCTCATACAAGGGGTTCTCAGTCTTTGTGAAGGCTGGTCTGTTTCTGGCGTGTCCTTCCTCTATGGACGCTACCCTTTGAAATTACCCTGTGAACACGCCCAAGTACTTGTACTGGTCAGGATGTATATGCAATGCTTCCCTCAGCCCTGTGAGACTTAGCTTGTCATTCTCTTTTTGCTTGAGCTTTTGCCACTTGGCTTCTCTGCTTGCAGTCTTTTCAACTCCTTGGCTTCTCAGCCCCTAGGCTGTAAGATGTGAATCAGCAAATGCCCCAAGGAGAACAGCTGGGACAAATGTCAAGCCTGTGTCTGTTTCCCTTCTCTCTAGAACTTGGCCCATTTGTCTTCGTGTCTCTTAACATTGTGATGCCTTCAAACAGATGTTTTTCTATTTTATCCAGGTTTTCTAACATTTCTTCAGACTTCATCTGATCTTATTTTATTACTGAACTATCATCACAATTATCCCTAGAAAGAAAACTTTATGTTTTAAGTTACTTTATTTTCTATATTTACTCAGTTTCTATAGATACCTTTTATCTGATCCTTCAAGCTTGTTCCTCTATTACCAGTAAGATGGAAGTTAAGATGGAGGCTAAGAATATTGGGAGGAAATCACTGATGAATTAGATGTCTTGTTCTTTTATTTCTCCTCTCCTTGTCTACTTTGGCAGCCTATATTGGGCTTTCTTGATTTGACCCAGTTGCCCAAATAAGGAACCCACTCTGGCAAAGAAAGATATGATTTCACTCTCAGAAATGTCTGCGTGTTAAGATTAGCTAGATGATGAACACCATGCCAGATTTCTTTGGGTGAGACATTTGCAGAATTGTGCAAGCTCTTTAATGTGCCTCCCGCCAATACTGCTCAGACTATTCAGATTTTCTAAGGTTCTGGAGGTCTAACCTTTTTACTTGCATATCAGATGAGCCCTTCTCTCTTTCCTGAGCTTATTTGTAGGAGGTCAGCCCTTGGTTTTTCTCTTTCCCCATCTAATCATATTTGTTCATGAATTTCAAAAAGTCTTCAAGATCTCTCTATTCCCTCCCTTTCTCTTTTTAACCAATGCTGTTAAATATTAACTATATATTTGCATATCTCTTAATTACAAAGGAATATTAGAAGGCTAAATCATCAAATATGAACCCCACCAACCTATGACTCACACAGCACTCTCCCCCAGGCCTAAGGTTGTGATATTCATTGGCTTTCTTATATGTTTCTAAATTTGTAATGATTTAGTTAATTCCTCAGTTATGTGACAATAAGAAATCAATAAAATTAGCATTATAGTACTGCGGTTCGGAGCCAAGGATCAGAACCAAGGACTACAAAAACCTGTAAACCAGTAAGTTCCACGGATCCTTTATGTTTAACAAGTGCTGAGGGTGAATGGGAAGTGAGGAAAAAGGATGTTAACTTCATATCACAGATCCTTATACGAAAATGAAAAAGAAAATGCCATAGCTCCTAATTCAAGTCATTAAAATCTTTTTATATAAGGAAGAATAACACATAAGAAAAAGAACATATCCTATATGATGGGGTCAATGAATAATTAATTACCAGGTCAGGAAGGACACATTAGGCTTGCTATGGGATTTCATTTAAAGAAGGGTTTCAAAAAGCACTGCCTTCTTCTGTGAGGACCCCTTACACGAGGTAGGACTTGAGTCTTGATTAAGTATATAAGGACAGCAAAGAACCTTCAGGGAAGGGACTATACACAACATCAGGGTTGAGCACAGAGGGCTTATGGAATAGGAAGCAAACCTGGCTGAACATAGGAGTACTACATGTTGGGGGACCTGAGGGAAAGGCTGGATGAGGTTAGTTAAATGAAATACAATTAGATTGAAGAGAAATAGACGGAAAGACAGATGGAAGACTGTGAAAAGTTAGTGAAAATGTAGGCCCATCTAGTCAAAACTATAGTTTTTTCAGTAGTCATGTATGGATGTGAGAGTTGGAACATAAAGAAAGCTGAGCACTGAAAAATTGATTCTTCTGAATTGTGGTGCTGGAGAAGACACTTGAGAGTCCTTTGGACAGCAAGGAGATCAAATCAACCAATCCAAAAGGAAATCAGTCCTGAATATTCATTGGAAGGACTGATGCTGAAGCTCTAATACTTTGGCCACCTGATGCAAAGAGGCAACTTATTGGAAAAGACCCTGATGCTGGAAAAGATCGAGGGTAGGAGGAGAAGGGGGCGACAGAGGATGAGATGGCTGGATCGCATCATCAACTCAATGGACATGAGCTTAAGCAAATTCCAGCTGACAGTGAAGGACAGGGAAGCCTGGCGTGCTTCAGCCAATGGGGTCACAAAGAGTCAGACACAACTGAGCAACTGGACAATAAGAACAATAAAAGGAAAAAATAAAAACAAACAAAAAAGAGATTGATAATTCATTAAAAAGAAAGAAGAAAGAGAAGAAAAGTAAAAATAAAGGGAAGCAGAGAGATTCACTGAAATTTAGGCTTCTGATTAATGCTAGCTAGGAAGAACATACCAGCATCACAGTTAAATCAGAGATGCAGGACTCCTAATCCATATTCTCTCTTATACATGGCAAACTCAAATGTGGAAAGGTTCTGAGGGACAAAGTTTCTTGGGACTTAACCCTGCTTCATTCTGAATCTCCTTCCTCATATCCCCAAGCAAAATTATGGTTCAGTTCAGTCAGTTTAGGTCACTCAGCCATGTCAGACTCTTTGTGACCCCACAGACTGCAGAAGGCCAGGCTTCCCTGTCCATCCCAACTCCCAGAGCTTGCTCAGACTCATGTTCATCGAATTGGTGATGCCATCCAACCATCTCATCCTCTGTCATCCTCTTATTCTCCAGTCTTCAATCTTTCCCAGCATCAAGGTCTTTTCCAATGAGTTAGTTCTGCACATAAGGTGGCCAAACTTTTGGAGTTTCAGCTTCAGCATCAGTCCTTCCAATGAATATTCAGAACTGACTGCCTTTAGAATTGACTGGTTGGATCTCCTTGCAGTCCAAGGGACTCTCAAAAGTCTTCTCCAACACCATCAAGATTTGACCAGCTGAGAACTGATCTTTTGTTATCTGAGACCTCACTATCTCACAGAGGTGTCAATTCAATTGTTGACACACTTGTAAGAATATATTTACTAAAGGATAAAGGATGGAGGGGCTTCCCTTTAGTTCAAGGGTAAAAAACCCACCTGCATTGCAGGAGACCTAGGTTCGATACATGGGTTGGGAAGATCTCCTGGAGGAGGGCATGGTATAACCCACTCCAGTATTCTTGCCTGGAGAATCCCCATGGACAGAGAGGCCTGGTGGGCTACAGTCTATAGGGTCACAAAGAGTCAGACATGACAGAGAGACTAAACACAAAGGACGGAGAGAAAGTAGTTTATATACTAAATGCTTATCACAGTCACTGCACACACAACACACCTCACCTAGACTGTGTATACTATTATGCATAAAATATTACATATGTCATATTATTTTATTGACAACTTTATTGACAAAGAAACTAAAGCTTAGAGAAGTTTCACAATTTGCTCAAGATCACTCAGCTGATAAATGAGAGAGTAGCTCTAACTACCCAGAAACACAAGGCAGCCAGTTGTTCAATACTTCAGAGTTTCTGAGAGCTGAAGGTCCACCGATAAAATACATGAGTCACATTTTCAGAGAACTGTAACTCCAAGTTTAAATTACAATTATTTTGAAATGTTCCCAGTAAGAGAGGTTGATAGGGTCAAGGAGTTTTGGAATAAATTGAAACAACTGGAAAGTTTTGTAGGAGTTAGATTTTGACCTCTGGTTTAGAGGAAAGACCAGCAAATGTTTTCCGAAGCAAAGAAAGAAAGTTATCTCAGGCAACTGACAGAAAAACCATAAATCATTAAAGAGTCATCCTCACTACTCAGAAACAAAAGGTCTTCTTAGGGCAACCATCCATCCAAATTTCCAAGGTTTCTTTGAAACACATGCATCTGTGATTCAGAAATTAAAGTTTCAAATCATAACTGACAACTGCAGTGGCTATTATCCTTTGCCCTTAGAAACCACCACCCAAACTTCCAGAATTGTCCTTACTGTTTATTCTGGAGAGTCTTAACCCCTGGGTTTCAGAGATTTCACTTTATTTTTGTAAATTTCATTGAGGTATAAAATACACACAGAAAAGTTCATGAATCCCGATTGCTTTTGACATCCAGGTCGCTCAAACTAAAGTCAGAGTACACGTCAAAGAGATAAAGAGTACTGTGATTTCTTTACTTTTTTTGGTTGATCATTACATTCACAAATTGCCGTTCTGTTATTACACACTATTTGTGTTTTCTGGTTTAATGTGAGTCTTCCTTTGGGAAAAGAGATTGTATTTGGAATTCTAAAAATTTCATTTTTCCAAACCCTAGAACTGTGGGAAAGCCCCTGGGCTTTGGTGAATTCATCCAGGTGAAAGATTTCAGCTTCAGATGTGAGAAAACCTTATTCTGTCCAGATGTTCCTACCCAATTCATCTTGCTTGATTTACCTTGAACTTCGAAAGACCAAGTATTAATCACAACTAATATAGGACAACTCTGTAATAAACATATATTTCATATATATTAAATATATTACACATATAATTCATAGAAAAGTATAACTATTAGAGCTGCATCTCTCTTCTGTCTAAAAACTATCTTTTCAAAATATTTGAGAGTGATAGGTGGGTGGCAGGAAAGGTCAAGAGAGAGGAGATACATGTACCAGTTCAGTTCAGTTCAGTCACTCAGTCGTGTCCGACTCTTTGCGATCCCATGAACCACAGCACGCCAGGCCTCCCTGTCCATCACCAACTTTCAGAGTCCACCCAAACCCATGTCCATTGAGTCGGTGATGCCATCCAACCATCTCATCCTCTGTCGTCCCCTCCTCCTCCTGCCCCCAATCTTTCCCATGTATACATATAGCTGATTCACTTTTGCTGTACAGAACATACCACTGTAAAGCAATTGTACCCCAATAAAAATAATTTAAAATTAATTTTGTAACTTTTTTTTAAATTTGAGAACATGAAGCAGGTTACCACTATTCATGAAAATTTTCATTCACATAAATAGTCAGTATCTTTCATATCCCACCTCCTTTATCCTCTGGTTCTTATAATATTCATTGATAGTAATTTTTACAGATTTAACAAGAGAGGGTAGCTTCTTTATGGAAACTAAAAAAGATAACTCCATACTTTTTTTTTTTTTTGATTTGTAGATTTTTTTCCCCCTCATTCATAGAAATCAGAGTTGATGCACTAGTAGTAATGAATTATATAGAGCAGAAATAAAAACAAAACCTGAGTAAATATGGTATTTCTTAGATAGTAATGAGCGAGATAGTTTTTCAGAACCTTAAGATGTTATACATCATAAGAGACACCTAAAGTGAGCTGAAGTCAAACCACAGTCTTTCATCCATAGATAATTAAAATGACCCCATGCTTCAAGACATAAGTCAAGGATTTTCAGGAGTATAGTAATCTTTAATGGCTAACCTTCAAGAAATTTTCTTTGCAACCTGGGAAAGGTACTGAAAAGAAGTTTATGGACCAAGAAGAGAATTTAATGGGCTCTTAACCCCTTTCAATTGAGGTACAAGATGTGGGGTTAGGAAACGGAGCAACTATTTAAGTCTCTTCATTCTATTTTTCACTCAGCTCAGAAAGAGTCCAGTTCGCAAAGCACAGTCACTTGAAATTGTATGTGCATCTTCATTCCTTTGAGTACTGAACTTTCACATTTATGAGAGTCTTCTATAGATATCTCTAGAAACTAAAACCTCGATTTCTTGCCCGTAAATTACTGTATTATAGTGACATGAAAAAGAGAGATTTTTGATGTTGCAACAGTATCACAGAATATTACATTGAAATAAATGAACATTTCTGCTGGGCTGAGAGTACTATAAAATTAAAATGCCAACTGTAAATGGTAAAAGGGTTAATTTCCTGACCTTGGCTATGTTTAATTGTTACTAATGGGTATTATATTAATTAAACATGCCTCCTCAATAATTATATGAAGAAGCTGCAAAGCTTTTAAGACTCCTGCTAATCCAGCACCCTCTGGTTACTTGTTTTCTAATTTGTTCATTTTAACTAATTATGCAAATTAGAGCAAATAAACATGTGAAAAATCTCTCTGAGACTCTGACCTCCAGATGTTTTGAATCAGATGGAACAATCCCTGTTCTAGCTCAATTATTCAATTTTTAGAGTAGATTGAAGGATTAAAAGGGCTGATTTATTTACTTGTGAATAAGCACATATATCTTGAGCTTTCATACTTTTCGTGGTGACTTCTCAAGCACTAAGTATTGTCATCTTGATCAAGTCCAAAGCGGATTAAAATAAGATAAATGCATAATGAATGACTATACCAATTTTTACCAAAAGCTCCATATACGATCATATTATGATAATGACCAAGAAGAAAGAATAAGACAGCTTTGCATTTACTGTTTTTGGCAAACATTAATACCTCATAAATATTATAGTGCACATGAAAGGAACATCCTGCATTTTATCTTTTTTAGAGTAATGAACTTAACATATAGGTCTTATATTGTTTGTTGTTTGTTTATGTTGTGTACTTCTATTTAACCCTTTTTCAGGGCCATATTTCCCACTAAGGATATGAGGGCGGATTTCTTTTAATGCTTCCATGGTAGAATACAGAGAGAGTTACTGGATACCCACCCTCTCCAGGCCACCTAGCAGATAATGATCGTTATCCCAACTTAGATTTAGTAGTGCACCATCCTGCACAGTGCCCATAAACAAAAAGGTTGGCATGTTTTTTCTCCTGTGGAGTAATGCACAGTGGGAAAATGAAAGTGTCCCAGGTAGTAAAACTTCCCTTAGTCCAATAACTGAATCAATATTTGTGGGAAGCTGATCTAATGCTTTTTATTGTTTTTCTTTTTTTTTCCCCTTCTGATTATAAAAACATAGTATGCCCAGTGGCAAATTTGGAAATTTTAAAATATAATAGTCACTCAAAACTCCATCACTGAAAAGACCTACTATATTAATGTAGTTTCTGCTTTTATTTTTTAATATGTTTGAGATTATAATATATACAATCTGGTACCTAGTTACCTTGCTTCCATTAATATTACAATGAGCATTTTCTGATGTAATGAATAGCACATCAATAACACAATAACATTAATGATTTTAGGGCTATCCAACAGCCCACTATATTTGATGATGTATAAATCTCTGTTAATTCCTCTCATGTTGTACCCTGAGATTGCTTTCAGTTTTTTGTGGTTACATATAACATTGCTCTACATATAAACTTTGCTAGGAAACAATGTTATTTGATATTGTTGAATAGGGAATGTCTTTATATATTTAGTGCAGATCCTGGCCATATGATAACTTTCAGTATTTGGCCACCCTGGACAATTTGAGTAATTAAATACATATAGAAAAAATTATAACCATTGAATAAAATAGAAAGCCATGACTACATGCCAATGCAAACACACAGACGAATGAAATACTGTGGAACAGGAGACCCTTATAGTTACAAACCACCCCCTGATATAATACCTATTACAGAAATGGGGAAACAGCAAGCTTAGAATGGTCAGTAGCATTTTAATCAACTTATCGAAGGTAAACACTACCAGTAATAGAACAAAGGAAAAAGTGTGCATCTGATAGGATGGGCATATAATGGGAACACAACACTATTTCTGAAATACTTCAGCCAATGATGCATTAACTTGAAACTAAATGGAACACCCCAAATTAACAGATGTTCCATGAAATAACTGACTTACAGTTTCCTGTAACTGTCAAGGTATTAAATACAAAGAAAAAATGAGGAACTATTCCTAATTGAAGGAAAATGCAAAGACATAACAAATAAATGTTACATGTCAAACTCACTGAAATTCCTGTGCCAACTGAAGAAGCTTGAATGAGGTCAACTATCAGATCTGTTAATTTCCAGACTTTGCTTTCAGGAAATATAATCATATTATAATCTGAAAATAATAATTTAATGTTTTCCTCTTTTCAAATCTTCCACGTCTTATTCACTAGTTGGAACATTCATAAGTTTTTTTCCTTAAATATTAATGAAAATAGAAGATATTCTTATACCATTTATGAATTTAAAGACTATCTCTGATGTTTAACTGTGAGAAACATCAGAGTATGTATGATGTCTGTGGCGTACTGAGAATATACTTTTCCATTTCTAGATTAATATTTTTCTATCATAAAAAGAGACAAACTGTTTTTCTGTATCTATTAAGATTAATGTATGATTTCTCTGCTTTGGGCTATGTGATGTGATTAGGTATATTAGAATATTTACTTATAGTAAATAATTTATACACCCTGGAATAAATTTTCACTTGGCTGCAGGTAATTCATAGTTAAACATACTGCTGAATTAGATTTAATAATATTTACTTTCAATACTTCACCTGTATGTGAGAAACGTATCTGTATTTTTTTTTCATTATGCTTTTCATTCAGTGTTTTAGTATGAGATGATGCTAACAAAATAAGATAACATTACATGGTTTTCTATGCATGTTAGAATATGCTAAAACAACTGACATATCTCAGATTAATTTTCAAATCACTAGTTTATAATTTTATTTTTAATAGTCCTTTTCTTTACATGCCCTAGATTAAGGTTACAGTAAAGGGCTGCATGACTTTGAGGCCTAACAGTCCCTGTCACAATGACTCAACACTACCCTTGAAGCACAAAAGCAGCCACTGACAATTTGAAAGTCAATGAGCATAGCTATGTTTCAATAAAATGTTATTCACCAAAACAGGTGGTGGGCTAAAAGTGACCTATGGACTAGAGTTTGCCAACCTGTGCTTTATTTTAGATATTTTTTTTTAAATCTTCAATGAAATTTAAAATTTTAAAATATTCCTTTTCTATTCTTTAGTATTTAAAGCATATAGAGACATTTATTTTCTTCTGAGTGCAACTTTGAAAATCTCTCATAAATGTTGATATGTAATATTCTTACCACTGATCTTTTATATATTATATAACTTACATTTATATTTCCTTTTGGTCTAAGAATCAGTTAGGAAGATTATCAGTTTAATTTTTACCTGTCAAAAAATGAAAAGGGCTTTGAAAATAGGGATATGTATAAGAATAAATAAAGGAACAAAATTAAGTGGCATTTTAGTACTGACAATGGCATACTGTATTCAATGCAAGTGCAACATCCTCAGATTTTAACCCATTGTCTTGTGTTACCAGAACTAGAGCTATTTGGAAAGAATTACAGTACATAGATTATTAACCACAAGAGAAAAGTGCTAAATGGTGTCACTGGGATGGCCATAGCATGTCTTTAGATTAAGAAGTTCTCTGAAAACAAATAAGAAAAAAAAAAATACTTCTACAGAGAGTCATAACACAGTCCTGCAAAACTTGGGAGATGGTTAAATTATTGAGTACTATTCATTTTGTTTTATGATTTCCCTCCTGTATTATGGTCAGAAAACATTTTCTCTTAAATGGCTGCATTTTGCAGTATACTGATGCTTCCATCATAGCTCAAAATGCAACCAAATTTTTCTAGTGTTTTATAAGAGATGAGAGAAAGAATCCTACTCTGAAGGGTCTTGGCTTACTTACTAACTTATTTGTAGATTACTGATATCCCCAGGACTGTAAAAATACTCACTCTATTAGTACTGTGTTCCTTTTCACTTTTCGTGTGTGTGTGTGTGTGTGTGTGTGTGTGTGTGTACACGCGCATAGTCACTCAATCGTATCAGACTCTTTACAACCCCATGAACTGTAGCCCATCAGGCTGCCCATCGAGTTTTCCAGGTAAGAATGCTGGAGTTGGTAGCCATTCCCTTTGTCCATGGGATCTTCCTGACCCACAGATTGAAACTGGGTCTTCTGTAGACAGATTCTTTCCCATCTGAGCCACCAGGGAAGCTCTTTCAACTTCTCTTAGATTTCCACAGATTGTGTATTTTGATTATCTTCTGTATTTTCATGTTGGTTATTTGAATGCAAGGAATAATGGTATTTCTATTTTCTTGGAAGATTGTGTCCTTCATCCATAATGCAGTAGAGCTGGTATATTTAATATGTAGGGCATTCATTTCTACCTCTTTGGCATTAATATTATAACTCTGTTATTTAAATGAGTTTATATCTCTTTGTTCATTCTCTGCTTTCAACTTCTGCGAATGCTGTTTTTTGCAATAGTGTATACTTTTTTTTCTTTTCTATGGTGTAGTCAAAAAATCTTTTCTGTTAGTAAGAAGCACTGATGTGAGTTTCTCCCTATTGTTAAATTTATCTGGTTATTCTAATCAGGATCTGAGAGGGAGAGAGAGAGACATTAGCATTCATATAACCATGTTACTTAGAAGTTAATTGATAATCTCTTTTATGTCATAAAATCATGCAGGTTTTATGGACTTAATTTTTTAATGTCTGAAAGGAATTTTTAGTCTGAATGGCCAATTGTCAATGAGTCAAATTTATTTTTTGTGTTACTTTTAGCATATTCTCTGGGTAGATAATCAGTAACAGGGCTGAGGGTGGCCTAAAAGCACTGGATATGACTAAGCCCAAAACCTTCAGTTTTCTGGATTGCTATCAGTTCACTTCAGTTGCTCAGTCGTGTCCGACTCTTTTCGACCCCATGAATCACAGCACGCCAGGTCTCCCTGCCCATCACCAACTCCTGGAGTTTACTCAAACTCATGTCCATCGAGTCGGTGATGCCATCCAGCCATCTCATCCTCTGTTGTCCCCTTCTCCTCCTGCCCTCAATCTCTCCCAGAATCAGTCCTTCCAATGAACACCCAGGATTGATCTCCTAAAGGAGATCTCCTAAAGGATGGACTGGCTGGATCTCCTTGCAGTCCAAAGGACTCTCAAGAGTCTTCTCCAACACCACACTTCAAAAGCATCAATTTTTCGGCGCTCAGCTTTCTTCACAGTTCAACTGCCACATCCATACCTGACCACTGGAAAAACCATAACCTTGACTAGATGGACCTTTGTGGGAAAGTAATGCCTCTGCTTTTTAATATGCTATCTAGGTTGCTCATAACTTTCCTTCCAAGGAGTAAATGTCTTTTAATTTCATGGCTGCAATTACATTTGCGGTGATTTTGGAGCCCCCCAAAATAAAGTCTGACACTGTTTGCACTGTTTCCCCATCTATTTCCCATGAAGTGATGGGACCAGATGCCATGATCTTAGTTTTCTGAATGCTGACCTTTAAGCCAACTTCTTCACTCTCCTCTTTCACTTTCATCAAAAGGCTTTTCAGTTCCTCTTCACTTTCTGCCATAAGGGTGGTGTCAACTGCATATCTGAGGTTATTGATATTTCTCCCAGCAATCTTGATTCCAGCTTGTGCTTCTTCCAGCCCAGTGTCTCTCATGATGTACTCTGCCATATAAGTTGAATGAGCAGGGTGACAATATACAGCCTTGACATACTCCTTTTCCTATTTGGAACCAGTCTGCTGTTCCATGTCTAGTTCTAACTGTTGCTTCCTGACCTGCATATAGGTTTCTCAAGAGGCAGGTCAGGTGGTCTGGTATTCCCCTCTCTTTCAGAATTTTTCACAGCTTATTGTGATCCACACAGTCAAAGGCTTTGGCATAGTCAATAAAGGAGAAGTAGATGTTTTTCTGGAACTCTCTTGCTTTTTCTATGATCCAGAGGATGTTGGCAATTTGATCTCTGGTTTCTCTGCCTTTTCTAAAACCAGCTTGAACATCTGGAAGTTCCTGGTTCACGTATTGCTGAAGCCTGGCTTGGAGAACTTTGAGCATTACTTTACTAGCGTGTGAGATGACTGCAATTCTATGGTAGTTAGAGCATTCTTTGGCAATGCCTTTCTTAGGGACTGGAATGAAAACTGACCTTTTCAGTCCTGTGGCCACTGCTGAGTTTTCCAAATTTGCTGACATATTGAGTGCAGCACTTTCACAGCATCATCTTTCAGGATTTGAAATAGCTCAACTGGAATTCCATCACCTCCACTAGCTTTGTTCATAGTGATGCTTTCTAAGGCCCATTTGACTTCACATTCCAGGATGTCTGGCTCTAGGTAAGTGATCACCCCATCATGACTATCTGGATCATGAAGATCTTTTTTGTGTAGATCTTCTGTGTATTCTTGCCACCTCTTATTAGTATCTTCTGCTTCTCTTAGGTCCATACCATTTCTGTCCTTTATCGAGCCCATCTTTGCATGAAATGTTCCCTTGGTACCTAATTTTCTTGAAGAGATCTCTAGTCTTTCCCATTCTATTGTTTTCCTCTATTTCTTTGCATTGATCACTGAGGAAAGCTCTCTTATCTCTCCTTGCTATTCTTTGGAACTCTGCATTCAAATGCAAATATCTTTCTTTTTCTCCTGTGCTTTTCACTTCTTTTCTTTTCACAGCTACTTGTAAGGCCTCCTCAGACAACCATTTTGCTTTTCTGCATTTCTTTTTCTTGGGGATGGTCCTGATCCCTGTCTCCTGTATAATGTCAAGAGCCTCCATTCATAGTTCATCAGGCACTCTATCAAATTTAGTTCCTTAAATCTATTTCTCACTTCCACTGTATAATCATTAGGGATTTGATTTAGGTCATACCTGAATGGTCTAGTGGTTTTCCCTACTTTCTTCAATTTAAGTCTGAATTTGGCAATAAGGAGTTCATGATCTGGGCTACAGTCAGTTCCTGGTCTTGTTTGCTGACTGTATAGAATTTCTCCATCTTTGACTACAAAGAATATAATCAATCTGATTTTGGTTTGACCATCTGGTGATGTCCATGTGTAGAGTCTTCTCTTGTGTTGTTGGAAGAGGATGTTTGCTATGACCAGTGCGTTCTCTTGGCAAAACTCTTTTAGCCTTTGCCCTGCTTCATTCTGTACTCCAAGGCCAAATTTGCTTATTACTCCAGGTGTTTCTTGACTTCCTACTTTTGCATTCCAGTCCCCTATAATTAAAAGGACATCTTTTTTGGGTGTTAGTTCTAAAAGGTCTTGTAGGTCTTCATAGAACTGTTCAACTTCAGCTTCTTCAGTGTTACTGGTTGGGGCATAGGCTTGGATTACCGTGATATTGAATGGCTTGCCTTGGAATCGAACAGATATCATTCTGTCATTTTTGAGATTGCATCCAAGTACTGCATTTCGGTCTCCTTTGTTGACCATGAAGTCTACTCCGTTCCCTCTGTGTGATTCCTGCCCACAGTAGTAGATGTATGGTCATCTGAGTTAAATTCACCCATTCCAGTCCATTTTAGTTCACTGATTCCTAGAATGTCGACGTTCCCTCTTGCCATCTCCTATTTTACTACTTCCAATTTGCCTTGATTAATGGACCTGATTTTCCAGGTTTCTATGCAATATTGCTCTTTACAGCATCGGACCTTGCTTTTATCACCAGCCACATCCATACCTGGTTATTGTTTTTGCTTTGACTTCATCCTTTCATTCTTTCTGGAGTTAATTCTCCACTGATCTCTAGTAGCATATTGGCTACCTACCAACCTGGGGAGTTCCTCTTTCAATATCCTATCATTTTGCCTTTTCATACTGTTCATGGGGTTCTCAAGGCAAGAATAGTGAAATGGTTTGCCATTCCCTTCTCCAGTGGACCACATTCTATCAGACCTCTCCACCGTGACGCGTCCATCTTGGGTGGCCCCACACGGCATGGCTTAGTTTCATTGAGTTAGACAAGGCTGTGGCCTGTGTGATCCAACTGGCTAGCTTTCTGTGATTACGGCTTCAGTGTGTCTGCCCTCTGATGCCCTCTCGCAACACCTACCATCTTACTTGGGTTTTTCTTAGGTCAGCGGCGGCAGCCAAGAGGACTTACTCACGCCCAAGGTCAGGGGCAAATGTACATGTGCTTCTACTATCAAGAGCATGCAAAGAGCTGAGAGAGTTAATCAGATCTGTGACGGGATGTGAATGCTTTTCTTGAAGACATACTTTAAAAACGCAAACTGTCAAGACCCCAGGAGACACTAGGATAAAAAAAGTTTTAAAAAAAGAAATCCATTTTTCCCCTCATTTGAATAAGACTAAAAGGAAGCTACTGGCTTCTTCTCATGATATATATTTTCACTTACTCAATTACTTTCCATAACAATGATCCAGACTCAACCACCCTTTGGGGACTGTCCTTCTGATTGAAAATTCACAAAGCAGTCCCCAAGAAGGTTAGCTGTTACAAGTTTTATGGATAAGAACTGAGATGGTCTCTGGTTGTAAACTCTATGGCCATATCATCAATTTAGTGGCTCTATTCTCAAATTCTGTAGTAGCTGAATTATGGGGACTGAAGTTGTTCTGCCTCTGTCAGACCATATACCTCTCACCTTTCTGAACATGAAGATGTCTAGCTCCCACATTTCAATCTCAAGAGACTGTGTTTTTTTCCTAAGTGTGTACCTAATTCTTATAGAAGCTCAAAAGATAAGAAATATATATATATATATGTGCTTCCCTTGTGCTCAGCTGGTAAAGAATCCACCTGCAATGCAGGAGACCTGGGTTCAATCCCTGGGTTCGGAAGATCCCCTGGAGAAGGGAAAGGCTACCCACTCCAGTATTCTGGCTTGGAGAATTCCACGGACAGTCCATAGGGTCACAAAGAGTCAGACACAAAACGAGCAGGAAGAGGGTAATTCATACTTAACAGCCACAACTCAAAATAGAGAAAATTGGAAGGTTGTAGAGTTACCATATTCCTTTATGACTTTCCGCTATCAGGCTATTTCTCTCAAAAACAGAAACAAAAACCCAGATGCATAAGCTGAATGTCAGTAAGGCACACTCTCACAGTGTATGATAGAACTGAAGAACTACGCAATTTTTAAAGAGAGAGACTTTCAACAAAGGAATCGCATTGAGGGAGGCAACAAGCTATACAGTCCCTTTTCCCTTCTGGAAAGGTCACCACAGTGAATTTTTCCTCCGTCATGTTAGGAAGAAGAAATCAAAAGGAAGATTCCTAGACACTAACACTACAATCCTACTGCCATCATTAACTTTTCCAGTCAGTCTGGGGGTGGGGGTAAGGGGTGATGATCCACAAGTCCAAGATATGTTATATATATAAACAGTAATGCAACAGCAGTATCAAATCTTTCGTCAGGCAATTAAACTTTATGTCAAGCTAATTCAATTTTGTTGCTGTTTTATTAAGTCCTATAGGAAAAAAATCTGTTCTCTCTGGTACATCACAAGTTTCACAACACATTTCTTAATACAAGCTCCTTGTTCTGCTATTTTGATATATTAAATATCCACCAACGAATTTATAGGGTCATAAATCCACAGTGATAAAATTAATCCTATTGCTGAAGACAAATAAATATTTTATTGCAGTTTTATGAGCTTTTGTTCCCTCTTCACTTGCAAGTAGATGTTGTTTAGTGGTACGAAGATATTTTGCTCCTGTAAAATGTATTGGAAACAATACAATAGTAGTAGAATTCAGATCTATAAAACTTGGAACCCTAAGACTGAGAACTCAAGCACATCTCGACTCCCTGAATTATAAAGACTAATCTGTTAACAGAAAATACCCAACCCCTATATTCAACTCAATCTAAATCCTGAGGTCTTTTGCATTTCCAGTTGTAGACACCAATTCTATTTGTGACACTGTGTGTGTGTGAGCAAAAATTTTTAGTTGCAGGAGGGAAGAAAGAACAACAAATCAAATTCCTAAATGTAGTTCTTTCAATTCTCCAGAGGGCACAAACCTTGAAGGTTACCACGAACTGCAAAAGTTTGGAGAGGGGAAAGAAAGCTCAGGTATAAAGAGGCTCTGTGATGTATATAGAAAGTTTAATTTAGTCCACTTAAGCCAGAAAACCTTTCATAAAAAATAGAAATTTAATACGTAAAGATCAAGTAACAGAGGATGGATGTAAGTTTGAGCAAACTCCGGGAGATAGGGAAGGACAGGGAAGCCTGGTGTGCTGTGGTCCATGGGGTCACAAAGATTCGGACACAACTCAACTGAATGGACAACAAAAAAGACCAAGTAGTACATTCCCTTCCCTACCATAGGCAAGAAAAGGAAACTGAAGTTTCGAGATGGGAGCTTACCTACCCTGAAAACACTTCATGCTAGAAAATGAAGTCACTTTTTAAAAGCAGACCTGAATTATCTCTCAGTCCCTTACATTCGGTGTCATCCCTATCATAACACATTAACTGCTAAACATTACACACACACACACACACACACACACACACAAACTGCAAATCTGAATCAGGCTAAAGTCCACAGGAATGTTATCCAACAAGTATTCCAACTTAATCTGTTCTTCTTACACCCTGGCCTTCAGTCATTTCTACAAAGGTCTGTTCAGGGTGTTGCTTACTGCTTTCTGAGTCCACGCTCAGAAAGTTTCACGCCAGACACATTCTCTTCTTGAACTAATTCCCATCCCCCCAGGCTCAAATTCTCTGGGCAGGGAGGCCTAATTAGTAAGTGGAGACAGGACTACTCACAAGCAGTTTTATCTCTGACAGGAAGTAAAGTGCATATGCTAACTTCACTTACACTTTGGCAAATCACAAAGAATACCAAAGTAATTTGCAAAGAACTCACCAAGCAGATGAGAGAGATGAGTGCAATAATAAATAAGAGGAGAAAGTGAATAGAGTAAGGAACTTCCACCCACAGCCGGCACAAAATAACAGGGACCCCAATAACCCTTCCTACTTGAAACACACAAAAAGGAAACAAAGGTTTTTAAGACACTGGGGATCAGGCAATGAAGGAAAAGTGATCCTTCATGATGCAAAACAAACAAAATGAAACCCATCATAGACCTAACTTACTGACTTAAGAAAAAGTCAAAGTTGTAATGCAGACAGGGAGAATCCGGGTGGAGCCCAGGATACTCTGAGTTGCGAAGATGGAGTTAAGAGCCTAGGGAGAAGATTACTAGAGTTTTCAGGATAAAGTATTGGAGCCCCACAGGAAGAGCACTCCTTAAGATAAGCCCTTAATGAGAAGCCTAATTTTAATCAACCAAACATCGTCATTCCACTCAACACTGTGTTTTCCAGCCTATTTTTCAGTTAGTATGGCTATACAGGTGGTAAAGAGTCTGTCGGCCAACAGAAGACCAAAGAGACTTGGGTTCCATCCCTGGGTCAGCAAAATACCCTGTAACAGGAAATGGTGCCCCACTCCAGCATTCTTACCTGGAAAACTCGATGGGCAGAGGAGCCTGTTGGGCTACAGTCCATGGGGTGGCAAAGACTCAGACACGACTGATCAAATAAGCACACATGGCTATATAGCTATTTTGGCCAATGAGATGTAAGAAAATTTTGTATGAGAAACTTGATAGAAAAGGAATACCTTTTACCTACTGATAGAAAGCAAGTGTGACAGCTCAAATTTGAGCAGTCCTATCAGACAATAAAGAAAAGCTACAGGCTTCTGGACCTTTGTGTCTTTTGTCCACACAGCTAATTCCTAGTCCTGTTTGGGTCTCTGTCATTAGTCCACACAGATTACCAAGGTCATATAACTTAATTTCATATACATGGTTCATTCATGTCTGACAGCTCTCTTCTTTCAACACCCCCTTGATTTGAAGTCTTGGACATAGGGAGATTATTCTGTCACTCATACAACATTATGGTAGGTTATGGGAATTCTGAAGAAGAGGAAGAAGGCTGAGATAAAAACAGAGCTTCTTTATACTTGGAACTTGCTATCTGTGTAGGATCAACCTGGGCATGGAGCAAAAACCTGTTTGGGATTTTCTGCCTCTCCATTCTACCTCTCCAGGAATCAGTCCGTGAATATAGCACAGGGATTCTCTCTATGGAATCCACCACTGTTGAATTATTTTCTATCTGTCCTTTTTCTTAACGTGGGGAGCAGAAAAGTTTTGTTCTGGCTACAGTACTCTCCAAAATAATCTGTCTATGCTTCAAATCCATCCTATCTCATTAAGGATCCAGATTTTTGCAAATCAAGTCAGGAAAAGGCAACCTCTCAATCAGCATCTATTGTTAAATCCATCCCTTTACTCACTGACCAGTGACAGGGTTGGATAACTAAATTAAAAGAAAAAAGTTGGACATTTCAGGAAAGACTAACCAGTAAAAATATTACTCTAACATACCAGATTTAATGATCCTCAAAACTTTCTCCTGGCTTTCGACCTGACGGGTGTTCTGATCTGGGGAAAGAATGATTAACAATTTTGGTAGCTTTCTCATTTTACTACTTTTTAGAAAATATTCCCATTCATTTCCTAGTAAAAATTACTTATAATGAATTCTTTGCCTCTTTTAGAGGGAAAATTTGCCCTTGTTGCTTGGGTGGTGCTGACTTTCAGGCATATTAAAAAAAAATGTGGCATGAAACAATCAAGTAGAACTCACATGAAAAACAGGGAAGGACAATGTTCAGCTGAAGTCTATGCAGAGAGGGCGAAACCACAACATTCTATAAATGCAAAAAAGATGAACATGGCATGTCAGAGACATTTAGGGCACTCTGGACTCTTCATACAAGAATGGAAACTCTGAAAAGAGCTAAGAGAAAACAGGTTTTAGGAACCATCATTTTAAAAGAAACCATATGAAAGGAAGTAACTCACTTATTTATTCTTCTTTCTTTTCTAAATTATATTTGGTTTTTACAGAAGAAAGGAACCAACTGAGCTTTTAGTAGCAGCCACCCTTACCATTCCACAGTCCCCCTCCTCCAAATAAAAACACCATGTGATCTGCCGAGTAATTCTAAAGCAATAGCAGGGTAATATTGTGAAATGTTAATTGACATTTTTGGTCCAAGTTTCCTTGTGCTCACTGCTCTCTCTACTCCTAACAGTTGGACAGAGGTGACAGCTTTCCATTTCCCTTGCCCTTAAGGGTAGGCAGGAATAAACAGCAACATTCTCTGTCTTGGTTATTGAAAACTTTTTGAAAAGACAATTTATTGAAAGCAAAAACACTTGTGATTTATAACAGTTGTGACTTTTGAAAGAGAAAGGCATTGTAAAATGATTTAAAATTTAAGATCCAGAGCTTGTAGACTTAAAAACAAAACAAACATAGTGTGGAGGATACAGGCAGATGACATAAGAGTTGACTTCCTATCAAAGAGCCAAAAGATAGAGAGAAGCATTTCCAATACTCAAGCAATGAGCTAGGAAAGGACTGAAAAATAGGACTAGAAATAAAGTCTCTATTCTCTTCCTATGCCCACAGTTACTCCTTGACAATACTGTGGCTGAAACCTCAATTAAGGATGGAAATAAGGAAGGAGAAAAGGCTTTCATGTCTTAGTTTCCAGTTAGAACTCCCAACATGAAGTGACCACAATAGCTTATAAAGGATGATGTATGTTCTGTCATAATACAATTTTTTGAGAAGTTATCAGAGATGGGGAAAGTAGATATACGGATGTTATAAACAGTGAAACATCCCAGAAAAGTCAAGTCAGAAGCACCTCTAGAATAGTGATGTGAGGAACTCTGTGGCTCCCCTTCCCAATAAAAAACAAATGATCAAAGTATGGAAAACAATTTAAATATGTCTGGAAGCCATCCTAAGGTCATATAACAAATGGAGAAACACTTATTCAAGAAAATCTACTAACTTTTAGAAGAACAGACTCAGTGCCATCTGAACCATGACTTGCCCCCTTCCTTTCCCAGGTATAGTGACAGGAGGTCTAATCTAGGCTTGGGAAGTTAAGAAGATGGAGTAAGTCTTTCATGACAGTCCAAGCCTAGGGTTATGGTATCTGCCAAGAGGAGCAGACCACCTATTTCTCATCCCTTCCTCTCCCAGCTTCATGTGGCTAAAGCTCTATTTCAGGCAAAAATGACTGAGAAGGTAGAGGCTCTCTTCCTCTACCTGGGCCTTGTTGTAGGACAAAAGTTCCACAGCAGCCATGACAGGCTGAGAATACTAGACCTTAAGCATCCTCGTCTTAGTTCACGAGTATAGCTGAGGTTCCATGTTAGGAGGAGAAAGCCAAGACGACCATAGAGTATCTTTGCCTAGAACTCTGCTCATAGAACACGGGTGTCTCTGCAAGAGAAACAGGGTGCTGTCCTCACCTTAAACTCTGAAGCAGTAGCAGGTACATTCTGCTCAGGAAGAAGAGGAAGCCTAAAAGCACAGAGCACTCCATACTTCTCCTTAAGAGGACTCATCTTATTATTGAATGGAGTGTGGAGAAGTTCAAGCCTAAGGACACTGGAATCACCAGTGGTGATTTTGGTGATAAGTAAACTAGTTGGGGCTTATAGCTCTGTAACAGCAATACGAGAAAAGGCAGAACAGCTAGAAGGTTAGTAGAAATAACTGAGGAAAGAAGTAGCAGGGTCCTCCTGGGGGTGGCGGAAGCCTTAAAATGTGGCCTCAAAGAAAACTCCTACAGAAGTTGTACAAGAACTGGAATCAGATTGTTTCTGTTCAAGCAGAATCAGATCAGACTTCAGAGTAATTTATTTACCAGGGTGTTGTCAAAACAACAGAGCAATCAGCTAGAAATTAGCATAGGCTAACTGTGGCATCTGATACCAATGCAGATATGTCATCTGCAACTAAAGCAGTATCCTCAAAGGGAGTTCATTGAAAGAGATAGTCAAAGAGGACAGAGATAAAACCATTTTAACCCAGTGGGGTAGGAGGAGTCATACTCAAGCCTGCACTCTCTAAGCTCAACATTAAGGGTTGCACATTTGGGGAAAAACTAATTTCACTCAGCTAAAGCAAGCAACTAACTAGAAAATAAATGCCAACAAACAAGTAGACTAGTTAACAATGATAGTCCTAGAAATAGGGAGTTAGTATCAGAACTGCTACAATGTATTATCAAATATCCAGTTTGGAACTAAAAAAGTACCAACTATGAGAAACGCAAATAAACAAGAAAGCATATTTTCAGGATTTAAAAGAACAGGCAAAGGAAACTGCATTTTACAGAGCCCAAATGTACTTTGAGGAGAGAAACTCTAAAGTAGCTATTACAAATACCTTCAAAGAACTAAAGAAAGTCACACTTACAGAATTAAAGGAAGATATGATGATAATGTCTCATCTATTAGAAAAGATCAATGAAAAATAGAAATGATAAATTGAACCAAACGGAAATTCTGGAGTTCAAAAAGCCCAATAACCAAACAAAAACTCTGCTTCAGGGGTCAACAGGAAATGGGAGTTAGGAGAAGAATAAACCAGTAAACACGAAGACAGGTTGATAGAGATCACAGAATCTGAGAGCAGAAAAAAAATAAGAATGAGGAACAATGAAAAGAGCCTTGGAGAAATGTAGGACACTATTGAGCATATGAACGTACGGATCCATTCTTCATGGATTCTGCATTTGCAAATTTGACTACTTGCAAAATGTGTTTGTAACCCCCCAAACAGATACTCAGCGCAAGTTCACAGTCATTTACAAACTTATATAAAAAGTAATGAATCATCTGAGTCACCCAAAACATGTTCTAACTGAGGTCAAATCAGGCAACACACTGCCCTGTCATTTCAGCTCTCACACGCAACAAGTTTCTTTTCTGACGTATGCTTAGTGTCAAGTTTTTCATGTTCTTGTGCCTTTTTTGTGATTTTGCTATTTTAAATGGCCTCAAGTGTAGGGAAGTGCTGTCTACAAGCACAAGACGGCTGTGATGTGCTTTTTAGGAAAAAATGTGTGTTAGATAAGCTTCATTCAAGCATGACTTATAGTGCTGCTCACTATGAGTTCAATGTAACAAATCAACAATACTTTACATTCAGGAAAAAGAAGAGGGGATTTGTTTTGTATGTGACACTGCTCCATAAAGTGCTGAGGTAATATCCATAGTATGTGATGAAGCTACAGAAAGGTAGAGTTTTACAGATAAACTTTTCAGGTAACTTGTAGATTTGTGAGTTGATGAACAATTTTTTAAAAATGCAGTGTACAGATTGCTTTGAGGCTGAATTCCAAAGAATTTTATGGTCAAACAGTTAATGAAAACACGACCAATTCCTTACAAAGTCTTCTAAAAAATAGAAGAGGATAGAATACTTCTCAAAGCATTCTATTATTTCAATTTACCCTGATGCCAAAACTGGACAAATACAAGAAATACCCATATATAATTTGAGATAATGTGGGTGTGGGATTTGATCTGTTCTCAAGAATGAGGGTTATTTCTGGCTTAGAAGTGAACCACAGTTCTGATGATAATAATTCATATTAGTATGTGTCTGTGTTGTAGTGCTCAATTGTTTAATCTTCAGTCTTAAAGATTGTTTCATGGCTGCAATTCCATCAAACAATATGTATATAATAAATTACCTTCCCCCCATAGAGAAGAAAATCTTAAACCGCTGCAGTGATTATTATCAGAAACTTTATATGCAGCCATAACATCAAACAGTGCTGCTGGTGTTTAGTCGTTAAATCATGTCCTAATCTTTGTGCCCTGAAGGACCGCAGAATGCTTCCCTGCTCTTCACTATCGCCCAGAGTCTGCTCAAACTCCTTGAACTGGTGACGCCGTTCAACTGTCTCATCCTCTCTGGTCTCCTACTCCTCCGATACTCGGTCCTTTTCAGCATCAGGGTCTTTCCCAAAGAGCTGGATAGCTCAAACAGTGATACATATGTAATTTATCATGTGATCAGATGATAATAGTCTTCTTCAGCCAAAGCTGATAAATCACAAAAACGAAGGACTGAAACCTGATGCCAAAATAATTTTCTCTTCCTGTGTTAAACAATACAGAGACTGAGCAAACTTCCTCTGACTATGTTAAACAATACTGAGAATAAGCAAAGTAAAATTAGGTTTTTGCTCCAGGGAATACTCCCTCCTAGAAGAGAAGACTGAGCAAATAAGAGCAGTTCACTTATGGAGACCAAACTTATTTGTCACACCTTACTTCAAAACCCTCACTTCCCTGTACATGCCAACCCAAAGCATTTACGTCATAAGCTCTGCCCGGTCCCAGCTGGTTCCCTCTTGCAAGGTTCACCTGAAAATTACTCTCTAAAATTCTAAAACCACACAACTATTCCCCACCTCCCCAGGTTTCCCCTTCAGAGAGGTTACCAAGAGTGTGACAGTTGTAGTGTATTTTCCCTTATTGCAATATGTCAACAAAATTTAGCTTTACTGAATTCAGGATTTTCTGTTGGTCTTTTGGGGCTGTTGGCACACCCCTTAAGATTTTTATATTCTATTGGACAGTGAGTTTTTAAAGACAGGCTCTTACACTCTACTCTCCAAGTATATGTCAGAAAGTACCTCCCAAAAGAATGACTGCATTCACCAGGCAGTTAGAGAAACCTATGAAACTGAAACACTGCCTTTTATTTTAAAAATAACTATAGTGGAAGAACAAATGCACTATAGTCTCATGCTTTAGAGACTAAAAATAATAGTATGTTTTTCATTGCTTTCTAATTAGTGTAGAAATTATCTAAAATGGAAAAATGAAACTCAGAGGATCATATCAGCCTAGAGAAGCAGTAAAATTTGCCACATTTTATAAAGACAGCATTTTAAGGAGAAAAACAGAGGAACATGTAGAAGGGCTTTGAACTAAATCATTCATAATATGATAAGTAATCTACTCCTAAAAGAGGTTTAAAGGTATTTGACAGTATGGGAATGTACTTATTTATTCAATAAATATGTTTTAATAACTACTATAGGTTGAGTCAAGTTTTTGGAACTGGTGCATAATGGTTAACAAAGCGAATGTTCTCTAAATACATGGGACTTGTATTCTAGTTGTAAGAAGGCAAATCTTTCAGAAGTTAATGCATACATAAATATAGAATGAACCACTTGCGGGAGGAAAAACAAAAGTGAAATTTCAAGTATCTTAGATAATGGAAATAATAGATGACAGGAATGAGATATGTTTCATCGATCTTAAATAAAACAACACACTCGATCTGAGGAGGAAGGACTGAGACCATGTGAAACTCAGCGCTCCACGGGGCCACAGAGAGCTGGACAAAACTGAGCCCACGACGCACAGGAGACACAGCTCAGCGCCCGAAGCTCTGTTTCCACACGGCGTCTCCAGAAGCGTCAGACAGAGTGACTCCGAGAGAAGCTGCAGCTGGGACTGGTTATGGAACCCTAACAGAGACCAGCTACTGCAGGAGACAGCATTCTAACTCACTGACTGCACTGGGCATTTTCAGTAAACACACATCACAATGCTTACCTAGAATGTACAGGACATAACCTGGTCTGCATTAATACATTTAGGTATCTCAACTCCAAAAGAACACACAAGTGGGATAAAAATCACTTAAGCATGAAACATACACATTTACCCAATCATAATTCAGTACTAAATAAAGAGTTTGAGTTGTCTCAAGGCCCTCTGTGCTGAACTAATTCTTAGAAATGCACATTTTCCCAAGTCTGAGTCAGGAAGAAATACAAAATAGGAACAGGCCAATTGCCAGTAATGAAACGGAACAGATAATTTAAAAACTGCACCCAAAACAAAATGCCAAGACTAGATAGCTTTTACAGGTGAATTCTACCAAACAGAGAAAAGTTGTCATCTATACTTTTCAAGTAGACTCAAACACTGTTAGCCCACAGGCCATAATTTGAGCAACAAGTGTGTAGGAACTATAGCAATAGGTATGTATAAGCCAGTGTCAGTTACCAAGGAATTTCAATAGCAATCAGCAGGAAATGATTGAGCAGGTCTGCAAATCATTTTCGATTTTTCCTACAGAGGTCTTAATCTTCATTGGGAAAATGCAGACACCCAGAGTCTCTGTCCTGGTTTAAGTAAGGCAGACCAGAGGAAACAGGCTTTATGTAGTGTATGCTCAACCACCATAAACGCTGTTGATGAGGTCAGCAAGAGTCGAATTTTTTTGTTTGTTTTCTTTTTATTCATCTATATATGCACAGTCTCTGAAACAGAACCTTCCTTTAATAAGAGTTCAATAAGTGTTTGTTGAATTAGATTGGAAGTAAATGAAATCTTTCTGGTCTTATTTTCTAGTTCACCTTAAATATTAAGACTTCTAGTGACATATGGGCTGATTCTCAAAGAGTGTATTTGCTGGAATTATGCTTTCAGATTCTTGCTGTTCATACAGATAAGAAATGTCTCAATATCTTTACTAACTTGAATTCAGCAGCTTACTCTTACTGGGTTTCTGACATCAGAAATACCTAACTTGACTACTTTTCAAAATCATAACATGGATAAATCTAAAGAGCTTTTCTATTTAGTATATCATGATCATAAAATTCTTGTTGGAAAGATTATTTATTAACAATCCAGCAGCACTCGGTAACCACATTAACACTTCTTAATAAAAAGTATAACTAAATAAGATTTTAATGATGCTAGTATCTCCTTAGAATTTTTAATGTGATAGAAAACTCAGTGCCCTGAGTTTATCATGGAAGCCTAGATTAAAAGCCTAGCTGTCTCATTCTTCAGCAGTGTAGACCCTCTGTAAAATAAGAAACAAATATTATATATATGTATATATATTGGTCAGGGCCCCAGTGTCTGACACAGATCTCTTGGACTTGTAGAGAGAGATACTATCATTACTCTTTGACCCAAGTTCCTGACACAAAGCTCTTGAGACTTTCGTTAATTTACTGAGTGATGGGACCATCTGACACAGAGCTCCTAAGTCCTCTGTGATTTCCTAGGTGATAGGAATATCTTTCTGTTCTCTTGGATGGAGGATGGTCACCAGAAAGAGCAAGCTGGGAGCAGAACTTTGGGACTTTTGGTCCCATCTCCTATTCTCCAGGAGGGGAAAAGGTTGGAAGTGCAGTTTGTGATCATGCTAACATTAGGAATCCTCCATATAAACCCTCAAAGTACTGGGTTCAGAGTATTTCCCCATTAGTGAACACACCTACGTGCCTGGAGGACAGCGCATTTCAATTATAAAAGGTAGACTCTTGCACTCAAGACCTTTCCAGACCTCATCCTACGTATGTCTTCATCCAGCTTTTCATTTGTAACCTTTATAAAATATAAAATCAGTGAACTGTTTTCCTGAGCTCTATGAGCTGCTCGATCAAATTACTGAATCCAGGGAGGGTACTGTGGGAACCTCCAATTTGCAGCCAAGTTGGTCAGAAATTTTAGGCAACCTGAGGATCTACTACTAGTGATTAGTATCTGAAGTTAGGGGCTGGGGGAGGGGCAGTCTCACAACCCTTAACCAGCAGGCTCTATGCTACCGCTGGTTAGTGTCAGAACTGAATAAAGGATATCAAGCTGGTGTTGGAGATTCAGCGGGGGAAAAATCCCAGACATCTGGTGTCAGAAATGTTATGAACGAGTTGGCCTCTGCTGCTGTTGTTGCTATTTAGTCGCTAAGTCATGTTGAACTGTTTAGAGATACCACCAGGTTCCTCTGCCCATGGGATTTTTCAGGCAAGTACACTGGATTGTGCTGTCATTTCCTTCTCCAGGAGATCTTCCCGACCCAGGGACTGAACCTTCAGCTCCTGCCGTGTCTCCTGCATTATCAGTGGGTTCTTCACTGCTGGGCCACCAAGGAAGCGCTCAACACCCACATATCAAGTGGAAATCACAGCTCACTTGAGACTCTCATGTCAAGCAAAAATAATCACAAAAGTCATTCTAAAAGTCAACAGATGTAAAGAGTATACCAAACTCAGGGGGGTGGCACAGGAGTCAAAGCTTTTTTTTTTTTTTTTTTAAGCTTGCAAAGCACTTTAACATTCGTTATCCTGTTTGAATTACCCTAAGAGCATTTTCTAGTGCCAGTGTAAGGGAAGGAACAATATGAACAACCCTCTTTATTTGTGAATATACACATACAAGCATACCTCATTTGACTGTGCTTAGTTTATCAAGCTTCACATACACTGTGGTTTTCACATATTGAAGGTTTGTGGCAAGACTGCGTTGTCAAATGATGGTTAGCATTTTTTAGCAATAAAGTATTTTCAACTGAGGTATGTACTTTTTTAGACATAATACTGTTGCACACTAGACTACAGTATAGTGTAAGCATAACTTTTTTGTGCACTCAAGAGACCAAAAAAATTCATGTGACTCACTTTATCATATTTGCTTTACTGCAGTGGTCTGGAACTGAACCTACAGAATCTCTGAGGTATGCCTATATATAAATACACTGAAGCCCTAAAATCCTAAGGCTAAGGGCAGAGGACTTCTCTTTGAGAATTATAGCATTTTGGTGTTTTGAAACATGTGAGCAATGCCTTGTAATTAATTTTCCCACCATCATTATTTTATGTTTAAAAGCTTTAATGTGTGCCCAGATTTCTAAGGTCAATAAACAAATAATATATTCTAAAAAGAAATGGCCCTGAGACAAAAACTGCGTGCCAGTTTGTTTTCTATCATTGATATCTATTGACAAATATGCCAATGGTTGTGCTAATCAATGTCATTTCAAATTTGTATCCTTCCATTCTCAAACACAGACTTGAGTAGACGTTTTATTCATATAAATGGAATCTTTTCAAGTACTTTTAAACTTGAAATCATAGGACTTATAATAGTGAGAAATCTACAGTTTAATTAATTACAACACAATTCATTTAAAACTTTTTTTGAGAAACGCAATTTTTTGAAATGTTAGTGTGAGAATCATATAAATCAAGCTCCCCTCTCCTGTAGAATTTTGGCCTGGAGTTTTTAATAATTATTTCAGGAAATATGATAAGTGAGAGAAAGTATAAACACATTTCACAGAACTTCTTATATATATGACATTATAGTATATCAAACTAAGAAAACGATTCTGCAACAATAAGCAATAGTCTTATGACTTGAGATATGCTTACAGATCATTTCCGGTCAAGTATGTAATATTTAGTATTTTGATAACAAGAATGGTATAAGACCATCTCTGTTCCTTTCTTAAAATGGAAAATAAAATATTATACATGTCTCCTTCTGATTTCTGTATAATGCTTCCCCCACATGCATTGCGGGGCCAAAACCTGACATGAAAGTTTATGACAAAGTGAGATTGTAAAAATGTATTTTTTATCTGAGACAATTTTGCAATAAAAGCACATTTCAGTCCTTTAAAATAACAGTCGACAAGATTTACTGTGTCAAATGTAAGTGTCACACCTCAGTCAGTGGTTAAGATTTCAAACAAATCCCAGCCGCTAAGCAGAAATTGGCTTTTAAAATCTTTAAGTTAGTTTGTTCCCAGATGAACATTTTTTTTTAACATGAGAAACCACACTTATCATACAGCTTGCAAATTCTCTGGTTTCCATTTACCCATTTTATTATCTTTTTATTACTGACAGAGACAGGAGCCAAGTCAGAGCTACATTAATCCAGAAACCAAAAGTAAGTAGACGACAATATTGTGAATATTAATGCAAGGTGGCAGCTCTTATTTTTCACCATCCCATCCTATTTTTCCTTGGAACCAATTTGTACAAAATGTATTTAAAAATCAGAAAGTTAAAGACAACCAATTTTCAACTCATTGACCTACAAATTTGTCTGATTGCAGGGGACTTCTGTTGTAGCAGGGAGATTAGGAGTGGGTGCTTGAAACTTCAGGTCCCTTGGGGAGGGTGTAATCACTGCTGACAATGCACCCGAGCTGTTTTATGTCTGGGGTAGAAATTGGAGGACATCTAGCCAGTTTATGAGTCCCAAGAGAGGGGGCAACGGATGTCCATAACCGTAACACCTCACTCTGTGGGGAGCCTGTCTAGTTCTTGGCAAGAATTTTAAGCTTCATTTTTCCTGGATAGCGTTCCCTTCTCTCTTTTTCTTTCACTCTCTTGTCTAAGTAAATAAAAGTAGACCTAAAAGTACATTCATACACACACACACACACACACACACACACACACACAGGAAAGAAAATTAAATGAAGAAAATCTCAACAGATTCAACCTTAGATTTGTTTCAGCTATTATGAACACTCAGACTTAGCACCCACTTTCTTTGGAAGTTTATCCCTAATAATGACCAATATTTGTGTACTGCCCTTAGGATTACCAAAGGCATTCACAAATGTAACATCTGCACAATAAAAAGTTTCTGCAGCAGGAATATAGCTCCATCACGCAGATTGCAAATTTTAGTCTTGAAGATGGTTTTTTTGAAACAAAGTCCCTGAGATAGAAATTAAATCTACTTTTCCAGAATTCAAAGTCCAATGATCTTTTCTGTATACTAAATTGATATTTTCAACTTTGAAATGCTTATTAATTGTTTTAATATTTTATATAAAGAATAAATTAAAATTAGACTTCCTACATTCAGCATACTCAAAAAGGTAAACCTATACAGAGTATCCAAGGAGTAAAAATACCAAAACACACAGTGTAAAATCAGATACAAGGTGGATGCCAAGGGTCCTCTGGTTCCCTTTCCTTTAAGAGTCCGACCAGCGAAACGTGAAGGGCTGGGACGCAGGGGAGGCGGCAAGCAGGAGACACTGCGCCCTCTGGTCCTGTCACTTGTGTGCTCCCTTGGGAAAATGTGGGACTCACTGAGTATGATTATTTCCAATAAACCCAAAGTGAAGACTACCCAAGTGCCCGTGAGTAGAAGGATGGATTAACAGATTGTGATTTACACAAACAAGAAGAAAACACAAGCAATGAAAAAGAATCATCTTCACTTCACCCAACAGTGAGGCTTTCTTAAATACGCTAATCAGCCAAAAAAAACACAAGAGCCAGACACCAAAGAATACACACTATATTATCAAATGTATATAAAATGCAATGCAGTCAAACTAGTCTATAGGTTAAAGGAGGCGAGCAGCTGCTGAAAGGAACTAGTGCAGGGGGTATGGAGGGCTCTGCCTTCATCTGCATGATGGGTGCATAGTTGTGCTTTATTTGTCACAGTCTTTGAAATGAAACATTCATGATATTTGTACTTTCCTCTACATGGAATACACGTCAATAAAACTTGCAAAGGAAGGACATAGTTGGACCTTAAGACTGCATCTGTACCACCATGGATCTCTTGGATTAACTAACTTGTAGGCTTTTTCAGGCTGAAGAACTTTGGAAAAGTGTGGGCTTTGGATCCATTTGCCTGAGTTACAAATCTCCACTGCACTGTGACACTCACTGGCAATGTGTTCTAAGGGAAGTCTCCTAAACCCTCGGTTTCTCCAGTAAAGTTTTTATGGATTTGTGCCCCTCAACTCCCCAGTAGGGACAAACAGCATAAACAGGACAAAAACATAAATGTAAACCATATAAACTGAGAGACTGCAAACAAACTGATGGTATCATTCTTCCTCAGCCCTTAAATATCTTTGAGTTAGTGCTATCACTAGCAAAAAAAAAAAAAAAAAAAAGAAAAGAAAAAAAATCAAATTCTGTATTAGGAAGGTCTGGTAATAATTCAGTACGGCCAGCAACTCTCCATAGTTTAGTGCCTTCACACAACAGATGTTATTTCTGACACTTGAATGGCCAGGTGGGGTTTCCTCATTTAACGGCCTTCAGAAATCCTGTCCTCGGCTCAGTCTTTGGGATCCTCTCACTGTGTATTTGGAAAAAAGAGACCTTAGGAAAGGTGCATCTGTCCTTAACTGCTTTGGCCCTGAAGATGTGTGTGTTGCTCTCATTTACATTCATTTTAGGGGGAAGCAGCCACAGGGCCCCATCTCTCTGCAAACAAGCTCAGGAAAGTATGACTTTTCATTATCAGTCCATTAGCCACATCTGCCACATTGTCCTTATGTTCTCCTACACAAACTACAGGTAATTTCTGAGGCTCTATCAGTTAGGCATTTCACAACAAAGTCATAGAAATTCCAGGATCATTTGATCTACAAATGCATGTAACTTTGTGAAATATATATTCCAACTGGTTGACTTTAAACTCAATCTAAATACCAACGGATCTACTCACATTTCTGAGAGACAGCTTCCATTCATTAACAAATGTTAGTTAGCCTGAGTCTCAACACCAAGGTGTCAGATCAGATCAATCTGAATTGAACACACTTTACTTTTTTGATCTTCAAGGTGAGAGATATCTTGGTGTTGTAGAAAGTATCCAGCACTGGTAACTGGGGTCATGATCCACCTTCTAAATTTATAATCAAATGTCAATATAATCAAAACTAGAGGAAATTCTTATATAGGACTTTTAAAAAATCTTCATAAACTTAAACCCACTGTAAATATTCTTCTCTAAAACTTTGGAAATGGAAGTTTTACTTTTACAATAGAAGGCTTATATAAGATACAGGACTTATTCCAAATCACAAACTTGGAACCAAAACTTGAGGCTCTATATTACCAGTCTAATATATATTTTCTTTCGTAGCAAAGCAGGAAAATGTCAAAAGGAAAAATGTAATAATGCTTGCATGTAGGAGACACTAATGATCAAGTTTAAGAAAAACTTTGATAAATCTGATAAGACTGTTTTACTGCCGAAATTCTCCCTGCTCCTTGATAGTTGACCCAAGTAGTACCAGGAACTGCAATTATATCAATAATCATCATAAATTGTATCTATTTCTCACTCTTCAATCTTTTTTTGTGCTTGAAGGCTTAGGATTGCAAAACATAAGGCAAAAGGTATCACTTTGAAGAGTTTTCATCATTATGACCTTTTGGTCCCAGGAAGTGGCTATTTCATTTTAATAGTCCTCTTTCTATATATATAGGTGTCTTATGCCTGAAATGAATTTTCAAGACTGTCTTTATGCTAAGTATTTGGCAATCCAAAAACTACTGTTTCTGAAAATATGTATAGACCAGGAATGAAGTGTTCCATTTTTACAATGAGATGCAGATTTCCCATTAAAAAGTAAAGCTTTCATCTCCAGTGCTATCAAGGACAGTATTTGAGTTTTGGTGAATTAATTTAAGAGGCTATAGAAGTCCTATAAAAGAATTTTTTCTAGTCTATTTATTACTTACTGTTGATTATAAATTTGAACATTACTATTAGTGTCCGGCTTGTGACTTTGAATAGTAGCAGATAAATATTGCTAACTGGTATTTAATCATTTTCAGTAACACTCTTTTCAATTAAACTTAATCTCATACACGTTTATACAATTTTACAATTTAATTATACAATTATCTCATACTATTTGTACAATTTGAGGGATCAATTATCAAAATGCATTGATACTATTTTTTTTACTTGTCTCTATCTCAATCACCCTGTTTACTGTTTTAAGTGCCCTTTCTTCCTTAAAGCAAAACAGGAAAAAAAAAAAAAAAAAAGAAAGAAAGAAACAGGAGAAAATGTGGAGGTTACATCAGGGCTGAAGTAAGATATGAAGAATTGTTCTAATCTTTCCTCCAGCTTTTAACAGTGTTTCAAACTCTATCAAGTAAGAATAGATGACTGTTATGCGATGTAGGGCATTGTGGGCCTGGGGTCTTCAATATTTCTCTAAGTTTGTAGATTTCATGGTCACAAGTAAGCACAAGTAGTTAATAAGTTCTATGCACCATCTTCGCTAACCCTACATACCTATGAACCGGCACAATGCCTAGTACATAATACTTGATTAAAAATTAATGAAGTATGGTTGGCAGCAGTTCCTCTATCTCTTGGCCAATCCTGACTTGTACATTCTTCTCTCAATATTATAGGTAAGCCAAATAAACAATCACCCTGAAAGCTCCTCAAATGGCTAAGAAAACTTCTGTCCCAAACTATACTGTCATCTGAAATTCCACTTTTGAGTTTCATTCATTTAGCTAAAAATGTCGGTCTTGTTAAAATGCAAAACAAATGCAGCAACACACAGTCAATAACACTTGAATCCCTTTTAAATTATTTAAACTTATGACAGATGAGTATCAGATTTGTTTTTCCCTAGTGCAGTCTGGCCAGAGGAGGGAGTCATTCTGTGGTCATAGAAGTAGGATGAGAAAAACCCAAGTCAGTAAGATGAGTTTAGATGCGTCAGAACAAAGAAACTTATCTCACACTGTTGCCTATAGATGAAATAATACTAAAAGCATACATATTATCTGATTATTACCAGTACTCATACATAATCAAAGTGAGATCCACTGCTGTGAACTAGTTAAAAGCTAATCATTGTCAGAGTCAAGGTTAGTTTCTAAGAGACTTGACTTTTAGTTTTGTGCTCCTTCTTTCAACTTTGATTACTTCTTTATAAATGCGAATCCTACTTCAAAGTAACCTAAACCTTATAAAATATTTTGGAAATTCAAAAGAACCTTAAAAGGAGTATCAACAAATTTCCTGCCTCTGTAATTTTCTATAGTATACATAAATAACTACTTAGGCTCCTTAAGAGTGATTTAATTTTCCAAACATGTAAACTATGATTAATTAAGTGTGAAGGTTTACGATTATGTAATTGGAATTTGGTTTAAAAATATTCTCCATCATTTTCATCAATACTAAATCAGCTAATTGAAATAATCATTGGGATCTACATCTATAGCAAAAAAGAAAAATCTGTATTGCTGCAAAAAAGAAAATATCTTTCCTCCTACTTCAAAAATGTATTCAATAAGGTAATTACTGCTAAATAAAAATTATACCATGTTCCATAATAGAGTGCTGAGGTCAACAGAGTCAAAATTAAGAATATCAGGCAATGCATTAGAGTTCTCGAGAGAAATGGGACCAATAGGGCAGAAATATGTATATATGCGTGTTTATAACAATATATGTATATATTTATACACAAACACATTCATTACAGGGAATTAGCTCCCATGATTAGAGAGATGCAGAAGTCTCAGTATTTGCAGGGTGGTAAGTCAGAGCTGAAGACTCAAGCCTAAGTCCACAATTCTGAGAATCAGGAAAGCCAATGATGATGTTCCATTCTAAAAACTAGCAGGCTTGAGGTCAGGAAGAGCTAATGTTTTAGTTTGAGTCTAAAGGCAGGAGCAAAGTCAGTATCCCAGTTCAAAGGACACAAGTTGGCAGAATTCCCTCTTCACAGGGGAAGGTCAGCTTTTCTGTTCTATTTAGGCATTCAAATGATTAAATGAGGCCCACTCACATTAGGGGGGGCAATCTGATTTACTCGATATGCCGATTTAAATTTTAATCTCATCCAAAAACACTCTTAGCAAATACTTGGTGTCTTAATCCACTTGGGCTGCTGTAACAAAATATTATAAATTGGACAACTTATAAATAACAGAACTTTCTCAGAGTTCTGAAAGTTGTACATCAAAAGATCAGAGTGATAACATGGTTGGCTGCTGACTTTTTCTGGATTGTAGACTTCTTATTGCATCCTCACATAGCAGGAAAAACAAGGGATCTCTGTGGGGCCTCTTTTATAAGAAAACTCATCTCATTCATAAGGGTTCACCTCTTGACTCTTAAGTCACTTCCTTACACCCTTAACTCTTGATACTATCATTCTTGTGGGTTGCCATTTCCTCCTTAGGGGATCTTCCTGACCCAGGGATCAAACCTGTCCATCTTATGTCTCCTGCTCTGACAGGCGGGTTCTTTACCACTAGTGCCAGCTGGGGAGCCCCCTACGGTGCCTGGCATCTACATTAGTCAGGGAGCACTCTAAGGGAGCCCTCTGTGATATCCTAAAACAGTGGGGGCAGCAGGAACATTGTTCATAGTAGGGTGACTGAGTCAAAATTTTACGTAGTGAAATAGTCTACTGATAAATCCATTTTCATTTTGTGTTTTACTGCTCTGTACTCACAAAAACATATAAAAATGAGCTTCCCTACAATCTCCAACCCTAACTCCCTTCTCTCCAGAAGCACAGTCAGCCCCACAGTTCTAGTTCTTAATTCTCCATGTGACAAGGTGCATAGCAGACAGGATCCTCTTCACACCTCTTTAAAGAAATCAGACCCAGGACCATGGACCATGATGCTGTCAGTTCTTACAACGGCTCTTTCTGTTTGGAGACTGGGGACACTCAAGGTCTTCCCTGGTAGCTCAGAGGGTAAAGAATCTGCCTGCAGTGCAAGAGACTGAGTTCCATCCCTGGGTCCAGAAGATCCCCTGGAGAAGGGAATGGCAACCCACTCCAGTATTATTGCCTGGAGAATTCCATGGTGGGAGGAGCCTGGCAGGCTCTAAGAGAATCTAAGAAGAGAAAGACAAATGGTAGTGTACTACAGATAGCTCATATTCTCTTGCTTATCTTTTTCAGGAATTTTGTGTTGTTAAATACAGTCATCATTAAAATTTAAATGATATAAACTTACTGTGAAACTAATTTTATTAACAACAATACTAACGGATATTCAAAACTCATCACTTCCTAATTATTATACTGCATTTTATTATAATCTGTGCTCTTTCTTGAGGTTATTTACATGTCTTAAATTTGTATGGTGGAAATAATAAAAAAAATCTGTTCCCAACTCTGCCTTCACTGACATCATGTTGGTAACATGAAACTGACCACCATGGGAGCAGTCCCACTACAGAAATCGGCAAACACTACACTGTGGCTTCAGTTTCACAGTGAGTCCATTACGAAGCTGGCATATCAGTTGGCTGACAGAGTGAGTGCCAAGGTCTAACAAGGATGATCTGACCCTACCTATTGTGAGGTCACTGAGGATGAAGCAGAGGACAGTGGTTACAAAATGAACATGGCACCCATGTATGGAAGGATTTCTAAACGTGCTGTGTCTATGGAGTGGATTCTAAATCATGATATTCGGGAATCCCCTCCACCTTCAAAGGGATCATTCCTGGTCTGATCAAAAAGTACTGGCAGGCATGACCTTTGCAAATGAGGACCAAGTCTCTCTTCACTTTTTCTGGTATAGAAGAAGCCTCCGATCTCTTCTACAAAATAATGGAAGGGTTTCCCACTATTAGATGATACTGTACATTTGCCCAACTAGGTGGTTTGTGTCTGGATCCAAAATAAATGGTATTTATATGAAAAATCTGATATTACTTGTACCCCTAGGATTGTGTAATGATTCATGTTTGTTATTGCATGGGGAAATGCCTTGTTAGTAAAAATTAAATGTGGTAGTAGGCATATCTCATAGGGACATTGACTATAAATTGCATTTATTACTAAGTTTCATATAGGCCAAATATTTGAAATATTCATATTGTCTTAGAAAAAACAGGTGTGATTAATGTTTTAAATGTTTGCATCTGATTCCAGAAACTATGTTGCAGAGTTATAATTCCCCCTCTATCTCTCAGATTTTGTGAGACTTAGAAATGATTATACATGTGACATTGGAAGGAGAATTTATGAAGTTGGTAGAAAGGTCCTACAACCTTTCTCAAGACCCCCCCCAAATCATGCTACCTTAAAGATACTCTAAGGATGGCTCAGATATTACAGTTAGTCAAATGCAGCGAATGAGTTAGTAAAATTAGGATATTAATGTTACTGGGAATTGGTTGATCCTCACTGATTAGTGAGTTAGTCATGAGAAAAACTGCCCTATCCATTGTATCCCAGGGGCTAGCCAAGGAAAGAAAACCATTTTACAAGCAAGAATAAAGGGAATTAAGTACAGAGAATTGGTTATACCAGTCATGGAAGAGCCATGAGACCAAATAAGGGATGTGTGCAATCCACAGATTATCACCAACAGAAGACTACTCTTCTCTTAGGCTGGAGGTCAAAGGAAACACGTGATATCACCAAGAGTCAAGACAGCATCTATGGTCACCTGGCTGACAGGCTTTTTAGGACCTGGAGTCAAAGAGTTGAAGACATTCCTGCCAGAGATGCCAGCAAGATCAAGATAGAGAAAAAGACTCTGGTTTCTCCCTTCCTCCTGCTCCTCAACTACATATCAAGGATTCTCATTAAATCTAATCATGTGAACAGTAGGTCCTAGTATATGTAGCTTCTAGGGGTCAGCAGAGCAAGAAAGGGAGAGGGAATACATCTGAGGGGAAACAGGTACAGGAATAATAAATCTAGCAAATCCAAAATATGTATCTATATCTAGATGGATAGACAGATAAACACAGACTCCCCCCAACATCCATTAATGCTATGACAAGGTAAAGAAAAATAGGGGTTTTTTCCCCTTACCCAGGTATATTATCTAAAGGAGCACTTAATTAGTTACTGAATTAGAACTTGGTACATTCAACTGCTATTCAGCGTCCTAAACGAGCACAAGATTGGCCAAATGTCATGAGAGTCTATTACTGATCCAAGAGACTCTTTTTTTCCCATTATTCCAAAGCTCTCTATCTGTTCTCAAACTGTGAGAGGTACTATAAAACAGAAAATGAGATTGATCTGACAGTTAACCCACTCTTTTCACCTTGCCTTCTTTTAAATATGCTGAGAAAAGTAAAATGGTCAAAAGGAAAGGAGGAGGAGAGGCACAAGTATGCTCACAAACTAGGTGATGGATGGCTGAGAGCTGACTTTCTCAAGTGCTTTTATTGTCCCACGTGCTTACCCCTGCATCCCAGGAGACAGCTTGATGTAACATGCCAGTATTAGTGTCACTTCCTTGCCATATCCTCTCTTCACCATCACAAAGATAAGAGTCCATCAGAAAACACATGTTTCCTAGGGTTACTTCTGTTTTACGCAGATCCTCTTTATGAAGCTATTCTTAGAGTCCTCTTCAGTATCATAAGCTTCAACTAAGAAAACTACCTTTCCTTCCTTTCTGAACATTGTTTCATGAGGAATGAATCCTGTTACTTACAAAGATAGGCAGAGGTCTCTCAAAGCAGAAAAGTCATCTCTTTTGCTTGCTTTCCACGTGCCATCTAGGTACTACAGTTAAGAACTTCAAGCACACAAATTTGTTCTAGAGAACTGGCAACTCAAAAATACAAATAAGCTTTATAGTATTCAAGTAACCCTTAAACTTTTTGAAAAATAACCTTGCTTTAAAAGTCAGAGTGCAAAAAACTCAAAAGAGTTGGCACGTCCCTCCAAAAGATTCTCTAACGTTTAGCAAAACTGAATTCACACTAAATCTGTTTATGAGTAAAAGACAAGTCAACTTTAAAACCAATCATAGATGACAATGTTTCTTTTCAATGTGTCTGCTTTGGAGCCATATTTCTGCTAAACACTCAAAAATTTCTTCTTGAGTATTTAGTGATATATTAGAACCAGAAATAAGGGATGTTAGTGCTAGAAGGCAGTCAACGGTCTGTAATTTAATTCACATATTCCTTCTGCACCAGACTCTGTAAGATCATTGAGTCAGCTTAAGAACTTTGAAGCTGTAGAGTCCAGGGCAGGCCATTACAGTATGCCGATATCACTGTCCTCCTGCTCTGACGTTCTCCACTGAGTGACAGGGGAAGGAGAAGGAAGCGCAGTCACCATCAACTGAGAGTGATGAGACTGGAATATTAAAATTCAGGGTTATCTGAGCTGACTGAATTGGCTGGCAGAATGTTCTCCAGTTAAAGGTGGGGAAAGGTTAATTCTGCACATGACACCACTACTGCATTTATACAAGTCTCCTAGGACAACTGTTTGCCTTGAATTGTTTTCTTCCTTTATTTCAGTCAGACAGTTGTGTTGACTGATTTTTCTTTTTGATGTATGAAATGACTGTTTGACTGAATTTACCATTTGATTTCTACTAACGCACTGTAAAAACAATAGTCAACTTAGACTGGCAGGTATGAAAAATTCTACCGCAGAACCAGACAGAAATATTGCGTTCTATAGGTACATATGTCATATGCCCTGGGTTTTGGAAAATTGTTCCAATCTCAACTATTTTGCCCCATGTTTCAACAGAGTGGGGCCACTGATTTAATAGTAAAAATACGATTTGTGAAGTTCATACAAAAATAATTTTGTGTGAACCTGAGAATCACATAATGGGATCAGAAAAGAACTATTATGAGAAATTTTACTGTTTCTTACTTATCAAGAGGTGTTTCTAGGTCAAACTTTTCAGTCTTCTTCTAGAAGATGTTTAGGAACAAAAGGTTTGAATATATTCATAGCAAATCCTTATTTATAGTTTTCTTTTCCCAATAATTATAGTTACTAAGATAGGACATGGAAAATGGCCTATCTCATGATTCTAAGCTCCTATTGAACATTTGGGAATTGGTAACATGAGTAGGAAAGTGAAGCAACTTTTGAGATTGTTACTGAGTAATGCTGATTTTATAATGAGTGCTTCCTTACATATCTGACTAATTTATCATGGTGCAGATGGCTGATTCCCATGCTTAGAAATGACAAAGGTCTTAAGAAATTCTCCATATTCCATTCATCAATCTGTGTCTTCTTCAAAGCAAAATTAATCCCTTGACTATTAACATATTAGCTTAATTATAATTTTTAATTTTAAAATTAACTGTGAGAATCGGAATTTCTGGTAGGAAAAAGTGATGGAAGATGGGACAAAATAAAATAAATCAAAGAATTCATAGAAAGCTAAAACAGAATTTTTCAATAGTAGGTAAGGACTTCTGCTTCCAACTATATCAGTTTGCCTTAGGAAACCATACTAGAAAGGTCAGATAAATCATAAGCTACATTTGACTGTGAGCATTATAAAGCTAATGAGGTAGCCATGACATAGAAAAATAAAATAGAAAAGAAACTCACAGAAGTAAGAATAGTATTCTGCACATGTTTTATCTAATCCAGTCATTTAGAAACTATTGATGAAAATCAAAAGCATGAGAAACCAAATATGGCTCCTAACAGGCAGAAAAGCCAGTAGATCTTAGGACAATATTGGAGGACTGAGGAGAGAGCAGGGTTGGACTTTAGAAATAACAAGGCAGCTAGAATTTTAAGGATCAAAATCCCAGAGATGGGAAAGATTCAGAGACTCGAGCTCAATTCAGCAACAGTGGTCCCTTGACGTTATCACATTTTCCACGTAGGTAGACAAGGCAAGATGTTAAGAAGTCAAACAAAAGCTAACTGAAGTCAAAGCAAAGACTCAGGAGTCTTGTAATGCTGAGGAGATAAAACTGAGGTTCAGAACCCACCAAAGAATAGTGGCCCGGTGGAAAGCTAATGATATGAATTAGGACACTGGAGGTTTCTATATGTATCTGTGTCCATGTGAATGTGTGTTCGGAAGGTTGATGAAACAGCTACCTTGATGGAAACATCTATAAAGAAGGAAAATGAGTATGAAGCTTGTGCAATGACTGAAGATCAATAAGCTGATCTTTCCTTCTGCTCCTTACCTGGGAATAGGAAATTCTCTCTTGAAAAAAGGACAGTTGACCGTTCAACAATACAAGACTTAGAGACACCGACTCCCTATGCAGTCAAAAATTCACATTTCACTTTATAGGCGGCCCTTCCTATCTATGGTTCTGCATCTGAGGATTCAACCAACCACGATCATGCAGTGCTGCAGTTGTTGGGAAAAAATCCATATATAAGTGGATCTGTGCAATCTAAATCCAGGTTGTTCAAAGGTCAACTGGAATGTCATTATGATTCTCTACAACTTGTCATATCCCAAGTCTGGTGTCCATCAAAGAACCACCAAGACTCCCAAGAAAAGGAGAATTAGAATAAAAAACAGAATCAGGATCATGGATGACCTAGATATTAAAGTTCAAATATATTTTGATAAATATTACCAAGTTCAGGAAAATAGATGACAAGGTAGAGAATTTAACTAGACAACTAGAAACTGATTAAAGTTGAACTGACAGAATTCAAAATTAAACTCAGTAGTGGACCGAACACAGGTGAAGAAAGATAAATGAACTGGAAGATAGAGTAGCAGTAAAAATATTAAGACTAAACGTGGAAAACAAAAAGGATAAAAAAGTACAGAAAAGAGCATTTGAAACATATGGGCCACAGTAAACATTTTCATCATATGTTTACATTGGAGTCCAAAGGGAAAAGAAGAGAGAGATTCGGGCGAGAACAATATTTAGAAATAATAGCTGAGAGTTCTCAAAAACTAAAAAGAATATATCAAGCCATAAATTCAACAAGCACTAAAAAACGCAACAAGAGTAAATATAAAGAAACCATATCTAACACCACCAGAGTACAATTTACAAATAGCAAAGAAACACAGAACACCTTAGAAGTAACCAGAGGAAAAACAACAGTTGACCTTTCAACAATGCATGAGATTAAGATTACTGCTTACTTCTCAACAAAAATGATTAACACTAGAAAATAATGGAAAGTGCTAAAGAAAATAACTGCTCACTGAGAATTCTAGAGGCAGAGAAAATGTTGTTTGGAAGATGAAATAAGGAAATCTGCAAACAAACAAAATTTAGAGAATATGTTCTCATCAGAACCAACTGAAAGGGAGACACGCAGGCAGAAGGAAAATTATCATAGAGGAAAATAAGGACTTGACAAAGGAATTAAATAGAACAGAAAGGAAGCGTAAGTGAATAAATCTGAATAAAATCTAACTGCACATAAGAGTAATAATGAAATATATAAAAATTAGAATGCACTAAAACAAGAGGAAGAGGAAAAAGTAATAAAATAAATTTAAGGTCTCAGCACTGCTTGAGAAGCAGTAAAAGAGCTAATAAGTCACGGTGCATGTGTAATTGCTACCTATATAAGCATTGTGAGCTAATAAAGGGAAAATGGAGTTTGATGAATTTAAAAGGAAGAGCCAGAGGAACACAAAAAGGAAGGACAAGCAGAAAACAAGGAGTAAAAGGTCTATAATAAGATACGTTAACTGTAAATAGTCACATTAAAGGGCAGCGATTTTTTGAAACAAACAAAAATCTTAATTCTATGCCCCTTACAAGACACCATAGTCAGACTGCAAGTTAAAGGAAGCAAAAATTATGTCATAAAAACAATGAGCAAAACTGAAAAAAAAATAATGGGAGATTTGAAAGCAAAAAGTATCACTGGAGATAAGACTGGATAATAAAACCAACCATTACTTTACAAGGAACATGTCATAAAACTAAACTTCGAGGCAATATATGAAGGGAAATTCTGAAAACTAACTAGAAATAAAATCTAAATTACCTAGATCAATAATTCAGAACAACAACAAATCAGTAAACCACAGAAGATCTGAATACCATTGTTAAAGTCTTTGGCCTATACACCCCGAGGAAACCAGAATTGAAAGAGACATATGTACCCCAACATTCACTGCAGCACTATTTACAAAGCTAGACAAGGAAGCAACCTAGATGTCCACCTGCAGATGAATGGATAAGAAAGTTGTGCTATATGCACACAATGAAATATTACTCAGCTATAAAAAGGAATGCATCTGAGTCAGTTCTAATGAGGTGGATGAACCTGGAGCCTATTATACAGAGTGAAGTAAGCCAGAAATAGAAAGACAAATACTCTATATTAATGCATATATAGAGAACTTAGAAAGGTGGTACCAACAATCCTACATGCATGGCAGCAAAGATGACACAGATGTAAAGAACAGACTTTTGGACTCAGGGGGAAAAGATGAGAGTGGGATGATTTGAGAGAAGAGCATTGAAACATGTACATTACCATATGTAAAATAGATGACCTGTGCAAATTTGATGCATGAACCAGGGCACCTAAAGTCAGTGCTCTGAGAAAACCCAGAGGAATACAGTGGGGTGGGAAATGGGAGAGGAGGTTCAGAATTGGGGGGGACACATGTATACCTGTGGCCATTTCATGTTGATCTATGGCAAAAACCATCACAATATCCTTAATGTAACTATATCCAATTAAAATAAATTAATTGAAAAAAATCTTTGGCCTACATTTGCATAAAACACTGCATTAACAAGAATGAAATGCACATTTACATACAAATTTTGAGGTGTACATGGCACATTTTTAAGTTGACTGAATGCTGGGTATAAAACAAGACTCAGAATAATCAAGAAATTTAAAAATGTATAACCAATATTTTATCAAATATTTGGACATTAAAAACACACTTCTGGATTTCCATGGTGGTCCAGTGACTAAGACTCCATACTTCCAATGCAGGGAGCCTGAATTCCATCTCTAGTCAGGGAACTGGTTCCCACAAACAAAGAGTTTTCATGCCACAACTAAACGACCTTGCATGCTACAATGAAGACTGAAGACCCTGAAAGCCACAACTAAGACCAGGTGCAGCTGAATAAACAAATTAAATTAAACAAAAAAAACCAAAACATACTTCTGATAAATATGTATGTCAAAGATAAAGTCATAATAGGAATTAGAATTTTATTAATTGAATGATAATGAAACACTGACCTAGAGCCAGACATCCTGGAATATGAAATCAGGTGGGCCTTAGTAAGCATCACTACGAACAAGGCTAGTGGAGGTGATGGAATTCAAGTTGAGCTATTTCAAATCCTGAAAGACGATGCTGTAAAAGTGCTGCACTCAATATGTCAGCAAATTTGGAAAACTCAGCAGTGGCCACAGGACTGGAAAAGGTCAGTTTTCATTCCAATCCCAAAGAATGCTCAAACTACCGCACAATTGCACTCATCTCACACACTAGTAAAGTAATGCTCAAAGTTCTCCAAACCAGGCTTCAGCAATACCTGATCCGTGAACTTCCAGATGTTCAAGCTGGTTTTAGAAAAGGCAGAGGAACCAGAGATCAAATTGCCAACATCCGCTGGATCATCGAAAAAGCAAGAGAGGTCCAGAAAAGCATCTATTTCTGCTTTATTGACTATGCCAAAGCCTTTGACTGTGTGGATCACAATAAACTGTGGAAAATTCTGAAGGAGATAGGAATACCAGACTACCTGACCTGCCTCTTGAGAAACCTGTATGCAGGTCAGGAAGCAACAGTTACAATTGAACATGTAACAACAGACTGGTTCCAGAATTAGGAAAAGGAGTACGTCAAGGTTGTTTATTGTCACCCTGCTCATTTAACTTACATGCAGTGTACATCATGAGAAACGCTGGGCTGGAGAAAGCACAAGCTGGAATCAAGACGGCCTGGAGAAATATCAATAACCTCAGATATGCAGATGACACCACCCTTACGGCAGAAAGTGAAAAAGAACTAAAGAGCCTCTTGATAAAAGTGAAAGAGGAGAGTGAAAAAGTTGGCTTAAAGCTCAACATTCAGAAAACGAAGATCACGGCATCTGGTCCCATCACTTCATGGCAAATAGATGGGGAAACAGTGGAAACAGTGGCTGACTTTATTTTTCTGGGCTCCAAAATCACTGCAGGTGGTGACTGCAGCCATGAAATTAAAAGACACTTACTCCTTGGAAGGAAAGTTATGGCCAACCCAGGCAGCGTATTAAAAAGTAGAGACATTACTTTGGCCACAAAGGTCCGTCTAGTCAAGGTTATGGTTTTTCCAGTGGTCATGTATGGAAGGGAGACTTGGACTAGAAAGTTGAGCACCAAAGAATTGATGCTTTGGAACTGTGGTGTTGGAGAGGACTCTTGAGAGTCCCTTGGACTGCAAGGAGCTCCAACCAGTCCATCCTAAACGACATCAGTCCTGGGTGTTCATTGGAAGGACTGATGTTGAAGCTGAAACTCCAATACTTTGGCCACCTGATGTGAAGAACTGACTCATTTGAAAAGACCCTGATGCTGGGAAAGATTGAGGGCAGGAGGAGAAGGGGACGATGGAGGATGAGACAGTTGGATGGCATCACCAACACAACAGATATGGGTTGGGGTGGACTCTGGGAGTTGGTGATGGACAGGGAGGCCTTGCATGCTGCAGTTCATTGGGTCGCAAAGAGTCAGATATGACTGAGCATCTGAACTGAACTGAATGAAAATATACTGTAGCAAAACCTGTGGGCTGCAGATAAAGCTGTGGTCACACAGACGCTTAAGTATTAGAATTATATAATATATGTAATCATATACGTGTGTGTGTGTTGTGTAAATGGAAAAAGAATAAAGCTTCCAAAAGATACCCTATTACCTTGAGGTAGACAACTACTGAACTATACCTAATAGTGGAGGCAGGGCAGACTTCAGAACTTCAGGAGACCAGCAGAAGGCAGCATTTGGAAACAGGAGGAGCTTCCAAATTAGGCAGTTTGAGAGCACAGTGAACGCCAATGTCAGAAGCAGTCTCCAGGAAAAAGCATTTAATGTATAAAGTGGTGGAGAAACTAAAATACATTTAAGATTTGACACTCTAATTCCTTTTAAGGATGATTTATGTTTCTAGGGAAAAAATAAGAAGTACTTGATGTAGAAGGTGAATAACTTTATAATTTCCAGGAGAATCTTGGTACCAGGATGACACAATGAAGAACTTGGGAGTCCCCTGACTAATCTACCAGCGAGAAAATGAAAACAGAGATGAGAGAGAGAAATAGAAAGACATATTTGTGCAATTGGGCACTGCTGCACTTTAAAGTCTAGGTATGCACTCCAAATCATAAACAAATGCCACCATGTTCAGAGCTAACCCTGAGACAGTGATTAGTGTCTAAGAGATTAATTAGGGACAACTCTTGGCATCAACAATGTATGGAAGAAAAGGACATCAGATTGGGCAAAGGTAGAAGTAAAGTTGTGTTGCAGCCTCAGGAAACCTCAGGTGACCCTTTGGGGGAGAGTTCGTAAAATGAGATGACCCCTTCAGGGGGATGTCCCAATTCAGGAGGATGTCTTAACTTTTATATTCTTACACCTGTCATTGGATGAAGGGCATTGTACGAAGGGGTGACGTGACCCTGGGCTAAGTGGCTCCCTTTAGCTGAGATTGGCTGTCTGCAGCATTTCCAGGGCTGGGGCAAAAGCTCTAGAATCTGAAAATTGTTCAACTTTCCTTGTCTGGGTTGCCAAAGTGAAAAATACAGGCAGGGTATATTACAAATAGTTCTTTAGCCTGGAGAAGAGGTCTTGAAGCTGTGAGCCACTCACTGGGAAGCAGCAGGACATGAAGGATTCTTGAACAGATCGGAAGCTACTGGAAGGCCTTTCAGGAGTTCAATCCCATAATAAATACTGTACCTTCAGTGTAACTTTGCCCTCTCTGCCAGTCTTCCTCAGTTCCCATGTGGGCCCTTTTGGACTTGAACTTGGTGTTCCCAGAACTTGAGCTGGAGACTTCCATGAAGTCTGCTTTCCATCTACTGGCTCAGGTTTCTTGCCCTCTCTGCTCCAGGCGAGTCTCTTCAAACTGCCTTTTCCATTTCTGGCAATAATACCCCTCTCTAGACCTAACTAATGCTTTTCTGGGGCAAAAGGAAGAGAATTAATTAGGGTAACTTTTATTTCTAGGAGGGAAGTTACCATATTCCTTCAGAGTATTCATCTCCTTGATTATTTAACTTTTACTCTAGATTACTCATGGGTATTTCTGCTCCCCTACCTTCAACCCAAGGAGGTTTTAGAACATTGTCCTCTCTCAGCATCAAGTCTCTCTCCATCCTCCCTCTCTCTCTCTAAGACCCACCTTTATCCACACACTCACAGGCTTTCTGGACCTCCGAGGAAGATAAGCACTTCACAGAATCTCTGCTACAGGACCAAACATATTGAAATGACTTTTTATGAAGATATTGAAGCAACAGAAAAAGAATACATGAGGATTGTTTCTCCTGAGGGTTCAATTATTTAGAGGGCCTTTATCAAACTTCGATTGATAAATCTAACCTTTCCTTTCTTGACTACAGTTGATCACACTGTGATGAAAACAAGGTAGAAAATGGAAAAATAATATTTGGATTTTAATGAAATAATAAAAATGCAGGGCCTATCTTTGACTTTTGCCAAGTGAGAAAAGAGTTCACATTTCGACTATGTGGTGGCAGGAGTCCCTTTTAAAACAGGGCCAGTCTGCATGATGCATTGAAAAATCAATCTTTTCAAATATAGCCATAACCCCTCAAGATTGTTTCATTTCTTGGGGCCAGGCAAACCAAACTTCGGGTTTGGTTTGAGTGGTGCCCTGTATACTAAAGTGATAAACATAATCTGGAAGCACAGCACAGGCTAAAAATATGGAGCTGGCGGCTTTTGATTGAAATTGAAATATTTTTCTGCTTTTAATTCACTGCATAAAATTTTAACTGTCCACATTCAATCAGGTAGGTCGTCCTAATGATCATGAGCTTCAACCCTGCTAACAACTAAGCCTGCACTGTTAAACTCTACTTTATCTGTTCCAGAAACCTCCTGGGTTTCTTTAATGCCTCTGTTATTACTTCCTTAGCATCATTCTGCGTTTCTTTAAAAACACAGCTGTGTGACCTCTGGAAGTTTTATTACTTCCTTGAGACTTGGTTGCCTCCTCTATGAATATCTGGGTATATATTTAGTATTGCTCAATAGAATTTTTTATGATAATGAAAATGTTTTGTATCTGTACTATCCAATGCAGTATTCACTAGCCACATGGAGCTAATAAACATCTTTAAAATATGGCAAATCCAACGGAGAAACTGCAGTTTTAATTTTAAAATTTGTTTAAATACAAATAACCTCATGTAGGTAGCATCTACTGACAGTATAAATCTATGTAAAATTTTAAGGATATTCTCCACTCTAAAACTCTACCATTCATTAGCTCAACCTAAATATTTTTGCCCTTTGACAAGCAGAAAATAATTTATGCCTCCCTTGAAATTATTTTTCAAGACCTTTGTCAGTTTGGGGACATCATATTCTTAAAATTGACTTTGCTTTGTGAAACTTTAACAATGTTGACGTTTCCTGCCCTTGGAAGCACCTCTGTTATTATGGGAAATGTTGTGGACGAACAAGGACCATTTCAAGAGATATGGAAAAAAAACTCCTTCTGGACTTAATTTCATGATGAGGATGCTCAGAATGTCAAAATGCTAAATTGCTTATAGTAAAAACCATTCTCACACTATTTTCTGCATGTAGCTGGAAAATGTTTAAAAGATTTTAAAATAACTGCACATCTATTTCTGAAGCTGATTTGGCTGTTCAAGGCTTACTAGAACTTTATCCATCTCACTATTTCACTCAGTAAACAAATGCAGTTGTTACATATGTGTCTGTGTTCCCTTCTAGATTATGTGTTTATGAAGTTAGAAACTAGATTTATGTCACAGCACTTATGTATAGCACAATATTCATTGCTAATTCAGATCGTATTTTAAGATGAGACAAAAGTTAACATTTTTAATGTAGTCATAAATATCTAGCAAACCAATCAGAAAATAAAAACAATTTTTTTAATTGGTCAAGAACAAAAAGAGAAATACTTCATGCAAAATCATATCTCTAATAACTACCACTGGAATTAGAACACACACACGCTAAAATTATTTTAAAATATCTTATCAAAGACTTTAAGGCTGTACCTAAAAAGATTATATCAGAAGTGAACATAATCATGTTGTCTGACCAGCGTGAATCACGCAAGGCATATTATATATAAAATAAACAATAAGAACCCACTGTATCGCACAGAGAACTTACTCAATACCTTGTAATAAACTGTAATGGAAAAGAATACACACACACACACACACACACACAAACTGAATTACTTACCTGTACAGCTGACATACAACACTGTAAATCAACGACACTTCAATTTCTTTAAATAAGTGTAAAAGGTAGTATAGCTTCATAAACTCACCTCTGGTACCCAAGGGACTACCTGAAACAACAGCAGCTACAACGTTCCTGGAGACAGGACATGGCCAGCAAACTGGGCTGTTACATTCAGTAATAGTCATACCTGTAAAAAAATATACAGGCTCATTAACACATAGAAATTCTTCATTTTTCTGGCAGTATTAGGCAATGAGGTATGCATATGAGAATTTTTTAAATGACAAATTTAAGAAGAGTATTTTAACCTTCACTCATTAATTTTTTCTAAAATTAAGAAATGTATTCATCAGTGTAGTTAATGTTTCCTTGATGACTTGGGGTCATCAGTTCAATCAACGTTTGCATGAATAATACAAATGGAAGCAAGACAAGCACTCACACTGAAACTGAAGATGACATAATGTTCTATCAACTGGAATAACTGATGAAGGAGGAAGAAAAAAAAGACAAAAATGAAAACAAACCATGATCAAGAAACAGTCACGTTCTGACTTCTTCTATTTAGTTTCAAAAAGTGAATTGAAAGTGCTCCGCTGTGTCCGACTCTTTGTGACCACATGGACTGTAGCCCACCAGGCTCCTCTGTCCATGGAATTCTCCAGGCCAGAATATTGGAGTGGGTAGTCGTTCCCTTCTCCAGGGGATCTTTCCAACCCAGGGATCGAACCCAGGACTTCTGCATTGCAGGTGGATTCTTTCCTGTCTCAACCACCAGGGAAGCCATTTCAAAAAGAGACCACAAATCCCAGTGGTATCTCCAACATTATTAGCCGTCTTTATCCCTTGTTTCCATTTTCCTTTCCTTTTTCTTCTACCCTAGAGGGGTTCCAGGAAATGTTTATAGCTGCTCTCAAGACAAATTCTAATACCTGCTTCTTCTCAAAATTTCACAATGTGTCCAGGAGATAAATAGTGTGGAGGTCAAATACAATTCACCACAGGGAGATCTGTGGTGAAAATAACATCAGAAACTAGCTCCTAAACATGCAAAGAGCAGAGTATGGTGTCAGGCACTAATTTCCTTCCAAATACCTCTCCATTTCTAAACGATGTCTTTATTTATTTACCAAGATCCCTTTTTATTGGTTCCCTCTTCCAGACTGCTTCACTTCACCTGTCCTCACATTAAAAATACATTCACACCCTTTTTGATTCCAGTTATTTGCTCATTAAGTAATCATAGGACTGTTGGAATTAAATACAGAGTAAAATTAAAAGACTGGAATCACTTGGGGGGTTTAAGCACTTCCACCAATGAATACTGGGTGTGGAATTCAAGAGGCTGCACTTGACTTGGCCTTGTCCAAGTTCTTTCTTAAGAAGTATGTAAGATAAACCTACACTCAGAGTTATTCAGATTGGACTGCTTTCTCAGGTGGACTAGAATTCACTGCTCATTCCACCCACTCTGAGGTCAGTGGCACTTTTCGGAGATGGGGAGGCCTCCTCTGCCCACTGCAGAGGCTCAGTTCCCCCTGGGCCCACTCTCTGTCTCAAATCCCACACAGGCCAGATGCCAGCCTTCCCAGAACATTAGTGGTCTCCTTTCAGTGTTTGAACTGCTCAGACTGAGTCCCCGTGGACTCTTTCTCAGCTTGAAACTTGATCTTCAACCCCTTTACCTGACCTGGATGGTCACCTTCCTACTCTAGGCTTCAGCTGCTTTAGCTGTAAAATGATATATCTGTTCTTAGTTCCATGGAGTCGCAAAGAGACCGACACAACTTAGCAACTGAACAATGACGACATGATATTCTTTATGATACCCTGTATCGCAGGACCTGTTTCTACGGCTCCTGATGCCAGCTTCTTTCACAATCATATCTTGTTCATCTCTGAAAGTGGAATCCAAATCAATCATTTCCAGGCAGCTTTCAAATCTAGAATCATTCCCTGAACTTTCAAAGCAGGTTCTCTTAATCCCTTTCTCCTAGGATGGCAGGCACTTCATACTCTGTCTTCTCTCCTGAGGATTCACAACTCCTCCAAGATCAAGATGCTGCTCAACCAATTCTCAGGTCACACTCTGCACAGCGCTTGGTGTATGGCAAACAGCCAATAAAGATTTGAAAACGAATTAAATCGAAATGAATGACTCACGGTTGCTGACAACTTTAATTGTTCTCCCTTCCTGGGGAGAACAGTTGGAAGAATCCCCAGTCTCTCTTGTGGCCACAGAAATGGACTGTGGCCAAAACAGCAGCAGAGAAACTGACCTGGATCCTTCCAGAGCTGGCTCATCAGAAACTTCCATATGCATTTCTCCATATTCTTGACCCCTTCTGCTGATGGATGCAGATGGGGATGAGGTCTAAGGGAAGGGAGACGGTATAGGATGGGAGGAGTCTGGGTTCCTCAATGACCATCTGAAGGAGTGCAGTCTCCGCAAAGTGAATACCCACCCAGGGCTGTGATGTGGGAACCATAGTGCTGTGCTGCTGAAATTTGGGGAGTTGTGTGGTAATTTAGCATAAATCATTATACGCACAATTATGCTAATTATACGATCAACTTAAATGGCCCTCAATCTAGTACATTTAAAATGACAGACACCAATTTGTGTTATTGACAGTTTTACCCTCCAATTTAACCCTGCTCTTCTGAATCAGTCATTTGACCTCAGAGAATATCAATTCCTCAACAGATTGTACTCTGAGATTCATACACACTGCAATCAAAATTACAATATTTGAAAAATAATGTTGAGAAAGTACTTTCCAGAGAAAACTTCAGTAACTTTTAATTCCTTGATCCTGCTTTGAAAACACAGCATAGTAAACTACTTGCAGTTTATCCATATTTATTGCTAATTAACAAAGTATTTTACTTGGGATTAATTTTTAACAAATAAATAGCAGGTTTCTTGTCCACATCACAGCTGAATGACTAAATTCTCTCTCTGGAAGATTTCTTGACTGACCTTTATTTGTACTCAGTCAACTGATCTGGGTCAAATACCAGATATTAAAAATCTTCAGCATGTTCTTTTTCTTTCATTACTTTTCATCCAATAAGCATTTGACCACGTGGATTTTTCTCTGGTCTGGAGTATTTTTACTAACAAGCTACATGATGTTGCAAAAGACCTCAAGGCCCAAATGCTGGTATCTAATGAGTCTGTTCCTTTGAAGAGAGTGATTTACTTTTGCTCCAACTTTTGGAAAACTTGCCCCAAAAAGCTCCACCACCCTCCTATTCTGCCCACTTCATCCATTAGAGAAGACGATTTTCTCAGTGTTACTTCCAAGGTACAGGCAGATGAACGCTTATACAACGGATTCAGTTACCTGCCTGGGAACTGAAAGGACCTTTCCCATTCAAATATCCTGGTTAGGAACCACGTTTTTAATTTCTCTGGGAATTAAGAAACAGCAAGGAACGAGGGTACGTGGTTGATAAATGAACGTCAGTTCTTCTGAAAATCACTCTGTCTCCTCCCGTTCCTCTTGGTGTTCAAGGTAGGGAAAGAACCCTGGTCATCACCATGTGGTTATCGCTCTCCTTCTCTTCGAAGAGACAAGCCGTTTCATTGAGGACACTAATTCACCAAACTCAAAGCTCGAATTCCTTTTATGTACCCGATGCCTATCTTTATAGTATATGCCATTATCTTCAACAGTGAAATGATATGCTTTATTCCTCATTACAGAGACCAAAGTGCTATAGCAAAAGTCACTCCTGAGAGTTTTACGTGGAAATTGACTGACTCAAGAAAAAATTTCTGTAGAAAAAGACAACCCATCTCTGTGTTACAAAGCATTGTTCCTTGCATCAACCACCAGTGTTAACTACAATCTATTATGATTTGAAGCATGCTAAATAAGCAGATTGTACTAAAAAAGAAAAGCACATAAAAAACCCACAGAACAAAACCCAAACTATTCTCAATAAAAATATCCATTTGCTGGAGCCAATCTGAGATTTAACCAGGATTAGATACCTTAAACTGCAACACTGCATACCAGAACACCATGAAATAAACATTTCTCCTGATTTGGATACCATCTCTTCCTGATGCAAACTTTACCCTGACCCAAAGAAATCCAAAAATCCCAAAACCAGCCAACCAACAACAAAAAATAACCAAAGACCCAAAACCAAACAAAAAACCAAAGAAACCACGCCCATTACTATAACTAAAATTCTTAAATATTTGAGCGTCTATGGTAACTGCTCAAAGAAGTATTTTTTAAATGCTCATTTAACTTAGGAGCTTCCCTAGTAGCTCAGTTGCTGAAGAATCTGCCTACAATGCCAGAGACTCGGCTTCGATTCCTGGGTTGGGAAGATCTCCTGGAGAAGCAAATGGCAACCCACTCAAGTATTCCTGCCTGGAGAATTCCACGGACAGAGGAGCCTGAAGGGCTACAGTCAGTCCATGGTGTCCCAAGAGTTGGGACATCACTTAGCGACAATACTGTCACCATTTAAGAGCAGTGCAGCTTCGCCAAAAGTCGCCAAAAGTCGTTAGGCAATCCTAACGGAATCAAGAAAAACTCTTCACCATACCCCAAAACATAAAAAGGCGGGAATAGTTTTATTTCAAACTTTGCTTAGATGTTTGTATGTCACAAACTGCCCTCCAAGACGCGCTCTTAGAGTCAGTGACCGTCAATAAAGCCTGAAAACGCTGAAAGTGAACGTTAATAACCTTTTGTAGCCTATCCTCCAGAAGGCTTTAGCAAAGAGCACGGAGTCCCATCTGAACACCCGCTGTTGGCGGCAGGCGAACAGGATCCCCGAGCTGTGCGCCCCCATCACCGGCGCGCATCCCGGGAGCAGAGACCTCTTCACACCTGCGGACCCAACGCGCCCGACGCGCACCCGCGGCACCGACTTCGGGCTCCTCGGAGGCACCTCCCCTTCCCGAACCCGCGAGCCCGCGGCGACCGGGTCCAGGCGGCGCCCACAGACCCAGAGGCCGCCCCCCGCGGTCGAGGGGCGCCGAGCAGGGAGGGCTGCGAGCGCGCGGGGCGCCCACAGTTCCACGACCGTCTTGGGCCCCAGCCCGGGGTCCCTCACCCTGCGGCCGGTGGCGGCGACCCCGGACCCGAGGACCCAGCGAGGCTCGCGCTCCCCGAGGCTGGAGGAGTCGGGGGCCGCTGGCCATTGGGCAGGCGGGGGCGCGCGGTGAGGGGCTGCGGATAGAGCTGCACTTACTCGTGTCTGTCCTGCTCCCCGGTCCGGGGCCTTTCGCAGTGGGGACCGACCCAGTCTCCACCTTCCCTTCCCTCAGGAGCGGTCCCGGGAGCTCTGGCGTCCCTGTGCCTCCGCCCACTCGCCTGTGGCCGCTCGCGCCTGCGCACTCGCACCCGCAGCCTCTCGCGCCTCCGCACTCGCTCCAGGCCCAGTGGGGGCAGGGAGGGGCGTTTGTCAGCCTCAGGACTCCTGGCTGGAAAATCCTGATTTTACATTTCCTTTTTTTTTTTTTTTTTTTTTAATTTTTATTTTTCAGTGGGTTTTGTCATACATTGATATGGATGAGCCATAGAGTTACACGAATTCCCCATCCCGGTCTCCCATCCCACCTCCCTCTCCACCCGATTCCTCTGGATCTTCCCAGCCCAACAGGCCCGAGCACTTGACTCATGCCTCCCACCTGGGCTGGTGGTCTGTTTCACCACAGATAATATACATGCTGTTCTTTCGAAACATCCCACCCTCCCCATCTCCCACAGAGTTCAAAAGTCTGTTCTGTACTTCTGCGTCTCTTCTTCTGCCCTGCATATAGGGCCATTGTTACCATCTTTCTAAATTCCGTATATATGTGTTAGTATGCTGTAATGTTCTTTATCTTTCTGGCTCACCTCACTCTGTATAATGGGCTCCAGTTTCATCCATCTCATTAGAACTGATTCAAATGAATTCTTTTTAACGACTGAGTAATATTCCATGGTGTATATGTACCACAGCTTCTTTCTCCATTCATCTGCTGATGGGCATCTAGGTTGCTTCCATGTCCTGGCTACATTTCCTTAAAGTGTTGGACTTGATATCAGTTGTTTAAAAAAATAAATGTCAAGTTTTCTTATCCTAATCATAATTTCATGACTATAGATTCTGTCTTTGTAAGATTTAAGAATAATAATTTCGACTTGGTCAACTGAGTCAGATAATAGGTACCAAACTTATATATTGCTTCTATAAATTTTCAGTCAATACGTTTTAGCCTGTGAAGTTTTATTTAGTGTGTGTGTGTGTGTGTGTGTGTGTGTGTGTGTGTTTTACTACTAATCAGCCTCGGCAGGGGCAGAGTCTTGAGATGAAGGGAGAGTTAGGATCTCCTAGGCTAGGGCTGTCTCCCTGCCACGTAGTTTGCCGTGGGAATTAGAGGTCCTAAGACCCCAGGATGTTTCGGCAATGTGGAGCAGATTCTCTGCGTGTGCACACAAGTACACACTGACACACGTCAGAGGAAGGGAGCATAGGCAGTGGGGTCAGGGGAGGGGTGGACCTTGGGGTGGCAACGGTGACAGAAACATGCATCATTTCTCCTTGGACTGAGGCAAAGACCACCTTGTTGGACCTCGTATGGAATCAAGGTCAGAACATCTGCACTGGCTGTGGTGAGGAGTCCTGAGAAGCGAATGAGACACCCCCGGCTGAAGTGGACAAGAGGAGGCTGAGGGTCCTCTTCAAGGTCCCTCTCAAAGCCCCTGGTTCCTGTGGATCCTCTCACATTCCCTCCTGGGGCCCAAGGAATGCTGGTGTCCTGAAGTCTCTCAGAGGTAGGGTCTGTGCTGTGCTTTCCCTGCTTGGTGTGTAGTATGAGAGGTTCCCATCAAAGGGGTCATGTGTCCAGTGCGGGGGCGAGGAGAGTGGCCCTTGCACTCCTACACATTCCCCTGCCCCTGACCTGGCCTATACCTCCTCCTACTAGCATCCGAGCTTCTCAGTGGAGGAATGGAGCCTCTGATCTATTCACTTACCAGCTGTGCCCTGAGCATTCAGTGGGGGCTGTGATGAAAAGAAGCACCAGGGTCACAGTCTGGAGGGGGAAGTGGAGAAACACAGGCCCTCGTCTATCAGATCTAGTCCGTTAAATCTATTTCTCACTTCCACTGTATAATCATTAGGGATTTGATTTAGGTCATACTTGAATGGTCTAGTCGTTTTCTGTACTTTATTCAATTTCAGTCTGAATTTGGCAATAAGGAGTTCATCATCTGAGCCACAGTCAGCTCCCGGTCTTGTTCTTGCTGACTGTATAGAGCTTCTCTATCTTTGGCTGCAAAGAATATAATCAGTCTGATTTCAATGTTGACCACCTGGTGATGTGCATTTGTAAAGTCTTTTCTTATGTTTTTGGAAGAGGGTGTTTTCTATGACCAGTGCATTTTCTTGGCAGAACTCTATTAGCCTTTGCCCTGCTTCATTCTGTACTCCAAGGCCAAGTTTGTCTGTTATTCCAGGTGTTTCTTGACTTGCTGCTTTTGCATTCCAGTCCCCTATAATGAAAAGGACATCCTTTTGGGTGTTAGTCCTGGAAGGTCTTGTAGGTCTTCATAGAAGCGTTCAAGTTTCTTCTGTTCCTCTGCTGAAGAAACTGTTCAAGTTCAGTTTCTTCAGCATTACGGTTTGGGGCATAGACTTGGATTACCGTGATACTGAATGGTTTGCCTTGGAAACAAACAGAGGTCATTCTGTTGTTTTTGAGATTGCCTCCAAGTACTGCATTTCAGACTCTTTTGTTGACTATGATGGCTACTACATTTCTTCTAAGGGATCCTTGCTCACAGTAGCAGTTATAATGATCATCTGAGTGACATTCACCCATTCCAGTCCATTTTAATTTGCTGATTCCTCAAATGTCGACGTTCACTCTTGCCATCTCCTGCTTGGCCACTTCCAATTTATCTTGATTCATGGACCTAACATTCCAGGTTCCTATGCAATATTGCTCTTACAGCACCAGACCTTTCTTTCATCACCAGTCACATCCACAACTGGCTATTGTTTTTGCTTTGGCTCTGTCTCTTCATTCTTTCTGGAGTTATTTCTCCACTGATCTCCAGTAGCATATCGGACACCTATCGAATGGGGAGTTCGTCTTTCAGCGTCCTATTTTTTGCCTTTTCATTCTGTTCATGGGGTTCTCAAGACAAGAATACTGAAGTGGTTTGCCATTCTCTTCTCCAGTGGACCACATTCTGTCAGACCTCTTCACCATGACTCGGCCATCTTGGGTGATCCTACTTGGCACGGTCTATAGTTTCATTAAGTTAGACAAGGGTGTGGTCCCCGTGGTTAGAGGAACCATGTGATTAGACCTGGTTCATGTGGTTAGATGCACCAGTCTTACTGGGGTAGGCTTATAATCCATGTTTATAATTCTAAATTAGGTGAAGGATACTGGTTGTTGTTTTTTTTTCCTCACAACATTGATTATACCTATCATATAATTGTTACTATTCCTAGGTGAAGGAGGCCATAATTTTTCCTCATGATGTTGATCATACCTATCATTTTTCCTCATGACATTGATTATACCTATCATTCCTCATGACATTGATTATACCTGTTATAGACTTCTTATATCTATGCCTACCTAAATTAATTGTTACCATTTGTTTAATACCTGTTTCTCTTACTTGTTAAAGATATGGTCATGTCCATTTCATCTTTACATTTTCTAAAACATTTCCAGACATTATATTAATGTCTATCAATGGGGAAATCAATACATATTTCTTGACTATTACATTGATATATCTTGTTTGTCAAGCATTTTAGGCAAATTCATACTACCAAGAGTAAATATTTCTTCCTTAAAATTATTTTACAAAATCATTTACTTATGCAGATCAAATTCACATTTCTCAACCGTGTACCCTGCCTACATAATCTTAACATGCTATTAAAATGTGTACTATCCACGAGATTTTTCTAGTGTTCCTTGGTCCTTTTAAGATGGTGCTCTTGATGTGCAGGGGAAAGTATGTAAGTGACTCATTTGAAATGGAGCCCTTTTCAAAGAGCCAGGATTCATTGGATATATCTTATAAAAGCTCCACCCTTACTGGGGTCTAACAGCTTTTGTAAGCCTGTTTCTGATGCTCCTGCTTAAACATTTTCAGCATTCAAAATGCTTTAAACTGTCATCATTTTTTTACACATTGATACTTATTTTACTGTGCGACTTTTAACTTCTTGGCTTTTACCTCCCTTCTATCAACTTTGTTTGAACTGTCCACTGACATGGCGTAGAGGGACTCCTCATAGAATTGAACTTATCCCTGACCTAACCTCAGTCCAAAAGTTGTTTCAAGTGACATCATCCACCTTTAATTAAGTCCCTTCATTCTTCTCCCATGAATTGGCTCCTGTGACACTGCAGGCAGGCATGGTTAGCATCCCTCCATTCTGCCTGGGCATTGGCCGCATGTGATGTTAGCTTTAGTTCAGACGCCTTTTAAACTTCATTTTGCAACATGGGGAGTTGCTTTAATTTTTTTACACCCCTTAATGTATGTTCCCAGTGTAGTTCAGTGAGAATGATTTCTTGATTTCTCCCCCTTTTTCAAACAGAGAGTGCAATTCCACCTTAAATTTAAAACATGTTAAAGTATAATAAGTATAATAAATATAGAAATGTTCACAAGTGGGGCTTGATAAAGACAGGGAATTTTTCTTTTCCTGTGGTTTTTACACAATTATAAGAACAATGTTGTTTTATGAGCTCAAATTCTTAAGAGCATAAAGACCGAAGATGAAGCAGTAATTGCCAACTAGTAAGTGACGGATTAAAAGCATCTGAGGGGTTCCAAAGTGCCTCAGTGTATAAAATAACAATGAACTCTGGGATTAGAGGAAAAGAGGAAGCTGCTGAAATTATGTTACTTTAATTCTGCCTTCGAAACAGCTATCATGTTGAATCAGTAATATTATGTTTCTTTTTCAGTCTTTAGAGGAATATGACATTTTTTCCCCTAATACCCTTCAGATGGTATACCAGAGAGGTTCATCCAACAGAAATGATCGATGAGCTTTTAATCTGAAAAAAAAAAAAAAAAAAAAAAAAAAAGTCATGATCCTTGGTGGTAAAGAAATTCATCAAGAGCTCCACAGTTCTGTAAAAGTACAAGTCTTTCTACAAAGAGTGAAGCCAGAAGGGAGCCCCGCAGAGGGTGGGAAAATCATATTGATAAGTGTGTTCATGTTTATTTCTTCCTTACTGAACTTCTAGACCAATTTTGGAAGGTCCTAGATCTATTTTAGCTAAGGAATTCCTTTTGAATGTCAGGGCAAGCCTAAAGTTGGGCTTCTGGCAATTCTGCCAACAGTGACCACTAGTTTTTTGTACTAAAGCTTATATCAGAGCTATAATTTAAAATAACTGCTATTTCACCCATAGCTTATTCTTATGACAATCAATAATGTCTCCAAGATTATCAGATGTCCTTTGGGGAACAAAATTGCCTCATGAAAATTTGTAATGTCAACCTTTTTTCTTGCTGATATCCTTAGTCTGTTTACACATTGTCCATCTGTCACAGACACCCTGAGACACACCAATCCTGAACACTCAACATTTTATCTTCTTTATTCCCGTTGCTGGGTTTCTGAGTGATGCTTAAAAAAACAATCACACAGTGGTTTCAAAATTTATCGCTGCCTAGCCAAGTGTCCTTGTTTCTTTACTCTTCACTCTTCAATTCTCTATAGCATCTGTTGAAGTAGTTACCCACTCTTATTATGATTCCATTTTGTCCCTCATCACCCACCTTCTAATTCATGGAGAAAATCAAAGCATCAGAAGATAAGTCTCTCAAATTTCTGTCCTGGAACCTAAGAACGTATCTGCCTGACATTTTCTCTTTTTATATTATTAAAGAACGACTCTTCTTCCTGTCCATTGATAGCTTCTGCCTATGCCATCTCCAGCCCTTCTCAGGACCCTTACTCTATGAATTATATAGTTAACAACATTTATGAAGTTTCAAACATGTCAGCATAACACAGTTTATTTTTCCAGTTATTTATTTACTCTTTCCTGTCTCTTAATAAGTTTCCAAAATTAAATTTGTATCACCCCATCAGTGCCATCCAATCATTCCTCAAAGAGCTTGAACACATTTGGTGTTCCTTTGAACATCTTTACCCAATATCTTCTTATTTATTATAGTTCGTAGCGATATTTTGCCTCTGTTAAATTGCTTAAAAGAATATTTTACATTCCTGCTCATCTTAAAGTCTTCTACTTTTTGTAACACTACAGATTCCTTAGATTTTATTCTAGTCCTATGGATATTCTCTCTTGGGATCCTTACAATGGTCTTCTTCTCATACAAGTTCATGTTCCTCGGGGCTCTCTTCTCTCTCTCAGTGCCTCAGCTCATTACTTTCATCTTTTGTATTATTTTAGCTGCCTTCTCATATTTAATCCCACAGGTCTACCTTGATTCATGCAGTTTTGAATGAGTTCTGTAGGTTGTCTTCTTCAGACTAACATTTTTGTTAGTTCCTAGAATTTGATTACTTGTTGTAACCCCCCCCCCTTTTTTCTTGTATTCTGCCATTTTTTACCTCAGTTTTTTCTTTCTCTTTCTTTGCCAAGAAGTAAATATTTTCATGTTTCTGCAAGTTTAGGGCCCTCTAAGCAAGGAATTAATGGAACAAAAGTTGATAAGCAAGCCATGGAAGTTAAAGATGTGTGACAATATGCAGTTTTATCACCACCTCCTATATAGTCTTATAAACCTGTCCATACATACTTCTTTCAGGCATTCTAGTGAGAAATCTAGAAAGCTTTTGTTGTTCATCAATGAGTTGTGTCCGATGCTTTGTGACCTCTCAGACAGTAACAAGCCAGCCTTCCCTGTCCTTCACCATCTCCCAGAACTTGCTCAAACTCATGTCCATTGAGTCAGTGATGTCATCCAACCGTCTCATCCTCTGTTGTCACCTGCTCCTCCTGCCTTCAGCTTTCCCAGCATCAGGGTCTTATCCAGTAACTCAGCTCTTCACATCAGGTGGCCAAAGCACTGTAGCCTCAGCTTCAGTATCAGACCTTCCAATGAATATTCAGGACTGATTTCCTTTAGGACTGATTGGTTGGATATCCTTGCTGTCCAAATGACTCTCAAGAGTCCTCTCGAACACCAAAGTTCAAAAGCATCACATCTTTGACACTCAGCCTTCTTTATTGTCCAACTCTCACATCCAAACATGACTACTGGAAAAATCACAGCTTTGACGAGACAGACTTTCGTTGGCAAAGTAATGCTTCTGCTTTTTAATAGACCATCTAGGTTGGTCATGGCTTTTCTTCCAAGGAGCAAGCGTCTTTTAATTTCATGGCTGCAGTACCATCTGCAGTGACTTGGGGGCCCAAGAAAAGAAAGTCTGTCACTGTTTCCACTGTTTCCCCATCTACTTGCCATGAAGTGATAGGACTGGATGCTATGATCTTCATTTTTTTGAATGTTGAGGTTTTTTGTTTTTAATCCATTTATTTTGAATGTTGAGTTTTAAGCCAGTTTTTTTCACTTTCCTCTTTCACCTTCATCAAGAGGCTCTTTAGCTCCTCTTTGCTTTCTGCCATAATGGTAGTGTCATCAGCATATCTGAGGTTATTGATATTTCTCCTGGCAATCTTGATTCCAGCTTGTACTTCATCCAGACGCCTGACATTTCACATGATGTACTGTGCATATAAGTTAAATAAGCAGAGTGACGATCTACAGTCTTGATGTACTCCTTTCTAAATTTGGAACCAGTCCATTGTTCCATGTCTGGTTGTATCTTGCTTCTTGACCTGCATACAGATTTCTCAGGAGGCATGTAAGGTGGTTTGGTATTCCTGTCTCTTAAAACATGGTCCAGGTTGTTGTGATCCACACCTGAAAGCATGTGCATAGTCAATGAAGCAGAAGTAGATGGTTATCTGGAATTCTCTTGCTTTGTCTATGATTCAGTGGATGTTGGCATTTTGATGTCTGGTTCCTCTGCCTTTTCTAAATACAGCTAAAATATCTGGAAGTTTTGGATTCATGTATTGTTGAAGCCTAGCTTGGAGAATTTTGAACATCATTTTGCTGGCATGTGAAATAAGTGCAATTGTGTGGTAGTTTGAACATTTTGGGGATTGCCTTTCTTTGGGATGGAATGAAAATTGACCTTTTCCAGTCCTGTGGCCACTGCTGAGTTTTCCAAATTTGCTGGCATATTGAGTTGAGCACTTGAACAGCCTCATCTTTTAGGATTTGAAATAGATCAGCTGGAATTCCATCACCTCCAGTAGCCTGGTTTGTAGTGATGCTTCCTCAGGCCCACTTGACTTCACACTCTAGGATGTCTGGCTCTAGGTGAGTGATCACACAATTGTGATTATCTGGTTCATTAAGATCTCTTTTGTGTAGTTCTTCTGTATATTCTTGCCATCTACTCTTAATATCTTCTGCTTCTGTTAGATCCATACCGTTTCTGTCCTTTATTGTTCTCCTCTTTGCATGAAATATCCCCTTGGTATCTTTAATTTTCATGAAGAGATCCTTAGTCTTTCCCATTCAATGGTTTTCCTCTATTTCTTTGCACTGAACACTGAGGAAGGCTTTCTTATCTCTCCTTGCTGTTCTGAGGAAATCTGCATTCACCTGAGGATATCTTTCTTTTTCTCCTTTGCCTTTCACTTCTCTTCTATTCTCAGCTATTTGTAAGACCACCCCAGACAACCATTTTGTCTTTTTGCATTTCTTTTCTTGGGTATAGTTCCACCTCCTATATAGTCTTACGAACTTCTGTTCATAGTTCTTCAGGCACTCTCTCTCTCTCAGACCTAATCCCTTGAATTTATTTGTCACTTTTACTGTATAATTATAAGGGATTTGATTTAGGCCATACCTGAATGCTCTAGTGGTTTTCCTACTTTCTTCAATTTCAGTCTGAATTTGGCAATAAGGAGTTCATGGTTTGAGCCACAGTCAGCTCCCGGTCTTATTTTTGCTGACTGTATAGAGCTTCTCCATCTTTGAATGGAAAGAATATAATCAATTGGATTTCGGTATTGACTATCTGGTGACCTCCACATATAGATTCATCTCTTGTGTGGTTGGAAGAGGGTGTTTGTTATGACCAGTACATTCTCTTGACAAAACTTTGTTAGCCTGCTTCATTTTGTACTCTAAGCCAAACTTGCCTGTTACTCCAGGTATCTCTTGTCTTCCTACTTTTGTATTTCAGTTCCCTGTGATGAAAAGGATATCTCTTTTTTTGGTGTTAGTTCTAGAAAGTCTTGTAGGTCTTCCTAGAACTGTTCAACTTCAGCTTCTTTGGCATTAGTGGTTGGGGCACAGACTTGGATTACTGTGATATTGAATGGTTTGCCTTGGAAACAAACAGAGGTCATTCTGTCATTTTTGAGATCACCTCCAAGTCCTGCATTTTGGACTCTTTTGTTGACTGTGAGGGCTACTCCGTTTCTACGAAGGGAGTCTTGCCCACAGTACTAGATACAATGGTCATCTGAGTTAATTTCACCCATTCCGGTCCATTTTCGTTTACTGAATCCTAAAATGTCAGTGTTCACTCTTGCCATCTCCTGTTTGACCACTTCCAATTTACCTGGATGTGTGGACCTAACATTCCAGGTTTCTATTGCAATATTGTTCTTTACAGCATCAGAATTTACTTTCACCACCAGACACATCCACACCTGGCTGTTTCCACTTTGGCTCATTCTCTTTATTCCTGCTGGGGCTATTACTCCACTCTTCTCCAGTAGCATATTGGGCGCCGAGCCACATGGGGAGTTCATCTTTCAGTGTCATAGTTTTGGCTTTTCATATTGCTCATGGGGTTCTCAATGCAACAATCCTCAAGTGGCTTTCCGTTCCTTCAGTGGACCACGTTTTGTCAGAATTCTTCACCATGACCCGTCCATCTTGGGTGCCCTACACTGCATGGCTAATAGTTTCATTGATTTAGACAAGGCTGTGATTCATGTAATCAGTTTGGTAAGTTTTCTGTGATTGTGCTTTCCATAAAGAGAACTTTACCTCCCCAAACTATATATTTACATTCCAAAAGGGAAGGAAACCTGGAACCTTGGGTGTATACCAGGATATATAAACCTGGAGACACTTGACTTCATCTCTAGAGACCACCACTTACTTCCCACAAGGGAACTTCCCTTTCTCTACCCTAGGAGAATTTGTTTGCATTAGGGAGAATCATTTCTCTTCTCAGGAATGAAGGATGTTAACGGGACAGCATGTGTATTGAATCCCTAATTCTTAACTTCATGGCTTCTCTCCTGTTATGTGACACCCAAACATGCCAGCTTGTCCATATAGCATCACCCCAGAAGAAGGTAGAAACTGTTGTGTAGTGAACTGATACAAGTATTACTGTCAGTAATAACAATCTGTCTTGATCCAGAAACCTCATGTTTGAATTGATGGTAACATAAACAAATATAGACATTAAAAACTTAATCGTCTTTTCCTTCTTTTTCATGAAAATCATGCCATTTTATTTACTACAAGGATAGTGAATAATTTTATTATCATTTTTTTTGTGTGTTTTTCTGGTATCGTTCTTCAAACACATAGAAAAGGGACATTTGAATCAGGGCAAACTTGAGTGCTCATGGGTTCCAGCTATATGTCAGGTTCTCCCTGGTTACTTTGAGAGCTGAAAAGAATAAATTTCTGCCACTTGTAGTCTGCGTGCCACATCTAGATGAGTGCCAGCACACTGGCTGGTCATCTTGGCTATAGAAGCTCATCTCGAATCATATTTATTTTCCCTTGTCTTATGGAAGTTTCATAGCTCACGTCTTTGTTGTTATTGTCATTTTTCTTTGTGACACCAGATTCTTGAAGCAATCCATCTAGACCAAATGATTTCCCATAGAAAGTTATGTGTGTTCTGAGTCTGCTGTCTCCTGCCACAACTACAGTGCAGCCCTTGTTGATACATCCCTCAAAATGTATTGTACCAGTAGTGGCCACCGCTTTCCCCTTGAGTTTCTTCCTTTCTCCCTTCAGTCATTTCTACTTTGTTTCTTGTGTGTGTGTCCATGTCCATCTGTCTCTCTTTCTTGTGCAGAAATAGTCAGAGCATCAAAGATCAGAGGAGCAGCACTAAACTTTAAGACAGATATAGACAGCATTCTGCCCCCCTCAAGAAACTGAGCATCATATTAAAGGAAGACTTTCCTGTATTTTAGGAGAAATAGACTGAATGGTTCTAAACGAGGAAGAGAAAGTGAAGAGGAACATGGTGATTTTCCTGCTTTGATTAGTTTTTAAACATTAGTAGACAAAAAACACAGAGAAGGGATGGGTAGTTCTTCAAACATTCTTTTATTCCAGTAAAATTATTCTATGAGTAGTTCCCTTATTTATTCTCTTCAAAACTACTTGACTGGAAGAATTCATATGGACCACCGTCCCACCAATGTGGAGCTCTAGGTTCTTAACATCTCAGTGTTTCAAATAATCTAAATGTGGGATATACTTTGGCATGTTGTCTTTCCAACTACTTTGAAGCATAAATATTTCTAGTTGACATTCTACTATGCCTAAAATTAAATGTAAACTGATTTTATGCTCTGTATGAAGGGTCTTGGAGGGTCTTAAAGAATTTTAATTTGTCACAATTTGTTTTGAAAGAATCCAAAATTGCAGTTGAGTTATATACTAATTTTCCAAGTATTGAATGAAGTATTTTAAAATCAAAATGCAGTCTTATTATTTTTAAATGTGTCATCATCAAATTAAAAATAGAGAATTTAATGATTCTGCTTAGTGTTGATGGGGAATACGTGTAACTCTATGGCTGATTCATATCAATGTATGACAAAACCCACTAAAATGTTGGGAAGTAATTAGACTCCAACTAATTAAAAAAAAAACATTTAATTTTTTTGAATGCCTTCAATATTAGAATTGGGGAGGACAATCTGTTAACAAAGAAAAAGAAGTTGTAATTATTTTACAGTGAGCATTTATTCAGGTATATTTATTAAGTTACTACTCTGAGAAAGGCAGTATGTTAGCTCTTCTGGTATATCAAAATGAATATCTAAGTCAAAAGAGAAATATGGGCTTCTCAGATGACTCAGTGGTAAAAAATCTGCCTGCCAATGCAGGAGATTCAGGAGATGCAGGTTCGATGCTTGGGTCAGGAATATCCCCTGGAGAAAGGAATGACTATTCCCTTGAGTATTCTTGTCTGGAAAATCCCATAGACAGAGGAGACTGGTGAGATACAGTCCATGGGGTCACAAAGAGTCGGACTAGACTGAGCACACATGTATGCAAAAGAGAAATTTAATCTCAAATTATTTATTGAAAAACTACTTTGTGTGTGTGTTACTTAATCTTAAGTTTATCTGAAGAAACTAAATATACACAAAGAATTCATATCCATTTAAAGTCACATAGGGGATTCCATGGCAGGATTTTGGCTGCTTTAAAATCAGGTCATGGTGGAGAATTCTGACAAAACGTGGCCCACTGGAGAAGAGAATAGCAAACCACTTCAGTATTCTTGCCTTGAGAACCCCATGAACAGTATGAAAAGGCAAAAAGATAGGACACTGAAAGATGAACTCCCCAAGTTGGCAGACGCCCAGTATGCTACTGGAGATCAGTGGAGAAATAACTCCAGAAGAATGAAGAGATGGAGCCACAGCAAAAACAACACCCAGTTGCGAATGTGACTCATGATGGAAGTCAAGTCCGATGCTATGAAGGGTACTAGTGCATAGGAACCTGGAATGTTAGGTCCACGAATCAAGGCAAATTGGAAGTGGTCAAACAGGAGATGGCAAGAGTGAACACTGACATTTTAGGAATCAGTGAACTAAAACAGACTGGAATGAGGTAATTTAACTCAGATGACCATTATACCTACTACTGTGGGCAAGAATCCCTTAGAAGAAATGGAGTAGCCATCACAGTCAACAAGAAAGTCCAAAATGCAGGACTTGGATGTAATCTCAAAAACAACAAAATGATTTTTGTTGCTTTCCAAGGCAAACCATTCAGTATCATGGTAATCCAAGTCTACTCCCCAACCAGTAATGCTGAAGAAGCTGAAGTTAAACAATTCTATGAAAACTTACAAGACTTTCAGGAACTAATACTCAAAATAGATGTCCTTTTAATTATAGGGGACTGGAGTGCAAAAGTAGGAAGTCAAGAGATATCTAGAGTAACAGACAAGTTCGGCTTGGGTGTACAAAATGAAGCAGGCTAGTGGAGTTTTGTCAAGCGAACACACTGGTCATAACAAACACCCTCTTCCAACAAGACAAGAGGAGAGTCTACACATGGACATCACCAGGTGGTCAAAACTGAAATCAGATTGGTTATATTCTTTGCAGCCAGAGATGGAGAAGCTCTTGTTAGCAAAAACAAGACCCGGAGCTTACTGTGGCTCAGATCATGAGCTACTTAATTCCAAATTCAGACTTAAATTGAAGAAAGTAGGGAAAACCTCTAGAACATTCAGGTATGACCTAAATCAAATCCCTTAAAATTATACATTGGAAGTGAGAAATAGATGCAAGGAATTAGATCTGATAGACAAGAGAACCTGAAGAACTATGGATGGAGGTTCTTCACATTGTACAGGAGGCAGGGATCAAGTACTTCCCCAAGGAAAAGAAATGCAAAAAGGCAAAATGGTTGTCTGAGGAGGCCTTACAAATAGCTGTGAAAAGAAGAGAAGCAAAAGGCAAACGAGAAAAGGAAAGATATCCCCATTTGAATGCAGACTTCCAAAGAATAGCAAGGAGAGATAAGAAAGCCTTCTTCAGTGATCAGTGCAAAGAAATAGAGGAAAACAATTGAATGGGAAAGACTATAGGTCTCTTCAAGAAAATGAGAGCTACCAAGGGAGTGTTTTGTGCAAAGATGGACACAAGAAAGGACAAAAATTCCATGGACCTACAGACACAGAAGATATTAATAAGAGGTGGCAACAATAGCCAGAAGAGCTATACAAAAACAGCTTCATGACCCAGATAATCAGAATGGTGTGATCACTCACCTAGGGCCAGACATCCTGGGGTGTGATGTGAAGTGGGCCTTAGGAAGCATCATTATGAACAAAGCTAGTGGAGGTGATGGAATTCCAGTTGAGCTATTTCAAATCCTAAAAGATGATGCTGTGAAAGTGTTGCACTCAGTATGCCAGCAAATTTGGAAAATTCAGCAGTGGCCACAGGACTGGAAAAGGTCAGTTTTCATTCCAATCCCACAAAATGCTGACAACCACACAATTGCACTCAGCTCATATGCTAGCAAAGAAATGCTCAAAATTCTCCAAGCCAGGCTTTAACACTACATGAACCTTGAACTTCCAGATGTTCCATCTGGATTTATAAAAGGAACAGGAACCAGGGATCAAATTGCCAATATCTGCTGAATCATTGAAAAAACAAGAGTTCCAGAAAAACATCTATTTCTGCTTTACTGACTGCACCAAAGCCTTTGACTATTTGGATCACAACAAACTGTGGAAAACTCTTAAAGAGATGGGAATACCAGACCACCTGACCTGCCTCCTGAGACGTCTCTATGCAGCTCAGGGAGCAACAGTTAGACCTGGACATGGAACAAAAGACTGGCTCCAAATTGGGAAAGGAGTACATCGAGGCTGTATATAGTCACTCTATTTATTGAACTTATATGCAGAGTACATCATGAGAAACACTGAGCTGGATGAAGCACAAGCTGGAATCAAGATTGCTGGGAGAAATATCAATAACCTCAGATATGCAGACGACACCACACTTATTGCAGAAAGTGAAGAAGAACTAAAGAGCCTCTTGATGAAAGTGTAGAGGAGAGTGAAAATGTTGGTGTAAAACTCAACATTCAGAAAACTAAGACCATGGCATCTGGTTCCATCACTTCATGGCAAATAGTTGGGAAAACAATGGAAATAGTGAGAGACTTTATTTTGGAGGGCTCCAAATTCACTGCAGATGGTGATTGCAGCCATGAAATTCAAAGATGCTTACTCCTTGGAAGAAAAGCTATGACCAACCTAATAAGCATATTAAAAAGCAGAGACATTACTTTGCCAACAAAGGTTCGTCTAGTCAAATCTATGGTTTTTCCAAACAGTTCAGTTCAGTTTAATCACTCGTTTATGTCTGACCGACTCTGTGACCCCATGAACCGCAGTACGCCAGTCCTCCCTGTCCATCACCAACTCCCAAGGTCTACCCAAACTCAAGTCCATTGAGTTGATGATGCCATCCAGCCAGCTCATACTCTGTTGTGTCCTTCACCTCCTGCCCTCAATCTTTCCCAGCATCGGGGTCTTCAAATGAGTCAGCTCTTCACATCAGGTGGCCAAAGTATTGGACTTTCAGCTTCAACATCAGTCCTTCAAATGAAGACTCAGGACTGATTTCCTTTAGGATGGACCTATTGGATCACCTTGCAGTCCAAGGGACTCTCAAGAGCTTTCTCTAACACCACAGTTCAAAAGCAGCAATTCTTCTGCTCTCACTTTCTTTATAGTCCAACTCTCACATCCATACATGACTACTGGAAAAACCATAGCCTTGACGAGACAGACCTTTGTTGGCAATGTAATGTCTCTGCTTTTTAAATGCTTTCTAGTTTGGTCATAACTTTCTTTCCAAGGAGTAAGCGTCTTTTAATTTCACGGCTGCAGTCACTATCTGCAGTGATTTTGAAGCCCCCAAAATAAAGTCTGACACTGTTTCCACTGTTTCCCCATCTATTTCCCATGAAGTGATGAAACCAGATGCCATGATCTTTGTTTTCTGAATGTTGAGCTTTAAGCCAACTTTTTCACTCTCCTCTTTCACTTTCATCAAGAGGCTCTTTAGTTCTTCTTCACTTTCTGCCATAAGGGTGGTGTTATCTGCATATCTGACGTTATTGATATCTCTCCCGGCAGCGTTGATTCCAGCTTGTGCTTCTTCCAGCCCAGCGTTTCTCATGATGTACTCTGCATGTAAGCTGAATGAGCAGAGTGACAATATACAGCCTTGACGTACTCCTTTTCCTATTTGGAACCAGTCTGTTGTTCCATGTCCAGTTCTAACTGTTGCTTCTTGACCTGCAGGCTTCTCAAGAGGCAGGCAGGTGGTCTGGTATGCCCAACTCCTTCAGAATTTTCCAGTTTATTGTGATCTACACAGTCAAAGGTTTGGCATAGTCAATAAATCAGAAATAGGTGTTTTTCTGGAACTCTCTTGCCAGTGGATATTGGCAATTTGATCTCTGGTTCCTCTGCCTTGTCTAAAACCAGCTTGAACATCTGGAAGTTCACAGTTCATGTATTGCTGAAGCCTGGCTTGGAGAATTTTAAACATTACTTTACTAGCATTTGAGATGAGTGCAATTGTGTGGTAGTTTGAGCATTCTTTGGGATTGCCTTTTTTAGGGATTGGAATGAAAACTGACATTTCCAGTCCTGTGGCCACTGCTGAGTTTTCCAAATCTGCTGGCATATAGAGTGCAGCACTTTCACAGCATCATCTTTCAGGATTTGAAATAGCTCAACTGGAATTCCATCACATCCACTAGCTTTTTTCTTAGAGATGCTTCCTAAGGCCCACTTGACTTCTCATTCCAGGATGTCTGGCTCTAGGTGAGTGATCACACCATCATGATTATCTCCATCATGAAGATCTTTTTCGTATAGTTTTTCTGTGTATTCTTGCAACCTCTTCTTAATATCTTCTGCTTCTCTTAGACATATACCATTTCTGTCCTTTACTGTACCCATCTTTGCATGAAAATTTCCCTTGGTATCTCTAATTTTCTTGAAGAGATCTCTAGTCTTTCCCATTCTCTTGTTTTCCTCTATTTCTTTGCACTGATCACTGAGGAAGGCTTTCTTATCTCTCCTTGCTTTTCTTGGAACTCTGCATTCACATGGGGATATCTTTCCTTTTCTCCTTTGCTTTTCACTTCTCTTCTTTTCACAGCTATTTGCAAGGCTTCCTCAGACACCCATTTTGCTTTTTTGCATTTCTTTTTCTTGGTGATGCTCTTGATCTCTGTCTCCTGTATAATGTCATGAACCTCTGTCCATAGTTCATCAGGCACTCTGTCGATCAGATCTAGCCCCTTAAATATATTTCTCACTTCCACTGTATAATTGTAAGGGATTTGATTTAGGTCCTACCTGAATGGTCTAGTGGTTTTCCCTACTTTCTTCAATTTAAGTCTGAATTTGGCAATAAGGAGTTCTTCAGTCCTGTCCAACTCTTTGTGACCCCATGGACTGTAAGTCCCCAGGCTCCTCTGTCCATGGAATTCTCAAGGCAAAATACTGGAGTGGGTTGCCATTTCCTTCTCAAGGAGATCTTTCTGACCCAGGGATTGAACCCTGGTCTCCCGCATTGCAGGCAGATTCTTTACCATCTGAGCCACCAAGGAATACCCCTCGAGAAAGAGTGGAGAAAAGGGAGCCCTCCTATACTGTTGATGGGAATGTACATTGGTGCAGACACTGTAGAAAGTAGTAAAAATCAAAATAATAGTAAAAATAAAATTACCATATGATCCAGCAATCCCACTTCTGGGCATTTACCCAGACAAAACAGTAATTTGAAAAGATCCATGCTCCCCTATGTCCATAGCAGCACTGTTTACAATAGCCAAATCATGGAAAGAACCTAAATGTCTATCAACAGATGAATGGATAAAGAAAGTATGGTAAATACATACAATTGAGTATTTACTTAGCCATCCAAAATGAAATAATGCCATTTGCAGCAACATGGATGAGCCCAGAGATCATCACACTAAGTAAAATAAGTCAGAAAGAGAAAGACAAATACATATGACAACACTTAGATGTGGCATCTGAAGTACGACACAAATGAACTTACCTACAAAACAGAAAAGACACACAGATATAGAGAACAAACTGTTGGCCAAGGGAGGGTCAAACTCCCAAAGACTGAGAGTTAATTGGAATTAGAGGGTGCAAACTAGTATATATAGGATGGATAAACAGTGTCCTACTATATAACACATGGAACTATATTCAATACCCTGTAATAAGCTATAATGGAAAAAATATGAAAAAGAATATATTGGATAATTGAGCCACTTTCCTATATAGAAGAGAAATTAACATAACATAATAAATCAACTATTCAATATTTTTTAAAAAATCAGAACTTTCTAAATTTAAGTTGGCTTCAAAACTTGACTTGCATGAATATCTTTTTTTTTTTAATTAAAGCTAATAATTTTTAGAGTTCTTCATTTTTTCTCTCTTGGAACAATCTGAAAGTTCTGTAATTCACTTTAAACTACAGATGATTTTACCTGCTTGTAGCATGTAAACCAATAGTAATAATTCTAATATTCTCTGGTTCATGTGCATAGTTTTCTATTGCTGCTATAACAAATCCCTACAAACTTAGTGGCTTAATGCAAAATTAATATCTTATAATTCTTAAGGTCAGGAGTCAAAAGTCCCTTATGAGCTTAAACAGAAGTGTCCAAAAGACTACATTTTTTTTCTGGACTCTATAGAGGGTAATCCATTCCCTTGCCTTTTCCAGATTTTAGAGACTGCCCACATTCCTTGGCACATGGCCCCTTTCTACATCTTTAAATGAGCAAAAGAAAATTGAGCCCTTCTTAAACCACATCATAATGCTCAAAATTCTCCAAGCCAGGCTTCAGCAGTACGTGAACCGTGAACTTCCAGATGTTCAAGCTGATTTTAGAAAAGGCAGAAGAACCAGAGATCAAATTGCCAACATCTGCTGGATCACTGAAAAAGCAAGAGAGTTCCAGAAAAACATCTATTTCTGCTTTATTGACTATGCCAAAGCCTTTGACTGTGTGGATCACAATAAACTGTGGAAAATACTGAAAGAGATGGAAATACCAGACCACCTGACCTGCCTCTTGAGAAACCTATATGCATGTCAGGAAGCAACAGTTAGAACTGGACATGGAACAACTGACTGGTTCCAAATAGGAAAAGGAGTACGTCAAGGCTGTATATTGTCACTCTGCTTATTTAACTTATATGCAGAGTACATCATGAGAAACCCTGGGCTGGAAGAAGCACAAGCTGGAATCAACGCTGCCGGGAGAAATATCAATAACGTCAGATATGCAGATAACACCACCCTTATGGCAGAAAGTGAAGAAGAACTAAAGAGCCTCTTGATGAAAGTGAAAGAGGAGAGTGAAAAAGTTGGCTTAAAGCTCAACATTCAGAAAACTAAGATCATGGCATCTGGTCACAGCACTTCGTGGGAAATAGATGGGGAAACAGTGGAAACAGTGACAGACTTTATTTTTGGGGGCTCCAAATTCACTGCAGATGGTGATTGCAGCCATGAAATTGAAAGACACTTACTCCTTGGAAAGAAAGTTATGACCAACCTAGACAGCATATTAAAAAGCAGAGATATTATTTTGCCAACAAAGGTCCGTCTAGTCAAGGCTATGGTTTTTCCGGTAGTCATGTATGGAGGTGAGAGTTGGACTATAAGAAAGCTGAGAGCAGAAGAATTGCTGCTTTTGAACTGTGGTGTTGGAGAAGACTCTTGAGAGTCCCTTGGACTGCAAGAAAATCCAACCAGTCCATCCTAAAAGAGAGCAGTCCTGGGTGCTCATTGGAAGGATTGATGCTGAAGCTGAAAGTCCAATAATTTGGCCACCTCATGCGAAGAGTTGACTCACTGGCAAAGACCCTGATGCTGGGAGGGATTGGGGGCAGGGGGAGAAGGGGACGACAGAAGATGAGATGGCTGGATGGAGTCATCGACTCGATGGACATGAGTTTGTGTAAACTCCAGGAGTTGGTGATGGACAGGGAGGCTCGGTGTGCTGAGATTCATGCGGTCGCAGAGTCGGACACGACTGAGCGACTGAACTGATTGACTGACTACACCACATCACTTCAAGCTTTCCTCCACAGTCATCCTTTCCTCTGACTCTCTTCTGATTCCTTCCATTTGTAAGGACACTTGTGAGTATACTGACTCTCCCTGGATAATCTATGATAATCTCCTCATCTAAATGTCCTTGACCTAACTGAATCTGCAAAATCCCTTTTCCATGCATGAAAACATAATCAGGGGTTCCAGGGATTATAATCTGGGCTCCACTCATTGGAGACATTTCTTGGGAGATGCTCATCAAATTCAACATCTGATGGGTGCACATCATACAGACAGGACACTTGAACATTTCATTATATTCTTAACATCTTTAAAGCTACCTTTGAAACCAACAATAAAGTTAAGAAGATAATTAATTTTCAGAAATTTCCAATTTTTTACATGAAGTTATCTTTCATTTCAGTGTCTCAGTTGTGTCTGACTCTGTGTGACCCCATGAACCACAGCACACCAGGCCGCCCTGTCCATCACCATCTCCCGGAGATTACCCAAACTCATGTCCATTGAGTCAGTGATGCCAACCAACCATCTCATCCTCTGTCGTCCCCTTCTCCTCCTGCCCTCAATCTTTCCCAGGACCAGGGTCTTTTCCAATGAGTCAGTTCTTCGCATCAGGTGGCCAAAGTATTGGAGTTTCAGCTTCAACATCAGTCCTTGCAATGAACACCCAGAACTGATCTCCTTCAGGATGGACTGGTTGGATCTCCTTGCAGTCCAAGGGACTCTCAAGTGTCTTCTCCAACACCATAGTTCAAAAACATCAATTCTTCTGTACTCAGCTTTCTTTGTAGTCCAACTCTCACATCCATATATGACTACTGGAAAAACCATAGCCTTGACTAGACGGACCTTTGTTGACAAAGTAATGTCTCTGCTTTTTAATATGCTGTCTAGGTTGGTTATAACTTTCCTTCCAAGGAGTAAATATATAACCACTTAACTCACTGCTACCAAACTACTTTATTGTCTCTGCTGATATGAAGCAGAAGACAAAATTTAAAAATTATCTAGGGTATTTATCATTTTCAAAATGTATTTTTATTCTCTTCATTCACAAGATGCCTCTTCTAGACCCTATAAAAATATAAATAAGCAGTACTTATTAAATGGTTGAATCATACATTAATCACATATTAATAAGCACAGGGACTCCTGGAGTAAGCAGATTTTCAATAACTTGTGAAGATTTAAATAAATGTATCCATATAAATTATTTAATATAATAAAATTTTATAATAATATAATCAAATTTTAGGATTCCCCCCAGAAAACGAAAATTAAAGCATGGTTATCTCCTTTATTCAAAATCCCATCATCCTGCTACTTAATGAGATGACACCATAAGATAATAATTAACAGGAAATATGAGTCAGTTGTCAAGAACATGTGCTCAATATAGCTAACACCCACTACCACTAAGTCTCATCCCATCCAATGATGTGAGGATCTCAGCACAGCACACAACACACATTTTCTTCTCTAACTTCCAAGTCAGTGCTGAGGGATGCAGAGGAAGAGAAATAAGCACCCTGTTAGCAGTGATTCAAGGGACTCGGTTTCTGTTCAAAGTCAGAAGAGGACACTGCCCTGGCAGGAATGCTTCAGCAAAGGAAAAACACAGAGGCTGTTTTGTTTGTTTGTTTGTTTGTTTTAGAATTATGTTTTATTTGAAGGAATTTCTGAGGATGTAAACCCAGAAGACAGCCTCTCAGCTCTGAGGGACTGCTTGTAAGAGGTAAGGGAGGGTCCAGGGTAAATAGGAATTTTGCAAAAAATCTTCGCAACAAAAACCAGGTCCCTAGACTATTTGCCTTAAGTATTCCCCCTTGCAGTTAGGTATAATGGCTACTGACAAGTACATTTTCTGATGCCTGGGAGGTATTTAGTAGATAGGATGTAGCTTAGGCTTTTTGTTTGTTTGTTTTTCCCCAAAATCTACTCTCAGAGCCAAAATATGTGTCCTCAGAAAATTTGATTCTCTGCTCAGCCACCAGTATAACCCAGAATCAATTAAGTCCTCTAATAGACCAACAAGGAGGTTTTGACCAAGTACTCTGTGGTATCCATGCTCAGCAATAACCAATGGATAGACAAGCACCAGGAGTACAGAGAGAGCAAGCTGGTTTGCAGACACTGGGCATCTTCTTTTACAGAAATATAAATCAAATATTTTAAATATGCAAGGCCTCCTTGCTTCCAGGCATTTCTAGTAACAGATTCAACACGAAAAGGTATTGTATCATCTCAAAGAGATTTTCTACAGTTAGTTAAATTTACCTTGAATATCAAATTGTTTCCTATGCCTAATTTAAGTCAGCAACTCAGAATTACTTTTTAAATATTATCAGCTAACTAATATAACCTACCAAAATTAATAACATGGTGAAATTTTTTAAAAAAATGACAGTCTGGGTGTGGTAGGCATAATCATGGCCCCCTAAAGAAGTATATGGACTAAGTCCTGGCCCTGAGACTATGATACCTTCATGGCAGGAGAAACTTTGCAGATGTCACTGAGATGGGAAGATTATCCAGGTGGCCTCTGGTGTAATTCCAAAGATCCTTATAAGTGAAACAAGCATAAGGGGAAGAGAACAGGAGGAGAAGAAAATATGACAACCAAAGCCAAGGTCAGAATGATGAGATTGCTGACTTTGAAATTAGAAAGAGACCTTGAGCCGAGGAAGCCTCTGAAAACTGGAAAAGGCAAGGAACTAAACACTTCCCTAGAGTCTTCAGAAAGCCCTGTAGAGACTTTGGTTTTAACCACACAAGACTATTTCAGATGTCTGAACTTTAGAACTGTAAGGTAATACAGTGGTTGTTTTAAGACACTAAGATTGTAGTAATTTGTTCCAGCAACAATAGAGCTAATACAATGGGCAAACTATCCTTTTAGTAAATTATATTTTAACACAGCTCTAAGATTTCCCCACTGATTATATGCCACAAGGTCTATCTTTCTATTTCTCAGTGTTAAGTACTGTCTCATCTTTTCTAGTAGGAAGTCAGTTTGGCTGCTCACTGGGACCATAGGTGTGATCCATTTGGAAATCCTTAGGATCAGGTATTGCACTGGATCTTTTTTTTTTAATCTATTTTTTTTATTAGTTGGAGGCTAATTACTTCACAACATTTCAGTGGGTTTTGTCATACATTGACACGAATCAGCCATAGAGTTACACGTATTCCCCATCCCGATCCCCCCTCCCACCTCCCTCTCCACCCGACTCCTCTGGGTCCTCCCAGTGCACCAGGCCCGAGCACTTGACTCATGCATCCCACTTGGGCTGGTGATCTATTTCACCATAGATAATATACATGCTGTTCTTTCGAAACATCCCACCCTCACCTTCTCCCACAGAGTTCAAAAGTCTGTTTTGTACTTCTGTGTCTCTTTTTCTTTTTTGCATACAGGGCCATCATTACCATCTTTCTAAATTCCGTATATATGTGTTAGTATACTGTAATGTTCTTTATCTTTCTGGCTTACTTCACTCTGTATAATGGGCTCCAGTTTCATCCATCTCATTAGAACTGATTCAAATGAATTCTTTTTAACGGCTGAGTAATATTCCATGGTTGTATATGTACCACAGCTTCCTTATCCATTCATCTGCTGATGGGCATCTGGGTTGCTTCCATGTCCTGGCTATTATAAACAGTGCTGCGATGAACATTGGGGTGCACGTGTCTCTTTCAGATCTGGTTTCTTCAGTGTGTAAGCCCAGAAGTGGGATTGCTGGGTCATATGGCAGTTCTATTTCCAGTTTTTTAAGAAATCTCCACACTGTTTTCCATAGTGGCTGTACTAGTTTGCATTCCCACCAACAGTGTAAGAGGGTTCCCTTTTCTCCACACCCTCTCCAGCATTTATTGCTTGTAGACTTTTGGATAGCAGCCATCCTGACTGGCGTGTAATGGTACCTCATTGTGGTTTTGATTTGCATTTCTCTCATAATGAGTGATGTTGAGCATCTTTTCATGTGTTTGCTAGCCATCTGTATGTCTTCTTTGGAAAAATGTCTGTTTAGATCTTTGGCCCATTTTTTGATTGGGTCATTTATTTTTCTGAAATTGAGCTTCAGGAGTTGCTTGTATATTTTTGAGATTAATCCTTTATCTGTTTCTTCATTTGCTATTATTTTCTCCCAATCTGAGGGCTGTCTTTTCACCTTACTTATAGTTTCCTTTGTAGTGCAGAAGGTTTTAAGTTTCATTAGGTGCCATTTGTTTAGTTTTGCTTTTATTTCCAATATTCAGGGAGGTGGGTCATAGAGGATCTTGCTGAGATTTATGTCGGAGAGGGTTTTGCCTATGTTCTCCTCTAGATGTTTTATAGTTTCTGGTCTTACATTTAGATCTTTAATCCATTTTGAGTTTATTTTTGTGTATGGTGTTAGAAAGTGTTCTAGTTTCATTCTTTTACAAGTGGTTGACCAGTTTTCCCAGCACCACTTGTTAAAGAGGTTGTCTTTTTTCCATTGTATATCCTTGCCTCCTTTGTCAAAGATAAGGTGTCCATAGGTTCGTGGATTTATCTCTGGGCTTTCTATTCTGTTCCATTGATCTATATTTCTGTCTTTGTGCCAGTACCATACTATCTTGATGACTGTGGCTTTGTAGTAGAGTCTGAAGTCAGGCAGGTTGATTCCTCCAGTTCCATTCTTCTTTCTCAAGATTACTTTGGCTATTCGAGGTTTTTTGTATTTCCATACAAATGCACTGGATCTTAATGCTCCTCATTCAGCTTAGCAAACTGTCTGCTAAATTTCACTGGAAATGTAGCAAGCTCACTGAGTTCCATTGCAAAAACCAGCAGTATGCATGCTTGGTAAGCTGCTTCAGTCATGTCTGACTCTTTGTGACCCCCCATACTGTAGCCCACCAGGCTCCTCTGTCCATGGGATTCTCTAGGCAAGAATACTGGAGTGGATTGCCATTCCCTTCTTCAGGGGATCTACCTGACACACGGATCGAACCCGTGTCTCTTAAACATCTGCATTGGCAGGCAGTTTCTTTACTACTAGCAAGTGGGTAGCCATTCCTTTCTTTGGGATCTTTCTAACCCAGAGATCCAATCTGGATCTCCCACACTGCAGGTAGATTCTTTACTTTCTGAACCACCAGGGAAGCCCAAAAGATAGCAGTAGATGATATAAGCTCTCATGCAATTGCAACTGCATTATTCTCACCAAATACAGCTTGATGGATATGACAGTGTTACATGAAACACATTAATTACTGAAATTATATTTGTCAGAGCAATAAATATCTACCTTTGATGCTAGAGAATATATGATTTGAAGCAAAAACTTTAATACACCTTATGTTAATTATTTACAAGGATTCACAAACACTGTGCTCTAAATGAGCATATAAATATATACATGTAGTCGCATGGAGACATATATGCAGTGAGAGAGGTCTGTAGATTATAATGATTTGGGAGGATGCTTCTACACAACTAATAAGCCTTAAAATTTCATCTTCCATATGCGGTTCATTTTGGAGAGCTATCACTTCCATTGAAATGACTTTTCTTTTGTCTATCCCTCCTGCAATATTATAAAATGCTCAAAGACAAAGGCCACATTTTATTTGTCTTATTTGTCATGGCACTATATATCATAATGGCTATTAGATGGTCAATAAACTAGTGGATGAAGTTACAGAACTTCCATAATATAAATGCCTAGGCAGTAAATCAAGAAGATGCTAAGGACAGAGAATTATTTAATCTGCTAGTGGTTTTAAAAAAGGTCTCAATCCCATAGTTCACTTGTCAACAAGTGAGCATCAAGAGAGACAGGTTGTCCACAGTTTCAGATCTAATTTTTGCCTTTTGTTCCCAGTTAAGGCAGTCTTTCTGTTGCTTACTTAAACTGATTTCTCCTAAATAAAAATGACTCAAGGACTAACTATTATGTGTGATTCTGTAGGCACACACATAATATACATAATCTTTGTGTGTATACAGGTGTATACATACACACACACACACACACACACACATATATATACACCTATAATGTGTGTGTGTGTGTGTCTGTTTGTGTGTGTGTATAATTATATACATCCTGGGAATCCCTAATGTCTTCATTGCATCACACCCTGTAGTTTAGTTTCCAGCATCCAACCATTTGACTGGTTTTTCACAACGTTCCTCTCAAAGTTTATATTTATTAGCTTGTCATACTTCTTGACCTATATACCTATTTCTTTTAGTAGTCAAAATGTTTCTAATCTGTTTTAAGAATTCTTTCAAGTCATCATAGCCTCTAACAAAAACATAAGATCACAGTGCCCATTTTATTCTGCAAGTAGAATTCCATAATACATTCTCAGGATGTGGCACCAGTAATTCTTCTCTCTTTCTAGAATCCTTTCAGAGACAAAATTCATTACTTGTGTAGGTTTAGGTTATACATCTCACGGCCACAGAAGCACTGTTCATATCACAGTCCTCAGAGACTGGCATACTATTTATTGCCACAATTAGTGAATGGTGACTAAGCATCTTAAAGAATGGACAACTAATCCCACGATGCACAAAGGTGGCATGCTGGCTAGTGGGTGCTGCTTATAATCTGATCATCACTGACTCAGAAAGGGCAAACTTCAGCCTTCAAGCCTGATGTAAAAACAGAAACCAAAGTTGCTTTAGTGAGGTAAAAACTTAGCTGAACAAGATATAGGCATCGATTGTTTTCAGTCATTGTACAATGGACAGAAGAAACAGGGAACCTTGAGAGAAAGGAAACAAGTTAGCACATGAGGACCCATTTTCTGCTTGGTTGCGTTATTGAATCATGGGCACCGGAAGAGGGAGTCCAAGCAAATCCTCCAGGTCTTGCTGAGTTGAGGATACAGAAACCATGGAGGAGCATGCTGAGATTGCACAGCAAAGTTGCAGACAAATAGTACAAGGGGAAAAAGCTTCAGAAACGTGCTTGGGGTACTCTTGCATTTTTGCTGAGAACTAATCAGTCTATGTATAGAGTTCAAGTTCGTGAGGCTGAACAAAGGATAGTCCATAACTTGTAAGCTGAACAATCCCAGAGATAAGAGAAAGTAGAAAGACATTTGATCAGGCCACTGAGGGTCCCTGGTGATAATCCACGGGGTCATGCATTAGTACTAGAGCTAAACTCTATCTGGAGTGAAGCCTACTCTAGGCCAACCATAACAAATCTTAACAAGAGGCCTTAAAGAGATCAAGCAGATCTGCTAGTAGCTTAAACTGCTGCCAGATGAAAGGACAGACTCTTTCAAGGAAAACAACAGTGCAGACATGACTCCAACATAAAAGTACTGAGCATGGCAAGAAGCAAGACAACATGAGCCACAATCAGGAGTAAATCAGACAACTGAAACAAATTCAGAAACGAGAAGGGTTTTCTCTGGGAACTCAGGAAAAAGGATGTTATTGGAGCTCTTATACCAATATTTAACTATTTTGATATTGAACATAATAAACTAGCAAGCAATAAAAAGCAAAGTGCAAAAGACTCTCCTTAGTATACAATAAGAAAAAATAGGATTTAAGAAATATGTATGCACGATCTTCTGTGCAAAAGATATCAATATGCAGGAAACATAATTTTGAAACCTTTGAGACAGTTCACCCTCAGAGCCCAGCTGGAAATGAAACATGACAGAAGAGGAAGAAATGACACTTTGTTGAGTATATTTTGAGCTATGACTCTTAGAATGGTGATAATGTTTCCCATAATCTCAAGCGATTAAAACCTGTCAGAATACGGTATATACAAAATAAAATTCAAAAGGTAACAAACTTAACTCTATTACAAAATGATAAATATAATCACATTGATTAGACTGGGGCAGAAAAGAACCAGCCAAAGAAGTCTTAAACACACACACAAATTGACTGTATCTGTAAGGCTAAAGACAAAAAAGAACTGTGTGAACAATATTAGACTCCAGTTTGTAAATGTGCTTTTCACAAGGTTATGAGTTTGTAGATATGAAATTACTTTGTGTGTGTGCTAGGATTGAGCAAAAAGTAAATATATGGTGGATAATGAAAGCCTGGGCATCTACTGTCAGAAAATAGTTATTGATACAAATGAGGGAAAAGGGAAGGCTAGAATGAATGCTGTAGTGTTAGACTAGGGGGAAAAGCATATGGTATGTTTTTAGTACTCAGACAAGTAGATAAATGTAGAAACATAGATGTATATGAGTGTATGAGTTGATATACATATATATTTCCTACCTCCTCCAGCAAAAGGGCCTAGAAGCAATACCACTGAAGTAACAATGAGAATATTGTTCCTAATTAAAGGAGTCAAGATCCTTGGAGAAACATTTGGCATCAGGATCGGGAAAGGAAAATGTAAGATGAGTCGGGGATATTTTGATGCCAGAAAGTAAGAAAGTGCTCCCAGAATGATGATGGAGATATTTGAAGAAGACACAGAACCCAACCCGAAGGAGCTCTCATAGCAAAATCTGGGAAATTTTGAGCTGTAAAATAATAAAGATAGTTAGATTTATAACCTCGAGAAGAAGATAAGATATCCACGAGTCCATACTAATCTAAATAATTGAATATGTCAACAAAAAAGGGGAAGAATCACAAGGGCCAGCTCTTTCTTACAGTAAAACTTTCATCACTGAATATAGAAGGAGTAAAGAAAATAGAAAATCATTCATTTTCAGTAATAATCATCACAAGGCAGAACCTTTGAGAAATATTAAAATCAGTGTGACACAGGCACATTGAGAAGCTGTCTGCACAGTGTGAGGCATCTCCCACAATATGCGTCATTATGAAATGGCACACTTACAGTGGAGGTGCCGCCTTAGCCAAGTGATCACATTGAATGCTACTCGTCACAAGATACATCAAAGACATGGAGTTTCTTATATGATGCGTTGAGCAGGACATAACATCCATTCTGTGGTGTTTTTTACCAAAAAAATATTTAATTTTAATGTAATTGTGAGAAAACGCCAGAAGAATTAAAGTTGAGAGATATTCTACAAAAATAAATGACCTGCCCAATTTTGGTACTCTTTTTTTTTTTTTCATTTTTCAAATGTCTGAATAAGACTAAGGAACTGTCAGAAGACATGGTGACATGACAACTAAATGAAATGAGACAACCTAATTTATATTATGGACCAGAAAAAGGACATTAGTAGGATATATAGAAGAATACTCTATCATTTGGCAGGATGCAAAGTGTTGCAGAATAACCCATGAGTCAAAGGAAAAAGAAAAGCACAAGGGAAATTGGAAAATAGCTTTAGAAAATGAAAATATAATAAAAATTGTGTGGTGCAGCTAAAATATTTCTTACGGGAAAATGTATAGATTTAATATTCTTATATTGAACATATAGAATCTATTATCTTAAGATAATAGATTAAGGTTCTACCTTAAGAAGCTAAAAAATGAAGCATAAAGTAAACCCAAATTAAGTATAAGAAAGAACATTTTAAAAGATAAGAGCATCCTTGGTGGCTCAGATCATAGAGAAAATTAACAGAAACATAAATCGGTAATTTGAAGGAAAAAAATGAATCTGAAAAATGTCTGGCTAGATTTATCAAGAAGAAAATGGAAAAGTCACAGATTTTAGCTATCAGGAATGAAACAGAAAGAATATAACTACAGAACCTACAGACATTAATCTGATAATAGGGATGTTATGAAATCTTTAGGCAAGTACATTTGGCAGACTAGATGACATGCCAAATTCTTTGTAAAACCCGAGTTTTTAACTACTAAGAATATTTGAATTTTACTTTAAAAGTTCCCTACAAATAAAATTCTAGACTACATAATTTCTCTGATGAATTCTGCTCAACTTTAAGGAAGTAGAGCAATAATCCCAAACAAAATGTTTTGGAAAATAGAAGTGAAAGAAACACTTCCTAACTGATGTTACAGGGCCAGTATTACTCTGTTAAACCAAGACAAAGACATTTATAAGCAATCAAACTGCAGACTAATATCCTTTATAAACATAGATCAAAACTCCCTTAAAACATAATAACAAATTGAGCTTGAGAATATGTAAAATGAGCAACTGGAGTTTCTAATAGAATTGCAAGGTTGAATAATAGCTCATAAAAATCAATTTTGTTCACCTTATTCATTATTTGAACAGAAAAATTATATGATCAGTTCAACAGATGTAAGAAAAAATTAAAACACTTAAACACTCAATATGTTAAAATTATCTAGCTAAAAATAGAAAGTAAGTTCCTCAGCCTAATAGAGAGCATGTCTAAAAACCCTGTGCCAAGCATTTAGTGCTGAAAGAATTGATTTCCCCCTGAAATTGGAGATAAGGCAAGGATGTTCTTATCACTTATTTGACTAAAGGCCTTGAGCAGTAAGACTAGACAAAAAATAGAAAATGTATCGACTATACAGGAAAGAGCGGTAAAACTATATCTACTACAATATAGAGGAATAAACTAGTGATATGTCCAACAGTATGAATGAATCTCAAAAACTTTCTAATTACAAAACGCTAAGCACAAAACAGTCCAGTCTATTTATATGAAAGTTCCTAAGAGACAAATCTACTTCAGAGTAACAGAATGGTGTTGGAGATAGGAAAGATAACTGGGAAGGGGTATAAGGGAAAGTTTTGGAGTGAAGGAAATAACATCCTGTTTGTGCCAGGAGCTACCTGGATAATTACATCTGTCAAAATTCACCAAGCTATACATTTAAAACAGTAATATTTATTTTATGTAAATTACATTTCAATAGAGTTGATTTTTTTTTAAAGTGTTTCCCAGGGTGACCAAAATAGGGAGATAAAGAAGAAAAGTGTTTTGAGATAGCTACTAGGAGCTTGCTTTTTGCAGCAACTCTGCTTTCCAGCAGGCTGTGGTCTTTAAGGATACTGTCTGCCCCGAGTGTGCTGCCAGCGCTTCAGCACCAAAGGCTTCTGCCTCCTTGGAGGCAGGAGTGGGTAGAGTATCCTGGGGAGGGTAGAGGTATATTAGGGCTCCAAATGTACATTCTCTTTCCAAAGTAAGTTTATTAAGCCAACAAAAACAAACCAGAAAGCTAAGTAAGTCCAAAGCATCTTCTCATACAATTTTGTAACGAATTAAGTGAAAATTTCAACCAGTGAAATTTGGCTTATATAGTTCTTCCCCTAACAGGATTAACTTTTGGATTGCGGGCCAAACCTCGTATCACTTGTTTCCTCTTTTCTCTCCTTCCTGCTGTCTTTCCTTCTTCCCTTCCCTGTCTTCCTTTCTCATCTTCTTCCTTCTTTGCTTCCTTCCTCTCCTCCTCTTTCTTCCTTATTCTTTTTCTTCATGGTTTTGTTTGCCATACATTAGGAAAAATAGAACTGGGCTGGAAAGTTTTAAGAAGGGGTTCCTGGCAGGCTCATTCTTGCCCCCACGTGATCCCTGTAGTTGGCACTATTTCCTCACTGGCACTTTCGTACTTGAGTAATTAATGTTTGAAGGAAAAGCCTGATCTGTTTTTGTCATGGACTATGTTCCAAGGTATTTTACTGGAAACATAGCAGGACTGCTATAGTGTGTAAAACATTAGGAATCTAAAACTATTCCTTTCCCAATTTTGCCCTAGTAGCAACTATGCACCCTGATTAAATTATGACTCTTATTTGAAATACTAATGTGCATAACTAAGAAATAGGATGCCTAATGATTGTCATTCTGATCTCAAAAAGTTACTGAATATGAGAGAAGTGATCAAGGGAAGCTTTGTGAAATGCTCAGAAGCATACAATGAAACCAGATTCATCATCCTGCCATTTAGAATTTTAATGTTTCAACTGTTTTTAATACTGTTTAATATAAAAATTAACCTATTTAGAATCTATGGAATATGATTACTTTGTTTAAGAAGAAATTATAAGTCATCTGTGAAGTGTTCAGTTACACTGTATGTGTATCCCCTAAATTTATACATTAAAGTCCTAAATCCCATGGTGATGATATCTGAATGTATGGACATAGGCAGGGAAATAGGTTAGGATGAGATCATGGGGGATGGGGTAAGACCCTCATGGTGGAATTAGTGTCCTTATAAGAAGAGCTCTCTCTTTCCTCCATGTGAAGACACAGTGAGAAAGTAGCCATCTGCAGTCCAGAGAGACTTCTCACCAGACACCTACCCTTCCAGTACCCTCAGCTCAGACTTCCAGCCTCCAGAACTGTGAGAAATATATTTCTGTTGTTTAATCCACCCAGTCTATGGTGTTTTAACAGTTTGAGTGGACGAATATAAGTGGTGAGAGAGACCATCATTTCCTTTTGACCTTAAATATGAATATATAAAACTAAATTTTTATATAATTTTATATAATTACATGAATATGTATGTAATGACGTTATACATATCTTTTGACAAAATCATGCTTATATTATAAACAATTTTGCCTCTGATTTTAACAACCAACACAATATAGATGTTTTCTCGTGTTAATAAATATTGCCTGATATTCTCTTTCACTGTTTGCATGACATATCATCATAAAGATTGTCAGGTTCTTTTAAGCCATGCTTTTGGCTATCTAGATTATATCTGACTTTCCATTACTATATGGTATTATGTTATGAATCAACTTAGTAGTTAAGTTTTTGTCTAAACATGTGATTGTTTCCTCACACTAGAATATCAGAGTTGATTCACTTTTAAAATTATCACAGCACATACCAAATACATATCAAAAATATTATACTTATTTGTACTTCAAACAATTAGTTAATAAACGTGACTATCTCACTGAATTTTACAATGTCTAGTTCCCTGCAGCTGAATGTCAAAGGAGAGAGTACATAAATGTCCCATCGGCCCTGAGCACCATCCACACTTACTTTTCCTGTCTCATTCCACCCTCAACAGTACCCAGTACTATTCCTCAATTTTCATTACTAAGAGGATGAGTGAAAACTGTGTGCTCTTTTTTTTGTACTATTATTACAAATGAAGGCACAGGTAAGAGTGAAAAGTCATTCCTATGTTTATGTTTAGATTTCTTCCTCTATAATTTTTTATAAATTTTAATCAATTTTCATTTCTTAAGAGTTTTAAAATTGCCACTTGAAATGTTAAAAGTCTTTTGCAGAGAAATGATTAATGTTATTATTAAAACTAGGCAAAACATTCACAAATTTATAGCAGATGAATAATAAATATTATTAATCTACAGAGTTTTGTGAATAGCTTTTCCCAATTTGTCACTTTAACTTTTAGCTTTTTCTTGTACACAAGTTACAACCAGGTGTTTTTGTAAGGTGGAGTTCAACTTACCTGTGACTGTGACTTCTTTTCTGCCCAGAAGAGAGAGCAGAAACTATACCTCAATTCTAGGGTACCACTGTCATTTTTGTTTCCTCTACATCTTTCTGCCATCACACTGTGAACAAGTGAAGTAAACATTGAGGCTCCAAACTCACTTAAAACTATATAGATCATTTTAAACAATTAAACAAGGAGATTCGTTAAGGAGGGTAAATGATCAGAAAGTAAGTGTTTGCCAGAGGAGACAAATGGGAAAGGAAGCACAAAAAAGAACAACTAAAACACTGTCATCATTTTGGGGGCACAATTAAATCTGAAAATTAGCAAGACAGCTAGAACTTAACTTACATTTTGGAAGTTTATAATGATAAGTAAAAAACTGATCGACAGTCTGTGGTGTGACATAGTTTCTTCTCTGGTGTCTTCAATGCCTGTAGTTTCATATTTGAGTGATAAAAGGTTGGAAATTATAGTGCTACTACTGGTATTTGTTAATGAACCTTTAAATTGGCCATCACTGTTATAACCTGTTTATGTTGGCTTGGCTGTGGTGGCTCTTTTATTGAAATAGATAACACAATTAATTTACTTCAATCTTCTAAAATATTTGGATTTTATCCAAAGAAAATGACTGTCAGAAATAATGCCAGATTTGGGACCAGCAACAGGAAAACTCTACACATATCACCAACCAAAAGTGCCAGTTGTAAAAGGAGGGGGAAATTGTTGTAAGGGAGAAAGTGAAAGTCGCTCAGCCCTGTTCGATTCTCTGTGGCCCACCATGGACTGCTGGAGTGGGTAGACTTTCCCTTCCCCAGGGGATCTTATCTTCCCAACCCAGGGATTGAACCCAGGTCTCCTGCATTGCAGGCAGATTCTTTGCCAACTGAGCTATCAGGTGAGGGAGGGGGCACATGCATATCACTCACATGGCTAAGAGAAAAAGAAATCAAATTAATACAAAATTGGTGTCAGACCTAATGAACAACACAGGTTGCTTCCACCACTATGTCAATCTTTGGTCTTGTGAGGGGTTGATGATGTTTTTCAGAAAAATCTTTTTTTCACTTTGTGCCTACTCAAATGTCATACCATACTGACCACTGTATAAGAAGCACGTTTTTCATATAAAAAGGTTATGGTGCATTGCAACCACTAGATACATCCTAGACTTAACAGTAAAAAGCAAACATTCTCATAGACTATGAGACATAAAGCAAAATTATATTTCCCATGCCCGAAAGATTTTGAATTTGAGATGCTTTCTGATAATTTTCATTTTCAAAAACTACTGTCAGTTTTAGCCGTTGACTTTTTGCCGTTAACTTCTAAGTAAGAAGGTGAAGCAAAGGTGGTGTTGACTTAGTTTAGAACAGGGCTTAATAAAATGTCATATATTTGCCACTGTTTGCCCTGATAGCTGAATGTTTGTTTTCAAGGTTAATCAAAATAGAAAATAACTTTTTACAAAGACATCAGAATAAAAGAAAGTAAACCTAGTTCTCATTGTTTTATATAAAAGACATTGTTTTATCTTCTGATATGAAGCATAAAATGTAGAGAGCCAAAACTTTTTAAGGATTAAATTTTTATTTTCGCTTTTATATACATATCTCCATGTATATATATTGAATTATTTGATACTTTATCTTCTTTGAAGGTGAATTGATTTTGATTGCTTAAAGTCTAGTTTCTCTATCAATTTCTTAAAGAGGAGAAAGTCTCTATCAAAATCTTTATTTTTCCAATTATCTGTTTCTTTAATCCTGTTCATTTTTGCTTCATATTTTTAAACTTTATTCTTAAGCACATAGTTATGATAATTTTGTCTTCCTAATGAAATGAGTTATCATTGTGAAATCTCTATTTTTAGGAATACAATTTGTGTTAAGGTCAGTTTTATCTATTATTAACACTGCCACTACAGTCTTCTTTTCCTACTCTTGGCGTGCTAAATGTATTTCTCCTCATTAGCCATTTACTAAGTAAATCTCTTATTAACAGAGCTGTGCTTATCTTAGAATTGCAGCACTTTTCTATGTATTATTACTTAAACTGTATCTGTTATATGACTTATTGTTGGGTCTTTTATCCATTTGGACAGTTTTTAATTTGGGTGTTTAGTTTCTTAGTGTTTAATATAATTATTGATATGATTCAATTTAGATCTGCCATGCAGTTTTTTCATTTATTCCCCTTTTTTTGTTACTCTGTTCCCCCTTTTCTCATTTGTTTCTGATTTTTGAATACGTATAAAATTTTATTTTACCTACTATCTTAATAACTATAGTTTTTTCCCTTTCTTTTTTTCTTAACTTGATGGATTACAGTGCACATATTTAGTTTTTTCCTAACCAACATAGAGTTAAAATTGCACCACTTCATGTAAATTGTAGACACAGTACAACTACATATATAAATTAGCCTAAACAGATTATAAATTCAATGAACTCCATTTTTTACCGTAAAAGTATATAAAGAGAAATACAGTTTTCCATTTACCCTTATTTTTACCATTTCTTTCTGAGGATCCAATTTGAATTTGGTATCATTTCTTCAGCCTGAATGAATCATTTTAGCTTGATTTAGCATTTCTTAAGATGTCAGTCTGCTGTTATTTTTTATTCACATATTTCAAACTTCTCTTACTGAATTTAGAATTATTATAGCTTCTTGATAAATTGGCCTCTTTATTAATATATAACGTCTCTCTTGGTCCTGGCATTTTTCCTTGTTCTGAGGTCAACTTGGTTTGATACAATATGAGCACTCCAGCTTTCATCTAAGTGGTGTTTTCATATTATAACTTTTTCCATTCTTTAACATTTATATTTTAATACTTAAAGTGGGTTTCCTGTAGACAACATGTATATATAGGTTTTGGTTTTCATCCAATCTGACAATATTGACTTTTAATTGAGGTATTTGGGCCAGTGTTATCCAATGAAAATAAAATGTGAGCCACAAATATTAGTCACATGTATGTAATTTTTAAAAAATTTAGTAGACACACCAAAAAGGGTTAAAATACTCTTTCAATACTTTGCTTTATTTATTCAAATATATCCAAATATATTCTCATTTAAACAATCAATATAAAAATATATTACTGAGTATTTTACATTAGATTAACTCATACTAAGTTTTTGATAGCCAATGCATGTTTTATACTCATACCACATTTCAATTTGGCCTAAACATATATGTCCCTAATACCTAAATGTGACTTTGGTATTGGATGACACAATATATTCAGTGTGGCTATCAATAAGACTGAAGTTAAAGCTATTTTCTATTTGTTCCATCTCATCTTTCTCTTATTAAATATTTCTGCATTTTTATATTAATGATGTTATGAGATTAATTATATGATTCTATTGTATCTTTACTCTTAGTTAGCTCACATTGTTCCTTTTTCTTATTAGTAATTGCTTTAGAGTTTACCATATTCATCTTTAACTTATCACAGTCTAAATTAAGATTATGTTATTATCACTTCAAATACAGTATAAAAATCTTATAAGAGTGTAACTCCATATTCACTTTTCCTCTTTGGTTGTATTGTTGTCATAAGTTTTATTTCTGCTAATTCTATAAACGAAACCATGCATTATTACTTCTTAATAATAAATGTCAAGTATATTTGTTAATAATGACAAGGAAATGATCTGCTAAAGTGAGAACATATATCTTCTTTAAATATTTGAATGTTTATTTAAATATTTTGGAGAAGGAAATGGTAACCCTCTCCAGTATTCTTGCCTGGAGAATCTCCATCGACAGAGGAGCCTGCCAGGCTGCAGACCATGGGGTTGCAGAGTCAGACATGACTTAGCAACTGAACAACATTCAAATATTTACCATTTCCAGCATTCTCACTCTTTTTGCAGATTCAAATATACGTTTGGTACCAATTAACTTCTGTTTGAATATTTTCCTTAAGTATTACTTTTAGTAGGAATCTTCTTAATTCTCACAATTTTTTTTTTTTTTGGTCTGAAACATATTTTTGCCTGTAAGTTTGAAGAATATTGTGATACATGCAATAATTCTAGGTCAAGAAATATTTTTCATTTAGCATCTTAAAGATCTTATGCCATTGTCTTCTGGTTTTATAGTTTCTGAAGTCTGCTTTCATTTTGATGTATATTTTTCTCTTTGTCATGTGTCTTTTTTCTCTACCTTCTTTTAAGATTTTCTTAGTGTCTCTGGTTTTCAGTGATTTTATTATAAACCTTAGTGTTGGTTTCATTACCACTATTGTGCTTTTGTTATTATTTAAATTATTGAATTTATGTGTCTGTCAGTCATCAAATTTATAAACTTTTCATGACTATTTCATCACATTTCTTTCCTGCCTCATTATTTTTTCTTCTTCTAGGACTCCAGTTACTAATGTGTTATAATACTTGATAATATCCCTCGAATAGTGAAATTTATTTTCATCTTTTTTTATGACTTTTTAACATACTTTTCATTAGCATGCCTTTAAATGTAATGAGGTTTCCTGTGACTTATATACTTATAATAACATTCAGTGTATTTTTTTAAGTATATGTTGTACTTTTAATCTTTAGAAAATCTATCTGAATTTTGTTTACAACTTCATTATGATTATTGTGTCTAAGATCTCATCATGTTCAGGTTTTCTTTTATATCCTTTATAGAGAAGTTCTAATGTTTATCTCAGCTACCTTTTAAATTAGCACACTATATAGAGTCAGTAAGTTTCTAGAAAAAAGTGAGCAGAAAGTACAAAAATTCCAATGTATACTTAATTTCCCCTAAACTAGACAGTTTTCCCCATGTTTAGTATCTCAGAGTAGTGTGGCAAATTTTTTGCAGTTGATAAGCCTATACATATACATTATCATTAGCTAAAGTGTACAGATTACAGTAGCCTTCATTCAGTAGCCTTCATTCTTTGTGTGTATATTTCTATGGGTTTTGACAAGTGCATAATGTCAGGTCTCCACCATTACAGTGTAACATACAGATAGCTTCCCAGGCCTTTGTGCCACCTGCTCATCCCTCACTCCCAGCACCCTAATCCCTGGCAACCACTGGTCACTATTTTTCTTAGTTAATTTGACTAGAGGTTCATCAACTTCATTGATACTTTCCAAGAGCTAGCTTTTGGTTTTGCCACCTTTATTGATTTCTGTTTTAAATTTCACTGATTTCTACCCTAATTTTTTATTATTCGTTTGTTCTTACTTTGCATTTAATTTGCTATTTTTCTAGTTTTCTCACCTTGGGTGACACAGAAATGAAGAGGTGTTTCTGAAGTTGGTTATTTCCCTTTCCCCACATCAAAGGTAAAATGGGGCTGGAGTTTGATATTTCCCTTCTCCTAAGTCAGATAGGCTTTATTAAAATACAAGTCAGTCAGATTTTGGTAAAATAGTAACTTTAGAGGGTATTCTTTGTTAAGGATAATAGGATGCTTTTGGAATATTTCAGAATGCTGCATTCTTCTCACACTGTGGGAATCATGAGGACATCTCTCTCTAATGTTCATCCTCAAAAGCTAGTGGGACTATTGGGGGTAAAACTCTCATAAGCATGAGACAGCTTGTATGACTGGCCTGCCTGGAGTCTCTTAACATTCAAGCTTATCCAAACAGAACTTCCAACAATTCAGCAGTTGCTGTTTAAGTATTTCTAACAGACTTCTGCTCTTAGACTTTTGCTCCTAGTGAAGAAAACACTTTGACTTGCAGTATATGAATCTGTCTCCAGTTGGGGCAGTAGTTTGCCCTGTGACCTTCAATTCTCTGATGTATATCATATATCTAAAAATGATTGCTGATTTTTACTTTGTTCATCTTTTTCTGAAAATGAAGTGAAATTTCTAAGATTTCTATACTGTAGACCATAAACTGGAAGTTGTCCCAGCTTTCCAAACTCTTCATTTGTTAATTCCTTTATGTGCTATTTCTGCATTTATTTCTATCAAATTATATTTCTCCTGATTAAAATCTGTATTTTTCTGTTCCTTTGATTGCCTAGTAATTTTTGACTAGATGCTGGACACTGTGTATTTCATATTGTACAATAAAGGACTTTTTTTTTTTTTAATATACCTTTAAAGAGCACTGTATTTTCACCAGGCAGACAGTTAGGTTACATGTGGGTCATATTAATTTTTCAAAACTTTCTTTTTAACTTTTTAAACATGTTAAAAAAGGTTAAAAAGGAAAGTGGCTTCCCTGGTAGCTCAGGCAGTAAAGAACTGCTTGCAATGGGGGAGACCTAAGATTGATCCCTGGGTTGGGAAGATCATCCCCTGGAGGAGGGCATGGCAACCCACTCCAGTATTCTTGTCTGCAGAATCCCATGGACTGGTAGGCTACAGTCCATAGGGTTGCAAAGAGCTGGACACGACTGAAGCAATGAAGCAGGCACACACAGAGACTTTTAAGGCTAACTTACTTTCACTTGCTTTCACTGCTAAGACCTGATGTATCATGAGGTCTTTCCACTTTGACTTCAAGAACAGAAATTACTTCCATCTTATGTGAACTCAAAAAACTTTCACTCCTGACCTTTCCCAGGTTCTTTCTCTAATTTCAGAGTTTCCCCTAATGTTTGTGTAGATCAGTACTTAACCAAAGACTCAAGGTGACCCTTCTGCAATTTTCCAAAACTTTCTCATTATGCAGCCCCCTCCACTCTCATATTCTGCCCCACATTCACTGTTCATTCCACTTCAGCCTTCCAGAGCTTTTATCTCTGCTTCCTTTACCCTGATTACCTGGCTCCACTTGGGATCCCCATCCCTGTGCTGTCCTTCCAATCATTAAGCTGTAATGTTGATACAACCACATCATGTGCCTCTGCTCTTAGAGATTATCACTCTTCTAAGGGATTCTGGCCCACAGGAGTAGATTTAATGGTCACCTGAGTTAAATTCACCCATTCCAGTCCATTTTAGTTCACTGATTCCTGAAGTATTGATGTTCACTCTTGCCATCTCCTGTTTCACCACTTCCAACTTGCCTTGATTCATGGACCTAACATTCCAGGTTCCTATACAATATTGCTCTTACAGCCTCAGACCTTTCTTTCATCACCAGTCCCATCCACAACTGGGTGTTGTTTTTGCTTTGGCTGCATCCCTTCATCCTTTTTGGAGATATAGCTCCACCGATCAGCAGTAGCATACTGGGCACCTACCAACCTGGGGAGTTAATCTTTCAGTGTCCTGTCTTTCTGCCTTTTCAGTTATCATATACAAAACAGGGCTTCCTCGTGGCTCAGTGGTAAAGAATCCACCTGCCAATGCAGGCGATGGAGATTTGATCCTTGGGTCAGGAAGGTTCCATGGAGAAGGAAATGGCAACCCACTCCAGTATTCTTGTCTGGGAAATCTCATGTATAGAGGAGCCTGGTGGGCTAACGTCCATTGGGTCGCTAAGAGTTGGACACAACTGACAGATTAAATGACAACAACAACAATATACAAGACAACTGAGGAGAAGTGTCATTAAATCAACACTTCCCCCTAATGCGTAGTAAACTATCTAAAAATGGATACATATTGTCTTTAATAATTTTAGTTCAGTGATGAGAACTATTTTTTAATGATCGATACATAGGTCTATATTGTTAGAATGGAGATAGGCGAATTTGCATCATGAACCCACAGACCTTCTTGGGTTGAAAAATGAAAGTGTTAGTTGCTCAGTCATGTCCCACTCTTTGCGTTCCCATGGACTGTAGCCTGGCAGGCTCCTGTGTCCATAGAATTCTGCAGGCAAAAACATTGGAGTGGGTTGTGACATAACCAAATCCAGTTTGCCTTGGATGATTTATAGTGTACTCAAATATCCATGCTCAAATTTCAGCATCATGGAAAAATAACAAAGCCAGTGAAAGAAAATTTACTAAAGGTAGAAGGAAACCATAATACAGTTGGGAAGATGTCCAATGTATCAGTTGATATCCAATGTATCAGTGATGGCAGTGCATCACAGGATACAACAAAGACGCGACAGTGAGCTTAAACTTTAGATATAGGAAACTGAAATTTACTCCAGTTTATAATTCCTCAGAGTAGAATCCCAACCTGGAGAAAAGCTTTGTGAGAAATCTCAAAGAGCTGTATCACTATAGGCAGAATTAAGGACAAGTTTAATAACTTACTTTTAGTTGTGTTGTCAATGGGTTTTGATACAGGGAAGACTGGGAGGACAAATAACTCTCCTGTTCAAGGATTCACTGCACATCTGCATAAGGCAGCATTCTGTAATTAAAAAAAAAAGTTGATAAGCAATTTCAGACTCAGATTCAGCTAAGACTTGAAATGGACAGTCTTCCATATTTGATTCAGAGCAGCCTTCTTTCTTAAGCTCATCTTTTTTTCATTTATAAATCTATAGAAAATAAAATAAATGAAATAAAAACATTCACTACTTAACTAACATTGTCTATTTGGTTGAGTGGGGTTATCATCTCACATATTTCTATTTCCCTAGGCTTTGTGTCCTTATCTTGAGTAATATCTTTGTCACACATTTCTAGCGTATCAAGCATAAGATCTGCAAACCAACATTTTTAGAGAAATATAAGCAATTTACCAGAATTCACAGTCAGTTACCAAACTCTGTATGTCTGGTTTGTGTAGTATTAATGAATTTACACTCTCTTTGGCTTATATAAAACTGAGAATGAGGATGAACGATATTGCATATATTAATAACCAAACATTAAAACAAAATAGACTTATTGCAGATCAAGACTGCCTCCTCCCCTCAGCCTACGATAGCAGATGCAGTTTCTATATAGAGAACATAGTTTTAAAATCTTATCTCAAATGTCCAAGTCTAACTCTTGAGAAAGATAGGTTTGGCACTAAGAGTAATAGCATTTTTTTAGCATCCAATATCTTGTCTCATCAATTATTTTAGTAAAGTTTGCTCTGCAACTGTATTCTCTTCATTCCCAAAATGTCACTGGCAGACTGTAATACAGTTCCTGAACCTTGATTCAAAGCTGGGCAGAAATCTCATGAAAGCTATTTTTTTCCCCCTATAATGTGTAACATGTGGGTTTCTTGGCTTACAAAGAGACTTCAAGAAGGCATGATTCTTTAATAATATACCATAGAGAAAATGTTACTTAAAGTAAGCTTTAAGATAAAAATAATCTAATTATGTAATTATGGATAGAGAAAGAGCTCTCTGTGGTTAGCCTGGATCCAACTATGATAATATGATTTTCATGAAATTGGCACAGTTGACAACTGAGACTGCAGATGTTAGATTGCTCATCATTGGTGGGCTTTCTGTAAGATTTTAATCATGAACAGGCAATGACTACATCAAATACCACTTAAGTTTGAAATCAAACAGACTGTTTCCTATATTAAGTACAATTTAAGGAAACATCACCTTTGATTCATATGTAAATATCTGGCAAAAATCCTTAAGCTACTTGTTGACCCATTTTTCATCTTTGGTAGATGGGAGCATAGTTTGCCAATATAAGAAGCTACTGAATCGCATTGACTTAGGGATCCAATCCAAATCCAGAAGATACTTTAGTTTTTGATATTGTTTACATTTAGCAAAGCACAATTCCCAGTTTCTACCAGGAAAAAAAAAAGGACTTACAGCCCTCTCTATAACAAAGAAACATAAACTACTCAAAACATTTAGGGAGCCAAAAAAGAGGGGAAAAAAAGCCTTCGAATTTCTTTTTGGTGCATGAAGTATACATAACTTTAAAACTTAAGGATTTAACTTTCCTAAATATATGCTTGGATTTAAAGATCACAGGGGGAAATGTGGTCAAAAAATAAGTTTGAGGTTTTATTTCAACTATATTATTTATAAAATAATTCATGAAGACTGATGATTTCAAAACAGAGCCGTGTCATCATTTTCTAATTCATGTAAAACAAATGGCAACATTTTGAACATGTGTCTGTCTTTCATAACATTATGCATTTTTCCCATCCCCGTAAAACCTCACTACATCTATAACAGTATCGTTAACTAATGAAATTGCAGTCATCCAAACAAATTGAGACAACTACAAACTTACTAAAAACTAACTGAATGGGTAATTTTTTCATTGGACATTATTTAAAAATTAAGGTTAGAAAAATATGAATTGGGGCTATTTTCCCTAGAGTCACACTATTCTAACCTGTATTTGTAAGGAATGAGAAATGTACGAAGAAATTCTTTCTTGCTCAAAGATTTACAATGAGGCAGTAACTAAGAAAGAATCAGTCATCTGTGGCCACTTTGAAGTGTCGCAACCTTTTAGTGAAAATGTTTATCTCATTAGAATGTTTATCTTGTTGGAATAAAAATGTGTGTATCTGGACACAAGAAAATTAACTGTGGATATAGAACAACTGTAGATTTACTTTTTGAAACAAAACGTTTTTAGTGAAGAAATACATATGTGAATAAATAGATGGTGGTCAAAAATATGTGGCCTACAGTTTAAAAAAATAGGGAAAAATTACTGTTCTTGTTTCATATTCGAGAATGGCAACCACAGATAAAGTCAATTTTAAGCCTTTATTCCCCCAGTTCTGTAAAATATTTGGTTTGTTAATTTTACGACACTTCAAACAGAAGCCTCCATTGTATAACATTTCATAAAATAAAATTTCCAAAACTGATCTCAATTTATTTGTCCAGCAAACTCTGACTCATTTTATAAGTTGTAATTACTAACACTTTTGAGGACGGTTAAGTTTAAAAGAAAGAATTTCCACATATATGACCTGAATTTGAAGTTTTTTCCTAAATTAATTTCCATGGAAAATATATCACACATTGGAATATAAATTGATAGATTTTTATAGTTAACATCTATTCTTTTCAAAAATACTTCCTAGACTAGAACCAGTCAGTGATTTTCAGTTTTACCTTTTAGTGCCAGATAATAACCCTTCTTTTTTTTTAAATTTTGGGAACATCTTACTATTGATTTATATATGGCTGTGCTGGGTCTTCGCTGCTGGACGGGCTTTTCTCTCATTGTGGTGTTCAGGGTTCTTATTGTGGTAGCTCCTCTTGTTGCAGAACATGGGCTCTGGACACTCAGGATTCAGTAGTTGCAGCATCAGGGCTCTAGGGCACAGGCTCAGTGGTTGTGGCTCATGGACTTAATTGATCTCTGGCATGTGGGATCTTCCCAGACTAGACACTGAACCTGTGTTTCCTGTATTGGCATGTGGATTCTTTACCACTGAGCAACCAGAGAAGTACAACCCTCCATTCTTATCTTTTGACTTTGTCCAAGTCCATCCACATAACTATGCTTCAGTGAAATTTCACTTTCTTTTATATATTGTTCAATACAATTTATTTCCAGAGAGATACATAGCTATTTTTCCATGGATTAGAAAGAATGACTATAACATTTTTCCCAGTTTTTTTTTTTCCACTTGATTTGTAAGATTTGTTTTGTGACGCAATATATTAAGTAGTTGTGACATTGGCCTATTAAAATCTAAATACTTTAAGGTCAAGCAACATTTAAAATAAGTAATTTCATTAATTCCTTAGCTTTTAGAGGAAGACAAGGTAAAGAAATAGCATTTAGAGTTTATATCAAACTGCCAAGGAAAGGCACCAGGCCTTCTCAAAGCCAACCGCTCTCCTCCATGATTAAAGTAAGATAGCTGACCTGTTAGTTCGGTTCCATTTTCAGTTTTAGCAATGTCTTAATCGGGAAATTGCAAAACAATGTTGTCATGCAAGACTTCCAGGAGTACATCTGTTTCTAATGTACAGTGCATAATTTAATGACGAGACACTTCAGTGGTCTACCCACTGCGAATCTCAGTTGTTAAATATGTCTGGAGCAAGACATCTTTAAATAGTAGGCACTATTTGGTACATTAATTTTCTCACACTCAGAAGCAGAAAATATAATTCTAACTGTCACTTTGTATGAAGCTCTGTTTACTTTAAAATGCTATTTAGAGCTTAAATGTCTTGTTCAAACTGATTAACTATAGTGGAATTTAAACCTTTTATAAAACCTATTTATTATGGTTAATGTTTTTAGAAATTTTTTCTCCCCTTTAGACTATAGTTTAAGAAACCTATCTAATTGGCAATGAAACACAGACTCTCAAGGCAAACCTTGAAAAAGATAAACCAACCGATTTCCAGAAGACACTAAAATCTAAAATGCAAGCCACAACTTGGTGTAGAACTAGAAGTGTAAACAGAGAAGGTAAACACTTCTCCAAGAGATTAGGAATGGAGAGCCAAAGCCTAAATAACCGTCCCCAGACCACAGTGGCCCGGCGGTTACCAACAGCATCTTCAGTGGTTCAGCTTGGCTGACCACACGCTTGCTAAGTGGCTTGGTATCCAACAAATCTCTTACAGTGTATAAGATCTAATGATATGTGGTTAAATGTGGGTATCCTGTTTAGAACTTGTCTGACCAGTATCCCAAAGAGATAACAAATGTATGGTAAGGGGAAAATAGCCCACTAAAGAATTTACAAGTAGAAGAACTTTTATTAAAATTGTTTCAGTATTAGTATCAGCCTCCATTTTCAATTATAGATAGTACCTTGAAACAATCAACTCCACTCTTCATTTAGACTATCAAATAACTCCTGTATTCAGATTTAGTCCTAACCTATTTAAGACTGAAAAAATGTTTCCCAGTGAGATCTTATTATTATTTTATTTTTTTGCAGTAGTTGACTATGGGATAAATAAGACTCTCTAGCAAAATGTAATGTAAAGACTTTGAAGAGAGCTTTAAAATTAAATGAATGATTATGTCACTTATAACTGTGACATAACATTACAAGAAAAGTATTTGAACTTCTAACCCTTGAGTCATTGAAAACTATTGCAATCAGAAGTTTCTCCAGAGGAATTGAGAGATGACAGATGAAATGACTTTAGAGATTCATTTTGTCCTTGTTTCTCTAATTCAGGCTCTAACACTCCTATTTTTAAGGGCACCGTAAGGCTCTCCTACATAGACCGTTGCTTGTCAAATACCTAAGACATATAATTTTTCTGTAATCATGTCTTTCCCAATAATTTAAATTTTTTCTGATCTCCCTTCTCTGACTTCCAGCCACTAGGTACACAGAAAATACACCCAAATCTTTAATGAATGACTAAATTCTTACCTGAGAAACTTAATTTTGCTGGGAAAAGACATAATAAAATTTTCAATGAAATGTAGATTTATTTTTTAAATCATTTTCTTATTTGGGTGACTATTAAAGACATAAATTTGGATACTGTCAGCATGTAGGTGATATTTAAGCCAGTATTTGGATGAGATCTTAAAGGGAGTGAATGTAAGTAAAGAATCAGAACATCAAATTTTGAACTCAGGACCACAGCAATGAGAATCAAAGAGATAAGGAGAAGCCAGCAAAGGAGACGGGGAAAAGAATAATGAGTGAGGTGGCAGGAGAAAGCAAACTGTGTGGTGACTTATAAGCTAAAAGAGACCATCTAATCATGGAAGATGGTGTGATCAACACTGTCAAGTCATACAGTGAGATTAAATGGCATGAGAACCCCAAACCAGCCACTCATCTAGCTGTAATGAAGGTTATGTGTAAGCTCCATAATATCATTTTTTTTGGTGGAGTAGTGGAGACTGGTAAAATATTAATAGAAGTTGGAGAAACCCATACAGTCATCTCTTTTTAAGAGTCTTAGTATAAAGGGGAGCAAAGAAATGTGATGGCAGCTGGCAGGGGAAGTGTGGTTAAGAGAAGTTCTTGTTTATGCACAGTAGTCTGTTATCTGTTATTCTCAAACTCCTGGTTGATCACTCCCCCATCCCTTTCCCCTTTGATAAACATAAAACAAACCATAAATTTGTTTTCTACGTCTGTGAATCTGTTCTGTTTCATACACGGATTCATTTGCATTATCTTTTTAGATTCCATATAAAAGTGCTGTCATATAATATTTGTCTTTGTCCTGACTTACTTTGCTTAGTAGGGGATACTATATTCAGTATCTTGTAATGACCTGTAATGCAAAATAATCTGAAGGATATACAGAATTGAATCACTTTGCTATACCTAAAACTAGCACAATATTGTAAATTAACTATATTTCGATTTAAAAAATATAAAAAAGAGAAGTTCTTGTTTAAGATGAGAGAAATAATAGCACAAGAGTAATCAAGAAGAGAGGGAAGATGATAATATAAGAAAGAAAGGAGAAAACTGATGGGAAAATGTCTCTGAGTAGACATAAGGGGTTTGATTATCTAGGCTACAAGTTGAGGAACTGTATTCAGAAACATGGAAGGAAGAGTAGGTGGGGAATATGGGGACAGATGCCAATGAAAATCTGTTCTGATTGCTCTAAATGTTATAACCTGAGAGTAAGCATGGGAAAGGAGGAAAGAGGATAAGGTATAAAAATTTTTGGAAGAAAGTAGAATTAACGAACTAGACATATATTTTATGGCTGCCTAACAAATTGGTTTGAACATTATTTAAAAAGTTGCCTCTAGTTAAAGAAAATCCTTTCTCAAGATGAGAGAATTTTAAGAAGCCTAACTGTACTATAGCATTAGAGTCTGCATTCCTTTTATTTCTGTTTGATTATAGAATATTTAAACACATACACATAGAAAAGTTTCAATAATTATCAACCTAAAGGTCAGTCATTATTCTCTAGTTGCATATAAACTATAAAGTATATATTTAAAGTTCTACATGCTGTTAATATATACTATCTGGCCCTTTACAGAAAAGTTTGTTGCTCCATGATCTAGGCAGCTAACATCATAGATCATGCTCTTATTTTAGCATTTGACAACTATTGTGATGTAAATGCCTACATCATGCAAACTACAAGACACCAATGTGATAATCACTGAAGTCAGAGCAGGAAAGACCTGCAAATCCACACATTGCTGTTTCTATTTTTACTATATAGTTATAAATCCTATAAGTAACTTCGCAGCACAGATAATAGCAAATTATAGTTAAATCAGGAATTGATGAATTTTAAGAATGCATTTCTTTTGCTTTTAAGATTATTTAACTGTAAGTTTATACAATTTTAGCAATGGCTTTGTGCAACAACTTGCTCACGAGAGTACTGAGAATTTAACAATCTGCTTTCAAAGACTGATATAAGGTAGCTCCAGTTCATCACTTCTCTCATCCCCCTAACCATCTTTTTTTTTTTAATGATGTATGAGGAGTATCTTTTTTTTTTTTTTATTAGTTGGAGGCTAATTACTTCACAACATTGCAGTGGGTTTTGTCATACATTGACATGAATCAGCCATGGAGTTACATGTATTCCCCATCCCGATCCCCCCTCCCACCTTCCTCTCCACCCTAACCATATTTTTAGCTGAAGTCTTTGAGCTTTGATTTTGAGCCCCTAGTGGAGACACACCACTGCCCTATTGATAGTATATTTTATTGTCTGGAAATCTAGCTATGAATTAATAGCCTCAAACATTAAACCTTACACAGAAAAATTAAAAAACCCAAATACTTCAGTCTGATTACAGTTTAAGAATATACGTAGTCGGCCTTTCCCAGGACTCCCAGAAGGGAGAATGACCCTCCTCACCTCGCTTTCCCAACCCACCCTGGCTCGCCTTTCAGCCCCTTTCTGCACCTCCTTTTCCCTTCAAGTGAGAAAAGTCTAGTTCCCAAGCTGCCCGAGTCGGTTCCCTCGCCCCTCCCGCTTCCACGCGGGTCTCCCCCCACTCCCCCAACCATCGTTACTGCCACCACCTCGGTTCCACTCAATCGATTTTTGCTGCAGGTCAACATTTATTACCGCAGTCCCCCCTGCAGGCAGTCCTGGGCAGGAAGCTTTATCTTCGTTCCTTTGGGGAGATGAGACCTGGAGTCATTTGTGCTGTCCCTGAAAAGTCGGTGGAACAGCATATGGAACGTGACTTGGAACCACGACTAATGGTAACCTGGTTTGGGGGCCCTTTCTCCGTTCTGGTTAGTATCAACAACCCAGCCCACTCAACCCTGCTTCTCTGGGCGGATATCTGGGTGGGGTTACTGCACCCAGATGAAACTTGATGGCGTCTTTCTCGGTCCTCCCGGATGAACTGGCACAGCCTTCTCCAATGTCACTTCACGCGGCCGCCCGTGTTGGATGGACCGTGAGTCTGACTGATACACCCCTGCATGTGGGCACGGCAGAGGTGGAGACCCTGCCGGCTGTCCCCAGCGCCACAGAAAGGGATTTGCCAACTGCCAGAGCCCAGGGCGACAGAGGACAGGTCACTTTGTTAGGAAATAAGATAATATCCAACAAAAGAAAGTAAAATAAAACCCTTCTTAGGCGGGCGCTGGGCCTCCGGGGGATGTTCATTCACAGGGCTCTCCTAACCTCAATGCCTCCACCCCAGCCTAAAACCCGTGAAATCACAGGAGCCACTCTTATCTGATGAGGCAGGATCTTGGTTGTCAGATTCTCCGACAGGGGCGAAAAACTCCGGTCTGCAAATTCAGGGCTGCAGCTCCCGGCGTGAAGCTCCCCTCCCCAGCCCGGAGCCTGCTTGCCTCAAGCGCCCCGCGCCCGGAGTGCCAGCCTGGACAGCTGGCCCGGGCGTTCTGGACCCCTGGATTCTGCAGGGCCACGCGGCCCAGCCCTGCGGGGGACCCGCGGAGCCGCCGCTCCACCCGAACGCGCGCCGGGGGGCGGCATCACCCTGGGCCTCCCTGCCGCCCGAACTGTGGCTCCGGCACCACTTGCTATTGACCACAACAGCTGCTTTATCTTGATGTTCCACTTTTTTGGCCGGCACGTGGGAGAAGGGCGGTGGCCAGACGTGCGGCCTCGCATGACCCTGACGGTATTTTCAGAGGCACCCGGAGAAGCGGCGGCCCAGAGGGCAACCTACGCACCTCCAGGGACTCTTCTCGGGTCCCTCCCGACAACAAAACCGGAATCTAATCCGCAGCTGCCGCCGCCCCCCACCCCCACCCCGCCTCCCGCGGCGTGCCTAGCCTGCCTGCCGCCCCGGGCGAGCGTCGGACCCAGGCGGCCCGGGAGCCGCAGCTTTGCCCTCAGAGTCCCGCTGGGCCGAAGCGCCCGCCGCCCCTGCACGCGCAGCTCAGGGCCTGGGCGGCGGCGTCGTGGGCGGTCGGGGCCCGGCCAGGGCGCGGCCTCCCGGCTGCGCTTCCAGGGACGCGCGCTGGGCTCTGACCGCGGATCCGCCTGCTTGTCTGCCCTCTGGGAGTCGGCTTAGCGAGGCCCTGGCCGGAGGAGAGCCCCCCGACCCCGCCACACCGCATCCCCCTCACCCTCTCTGGGGCTTCTTCGCCTTCGCTCCCAAGCGGCCATATACCTTGAATGGGTCTTCCCTGGCTGCCTCCCTCCAAGCTGCCCCTCGAAGCCCCGGGGTTGAACATTAACCAGTCGGAGCTATAGAGTGGGGTAAAACATTACGTATAAAAATGAATCATCTATCAGATCCTGGGAAAGAGAACCTATAGCGAGCTCGGCGTCCAGTGCTGCCTCGGCCATGTTACCGGTCCGACGCACCGACCCTCCTGGCGGCCACTTCCCCAAGGACGGCTGCCGGCGGCCTGGGTCTAGTGGGGGCTGCAGGGCTCAGAGTTCCCGGATCAGTCTTTCTCCTTGAGGAGCCCAATGTCTACACCTTCGAACACAAGCTCACGTCCTTTCCTCCCACACTTGAGGTACACAGAAAGGTCTGGAACAGTTTTTTCTCTCTTCCAAAGGTTAGTGGGAGCAGCTACGGTTCCAGGAGGAGCCGCAGCCCAGGGGATCTGGACAGCCCAGGCTGAGCGGTTGATTCCGGAGATCAAGCCCCAGCTCCGGCGCCTCCAGGTGGACCCCGGAGGCAGGGCTGGGTGTGCAGGGAGCTGAGCGGGAGCTGGGCCCGAGTGGAGGCGTGCTGTGGGCGGCGCAAGGGGCGGGTGTCCGGTCCCGAGTCTTGAAACCGCACAAGCCCTGGCCAGAGGTTTCGGGCTGAAATCCCAAGTTCAGGTCCCACCGCAAGCCGCACTCGCCCGGTCCTGCCGTTTTCCTACTCAGACCTCTTGTTTCTTTAAACATACATGATAGAAAGTTACAAGGGTACTGACTTGCGTGTTAGATCCACGTGCCCAGTCCAATGTACAGAACTTACAAGAAGATAACAAGAGCTGGAGAAGCAGTGCACCTCCTGAGTTCTTGTGCCCTCACCTGAAAACGTTAGCAAATCCCTGAATGCAAAGGTGATTCCCTTTCTGTATGTCTGTCTCTGCCTCTCTGACTCCTTCTTTCTCTCTCCCCGATTCAAGGAAAGAGATAAAGTGGGTACAAGCAGGAGAAAGATGTGATGTTACAAAAGCTTTCAGGAATCGCCAACCAACGTGCACAACAGTTCTTGAACCTCTTAAGAAGATTGGTTTATTTCTATGTAAAATAGCTGCTTTACTCAAAATAGAGTGCCTGACCCATAATAACCTCTCAGAAAATATTTTTTGAACAGGTAAACTTCCCTCCCCTCCCCACCTCCACCGTATGAGCTCATAATTTTTACTGAGAGCTTTCACCCAAATCTTTGTGTCTGGGTGTGTGATAAAGTGGCTGTGGTGGTTTGGGTGTCTGGGGTGAACCCTGCATCATTCCATTACTCTCACGGTCGTGTCCTAGCTTCGTGAAAGGCCACTGCTTCTCCTTCAGTGTGTTCATAGTGATCCCGAGAGTTTCCAGGGGTGGGGGAGGGTGGCAGCTGAGACACGGGTGAACAAGGTTTTTCAGAGAGTCAGCAGGCATCAAGCATGTGGGAGTATTATTATGTGTATGTATTAGTTGGGTACTAATCAGTTCCAGAAGAAATGGTTTTGAATTTAAGATGTGGTTGCAGGATGTGTCACAGCTCTAACTTCAGCGCACACGACATTCTTTGTGATGCCCATCGAGCAATACAGCCCACTTTATCATCACCCAGCTTTGTGTCACTCCTCTTCCCCCAAGACAAAGAGAATTGACTCAAATGTTCTAGCCATTAGCTTCCCAGAGAGAATGAACAGATCAAAGGAAATGAATTTTTTAAAAGATAGGAATCACACTCAATTGCCCTCTGGTGACTTGGAGATACAGAGAAACATAGATGGATAAAGGACATTTATTGATACTTTAAAGGATGCATATGGTTGGGGAAAGGGGCATTACTGTGCTTCAACTGTCTCCTCCCTCACCAAATTACCATGTTATCTGACACCCTCAATCTATTTGTGTCCTGGGTAACAGACAGTTTGACCAAGAGGTCATAGACTACAGGGCTTGGGTGATTGGATACAAGTTTGACAAGAAAGGAATCTGGGTGAGGGCCACAGTGATGGCAGAGAAAAGATGAGGCCACAGTGGCTGGAGCAGCCTGGCAGCACCAAATCTCTGCTGGGCCTTGCATCACATGCAGGGCTTTGTCAGAGAACAGGGAAGTAGGAAGAGCTAACAGTACAGCCTCATCCATGGAATTTCAGTACCTCTCCACATCCCTTTCTTTGCCTTCCTATTATTTCCTGCCTTCTTCATGTATTCCTGTTTTGCTCTGGAGCCTCTCCCCAGAATTCTAGCTGCTACTGGAGCAAGTAACCTCTGCTTGTCCCCATTTGAATTAAGGCTTCAGATTGTTTGTAGTATTTACTCTTCCAGATAGGAAATGTTTTATTTAATTGAGAGTCTTCTTGTAAACCATTTGTATTTATAAATATGGAGTGCTTGGAAAAACAGTAAATGTGTCAGCGCCAATAGGTAAAGCACGTGATGTGAGTCTGTCTTTTCCTAGCATCAGAGGCACTGTGCACATTCTTGTAAAAAGCCGCATTGCATCCTGGGTATCCTGGAAGGTTCATTGAGCACACTCCTTTCATCCCAGGCAGCATTAACCTTAGCATTATGATTACCAAAGTAGTAAATCTCAATTCAGTTTACTATTCTCATTTTGGAAGTAGCTTCTCTGCCTTAAACTATCACTTGTGGGTTTGTACACATTGTAAAAATTATACATTGCAGGAGAAAACATAATAGCCCTGTGTAGAGTTTATATGCTACTGTGAGTTCTCTGAATTTTTCCACTTAAAAAAGCATTTAATTTTCTTGTGTTATATCCTATTGTTATTATCTTGGCAGTATTTGTGCTGCAAAAGATGCTTAGCAGTATTTTGTTTTAAATAGTAGTGTGTATATGTTAATCCCAAACTCCTAAGTTATCCCCCGACTTTCTCCTGTGGTAACCAAAAGTTTGTTGTCTATGCCTGTGGTTCTACTTCCGTTTTGTAAATTAGTTCATTTGTATCACTTCTTTTTAGACCCCACATATAAGCAATATCACATGACTTTTTGTCTTTGTCTGTCTGGCTTACCTCACTTAGTGTGACAAATTCTAGTCCATCCATGTTACTGAAAATGGCATTATTTCATTATTTTTATGGCTGAGTAATATTCCATTGTAGAAAACTTTTTCCCCCCATATTATGCCTTTGTCAATTACTTTGTGGGATGTTTTAATGTGAGTTAAGATTTCAGGGGTCATTTCTTTTAAGCTTTTTATGGGAGCCTGGTATAGTACTTGCTATATAGTAGATGTTCAATAAATGCAAATTGATCAAACAGTATAATTAAAACTTTGTTCACAAAATTAAAGTTCAAAGATATTAAAATGTTAAATTGTCATAAATTAAATCTCAGAGTAATTCTAATTGATCTCTAATCTTTTCTCAACAGATCAAATATGTAAAGGAATTCTATAGAAGAAATTTCATCTTAATCTTTTTTATCATCACTACTGTCATATCTATGTCAGCATTTTTAGGATGACGATGAATCATGTTTCTTACCAGAGTTCATAAGATACTTTAATGTAATGTTTAATGTAGATATTTTAATGTTTAATATATCTTTATTAAAATAAAAAATTAAAAAAAAAAAAAGAATATACGTAGTCATAAAAGTGCCTCTTGCAGAAAAAGAACAATTTGGCTACCTCTGAAGGGTCTTTGAGATTTGAGAAGACTTGGTTGAGGGGAGGTATTGACGAATTTAAGAAAAAAAATATGTATTGAGACTTTGAAATTCTCTTTTTGCCAGCTGGTTACCATATGCACTTCACCACAGGTCTATCACAAGCAGTTTCCTAGGGTCCGAGTGAAGGCTGTGGGCTATGAGCTATAGTTCCACCTTCTACTAAATAACAAACACCATTGGTTTACCAATGAACTTGCACTTTCAGAGGCTGGTCATAGCCTGTCCGCCTCAACGTGGATCCTCAAGCACATCACTAGTACTTAATTGTAACTGAATATGAGATTAAGCCTTGGGACCATCTCTGGGTATAATATCACATAGACATTTACATATAGACTTTTTTTCTGTTTTCAATATGCTGTAGACTTTAAGGATTTTGTATAGTTCCAGAATAACTTTTGAAAAGTCTTAAGCTTTTCTTGATAGAAATAAAATAATGCTCAGAGTTCCTGAATTTCAACATTGGGCAGGTATATATGAGAGCAAGCAGCCAGTGCACCTAATATTATGGGAATGCAGAGCACAGTTGGAACCTGCAAGTGGAAATATCACTCAGATTTATCACAGGCTTGATTTATGGTAAGCATCGTTTAATTTACCCACATATCCTTCCACTTGTTAAATGTAGTAGACCAAATATTTGGGCTGAGAGAAAGAGTTAGTAAGTTCTTACCTTGGCTATATTTTCAGTAATTCATCAGACAAAAATGTGAGAAACCTTTCTACATTATAGCTTATGATCCAGGAAAGTCAAGGGACAGTACCTTCATTCTGAAGACCTGACAAAGTGGTTTACTTTGATCAAAAAATGAATGAGACACTAAAATATGGTCATGGAAGAACTTAAGACAGGGAGGTGCTCAAACCCTCCCCGAGTCTGCTATTCATTCTAGCACCTGGAAAGAAATTATTCAAATACAAAGGAATGACCTGTGAATGGCGTTTCTGCACAAGTTCTGCATATGCTGCCTTGCGTTTTTATCAAGACGACAAATACACACCAGCGTGAGAAAGCAGATGCCTTTTTCCCCCATATCTTTTGAACATCAGTATTTCCCAGCAGTTAACTGCATGTGATAATGGCCAGCACACAGAAACGTTTTGATTTAGATCCAAACTCTTCACCCAGAAGCAGCTTTTTGTTGTATATTTTAAGCTTGGAGCTTTTGATGCAGATTTTATTATATGGCAGATCATTTAAATAAGAAGGCAAGGAGGCTGATTGAGGGGGAACTTCCTAAGATGTTGGAGTCTCAAAGAATATTTCAGCTCAGAGGGATTTCTTTTTCAAAGCCAAATTCAGATCCCACCTACTGAGTTAAAGCAATTAATTATTAACCAGAGACATATTAAAATTACAAGATATCAGGTTGACAGCACATTGCAAGGAGCCTTAGGATTGCGATTTCCCAACCTAATGATGATGATAAGATAGGACTGAATGGCAAATTGCTATTGCTTTCAGTTGAAAATTTGAAAGTGCTATGCCCTGATCACTTGTTACAGAGAACTGTTATTCATTCAGCCACACTCCTAAAAGAAATCAACCCGGGGTCTTGTGTGGTGGCAGCTGAGATGTTAATTCACAAGACAGCAAGCAGAGAGAAGCTGCTAAGTGGCTCAGTGGGCTAATGACATGCTACAGTGCTTCACCATGGGAGACGTATGGGTTGAATTCTGGCATTGTTCACAAGTGAAAATTGGTCTGCCAATCTTAGCTTGGTCCCTGGTGGATGGTTGTCCTTGTCCTAGACCTCCTCAGATGCTGTCCTAATTTTCTGCACAGGAGAGGCTCAAGCCTGGAAGAGCAGGACGGTTACTTATAAGAGTGCAGTTGGTTTGGCAGAGTCAGAGGAGGAAATGGGCCCAATATCCTCCTCCTTTTAATCTGGTCCCTGCCAGTATCTCATTTTCACAAGCATGAAAATCCACTCGGGGCAGCAAAAGAAAGAAAGCAATAAACAAGGTCAATTTCCTTTCTGAAAAAAACTACATTCCCAAAGAGCAAAGAGGGCTTAGCATTAATTTATTAAAAAGGGGATATTTGTTTGCAACAAGTCTTGCCCCCAGTTGAGGATCATGGAACCAAATGCTTAAGATATGGGTGGAACAGTCTAATGAAAACTATATACATCTGCTAGAATAATAGTATAATATATGACTGTGTATAATTTTTCTCACTATAATACTCATGCTCTTAGTATCAAGAGAATGTATACAGTATTAATAATTTTCTAATGTATTTGTGTATTTTAGATTATAAAGAGCCTTCCCTTTAAGAGAAAGACTTTCACTTAATTTACTGTCTCAGAAAAAATAACCAGGAATAGACATTTAAAAATTGCAAACAAAAGAAAATGATGAGAGAAAAAGAAACTTAACTAAAAACTTCATACACAAGGAACTCAAAGAGGAAACAGGAGGAAATTACAGAAGTGGCTAATACTAAATATTTCCAATTTAGAAAATTTAGAAAAGGTATGGAGTAGAAACTAAAGCATTGAGGAGAAAATGGAATGAAATATAAAAAAGGATTAGGAAGGAATATCTAGAACAAAAAAAAGGTTTAATGTTTAACGAAAATTAGAGGTAAATACCTACAGAAGACTTTTTAAACTGGCACACAGTAAAAAATGAAATGTTGAAATCATCTTTGTGGATTTCAAGCTGTCCAGATATTCCAACCTCTGTAATCACTACTTTCTGGGATTATTTAATATACTCTTTCATTAATTCTGCCTTTAGCCAATTATTCCTTTTCAAATCTTTCAACTGGTATTAGGAGTGGCTCACGGAATCAATATTAAGAGAATACATGAAAGAGGGAGCTGCTACAGAAAGAATTAAATGAAGGTGGGATTTATTAGCATCATATTAAAGTAGAAAATAGAAGAAAAGCTGAAATGCAAAATTGCTTGAATAAAAATTTACTTTTAATTAATTATTTCCAGCAGCCATGATCCCTAAAAGATAGATGCATCAAGCCCACATTTATCTTTCTTTGGAATTTTGGCTCATCCTTTCTAAAAACAGTCAACATCATGAAGCAAACTCTATCCATTAGTCACTCCAGCAAGACTCTTTCATTCATTCATGGTCAATCTGTCCCCCATTTCCCACTCTCATTCCACTACTCACAGCAAGTTTCCAAATGAGCTTTTAAAATTCTGTTCTCACATCAGTCTCAGCCCTCTTTGGATTGTCTCCGCCCTTTCAGCCTATTCAAGTCTAATTCATTTTATTTCCTCCCTACAAAGGTTTCACCGGCACCTGTGGTCCCTGTGGTCTCCTACTCCCATAACAATTACCTCATTAGGAATTGTCAGTTCAGTTCAGTGCAGTCGCTCAGTCATGTCTGACTCTTGGCGAACCAACGGACTGCAGCAACCAGGCCTCCCTGTCCACCACCAACCACAGGAGTTCCCTCAAACTCATGTCCATTGAATCAGTGATGCCATCCAACCATCTCACCTTCTGTCATCCTCTTCTCCTCCCGCCTTCAATCTTTCCCAGCATCAGGGTCTTTTCCAATGAGTCAGTTCTTCGCATCAGGTGGCCAAAGTATTGGAGTTTCAGCTTCAGCATCAGTCTTTCCAATGACTATTCAGGGCTGATTACCTTCAGGATGGACTGGTTGGATCTCCTTGCAGTCCAAGGGAATCTAAAGAGTCTTATCCAACACCATAGTTCAAAAGCAGCAATTCTTCAGTGCTCGGCTTTCGTTATAGTCCAACTTTCACATCCATACATGTCTGCGAAGAGCTGACTCATTGGAAAAGACCCTGATGCTGGGAAAGATTGAGGGCAGGAGAAGGGAACGACAGAGGATGAGATGGTTGGATGACATCACTGACTCGATGGACATGGGTTTGAGTGGACTCTGGGAGTTGGTGATGGACAGGGAGGCCTGGCGCGCTGAGGTTCATGGGGTCACAAAGAGTCGGTCAGACATAACCGACTGATTAAACTAAACTGAACTGATGGGAAAAACCATAGCTTTGGCTAGACGAACCTTTGTTGGCAAAGTAATGTCTCTGCTTTTTAATATGCTTATTAGGTTGGTCATAGCTTTTCTTCCAAGGAGTAAGCATCTTTGAATTTCATGGCTGCAATCACCATCTGCAGTGAATTTGGAGCCCCCCAAAATAAAGTCTCTCACTGTTTCCATTGTTTCCCCAACTATTTGCCATGAAGTGATGGAACCAGATGCCATGATCTTAGTTTTCTGAATGTTGAGTTTTACACCAACATTTTCACTCTCCTCTACACTTTCATCAAGAGGCTCTTTAGTTCTTCTTCACTTTCTGCAGTAAGTGTGGTGTCGTCTGCATATCTGAGGTTATTGATATTTCTCCCAGCAATCTTGATTCCAGCTCGTGCTTCATCCAGCCCAGTGTTTCTCATGATGTACTCTGCATATAAGTTCAATAAATAGAGTGACTATATACAGCCTCGATGTACTCCTTTCCCAATTTGGAGCCAGTCTTTTTTTCCATGTCCAGGTCTAACTGTTGCTTCCTGAGCTGCATAGAGACGTCTCAGGAGGCAGGTCAGGTGGTCTGGTATTCCCATCTCTTTAAGAGTTTTCCACAGTTTGTTGTGATCCAAATAGTCAAAGGATTTGGTGCAGTCAGTAAAGCAGAAATAGATGTTTTTCTGGAACTCTTGTTTTTTCGATGATTCAGCGGATGTTGGCAATTTGGTCCCTGGTTCCTGTTCCTTTTATAAATCCAGATGGAACATCTGGAAGTTCAAGGTTCATGTAGTGTTAAAGCCTGGCTTGGAGAATTTTGAGCATTTCTTTGCTAGCATATGAGCTAAGTGCAATTGTGTGGTTGTCAGCATTTTGTGGGATTGGAATGAAAACTGACCTTTTCCAGTCCTGTGGCCACTGCTGAGTTTTCCAAATTTGCTGGCATACTGAGTGCAGCACTTTCACAGCATCATCTTTTAGGATTTGAAATAGCTCAACTGGAATTCCATCACCTCCACTAGCTTTGTTCATAATGATGCTTCCTAAGGCCCACTTCACATCACACCCCAGGATGTCTGGCCCTAGGTGAGTGATCACACCATTCTGATTATCTGGGTCATGAAGCTGTTTTTGTATAGCTCTTCTGGCTATTGTTGCCACCTCTTATTAATATCTTCTGTGTCTGTAGGTCCATAGAATTTTTGTCCTTTCTTGTGTCCATCTCTGCACAAAACATTCCCTTGGTAGCTCTCATTTTCTTGAAGAGATCTATAGTCTTTCCCATTCAATTGTTTTCCTCTATTTCTTTGCACTGATCACTTTCTTATCTCTCCTTGCTATTCTTTGGAAGTCTGCATTCAAATGGGGATATCTTTCCTTTTCTCCTTTGCCTTTTGCTTCTCTTCTTTTCACAGCTATTTGTAAGGCCTCCTCAGACAACCATTTTGCCTTTTTGCAAAGTTGTTGATCCCTGCCTCCTGTACAAAGTCAAGAGCCGCCATCCATAGTTCTTCAGGTACTCTTGTCTATCAGATCTAATTCCTTGCATCTATTTCTCACTTCCAATGTATAATTTTAAGGGATTTGATTTAGGTCCTACCTGAATGTTCTAGAGGTTTTCCCTACTTTCTTCAATTTAAGTCTGAATTTGGAATTTAGTAGTTCATGATCTGAGCCACAGTAAGCTCCGGGTCTTGTTTTTGCTAACAAGAGCTTCTCCATCTCTGGCTGCAAAGAATGTAATCAATCTGATTTCAGTTTTGACCACCTGGTGATGTCCATGTGTAGACTCTCCTCTTGTCTTGTTGGAAGAGGGTGTTTGATATGACCAGTGTGTTCGCTTGACAAAACTCCACTAGCCTGCTTCATTTTGTACACCCAAGCCGAACTTGTCTGTTACTCTAGATATCTCTTGACTTCCTACTTTTGCACTCCAGTCCCCTATAATTAAAAGGACATCTATTTTGGGTATTAGTTCCTGAAAGTCTTGTAGGTTTTCATAGAATTGTTTAACTTCAGCTTCTTCAGCATTACTGGTTGGGGAGTAGACTTGGATTACCATGATACTGAATGGTTTGCCTTGGAAAGCAACAAAAATCATTTTGTTGTTTTTGAGATTACATCCAAGTCCTGCATTTTGGACTTTCTTGTTGACTGTGATGGCTACTCCATTTCTTCTAAGGGATTCTTGCCCACAGTAGTAGGTATAATGGTCATCTGAGTTAAATTACCTCATTCCAGTCTGTTTTAGTTCACTGATTCCTAAAATGTCAGTGTTCACTCTTGCCATCTCCTGTTTGACCACTTCCAATTTGCCTTGATTCGTGGACCTAACATTCCAGGTTCCTATGCAGCATTACCCTTCACAGCATCGGACTTGACTTCCATCATGAGTCACATTCGCAACTGGGTGTTGTTTTTGCTGTGGCTCCATCTCTTCATTCTTCTGGAGTTATTTCTCCACGGATCTCTAGTAGCATACTGGGCGTCTACCAACTTGGGGAGTTCATCTTTCAGTGTCCTATCTTTTTGCCTTTTCATACTGTTCATGGGGTTCTCAAGGCAAGAATACTGAAGTGGTTTGCTATTCTCTTCTCCAGTGGGCCACATTTTGTCAGAATTCTCCACCATGACCTGATTTTAAAGCAGCCAAAATCCTGCCATGGAATCCCCTATGTGACTTTAAATGGATATGAATTCTTTGTGTATATTTAGTTTCTTCAAATAAACTTAAGATTAAGTAACACACACACAAAGTAGTTTTTCAATAAATAATTTGAGATTATATTTCTCTTTTGCATACATGTGTGCTCAGTCTAGTCCGACTCTTTGTGACCCCATGGACTGTATCTCACCAGTCTCCTCTGTCTATGGGATTTTCCAGACAAGAATACTCAGGGGAATAGTCATTCCTTTCTCCAGGGGATATTCCTGACCCAAGCATCGAATCTGCATCTCCTGAATCTCCTGCATTGGCAGGCAGATTTTTTACCACTGAGTCATCTGAGAAGCCCATATTTCCCTTTTGACTTATATATTCATTTTGATATACCAGAAGAGCTAGCATACTGCCTTTCTCAGAGTATTAATGTAATAAATAAGAAAGCCTTAATTAAATTAAAGCCTTAATTAATGTAATAAATAAGAAAGCCTTCCTCAGTGTTCAGTGCAAAGAAATAGAGGAAAACCATTGAATGGGAAAGACTATGGATCTCTTCATGAAAATTAAAGATACCAAGGGAATATTTCATGCAAAGAGGAGAACAATAAAGGACAGAAACGGTATGGATCTAACAGAAGCAGAAGATATTAAGAGTAGATGGCAAGAATTTACAGAAGAACTACACAAAAGAGATCTTAATGACCCAGATAATCACAATGGTGTGATCACTCACCTAGAGCCAGACATCCTAGAGTGTGAAGTCAAGTGGGCCTGAGGAAGCATCACTACAAACCAGGCTACTGGAGGTGATGGAATTCCAGCTGATCTATTTCAAATCCTAAAAGATGAGGCTGTTCAAGTGCTCAACTCAATATGCCAGCAAATTTGGAAAACTCAGCAGTGGCCACAGGACTGGAAAAGGTCAATTTTCATTTCATCCCAAAGAAAGGCAATCCCCAAGATGTTCAAACTACCACACAACTGCACTTATTTCACATGCCAGCAAAATGATGTTCAAAATTCTCCAAGCTAGGCTTCAACAATACATGAATCCAAAACTTCCAGATATTTTAGCTGTATTTAGAAAAGGCAGAGGAACCAGACATCAAAATGCCAACATTCACTGAATCATAGACAAAGCAAGAGAATTCCAGATAACCATCTACTTCTGCTTCAGGGACTGTGCACATGCTTTCAGGTGTGGATCACAACAACCTGGACCATGTTTTAAGAGACAGGAATACCAAACCACCTTACATGCCTCCTGAGAAATCTGTATGCAGGTCAAGAAGCAAGATACAACCAGACATGGAACAATGGACTGGTTCCAAATTTAGAAAGGAGTACATCAAGACTGTAGATTGTCACCCTGCTTATTTAACTTATATGCACAGTACATCATGTGAAATGTCAGGCGGCTGGATGAAGTACAAGCTGGAATCAAGATTGCCAGGAGAAATATCAATAACCTCAGATATGCTGATGACACTACCATTATGGCAGAAAGCAAAGAGGAGCTAAAGAGCCTCTTGATGAAGGTGAAAGAGGAAAGTGAAAAAACTGGCTTAAAACTCAACATTCAAAATAAATGGATTAAAAAAAAAAACCTCAACATTCAAAAAAATGAAGATCATAGCATCCAGTCCTATCACTTCATGGCAAGTAGATGGGGAAACAGTGGAAACAGTGACAGACTTTCTTTTCTTGGGCCCCCAAATCACTGCAGATGGTACTGCAGCCATGAAATTAAAAGACGCTTGCTCCTTGGAAGAAAAACCATGACCAACCTAGATGGTCTATTAAAAAGCAGAAACATTACTTTGCCAATGAAAGTCTGTCTCATCAAAGCTGTGATTTTTCCAGTAGTCATGTTTGGATGTGAGAGTTGGACAATAAAGAAGGCTGAGTGTCAAAGATATGATGCTTTTGAACTTTGGTGTTGGAGAAGACTCTTGAGAGTCATTTGGACAGCAAGGATATCCAACTAATCAGTCCTAAAGGAAATCAGTCCTGAATATTCATTGGAAGGTCTGATACTGAAGCTGAGGCTACAGTGCTTTGGCCACCTGATGTGAAGAGCTGACTCACTGGAAAAGACCCTGATGCTGGGAAAGCTGAAGGCAGGAGGAGCAGGTGACAACAGAGGATGAGAGGGTTGGATGACATCACTGACTCGATGGACATGAGTTTGAGCAAGTTCTGGGAGATGGTGAAGGACAGGGAAGGCTGGCTTGTTACTGTCTGAGAGGTCACAAAGCATCGGACACAACTTATTGATGAACAACAAAAGCTTTCTAGATTTCTCACTAGAATGCCTGAAAGAACTATGGATAGGTTTATAAGACTATATAGGAGGTGGTGATCAAAACTCTATATTTTCACACACCTTTAACTTCCATGGTTTGTTTATTAAATCTTGTTCCATTAATTCCTTGCTTAGAGGGCCCTAACCTTGCAGAAACATGAAAATATTTACTTGTTGGCAAAGACAGAGAAAGAAGAAACTGAGGTAAAAAGATGGCAGAATACAATAAAAAGGGGGGAGGGTTACAACAAGTAATCAAATTCTAGGAACTAACAAAAATGTTAGTCTGAGCGAGACAACCTACAGAACTCATTCAAAACTGCGTGAATCAAGGTAGACCTATGGGGATTAAATACGAGAAGGCAGCTAAAATAATACAAAAGATGAAAGTAATGAGCTGAGGCACTGTGAAGATAGCCCTGAGGAACATGAACTTGTATGAGAAGAAGACCATTGCAAGGATCCTAAGAGAGAATATCCATAGGACTAGAATAAAATCAAAGGAATCTGTAGTGTTACAAAAAGTAGAAGACTTTAAGATGAGCAGGAATGTAAAATATTCTTTTAAGCAATTTAACAGAGGCAAAATATCGCTACGAACTATAATAAATAAGAAGATATTGGCTAAAGATGTTCATAGGAACACAAAATGTGTTCAAGCTCTTTGAGGAATGATTGGATGACACTGAAGGGGTGATACAAATTTAATTTTTGAAAGTATATAAGCTATTAAGAGACAGGAAAGAGTAAATGAAAAACTGGAAAAAGAAACTGTGTTATGCTGACATGTTTGAAACTTCATAAATGTTGTTAACTATATAATTCATAGAGTAAGGGTCCTGAGAAGGGTTGTAGATGACTTAGGCAGAAGCTATCAATGGACAGGAAGAAGAGTCCTTCTTTAATAATATAAAAAAAGGAAATGTCAGGCAGATATGTTCTTAGGTTCCAGGACAGAAATTTGAGAGACTTATCTTCTGATGCTTTGATTTTCTCCATGAATTAGAAGGTGGGTGATGAGGGACAAAATGGAATCATAATAAGAGTGGGTAACTACTTCAACAGATGCTATAGAGAATTGAAGAGTGAAGAGTAAAGAAACAAGGACACTTGGCTAGGCAGCGATAAATTTTGAAACCATTGTGTGATTGTTTTTTTAAGCATCACTCAGAAACCCAGCAACGGGAATAAAGAAGATAAAATGTTGAGTGTTCAGGATTGGTGTGTCTCAGGGTGTCTGTGACAGATGGACAATGTGTAAACAGACATAAGGATATCGGCAAGAAAAAAGGTTGACATTACAAATTTTCATGAGGCAATTTTGTTCCCCAAAGGACATCTGATAATGTTGGAGACATTATTGATTGTCATAAGAATAAGCTATGGGTGAAATAGCAGTTATTTTAAATTATAGCTCTGATATAAGCTTTAGTACAAAAAACTAGTGGTCACTGTTGGCAGAATTGCCAGAAGCCCAACTTTAGGCTTGCCCTGACATTCAAAAGGAATTCCTTAGCTAAAATAGATCTAGGACCTTCCAAAATTGGTCTAGAAGTTCAGTAAGGAAGAAATAAACATGAACACACTTATCAATATGATTTTCCCACGCTCTGCGGGGCTCCCTTCTGGCTTCACTCTTTGTAGAAAGACTTGTACTTTTACAGAACTGTGGAGCTTTTGATGAATTTCTTTACCACCAACGATCATGATTTTTTTTGTTGGTTTTTTTTTTTTTTTTCAGATTAAAAGCTCATAGATCATTTCTGTTGGATGAACCTCTCTGGTATACCATCTGAAGGGTATTAGGGGAAAAAATGTCATATTCCTCTAAAGACTGAAAAAGAAACATAATATTACTGATTCAACATGATAGCTGTTTCGAAGGCAGAATTAAAGTAACATAATTTCAGCAGCTTCCTCTTTTCCTCTAATCCCAGAGTTCACTGTTATTTTATACACTGAGGCACTTTGGAACCCCTCAGATGCTTTTAATCCGTCACTTACTAGTTGGCAATTACTGCTTCATCTTCGGTCTTTATGCTCTTAAGAATTTGAGCTCATAAAACAACATTGTTCTTATAATTGTGTAAAAACCACAGGAAAAGAAAAATTCCCTGTCTTTATCAAGCCCCACTTGTGAACATTTCTATATTTATTATACTTATTATACTTTAACATGTTTTAAATTTAAGGTGGAATTGCACTCTCTTTTTGAAAAAGGGGGAGAAATCAAGAAATCATTCTCACTGAACTACACTGGGAACATACATTAAGGGGTGTAAAAAAATTAAAGCGACTCCCCATGTTGCAAAATGAAGTTTAAAAGGCGTCTGAACTAAAGCTAACATCACATGCGGCCAATGCCCAGGCAGAATGGAGGGATGCTAACCATGCCTGCCTGCAGTGTCACAGGAGCCAATTCATGGGAGAAGAATGAAGGGACTTAACTAAAGGTGGATGATGTCACTTGAAACAACTTTTGGACTGAGGTTAGGTTAGGGTTAAGTTCAATTCTATGAGGAGTCCCTCTACGCCATGTCAGTGGACAGTTCAAACAAAGTTGATAGAAGGGAGGTAAAAGCCAAGAAGTTAAAAATCGCACAGTAAAATAAGTATCAATGTGTAAAAAAATGATGACAGTTTAAAGCATTTTGAATGCTGAAAATGTTTAAGCAGGAGCATCAGAAAGAGGCTTACAAAAGCTGTTAGACCCCAGTAAGGGTGGAGCTTTTATAAGATATATCCAATGAATCCTGGCTCTTTGAAAAGGGCTCCATTTCAAATGAGTCACTTACATACTTTCCCCTGCACATCAAGAGCACCATCTTAAAAGGACCAAGGAACACTAGAAAAATCTCGTGGATAGTACACATTTTAATAGCATGTTAAGATTATGTAGGCAGGGTACACGGTTCAGAAATGTGAATTTGATCTACATAAGTAAATGATCTTTGTAAAATAATTTTAAGGAAGAAAAATTTACTCTTGGTACTATGAATTTTGCCTAAAATGTTTGACAAAGAAGATATATCAATGTAATAGTCAAGAAATATGTATTGATTTCCCCATTGATAGACATTAATATAATGTCTGGAAATGTTTTAGAAAATGTAAAGATGAAATGGACATGACCATATCTTTAACAAGTAAGAGAAACAGGTATTAAACAAATGGTAACAATTAATTTAGGTAGGCATAGATATAAGAAGTCTATAACAGGTATAATCAATGTCATGAGGAATGATAGGTATAATCAATGTCATGAGGAAAAATGATAGGCATGATCAACATCATGAGGAAAAATTATGGCCTCCTTCACCTAGGAATAGTAACAATTATATGATAGGTATAATCAATGTTGTGAGGAAAAAAAAAACAACAACCAGTATCCTTCACCTAATTTAGAATTATAAACATGGATTATAAACCTACCCCAGTAAGACTGGTGCATCTAACCACATGAACCAGGTCTAATCACATGGTTCCTCTAACCACGGGGACCACACCCTTGTCTAACTTAATGAAACTATAGACCGTGCCAAGTAGGATCACCCAAGATGGACGAGTCATGGTGAAGAGGTCTGACAGAATGTGGTCCACTGGAGAAGAGAATGGCAAACCACTTCAGTATTCTTGTCTTGAGAACCCCATGAACAGAATGAAAAGGCAAAAAATAGGACGCTGAAAGACGAACTCCCCATTCGGTAGGTGTCCGATATGCTACTGGAGATCAGTGGAGAAATAACTCCAGAAAGAATGAAGAGACAGAGCCAAAGCAAAAACAATAGCCAGTTGTGGATGTGACTGGTGATGAAAGAAAGGTCTGGTGCTGTAAGAGCAATATTGCATAGGAACCTGGAATGTTAGGTCCATGAATCAAGAAAAATTGGAAGTGGCCAAACAGGAGATGGCAAGAGTGAACGTCGACATTTGAGGAATCAGCAAATTAAAATGGACTGGAATGGGTGAATGTCACTCAGATGATCATTATAACTGAGCAAGGATCCCTTAGAAGAAATATAGTAGCCATCATAGTCAACAAAAGAGTCTGAAATGCAGTACTTGGAGGCAATCTCAAAAACAACAGAATGACCTCTGTTTGTTTCCAAGGCAAACCATTCAATATCACGGTAATCCAAGTCTATGCCCGAAACCGTAATGCTGAAGAAACTGAACTTGAACAGTTTCTTCAGCAGAAGAACAGAAGAAACTTGAACGCTTCTATGAAGACCTACAAGACCTTCCAAGACTAACACCCAAAAGGATGTCCTTTTCATTATAGGGGACTGGAATGCAAAAGCAGCAAGTCAAGAAACACCTGGAATAACAGACAAACTTGGCCTTGGAGTACAGAATGAAGCAGGGCAAAGGCTAATAGAGTTCTGCCAAGAAAATGCACTGGTCATAGAAAACACCCTCTTCCAAAAACATAAGAGAAGACTTTACAAATGGACATCACCAGGTGGTCAACATTGAAATCAGACTGATTATATTCTTTGCAGCCAAAGATAGAGAAGCTCTATACAGTCAGCAAAAACAAGACCGGGAGCTGACTGCGGCTCAGATGATGAACTCCTTATTGTCAAATTCAGACTGAAATTGAATAAAGTACAGAAAATGACTAGACCATTCAAGTATGACCTAAATCAAATCCCTAATGATTATACAGTGGAAGCGAGAAATAGATTTAACGGACTAGATCTGATAGACGAGGGCCTGTGTTTCTCCACTTCCCCCTCCAGACTGTGACCCTGGTGCTTCTTTTCATCACAGCCCCCACTGAATGCTCAGGGCACAGCTGGTAAGTGAATAGATCAGAGGCTCCATTCCTCCACTGAGAAGCTCGGATGCTAGTAGGAGGAGGTATAGGCCAGGTCAGGGTCAGGGGAATGTGTAGGAGTGCAAGGGCCACTCTCCTCGCCCCCGCACTGGACACATGACCCCTTTGATGGGAACCTCTCATACTACACACCAAGCAGGGAAAGCACAGCACAGACCCTACCTCTGAGAGACTTCAGGACACCAGCATTCCTTGGGCCCCAGGAGGGAATGTGAGAGGATCCACAGGAACCAGGGGCTTTGAGAGGGACCTTGAAGAGGACCCTCAGCCTCCTCTTGTCCACTTCAGCCGGGGGTGTCTCATTCGCTTCTCAGGACTCCTCACCACAGCCAGTGCAGATGTTCTGACCTTGATTCCATACGAGGTCCAACAAGGTGGTCTTTGCCTCAGTCCAAGGAGAAATGACGCATGTTTCTGTCACCGTTGCCACCCCAAGGTCCACCCCTCCCCTGACCCCACTGCCTATGCTCCCTTCCTCTGACGTGTGTCAGTGTATACTTGTGTGCACACGCAGAGAATCTGCTCCACATTGCCGAAACATCCTGGGGTCTTAGGACCTCTAATTCCCACGGCAAACTACGTGGCAGGGAGACAGCCCTAGCCTAGGAGATCCTAACTCTCCCTTCATCTCAAGACTCTGCCCCTGCCGAGGCTGATTAGTAGTAAAACACACACACACACACACACACACACACACACACACACACACACACTAAATATAACTTCACAGGCTAAAACGTATTGACTGAAAATTTATAGAAGCAATATATAAGTTTGGTACCTATTATCTGACTCAGTTGACCAAGTCGAAATTATTATTCTTAAATCTTACAAAGACAGAATCTATAGTCATGAAATTATGATTAGGATAAGAAAACTTGACATTTATTTTTTTAAACAACTGATATCAAGTCCAAAACTTTAAGGAAATGTAAAATCAGGATTTTCCAGCCAGGAGTCCTGAGGCTGACAAACGCCCCTCCCCGCCCCCACTGGGCCTGGAGCGAGTGCGCAGGCGCGAGAGGCTGCAGGTGCGAGTGCGCAGGCGCGAGCGGCCACAGGCGAGTGGGCGGAGGCACAGGGACGCCAGAGCTCCCGGGACCGCTCCTGAGGGAAGGGAAGGTGGAGACTGGGTCGGTCCCCACTGCGAAAGGCCCCGGACCGGGGAGCAGGACAGACACGAGTAAGTGCAGCTCTATCCGCAGCCCCTCACCGCGCGCCCCCGCCTGCCCAACGGCCAGCGGCCCCCGACTCCTCCAGCCTCGGGGAGCGCGAGCCTCGCTGGGTCCTCGGGTCCGGGGTCGCCGCCACCGTCCGCAGGGTGAGGACCCCGGGCCGGGGCCCAAGACGGTCGTGGAACGGTGGGCGCCCCGCGCGCTCGCAGCCCTCCCTGCTCGGCGCCCCTCGACTGCGGGGGGCGGCCTCTGGATCTGTGGGCGCCGCCTGGACCCGGTCGCCGCGGGCTCGCGGGTTCGGGAAGGGGAGTTGCCTCCGAGGAGCCCGAAGTCGGGGCCGCGGGGTGCGCGTCGGGCGCGTTGGGTCCGCAGGTGTGAAGAGGTCTCTGCTTCCGGGATGCGCGCCGGTGAAGGGGGCGCACAGCTCGGGGATCCTGTTCGCTGGCCGCCAACAGCGGGTGTTCAGATGGGACTTCGTGCTCTTTGCTAAAGCCTTCTGGAGGATAGGCTACAAAAGGTTATTAACGTTCACTTTCAGCGTTTTCAGGCTTTATTGACGGTCACTGACTCTAAGAGCGCGTCTTGGAGGGCAGTTTGTGACATACAAACATCTAAGCAAAGTTTGAAATAAAACTATTCCCGCCTTTTTACGTTTTGGGGTATGGTGAAGAGTTTTTCTTGATTCCGTTAGGCTTTTCAAGCCTAACGACTTTTGGCGACTTTTGGCGAAGCTACACTGCTCTTAAATGGTGACAGTATTGTCGCTAAGTCATGTCTCAACTCTTGGGACACCATGGACTGACTGTAGCCCTTCAGGCTCCTCTGTCCGTGGAATTCTCCAGGCAGGAATACTTGAGTGGGTTGCCATTTGCTTCTCCAGGAGATCTTCCCAACCCAGGAATCAAAGCCGAGTCTCTGGCATTGTAGGCAGATTCTTTAGCAACTGAGCTACTAGGGAAGCTCCTAAGTTAAATGAGCATTTAAAAAATACTTCTTTGAGCAGTTACCATAGACGCTCAAATATTTGAGAATTTTAGTTATAGTAATGGGCGTGGTTTCTTTGGTTTTTTGTTTGGTTTTGGGTCTTTGGTTATTTTTTGTGTTGGTTGGCTGGTTTTGGGATTTTTGGATTTCTTTGGGTCGGGGTAAAGTTTGCATCAGGAAGAGATGGTATCCAAATCAGGAGAAATGTTTATTTCATGGTGTTCTGGTATGCAGTGTTGCAGTTTAAAGTATCTAATCCTGGTTAAATCTCAGATTGGCTCCAGCAAATGGATATTTTTATTGAGAATAGTTTGGGTTTTGTTCTGTGGGTTTTTTATGTGCTTTTCTTTTTTAGTACAATCTGCTTATTTAGCATGCTTCAAATCATGATAGATTGTAGTTAACACTGGTGGTTGATGCAAGGAACAATGCTTTGTAACACAGAGATGGGTTGTCTTTTTCTACAGAAATTTTTTCTTGAGTCAGTCAATTTCCACGTAAAACTCTCAGGAGTGACTTTTGCTATAGCACTTTGGTCTCTGTAATGAGGAATAAAGCATATCATTTCACTGTTGAAGATAATGGCATATACTATAAAGATAGGCATCGGGTACATAAAAGGAATTCGAGCTTTGAGTTTGGTGAATTAGTGTCCTCAATGAAACGGCTTGTCTCTTCGAAGAGAAGGAGAGCGATAACCACATGGTGATGACCAGGGTTCTTTCCCTACCTTGAACACCAAGAGGAACGGGAGGAGACAGAGTGATTTTCAGAAGAACTGACGTTCATTTATCAATCACGTACCCTCGTTCCTTGCTGTTTCTTAATTCCCAGAGAAATTAAAAACGTGGTTCCTAACCAGGATATTTGAATGGGAAAGGTCCTTTCAGTTCCCAGGCAGGTAACTGAATCCGTTGTATAAGCGTTCATCTGCCTGTACCTTGGAAGTAACACTGAGAAAATCGTCTTCTCTAATGGATGAAGTGGGCAGAATAGGAGGGTGGTGGAGCTTTTTGGGGCAAGTTTTCCAAAAGTTGGAGCAAAAGTAAATCGCTCTCTTCAAAGGAACAGACTCATTAGATACCAGCATTTGGGCCTTAAGGTCTTTTGCAACATCTTGTAGCTTGTTAGTAAAAATACTCCAGACCAGAGAAAAATCCACGTGGTCAAATGCTTATTGGATGAAAAGTAATGAAAGAAAAAGAACATGCTGAAGATTTTTAATATCTGGTATTTGACCCAGATCAGTTGACTGAGTACAAATAAAGGTCAGTCAAGAAATCTTCCAGAGAGAGAATTTAGTCATTCAGCTGTGATGTGGACAAGAAACCTGCTATTTATTTGTTAAAAATTAATCCCAACTAAAATGCTTTGTTAATTAGCAATAAATATGGATAAACTGCAAGTAGTTTACTATGCTGTGTTTTCAAAGCAGGATCAAGGAATTAAAAGTTACTGAAGTTTTCTCTGGAAAGTACTTTCTCAACATTATTTTTCAAATATTGTAATTCTGATTGCAGTGTGTATGAATCTCAGAGTACAATCTGTTGAGGAATTGATATTCTCTGAGGTCAAATGACTGATTCAGAAGAGCAGGGTTAAATTGGAGGGTAAAAGTGTCAATAACACAAATTGGTGTCTGTCATTTTAAATGTACTAGATTGAGGGCCATTTAAGTGGATCGTATAATTAGCATAATTGTGCGTATAATGGTTTATGCTAAATTACCACACAACTCCCCAAATTTCAGCAGCACAGCACTATGGTTCCCACATCACAGCCCTGGGTGGGTATTCACTCTGGGGAGACTGCACTCCTTCAGATGGTCATTGAGGAACCCAGACTCCTCCCATCCTATACCGTCTCCCTTCCCTTAGACCTCATCCCCATCTGCATCCATCAGCAGAAGGGGTCAAGAATATGGAGAAATGCATATGGAAGTTTCTGATGAGCCAGCTCTGGAAGGATCCAGGTCAGTTTCTCTGCTGCTGTTTTGGCCACAGTCCATTTCTGTGGCCACACGAGAGACTGGGGATTCTTCCAACTGTTCTCCCCAGGAAGGGAGAACAATTAAAGTTGTCAGCAACCGTGAGTCATTCATTTCGATTTAATTCGTTTTCAAATCTTTATTGGCTGTTTGGCATACACCAAGCGCTGTGCAGAGTGTGACCTGAGAATTGGTTGAGCAGCATCTTGATCTTGGAGGAGTTGTGAATCCTCAGGAGAGAAGACAGAGTATGAAGTGCCTGCCATCCTAGGAGAAAGGGATTAAGAGAACCTGCTTTGAAAGTTCAGGGAATGATTCTAGATTTGAAAGCTGCCTGGAAATGATTGATTTGGATTCCACTTTCAGAGATGAACAAGATATGATTGTGAAAGAAGCTGGCATCAGGAGCCGTAGAAACAGGTCCTGCGATACAGGGTATCATAAAGAATATCATGTCGTCATTGTTCAGTTGCTAAGTTGTGTCGGTCTCTTTGCGACTCCATGGAACTAAGAACAGATATATCATTTTACAGCTAAAGCAGCTGAAGCCTAGAGTAGGAAGGTGACCATCCAGGTCAGGTAAAGGGGTTGAAGATCAAGTTTCAAGCTGAGAAAGAGTCCACGGGGACTCAGTCTGAGCAGTTCCAACACTGAAAGGAGACCACTAATGTTCTGGGAAGGCTGGCATCTGGCCTCAGTGTGGGATTTGAGACAGAGAGTGGGCCCAGGGGGAACTGAGCCTCTGCAGTGGGCAGAGGAGGCCTCCCCATCTCCGAAAAGTGCCACTGACCTCAGAGTGGGTGGAATGAGCAGTGAATTCTAGTCCACCTGAGAAAGCAGTCCAATCTGAATAACTCTGAGTTTAGGTTTATCTTACATACTTCTTAAGAAAGAACTTGGACAAGGCCAAGTCAAGTGCAGCCTCTTGAATTCCACACCCAGTATTCATTGGTGGAAGTGCTTAAACCCTCCAAGTGATTCCAGTCTTTTAATTTTACTCTGTATTTAATTCCAACAGTCCTATGATTACTTAATGAGCAAATAACTGGAATCAAAAAGAGTGTGAATGTATTTTTAATGTGAGGACAGGTGAAGTGAAGCAGTCTGGAAGAGGGAACCAATAAAAAGGGATCTTGGTAAATAAATAAAGACATCATTTAGAAATGGAGAGGTATTTGGAAGGAAATTAGTGCCTGACACCATACTCTGCTCTTTGCATGTTTAGGAGCTAGTTTCTGATGTTGTTTTCACCACAGATCTCCCTGTGGTGAATTGTATTTGACCTCCACACTATTTATCTCCTGGACACATTGTGAAATTTTGAGAAGAAGCAGGTATTAGAATTTGTCTTGAGAGCAGCTATAAACATTTCCTGGAACCCCTCTAGGGTAGAAGAAAAAGGAAAGGAAAATGGAAACAAGGGATAAAGACAGCTAATAATGTTGGAGATACCACTGGGATTTGTGGTCTCTTTTTGAAATGGCTTCCCTGGTGGTTGAGATAGGAAAGAATCCACCTGCAATGCAGAAGTCCTGGGTTCGATCCCTGGGTTGGAAAGATCCCCTGGAGAAGGGAACGACTACCCACTCCAATATTCTGGCCTGGAGAATTCCATGGACAGAGGAGCCTGGTGGGCTACAGTCCATGGGGTCACAAAGGGTCGGACACAGCGGAGCACTTTCAATTCACTTTTTGAAACTAAATAGAAGAAGTCAGAACGTGACTGTTTCTTGATCATGGTTTGTTTTCATTTTTGTCTTTTTTTTCTTACTCCTTCATCAGTTATTCCAGTTGATGGAACATTATGTCATCTTCAGTTTCAGTGTGAGTGCTTGTCTTGCTTCCATTTGTATTATTCATGCAAACGTTGATTGAACTGATGACCCCAAGTCATCAAGGAAACATTAACTACACTGATGAATACATTTCTTAATTTTAGAAAAAATTAATGAGTGAAGGTTAAAATACTCTTCTTAAATTTGTCATTTAAAAAATTCTCATATGCATACCTCATTGCCTAATACTGCCAGAAAAATGAAGAATTCCTATGTGTTAATGAGCCTGTATATTTTTTTACAGGTATGACTATTACCGAATGTAACAGCCCAGTTTGCTGGCCATGTCCTGTCTCCAGGAACGTTGTAGCTGCTGTTGTTTCAGGTAGTCCCTTGGGTACCAGAGGTGAGTTTATGAAGCTATACTACCTTTTACAGTTATTTAAAGAAATTGAAGTGTCGTTGATTTACAGTGTTGTATGTCAGCTGTACAGGTAAGTAATTCAGTTGTGTGTGTGTGTGTGTGTGTGTGTGTATTCTTTTCCATTACAGTTTATTACAAGGTATTGAGTAAGTTCTCTGTGCGATACAGTGGGTTCTTATTGTTTATTTTATATATAATATGCCTTGCTTGATTCACGCTTGTCAGACAACGTGATTATGTTCACTTCTGATATAATCTTTTTAGGTACAGCCTTAAAGTCATTGATAAGATATTTTAAAATAATTTTAGCATGTGTGTGTTCTAATTCCAGTGGTAGTTATTAGAGATATGATTTTGCATGAAGTATTTCTCTTTTTGTCCTTGACCAATTAAAAAAATTGTTTTTTTTTTTTTTCTGATTGGTTTGCTAGATATTTGTGACTACATTAAAAATGTTAACTTTTGTCTCATCTTAAAATACGATCTGAATTAGCAATGAATATTGTGCTATACATAAGCGCTGTGACATAAATATAGTTTCTAACTTCATAAACACATAATCTAGAAGGGAACACAGACACATATGTAACAACTACATTTGTTTACTGAGTGAAATAATGAGATGGATAAAGTTCTAGTAAGCCTTGAACAGCCAAATCAGCTTCAGAAATAGATGTGCAGTTATTTTAACATATTTTAAACATTTTCCAGCTACATGCAGAAAATAGTGTGAAAAAGGTATGGTTTTTACTATAAGCAATTTAGCATTTTGACATTCTGAGCATCCTCATCATGAAATTAAGTCCAGAAGGAGTTTTTTTTCCATGTCTCTTGAAACGGTCGTTGTTCGTCCACAATATTTCCCATAATAACAGAGGTGCTTCCAAGGGCAGGAAACGTCAACATTATTAAAGTTTCACAAAGCAAAGTCAATTTTAAGAATATGATGTCCCCAAACTGACAAAGGTCTTGAAAAATAATTTCAAGGGAGGCATAAATTATTTTCTGCTTGTCAAAGGGCAGAAATATTTAGGTTGAGCTAATGAATGGTTGAGTTTTAGAGTGGAGAATATCCTTAAAATATTACATAGATTTATACTGTCAGTAGATGCTACCTACATGAGGTTATTTGTATTTAAACAAATTTTAAAATTAAAACTGCAGTTTCTCAGTTGGATTTGCCATATTTTAAAGATGTTTATTAGCTACATGTGGCTAGTGAATACTGCATTGGATAGTACAGATGCAAAACATTTTCATTATCATAAAAAATTCTATTGAGCAATACTAAATATATACCCAGATATTCATAGAGGAGGCAACCAAATCTCAAAGAAGTAATAAAACTTCCAGAGGTCACACAGCTGTGTTTTTAAAGAAACGCAGAATGATGCAAAGGAAGTAATAACAGAGGCATTAAAGAAACCCAGGAGGTTTCTGGAACAGACAAAGTAGAGTTTAACAGTGCAGGCTTAGTTGTTAGCAGGGTTGAAGCTCATGATCATTAGGACGACCTACCTGATTGAATTTGGACAGTTAAAATTTTATGCAGTGAATTAAAAGCAGAAAAATATTTCAATTTCAATCAAAAGCTGCCAGCTCCATATTTTTAGCCTGTGCTGTGCTTCCAGATTATGTTTATCACTTTAGTATACAGGGCACCACTCAAACCAAACCCGAAGTTTGGTTTGCCTGGCCCCAAGAAATGAAACAATCTTGAGGGGTTATGGCTATATTTGAAAAGGTTGATTTTTCAATGCATCATGCAGACTGGCCCTGTTTTAAAAGGGACTCCTGCCACCACATAGTCGAAATGTGAACTCTTTTCTCACTTGACAAAAGTCAAAGATAGGCCCTGCATTTTTATTATTTCATTAAAATCCAAATATTATTTTTCCATTTTCTACCTTGTTTTCATCACAGTGTGATCAACTGTAGTCAAGAAAGGAAAGGTTAGATTTATCAATCGAAGTGTGATAAAGGCCCTCTAAATAATTGAACCCTCAGGAGAAACAATCCTCATGTATTCTTTTTCTGTTGCTTCAATATCTTCATAAAAAGTCATTTCAGTATGTTTGGTCCTGTAGCAGAGATTCTGTGAAGTGCTTATCTTCCTCGGAGGTCCAGAAAGCCTGTGAGTGTGTGGATAAAGGTGGGTCTTAGAGAGAGAGAGGGAGGATGGAGAGAGACTTGATGCTGAGAGAGGACAATGTTCTAAAACCTCCTTGGGTTGAAGGTAGGGGAGCAGAAATACCCATGAGTAATCTAGAGTAAAAGTTAAATAATCAAGGAGATGAATACTCTGAAGGAACATGGTAACTTCCCTCCTAGAAATAAAAGTTACCCTTATTAATTCTCTTCCTTTTGCCCCAGAAACGCATTAGTTAGGTCTAGAGAGGGGTATTATTGCCAGAAATGGAAAAGGCAGTTTGAAGAGACTAGCCTGGAGCAGAGAGAGCAAGAAAGCTGAGCCAGTAGATGGAAAGCAGACTTCATGGAAGTCTCCAGCTCAAGTTCTGGGAACACCAAGTTCAAGTCCAAAAGGGCCCACATGGGAACTGAGGAAGACTGGCAGAGAGGGCAAAGTTACACTGAAGGTACAGTATTTATTATGGGATTGAACTCCTGAAAGGCCTTCCAGTAGCTTCCGATCTGTTCAAGAATCCTTCATGTCGTGCTGCTTCCCAGTGAGTGGCTCACAGCTTCAAGACCTCTTCTCCAGGCTAAAGAACTATTTGTAATATACCCTGCCTGTATTTTTTACTTTGGCAACCCAGACAAGGAAAGTTGAACAATTTTCAGATTCTAGAGCTTTTGCCCCAGCCCTGGAAATGCTGCAGACAGCCAATCTCAGCTAAAGGGAGCCACTTAGCCCAGGGTCACATCACCCCTTCGTACAATGCCCTTCATCCAATGACAGGTGTAAGAATGTAAAAGTTAAGACATCCTCCTGAATTGGGACATCCCCCTGAAGGGGTCATCTCATTTTAAGAACTCTCCCCCAAAGGGTCACCTGAGGTTTCCTGAGGCTGCAACACAACTTTACTTCTACCTTTGCCCAATCTGATGTCCTTTTCTTCCATACGTTGTTGATGCCAAGAGTTGTCCCTAATTAATCTCTTAGACACTAATCACTGTCTCAGGGTTAGCTCTGAACATGGTGGCATTTGTTTACGATTTGGAGTGCATACCTAGACTTTAAAGTGCAGCAGTGCCCAATTGCACAAATATGTCTTTCTATTTCTCTCTCTCATCTCTGTTTTCATTTTCTCGCTGCTAGATTAGTCAGGGGACTCCCAAGTTCTTCATTGTGTCATCCTGGTACCAAGATTCTCCTGGAAATTATAAAGTTATTCACCTTCTACATCAAGTACCTCTTATTTTTTCCCTAGAAACATAAATCATCCTTAAAAGGAATTAGAGTGTCAAATCTTAAATATATTTTAGTTTCTCCACCACTTTATACATTAAATGCTTTTTCCTGGAGACTGCTTCTGACATTGGCGTTCACTGTGCTCTCAAACTGCCTAATTGGGAAGCTACTCCTGTTTCCAAATGCTGCCTTCTGCTGGTCTCCTGAAGTTCTGAAGTCTGCCCTGCCTCCACTATTAGGTATAGTTCAGTAGTTGTCTACCTCAAGGTAATAAATAGGGTATCTTTTGGAAGCTTTATTCTTTTTCCATTTATACAACACACACACACGTATATGATTACATATATTATATAATTCTAATACTTAAGCGTCTATGTGACCACAGCTTTATCTGCAGCCCACAGGTTTTGCTACAGTATATTTTCATTCAGTTCAGTTCAAATGCTCAGTCATATCTGACTCTTTGCGACCCCATGAACTGCAGCATGCAAGGCCTCCCTGTCCATCACCAACTCCCAGAGTCCACCCCAACCCATATCTGTTGTGTTGGTGATGCCATCCAACTGTCTCATCCTCCATCGTCCCCTTCTCCTCCTGCCCTCAATCTTTCCCAGCATCAGGGTCTTTTCAAATGAGTCAGTTCTTCACATCAGGTGGCCAAAGTATTGGAGTTTCAGCTTCAACATCAGTCCTTCCAATGAACACCCAGGACTGATGTCGTTTAGGATGGACTGGTTGGAGCTCCTTGCAGTCCAAGGGACTCTCAAGAGTCCTCTCCAACACCACAGTTCCAAAGCATCAATTCTTTGGTGCTCAACTTTCTAGTCCAACTCTCACTTCCATACATGACCACTGGAAAAACCATAACCTTGACTAGACGGACCTTTGTGGCCAAAGTAATGTCTCTACTTTTTAATACGCTGCCTGGGTTGGCCATAACTTTCCTTCCAAGGAGTAAGTGTCTTTTAATTTCATGGCTGCAGTCACCACCTGCAGTGATTTTGGAGCCCAGAAAAATAAAGTCAGCCACTGTTTCCACTGTTTCCCCATCTATTTGCCATGAAGTGATGGGACCAGATGCCATGATCTTCATTTTCTGAATGTTGAGCTTTAAGCCAACTTTTTCACTCTCCTCTTTCACTTTTATCAAGAGGCTCTTTAGTTCTTCACTTTCTGCCATAAGGGTGGTGTCATCTGCATATCTGAGGTTATTGATATTTCTCCAGGCCGTCTTGATTCCAGCTTGTGCTTTCTCCAGCCCAGCGTTTCTCATGATGTACACTGCGTGTAAGTTAAATGAGCAGGGTGACAATAGACAACCTTGACGTACTCCTTTTCCTAATTCTGGAACCAGTCTGTTGTTCCATGTCCAGTTCTAACTGTTGCTTCCTGACCTGCATACAGGTTTCTCAAGAGGCAGGTCAGGTGGTCTGGTATTCCCATCTCTTTCAGAATTTTCCACAGTTTATTGTGATCCACACAGTCAAAGGCTTTGGCATAGTCAATAAAGCAGAAATAGATGCTTTTCTGGACCTCTCTTGCTTTTTCGATGATCCAGCGGATGTTGGCAATTTGATCTCTGGTTCCTCTGCCTTTTCTAAAACCAGCTTGAACATCTGGAAGTTCACGGATCAGGTATTGCTGAAGCCTGGTTTGGAGAACTTTGAGCATTACTTTACTAGTGTGTGAGATGAGTGCAATTGTGCGGTAGTTTGAGCATTCTTTGGGATTGGAATGAAAACTGACCTTTTCCAGTCCTGTGGCCACTGCTGAGTTTTCCATATTTGCTGACATATTGAGTGCAGCCCTTTTACAGCATCATCTTTCAGGATTTGAAATAGCTCAACTTGAATTCCATCACCTCCACTAGCCTTGTTCATAGTGATGCTTACTAAGGCCCACCTGATTTCATATTCCAGGATGTCTGGCTCTAGGTCAGTGTTTCATTATCATTCAATTAATAAAATTCTAATTCCTATTATGACTTTATCTTTGACATACATATTTATCAGAAGTATGTTTTGGTTTTTTTTTTTTAATTTGTTTATTCAGCTGCACCTGGTCTTAGTTGTGGCTTTCAGGATCTTCAGTCTTCATTGTAGCATGCAAGGTCGTTTAGTTGTGGCATGAAAACTCTTTGTTTGTGGGAACCAGTTCCCTGACTAGAGATGGAATTCAGGCTCCCTGCATTGGGAGTATGGAGTCTTAGTCACTGGACCACCATGGAAATCCAGAAGTGTGTTTTTAATGTCCAAATATTTGATAAAATATTGGTTATACATTTTTAAATTTCTTGATTATTCTGAGTCTTGTTTTATACCCAGCATTCAGTCAACTTAAAAATGTGCCATGTACACCTCAAAATTTGTATGTAAATGTGCATTTCATTCTTGTTAATGCAGTGTTTTATGCAAATGTAGGCCAAAGATTTTTTCAATTAATTTATTTTAATTGGATATAGTTACATTAAGGATATTGTGATGGTTTTTGCCATAGATCAACATGAAATGGCCACAGGTATACATGTGTCCCCCCCAATTCTGAACCTCCTCTCCCATTTCCCACCCCACTGTATTCCTCTGGGTTTTCTCAGAGCACCGACTTTAGGTTCATCCACCTCATTAGAACTGACTCAGATGCATTCCTTTTTATAGCTGAGTAATATTTCATTGTGTGCATATAGCACAACTTTCTTATCCATTCATCTGCAGGTGGACATCTAGGTTGCTTCCTTGTCTAGCTTTGTAAATAGTGCTGCAGTGAATGTTGGGGTACATATGTCTCTTTCAATTCTGGTTTCCTCGGGGTGTATAGGCCAAAGACTTTAACAATGGTATTCAGATCTTCTGTGGTTTACTGATTTGTTGTTGTTCTGAATTATTGATCTAGGTAATTTAGATTTTATTTCTAGTTAGTTTTCAGAATTTCCCTTCATATATTGCCTCGAAGTTTAGTTTTATGACATGTTCCTTGTAAAGTAATGGTTGGTTTTATTATCCAGTCTTATCTCCAGTGATACTTTTTGCTTTCAAATCTCCCATTATTTTTTTTTCAGTTTTGCTTATTGTTTTTATGACATAATTTTTGCATCCTTTAACTTGCAGTCTGACTATGGTGTCTTGTAAGGGGCATAGAATTAAGATTTTTGTTTGTTTCAAAAAATCTCTGCCCTTTAATGTGACTATTTACAGTTAACGTATCTTATTATAGACCTTTTACTCCTTGTTTTCTGCTTGTCCTTCCTTTTTATGTTCCTCTGGCTCTTCCTTTTAAATTCATCAAACTCCATTTTCCCTTTATTAGCTCACAATGCTTATATAGGTAGCAATTACACGTGCACCGTGACTTATTAGCTCTTTTACTGCTTCTCAAGCAGTGCTGAGACCTTAAATTTATTTTATTACTTTTTCCTCTTCCTCTTGTTTTAATGCATTCTAATTTTTATATATTTCATTATTACTCTTATGTGCAGTTAGATTTTATTCAGATTTATTCACTTACGCTTCCTTTCTGTTCTATTTAATTCCTTTGTCAAGTCCTTATTTTCCTCTCTGATAATTTTCCTTCTGCCTGCGGGTCTCCTTTTCAGTTGGTTCTGATGAGAACATATTCTCTAAATTTTGTTTGTTTGCAGATTTCCTTATTTCATCTTCCAAACAACATTTTCTCTGCCTCTAGAATTCTCAGTGAGCAGTTATTTTCTTTAGCACTTTCCATTATTTTCTAGTTTTAATCATTTTTGTTGAGAAGTAAGCAGTAATCTTAATCTCATGCATTGTTGAAAGGTCAACTGTTGTTTTTCCTCTGGTTACTTCTAAGGTGTTCTGTTTTTCTTTGCTATTTGTAAATTGTACTCTGGTGGTGTTAGAGATGGTTTCTTTATATTTACTCTTGTTGCGTTTTTTAGTGCTTGTTGAATTTATGGCTTGATATATTCTTTTTAGTTTTTGAGAACTCTCAGCTATTATTTCTAAATATTGTTCTCGCCCGAATCTCTCTCTTCTTTTCCTTTTGGACTCCAATGTAAACATATGATGAAAATGTTTACTGTGGCCCATATGTTTCAAATGCTCTTTTCTGTACTTTTTTATCCTTTTTGTTTTCCACGTTTAGTCTTAATATTTTTACTGCTACTCTATCTTCGAGTTCATTTATCTTTCTTCACCTGTGTTTGGTCCACTACTGAGTTTAATTTTGAATTCGGTCAGTTCAACTTTAATCAGTTTCTAGTTGTCTAGTTAAATTCTCTACCTTGTCATCTATTTTCCTGAACTTGGTAATATTTATCAAAATATATTTGAACTTTAATATCTAGGTCATCCATGATTCTGATTCTGTTTTTTATTCTAATTCTCCTTTTCTTGGGAGTCTTGGTGGTTCTTTGATGAACACCAGACTTGGGATATGACAAGTTGTAGAGAATCATAATGACATTCCAGTTGACCTTTGAACAATCTGGATTTAGGTTGCACAGATCCACTTACATATGGATTTTTTCCCAACAACTGCAGCACTGCATGATCCGTGGTTGGTTGAATCCTCAGATGCAGAACCATAGATAGGAAGGGCCGCCTATCAAGTGATATGTGAATTTTTGACTGCATAGGGAGTCGGTGTCTCTAAGTCTTGTATTGTTGAACGGTCAACTGTCCTTTTTTCAAGAGAGAATTTCCTATTCCCAGGTAAGGAGCAGAAGGAAAGATCAGCTTATTGATCTTCAGTCATTGCACAAGCTTCATGCTCATTTTCCTTCTTTATAGATGTTTCCATCAAGGTAGCTGTTTCATCAACCTTCCTAACACACATTCACGTGGACATAGATTCATATAGAAACCTCCAGTGTCCTAATTCATATCATTAGCTTTCCACCGGGCCACTATTCTTTGGTGGGTTCTGAACCTCAGTTTTATCTCCTCAGCATTACAAGACTCCTGAGTCTTTGCTTTGACTTCAGTTAGCTTTTGTTTGACTTCTTAACATCTTGCCTTGTCTACCTACGTGGAAAATGTGATAACGTCAAGGGACCACTGTTGCTGAATTGAGCTCGAGTCTCTGAATCTTTCCCATGTCTGGGATTTTGATCCTTAAAATTCTAGCTGCCTTGTTATTTCTAAAGTCCAACCCTGCTCTCTCCTCAGTCCTCCAATATTGTCCTAAGATCTACTGGCTTTTCTGCGTGTTAGGAGCCATATTTGGTTTCTCATGCTTTTGATTTTCATCAATAGTTTCTAAATGACTGGATTAGATAAAGCATGTGCAGAATACTGTTCTTACTTCTGTGAGTTTCTTTTCTATTTTATTTTTCTATGTCATGGCTACCTCATTAGCTTTATAATGCTCACAGTCAAATGTAGCTTATGATTTATCTGACCTTTCTAGTATGGTTTCCTAAGGCAAACTGATATAGTTGGAAGCAGAAGTCCTTACCTACTATTGAAAAATTCTGTTTTAGCTTTCTATGAATTCTTTGATTTATTTTATTTTGTCCCATCTTCCATCACTTTTTCCTACCAGAAATTCCGATTCTCACAGTTAATTTTAAAATTAAAAATTATAATTAAGCTAATATGTTAATAGTCAAGGGATTAATTTTGCTTTGAAGAAGACACAGATTGATGAATGGAATATGGAGAATTTCTTAAGACCTTTGTCATTTCTAAGCATGGGAATCAGCCATCTGCACCATGATAAATTAGTCAGATATGTAAGGAAGCACTCATTATAAAATCAGCATTACTCAGTAACAATCTCAAAAGTTGCTTCACTTTCCTACTCATGTTACCAATTCCCAAATGTTCAATAGGAGCTTAGAATCATGAGATAGGCCATTTTCCATGTCCTATCTTAGTAACTATAATTATTGGGAAAACAAAACTATAAATAAGGATTTGCTATGAATATATTCAAACCTTTTGTTCCTAAACATCTTCTAGAAGAAGACTGAAAAGTTTGACCTAGAAACACCTCTTGATAAGTAAGAAACAGTAAAATTTCTCATAATAGTTCTTTTCTGATCCCATTATGTGATTCTCAGGTTCACACAAAATTATTTTTGTATGAACTTCACAAATCGTATTTTTACTATTAAATCAGTGGCCCCACTCTGTTGAAACATGGGGCAAAATAGTTGAGATTGGAACAATTTTCCAAAACCCAGGGCATATGACATATGTACCTAAAGAACGCAATATTTCTGTCTGGTTCTGTGGTAGAATTTTTCATACCTGCCAGTCTAAGTTGACTATTGTTTTTACAGTGCGTTAGTAGAAATCAAATGGTAAATTCAGTCAAACAGTCATTTCATACATCAAAAAGAAAAATCAGTCAACACAACTGTCTGACTGAAATAAAGGAAGAAAACAATTCAAGGCAAACAGTTGTCCTAGGAGACTTGTATAAATGCAGTAGTGGTGTCATGTGCAGAATTAACCTTTCCCCACCTTTAACTGGAGAACATTCTGCCAGCCAATTCAGTCAGCTCAGATAACCCTGAATTTTAATATTCCAGTCTCATCACTCTCAGTTGATGGTGACTGCGCTTCCTTCTCCTTCCCCTGTCACTCAGTGGAGAACGTCAGAGCAGGAGGACAGTGATATCGGCATACTGTAATGGCCTGCCCTGGACTCTACAGCTTCAAAGTTCTTAAGCTGACTCAATGATCTTACAGAGTCTGGTGCAGAAGGAATATGTGAATTAAATTACAGACCGTTGACTGCCTTCTAGCACTAACATCCCTTATTTCTGGTTCTAATATATCACTAAATACTCAAGAAGAAATTTTTGAGTGTTTAGCAGAAATATGGCTCCAAAGCAGACACATTGAAAAGAAACATTGTCATCTATGATTGGTTTTAAAGTTGACTTGTCTTTTACTCATAAACAGATTTAGTGTGAATTCAGTTTTGCTAAACGTTAGAGAATCTTTTGGAGGGACGTGCCAACTCTTTTGAGTTTTTTGCACTCTGACTTTTAAAGCAAGGTTATTTTTCAAAAAGTTTAAGGGTTACTTGAATACTATAAAGCTTATTTGTAGTTTTGAGTTGCCAGTTCTCTAGAACAAATTTGTGTGCTTGAAGTTCTTAACTGTAGTACCTAGATGGCACGTGGAAAGCAAGCAAAAGAGATGACTTTTCTGCTTTGAGAGACCTCTGCCTATCTTTGTAAGTAACAGGACTCATTCCTCATGAAACAATGTTCAGAAAGGAAGGAAAGGTAGTTTTCTTAGTTGAAGCTTATGATACTGAAGAGGACTCTAAGAATAGCTTCATAAAGAGGATCTGCGTAAAACAGAAGTAACCCTAGGAAACATGTGTTTTCTGATGGACTCTTATCTTTGTGATGGTGAAGAGAGGATATGGCAAGGAAGTGACACTAATACTGGCATGTTACATCAAGCTGTCTCCTGGGATGCAGGGGTAAGCACGTGGGACAATAAAAGCACTTGAGAAAGAGTCAGCTCTCAGCCATCCATCACCTAGTTTGTGAGCATACTTGTGCCTCTCCTCCTCCTTTCCTTTTGACCATTTTACTTTTCTCAGCATATTTAAAAGAAGGCAAGGTGAAAAGAGTGGGTTAACTGTCAGGTCAATCTCATTTTCTGTTTTATAGTACCTCTCACAGTTTGAGAACAGATAGAGAGCTTTGGCATAATGGGAAAAAAAGAGTCTCTTGGATCAGTAATAGACTCTCATGACATTTGGCCAATCTTGTGCTCATTTAGGACGCTAAATAGCAGTTGAATGTACCAACTTCTAATTCAGTAACTAATTAAGTGCTCCTTTAGATAATATACCTGGGTAAGGGGAAAAAAAACCCTATTTTTCTTTACCTTGTCATAGCTTTAATGGATGTTGGGGGGAGTCTGTGTTTATCTGTCTATCCATCTAGATATAGATACATATTTTGGATTTGCTAGATTTATTATTCCTGTACCTGTTTCCCCTCAGATGTATTCCCTCTCCCTTTCTTGCTCTGCTGACCCCTAGAAGCTACATATAGTAGGACCTACTGTTCACATGATTAGATTTAATGAGAATCCTTGATATGTAGTTGAGGAGCAGGAGGAAGGGAGAAACCAGAGTCTTTTTCTCTATCTTGATCTTGCTGGCATCTCTGGCAGGAATGTCTTCAACTCTTTGACTCCAGGTCCTAAAAAGCCTGTCAGCCAGGTGACCATAGATGCTGTCTTGACTCTTGGTGATATCACCTGTTTCCTTTGACCTCCAGCCTAAGAGAAGAGTAGTCTTCTGTTGGTGATAATCTGTGGATTGCACACATCCCTTATTTGGTCTCATGGCTCTTCCATGACTGGTATAACCAATTCTCTGTACTTAATTCCCTTTATTCTTGCTTGTAAAATGGTTTTCTTTCCTTGGCTAGCCCCTGGGATACAATGGATAGGGCAGTTTTTCTCATGACTAACTCACTAATCAGTGAGGATCAACCAATTCCCAGTAACATTAATATCCTAATTTTACTAACTCATTAGCTGCATTTGACTAACTGTAATATCTGAGCCATCCTTAGAGTATCTTTAAGGTAGCATGATTTGGGGGGGGTCTTGAGAAAGGTTGTAGGACCTTTCTACCAACTTCATAAATTCTCCTTCCAATGTCACATGTATAATCATTTCTTAGTCTCACAAAATCTGAGAGATAGAGGGGGAATTATAACTCTGCAACATAGTTTCTGGAATCAGATGCAAACATTTAAAACATTAATCACACCTGTTTTTTCTAAGACAATATGAATATTTCTAATATTTGGCCTATATGAAACTTAGTAATAAATGCAATTTATAGTCAATGTCCCTATGAGATATGCCTCCTACCACATTTAATTTTTACTAACAAGGCATTTCCCCATGCAATAACAAACATGAATCATTACACAATCCTAGGGGTACAAGTAATATCAGATTTTTCATATAAATACCATTTATTTTGGATCCAGACACAAACCACCTAGTTGGGCAAATGTACAGTATCATCTAATAGTGGGAAACCCTTCCATTATTTTGTAGAAGAGATCGGAGGCTTCTTCTATACCAGAAAAAGTGAAGAGAGACTTGGTCCTCATTTGCAAAGGTCATGCCTGCCAATACTTTTTGATCAGACCAGGAATGATCCCTTTGAAGGTGGAGGGGATTCCAGAATATCATGATTTAGAATCCACTCCATAGACACAGCACGTTTAGAAATCCTTCCATACATGGGTGCCATGTTCATTTTGTAACCACTGTCCTCTGCTTCATCCTCAGTGACCTCACAATAGGTAGGGTCAGATCATCCTTGTTAGACCTTGGCACTCACTCTGTCAGCCAACTGATATGCCAGCTTCGTAATGGACTCACTGTGAAACTGAAGCCACAGTGTAGTGTTTGCCGATTTCTGTAGTGGGACTGCTCCCATGGTGGTCAGTTTCATGTTACCAACATGATGTCAGTGAAGGCAGAGTTGGGAACAGATTTTTTTTATTATTTCCACCATTCAAATTTAAGACATGTAAATAACCTCAAGAAAGAGCACAGATTATAATAAAATGCAGTATAATAATTAGGAAGTGATGAGTTTTGAATATCCGTTAGTATTGTTGTTAATAAAATTAGTTTCACAGTAAGTTTATATCATTTAAATTTTAATGATGACTGTATTTAACAACACAAAATTCCTGAAAAAGATAAGCAAGAGAATATGAGCTATCTGTAGTACACTACCATTTGTCTTTCTCTTCTTAGATTCTCTTAGAGCCTGCCAGGCTCCTCCCACCATGGAATTCTCCAGGCAATAATACTGGAGTGGGTTGCCATTCCCTTCTCCAGGGGATCTTCTGGACCCAGGGATGGAACTCAGTCTCTTGCACTGCAGGCAGATTCTTTACCCTCTGAGCTACCAGGGAAGACCTTGAGTGTCCCCAGTCTCCAAACAGAAAGAGCCGTTGTAAGAACTGACAGCATCATGGTCCATGGTCCTGGGTCTGATTTCTTTAAAGAGGTGTGAAGAGGATCCTGTCTACTATGCACCTTGTCACATGGAGAATTAAGAACTAGAACTGTGGGGCTGACTGTGCTTCTGGAGAGAAGGGAGTTAGGGTTGGAGATTGTAGGGAAGCTCATTTTTATATGTTTTTGTGAGTACAGAGCAGTAAAACACAAAATGAAAATGGATTTATCAGTAGACTATTTCACTACGTAAAATTTTGACTCAGTCACCCTACTATGAACAATGTTCCTGCTGCCCCCACTGTTTTAGGATATCACAGAGGGCTCCCTTAGAGTGCTCCCTGACTAATGTAGATGCCAGGCACCGTAGGGGGCTCCCCAGCTGGCACTAGTGGTAAAGAACCCGCCTGTCAGATCAGGAGACATAAGATGGACAGGTTTGATCCCTGGGTCAGGAAGATCCCCTAAGGAGGAAATGGCAACCCACAAGAATGATAGTATCAAGAGTTAAGGGTGTAAGGAAGTGACTTAAGAGTCAAGAGGTGAACCCTTATGAATGAGATGAGTTTTCTTATAAAAGAGGCCCCACAGAGATCCCTTGTTTTTCCTGCTATGTGAGGATGCAATAAGAAGTCTACAATCCAGAAAAAGTCAGCAGCCAACCATGTTATCACTCTGATCTTTTGATGTACAACTTTCAGAACTCTGAGAAAGTTCTGTTATTTATAAGTTGTCCAATTTATAATATTTTGTTACAGCAGCCCAAGTGGATTAAGACACCAAGTATTTGCTAAGAGTGTTTTTGGATGAGATTAAAATTTAAATCGGCATATCGAGTAAATCAGATTGCCCCCCCTAATGTGAGTGGGCCTCATTTAATCATTTGAATGCCTAAATAGAACAGAAAAGCTGACCTTCCCCTGTGAAGAGGGAATTCTGCCAACTTGTGTCCTTTGAACTGGGACACTGACTTTGCTCCTGCCTTTAGACTCAAACTAAAACATTAGCTCTTCCTGACCTCAAGCCTGCTAGTTTTTAGAATGGAACATCATCATTGGCTTTCCTGATTCTCAGAATTGTGGACTTAGGCTTGAGTCTTCAGCTCTGACTTACCACCCTGCAAATACTGAGACTTCTGCATCTCTCTAATCATGGGAGCTAATTCCCTGTAATGAATGTGTTTGTGTATAAATATATACATATATTGTTATAAACACGCATATATACATATTTCTGCCCTATTGGTCCCATTTCTCTCGAGAACTCTAATGCATTGCCTGATATTCTTAATTTTGACTCTGTTGACCTCAGCACTCTATTATGGAACATGGTATAATTTTTATTTAGCAGTAATTACCTTATTGAATACATTTTTGAAGTAGGAGGAAAGATATTTTCTTTTTTGCAGCAATACAGATTTTTCTTTTTTGCTATAGATGTAGATCCCAATGATTATTTCATTTAGCTGATTTAGTATTGATGAAAATGATGGAGAATATTTTTAAACCAAATTCCAATTACATAATCATAAACCTTCACACTTAATTAATCATAGTTTACATGTTTGGAAAATTAAATCACTCTTAAGGAGCCTAAGTAGTTATTTATGTATACTATAGAAAATTACAGAGGCAGGAAATTTGTTGATACTCCTTTTAAGGTTCTTTTGAATTTCCAAAATATTTTATAAGGTTTAGGTTACTTTGAAGTAGGATTCGCATTTATAAAGAAGTAATCAAAGTTGAAAGAAGGAGCACAAAACTAAAAGTCAAGTCTCTTAGAAACTAACCTTGACTCTGACAATGATTAGCTTTTAACTAGTTCACAGCAGTGGATCTCACTTTGCTTATGTATGAGTACTGGTAATAATCAGATAATATGTATGCTTTTAGTATTATTTCATCTATAGGCAACAGTGTGAGATAAGTTTCTTTGTTCTGACTCATCTAAACTCATCTTACTGACTTGGGTTTTTCTCATCCTACTTCTATGACCACAGAATGACTCCCTCCTCTGGCCAGACTGCACTAGGGAAAAACAAATCTGATACTCATCTGTCATAAGTTTAAATAGTTTAAAAGGGATTCAAGTGTTATTGACTGTGTGTTGCTGCATTTGTTTTGCATTTTAACAAGACTGACATTTTTAGCTAAATGAATGAAACTCAAAAGTGGAATTTCAGATGACAGTATAGTTTGGGACAGAAGTTTTCTTAGCCATTTGAGGAGCTTTCAGGGTGATTGTTTATTTGGCTTACCTATAATATTGAGAGAAGAATGTACAAGTCAGGATTGGCCAAGAGATAGAGGAACTGCTGCCAACCATACTTCATTAATTTTTAATCAAGTATTATGTACTAGGCATTGTGCCGGTTCATAGGTATGTAGGGTTAGCGAAGATGGTGCATAGAACTTATTAACTACTTGTGCTTACTTGTGACCATGAAATCTACAAACTTAGAGAAATATTGAAGACCCCAGGCCCACAATGCCCTACATCGCATAACAGTCATCTGTTCTTACTTGATAGAGTTTGAAACACTGTTAAAAGCTGGAGGAAAGATTAGAACAATTCTTCATATCTTACTTCAGCCCTGAAATAACGTCCACATTTTCTCCTGTATCTTTCTTTCTTTTTTTTTTTTTTTCCTGTTTTGCTTTAAGGAAGAAAGGGCACTTAAAACAGTAAACAGGGTGATTGAGATAGAGACAAGTAAAAAAATAGTATCAATGCATTTTGATAATTGATCCCTCAAATTGTACAAATAGTATGAGATAATTGTATAATTAAATTGTAAAATTGTATAAACGTGTATGAGATTAAGTTTAATTGAAAAGAGTGTTACTGAAAATGATTAAATACCAGTTAGCAATATTTATCTGCTACTATTCAAAGTCACAAGCCGGACACTAATAGTAATGTTCAAATTTATAATCAACAGTAAGTAATAAATAGACTAGAAAAAATTCTTTTATAGGACTTCTATAGCCTCTTAAATTAATTCACCAAAACTCAAATACTGTCCTTGATAGCACTGGAGATGAAAGCTTTACTTTTTAATGGGAAATCTGCATCTCATTGTAAAAATGGAACACTTCATTCCTGGTCTATACATATTTTCAGAAACAGTAGTTTTTGGATTGCCAAATACTTAGCATAAAGACAGTCTTGAAAATTCATTTCAGGCATAAGACACCTATATATATAGAAAGAGGACTATTAAAATGAAATAGCCACTTCCTGGGACCAAAAGGTCATAATGATGAAAACTCTTCAAAGTGATACCTTTTGCCTTATGTTTTGCAATCCTAAGCCTTCAAGCACAAAAAAAGATTGAAGAGTGAGAAATAGATACAATTTATGATGATTATTGATATAATTGCAGTTCCTGGTACTACTTGGGTCAACTATCAAGGAGCAGGGAGAATTTCGGCAGTAAAACAGTCTTATCAGATTTATCAAAGTTTTTCTTAAACTTGATCATTAGTGTCTCCTACATGCAAGCATTATTACATTTTTCCTTTTGACATTTTCCTGCTTTGCTACGAAAGAAAATATATATTAGACTGGTAATATAGAGCCTCAAGTTTTGGTTCCAAGTTTGTGATTTGGAATAAGTCCTGTATCTTATATAAGCCTTCTATTGTAAAAGTAAAACTTCCATTTCCAAAGTTTTAGAGAAGAATATTTACAGTGGGTTTAAGTTTATGAAGATTTTTTAAAAGTCCTATATAAGAATTTCCTCTAGTTTTGATTATATTGACATTTGATTATAAATTTAGAAGGTGGATCATGACCCCAGTTACCAGTGCTGGATACTTTCTACAACACCAAGATATCTCTCACCTTGAAGATCAAAAAAGTAAAGTGTGTTCAATTCAGATTGATCTGATCTGACACCTTGGTGTTGAGACTCAGGCTAACTAACATTTGTTAATGAATGGAAGCTGTCTCTCAGAAATGTGAGTAGATCCGTTGGTATTTAGATTGAGTTTAAAGTCAACCAGTTGGAATATATATTTCACAAAGTTACATGCATTTGTAGATCAAATGATCCTGGAATTTCTATGACTTTGTTGTGAAATGCCTAACTGATAGAGCCTCAGAAATTACCTGTAGTTTGTGTAGGAGAACATAAGGACAATGTGGCAGATGTGGCTAATGGACTGATAATGAAAAGTCATACTTTCCTGAGCTTGTTTGCAGAGAGATGGGGCCCTGTGGCTGCTTCCCCCTAAAATGAATGTAAATGAGAGCAACACACACATCTTCAGGGCCAAAGCAGTTAAGGACAGATGCACCTTTCCTAAGGTCTCTTTTTTCCAAATACACAGTGAGAGGATCCCAAAGACTGAGCCGAGGACAGGATTTCTGAAGGCCGTTAAATGAGGAAACCCCACCTGGCCATTCAAGTGTCAGAAATAACATCTGTTGTGTGAAGGCACTAAACTATGGAGAGTTGCTGGCCGTACTGAATTATTACCAGACCTTCCTAATACAGAATTTGATTTTTTTTCTTTTCTTTTTTTTTTTTTTTTTTTTGCTAGTGATAGCACTAACTCAAAGATATTTAAGGGCTGAGGAAGAATGATACCATCAGTTTGTTTGCAGTCTCTCAGTTTATATGGTTTACATTTATGTTTTTGTCCTGTTTATGCTGTTTGTCCCTACTGGGGAGTTGAGGGGCACAAATCCATAAAAACTTTACTGGAGAAACCGAGGGTTTAGGAGACTTCCCTTAGAACACATTGCCAGTGAGTGTCACAGTGCAGTGGAGATTTGTAACTCAGGCAAATGGATCCAAAGCCCACACTTTTCCAAAGTTCTTCAGCCTGAAAAAGCCTACAAGTTAGTTAATCCAAGAGATCCATGGTGGTACAGATGCAGTCTTAAGGTCCAACTATGTCCTTCCTTTGCAAGTTTTATTGACGTGTATTCCATGTAGAGGAAAGTACAAATATCATGAATGTTTCATTTCAAAGACTGTGACAAATAAAGCACAACTATGCACCCATCATGCAGATGAAGGCAGAGCCCTCCATACCCCCTGCACTAGTTCCTTTCAGCAGCTGCTCGCCTCCTTTAACCTATAGACTAGTTTGACTGCATTGCATTTTATATACATTTGATAATATAGTGTGTATTCTTTGGTGTCTGGCTCTTGTGTTTTTTTTGGCTGATTAGCGTATTTAAGAAAGCCTCACTGTTGGGTGAAGTGAAGATGATTCTTTTTCATTGCTTGTGTTTTCTTCTTGTTTGTGTAAATCACAATCTGTTAATCCATCCTTCTACTCACGGGCACTTGGGTAGTCTTCACTTTGGGTTTATTGGAAATAATCATACTCAGTGAGTCCCACATTTTCCCAAGGGAGCACACAAGTGACAGGACCAGAGGGCGCAGTGTCTCCTGCTTGCCGCCTCCCCTGCGTCCCAGCCCTTCACGTTTCGCTGGTCGGACTCTTAAAGGAAAGGGAACCAGAGGACCCTTGGCATCCACCTTGTATCTGATTTTACACTGTGTGTTTTGGTATTTTTACTCCTTGGATACTCTGTATAGGTTTACCTTTTTGAGTATGCTGAATGTAGGAAGTCTAATTTTAATTTATTCTTTATATAAAATATTAAAACAATTAATAAGCATTTCAAAGTTGAAAATATCAATTTAGTATACAGAAAAGATCATTGGACTTTGAATTCTGGAAAAGTAGATTTAATTTCTATCTCAGGGACTTTGTTTCAAAAAAACCATCTTCAAGACTAAAATTTGCAATCTGCGTGATGGAGCTATATTCCTGCTGCAGAAACTTTTTATTGTGCAGATGTTACATTTGTGAATGCCTTTGGTAATCCTAAGGGCAGTACACAAATATTGGTCATTATTAGGGATAAACTTCCAAAGAAAGTGGGTGCTAAGTCTGAGTGTTCATAATAGCTGAAACAAATCTAAGGTTGAATCTGTTGAGATTTTCTTCATTTAATTTTCTTTCCTGTGTGTGTGTGTGTGTGTGTGTGTGTGTGTGTGTATGAATGTACTTTTAGGTCTACTTTTATTTACTTAGACAAGAGAGTGAAAGAAAAAGAGAGAAGGGAACGCTATCCAGGAAAAATGAAGCTTAAAATTCTTGCCAAGAACTAGACAGGCTCCCCACAGAGTGAGGTGTTACGGTTATGGACATCCGTTGCCCCCTCTCTTGGGACTCATAAACTGGCTAGATGTCCTCCAATTTCTACCCCAGACATAAAACAGCTCGGGTGCATTGTCAGCAGTGATTACACCCTCCCCAAGGGACCTGAAGTTTCAAGCACCCACTCCTAATCTCCCTGCTACAACAGAAGTCCCCTGCAATCAGACAAATTTGTAGGTCAATGAGTTGAAAATTGGTTGTCTTTAACTTTCTGATTTTTAAATACATTTTGTACAAATTGGTTCCAAGGAAAAATAGGATGGGATGGTGAAAAATAAGAGCTGCCACCTTGCATTAATATTCACAATATTGTCGTCTACTTACTTTTGGTTTCTGGATTAATGTAGCTCTGACTTGGCTCCTGTCTCTGTCAGTAATAAAAAGATAATAAAATGGGTAAATGGAAACCAGAGAATTTGCAAGCTGTATGATAAGTGTGGTTTCTCATGTTAAAAAAAAATGTTCATCTGGGAACAAACTAACTTAAAGATTTTAAAAGCCAATTTCTGCTTAGCGGCTGGGATTTGTTTGAAATCTTAACCACTGACTGAGGTGTGACACTTACATTTGACACAGTAAATCTTGTCGACTGTTATTTTAAAGGACTGAAATGTGCTTTTATTGCAAAATTGTCTCAGATAAAAAATACATTTTTACAATCTCACTTTGTCATAAACTTTCATGTCAGGTTTTGGCCCCGCAATGCATGTGGGGGAAGCATTATACAGAAATCAGAAGGAGACATGTATAATATTTTATTTTCCATTTTAAGAAAGGAACAGAGATGGTCTTATACCATTCTTGTTATCAAAATACTAAATATTACATACTTGACCGGAAATGATCTGTAAGCATATCTCAAGTCATAAGACTATTGCTTATTGTTGCAGAATCGTTTTCTTAGTTTGATATACTATAATGTCATATATATAAGAAGTTCTGTGAAATGTGTTTATACTTTCTCTCACTTATCATATTTCCTGAAATAATTATTAAAAACTCCAGGCCAAAATTCTACAGGAGAGGGGAGCTTGATTTATATGATTCTCACACTAACATTTCAAAAAATTGCGTTTCTCAAAAAAAGTTTTAAATGAATTGTGTTGTAATTAATTAAACTGTAGATTTCTCACTATTATAAGTCCTATGATTTCAAGTTTAAAAGTACTTGAAAAGATTCCATTTATATGAATAAAACGTCTACTCAAGTCTGTGTTTGAGAATGGAAGGATACAAATTTGAAATGACATTGATTAGCACAACCATTGGCATATTTGTCAATAGATATCAATGATAGAAAACAAACTGGCACGCAGTTTTTGTCTCAGGGCCATTTCTTTTTAGAATATATTATTTGTTTATTGACCTTAGAAATCTGGGCACACATTAAAGCTTTTAAACATAAAATAATGATGGTGGGAAAATTAATTACAAGGCATTGCTCACATGTTTCAAAACACCAAAATGCTATAATTCTCAAAGAGAAGTCCTCTGCCCTTAGCCTTAGGATTTTAGGGCTTCAGTGTATTTATATATAGGCATACCTCAGAGATTCTGTAGGTTCAGTTCCAGACCACTGCAGTAAAGCAAATATGATAAAGTGAGTCACATGAATTTTTTTGGTCTCTTGAGTGCACAAAAAAGTTATGCTTACACTATACTGTAGTCTAGTGTGCAACAGTATTATGTCTAAAAAAGTACATACCTCAGTTGAAAATACTTTATTGCTAAAAAATGCTAACCATCATTTGACAACGCAGTCTTGCCACAAACCTTCAATATGTGAAAACCACAGTGTATGTGAAGCTTGATAAACTAAGCACAGTCAAATGAGGTATGCTTGTATGTGTATATTCACAAATAAAGAGGGTTGTTCATATTGTTCCTTCCCTTACACTGGCACTAGAAAATGCTCTTAGGGTAATTCAAACAGGATAACGAATGTTAAAGTGCTTTGCAAGCTTAAAAAAAAAAAAAAAAAAGCTTTGACTCCTGTGCCACCCCCCTGAGTTTGGTATACTCTTTACATCTGTTGACTTTTAGAATGACTTTTGTGATTATTTTTGCTTGACATGAGAGTCTCAAGTGAGCTGTGATTTCCACTTGATATGTGGGTGTTGAGCGCTTCCTTGGTGGCCCAGCAGTGAAGAACCCACTGATAATGCAGGAGACACGGCAGGAGCTGAAGGTTCAGTCCCTGGGTCGGGAAGATCTCCTGGAGAAGGAAATGACAGCACAATCCAGTGTACTTGCCTGAAAAATCCCATGGGCAGAGGAACCTGGTGGTATCTCTAAACAGTTCAACATGACTTAGCGACTAAATAGCAACAACAGCAGCAGAGGCCAACTCGTTCATAACATTTCTGACACCAGATGTCTGGGATTTTTCCCCCGCTGAATCTCCAACACCAGCTTGATATCCTTTATTCAGTTCTGACACTAACCAGCGGTAGCATAGAGCCTGCTGGTTAAGGGTTGTGAGACTGCCCCTCCCCCAGCCCCTAACTTCAGATACTAATCACTAGTAGTAGATCCTCAGGTTGCCTAAAATTTCTGACCAACTTGGCTGCAAATTGGAGGTTCCCACAGTACCCTCCCTGGATTCAGTAATTTGATCGAGCAGCTCATAGAGCTCAGGAAAACAGTTCACTGATTTTATATTTTATAAAGGTTACAAATGAAAAGCTGGATGAAGACATACGTAGGATGAGGTCTGGAAAGGTCTTGAGTGCAAGAGTCTACCTTTTATAATTGAAATGCGCTGTCCTCCAGGCACGTAGGTGTGTTCACTAATGGGGAAATACTCTGAACCCAGTACTTTGAGGGTTTATATGGAGGATTCCTAATGTTAGCATGATCACAAACTGCACTTCCAACCTTTTCCCCTCCTGGAGAATAGGAGATGGGACCAAAAGTCCCAAAGTTCTGCTCCCAGCTTGCTCTTTCTGGTGACCATCCTCCATCCAAGAGAACAGAAAGATATTCCTATCACCTAGGAAATCACAGAGGACTTAGGAGCTCTGTGTCAGATGGTCCCATCACTCAGTAAATTAACGAAAGTCTCAAGAGCTTTGTGTCAGGAACTTGGGTCAAAGAGTAATGATAGTATCTCTCTCTACAAGTCCAAGAGATCTGTGTCAGACACTGGGGCCCTGACCAATATATATACATATATATAATATTTGTTTCTTATTTTACAGAGGGTCTACACTGCTGAAGAATGAGACAGCTAGGCTTTTAATCTAGGCTTCCATGATAAACTCAGGGCACTGAGTTTTCTATCACATTAAAAATTCTAAGGAGATACTAGCATCATTAAAATCTTATTTAGTTATACTTTTTATTAAGAAGTGTTAATGTGGTTACCGAGTGCTGCTGGATTGTTAATAAATAATCTTTCCAACAAGAATTTTATGATCATGATATACTAAATAGAAAAGCTCTTTAGATTTATCCATGTTATGATTTTGAAAAGTAGTCAAGTTAGGTATTTCTGATGTCAGAAACCCAGTAAGAGTAAGCTGCTGAATTCAAGTTAGTAAAGATATTGAGACATTTCTTATCTGTATGAACAGCAAGAATCTGAAAGCATAATTCCAGCAAATACACTCTTTGAGAATCAGCCCATATGTCACTAGAAGTCTTAATATTTAAGGTGAACTAGAAAATAAGACCAGAAAGATTTCATTTACTTCCAATCTAATTCAACAAACACTTATTGAACTCTTATTAAAGGAAGGTTCTGTTTCAGAGACTGTGCATATATAGATGAATAAAAAGAAAACAAACAAAAAAATTCGACTCTTGCTGACCTCATCAACAGCGTTTATGGTGGTTGAGCATACACTACATAAAGCCTGTTTCCTCTGGTCTGCCTTACTTAAACCAGGACAGAGACTCTGGGTGTCTGCATTTTCCCAATGAAGATTAAGACCTCTGTAGGAAAAATCGAAAATGATTTGCAGACCTGCTCAATCATTTCCTGCTGATTGCTATTGAAATTCCTTGGTAACTGACACTGGCTTATACATACCTATTGCTATAGTTCCTACACACTTGTTGCTCAAATTATGGCCTGTGGGCTAACAGTGTTTGAGTCTACTTGAAAAGTATAGATGACAACTTTTCTCTGTTTGGTAGAATTCACCTGTAAAAGCTATCTAGTCTTGGCATTTTGTTTTGGGTGCAGTTTTTAAATTATCTGTTCCGTTTCATTACTGGCAATTGGCCTGTTCCTATTTTGTATTTCTTCCTGACTCAGACTTGGGAAAATGTGCATTTCTAAGAATTAGTTCAGCACAGAGGGCCTTGAGACAACTCAAACTCTTTATTTAGTACTGAATTATGATTGGGTAAATGTGTATGTTTCATGCTTAAGTGATTTTTATCCCACTTGTGTGTTCTTTTGGAGTTGAGATACCTAAATGTATTAATGCAGACCAGGTTATGTCCTGTACATTCTAGGTAAGCATTGTGATGTGTGTTTACTGAAAATGCCCAGTGCAGTCAGTGAGTTAGAATGCTGTCTCCTGCAGTAGCTGGTCTCTGTTAGGGTTCCATAACCAGTCCCAGCTGCAGCTTCTCTCGGAGTCACTCTGTCTGACGCTTCTGGAGACGCCGTGTGGAAACAGAGCTTCGGGCGCTGAGCTGTGTCTCCTGTGCGTCGTGGGCTCAGTTTTGTCCAGCTCTCTGTGGCCCCGTGGAGCGCTGAGTTTCACATGGTCTCAGTCCTTCCTCCTCAGATCGAGTGTGTTGTTTTATTTAAGATCGATGAAACATATCTCATTCCTGTCATCTATTATTTCCATTATCTAAGATACTTGAAATTTCACTTTTGTTTTTCCTCCCGCAAGTGGTTCATTCTATATTTATGTATGCATTAACTTCTGAAAGATTTGCCTTCTTACAACTAGAATACAAGTCCCATGTATTTAGAGAACATTCGCTTTGTTAACCATTATGCACCAGTTCCAAAAACTTGACTCAACCTATAGTAGTTATTAAAACATATTTATTGAATAAATAAGTACATTCCCATACTGTCAAATACCTTTAAACCTCTTTTAGGAGTAGATTACTTATCATATTATGAATGATTTAGTTCAAAGCCCTTCTACATGTTCCTCTGTTTTTCTCCTTAAAATGCTGTCTTTATAAAATGTGGCAAATTTTACTGCTTCTCTAGGCTGATATGATCCTCTGAGTTTCATTTTTCCATTTTAGATAATTTCTACACTAATTAGAAAGCAATGAAAAACATACTATTATTTTTAGTCTCTAAAGCATGAGACTATAGTGCATTTGTTCTTCCACTATAGTTATTTTTAAAATAAAAGGCAGTGTTTCAGTTTCATAGGTTTCTCTAACTGCCTGGTGAATGCAGTCATTCTTTTGGGAGGTACTTTCTGACATATACTTGGAGAGTAGAGTGTAAGAGCCTGTCTTTAAAAACTCACTGTCCAATAGAATATAAAAATCTTAAGGGGTGTGCCAACAGCCCCAAAAGACCAACAGAAAATCCTGAATTCAGTAAAGCTAAATTTTGTTGACATATTGCAATAAGGGAAAATACACTACAACTGTCACACTCTTGGTTACCTCTCTGAAGGGGAAACCTGGGGAGGTGGGGAATAGTTGTGTGGTTTTAGAATTTTAGAGAGTAATTTTCAGGTGAACCTTGCAAGAGGGAACCAGCTGGGACCGGGCAGAGCTTATGACGTAAATGCTTTGGGTTGGCATGTACAGGGAAGTGAGGGTTTTGAAGTAAGGTGTGACAAATAAGTTTGGTCTCCATAAGTGAACTGCTCTTATTTGCTCAGTCTTCTCTTCTAGGAGGGAGTATTCCCTGGAGCAAAAACCTAATTTTACTTTGCTTATTCTCAGTATTGTTTAACATAGTCAGAGGAAGTTTGCTCAGTCTCTGTATTGTTTAACACAGGAAGAGAAAATTATTTTGGCATCAGGTTTCAGTCCTTCGTTTTTGTGATTTATCAGCTTTGGCTGAAGAAGACTATTATCATCTGATCACATGATAAATTACATATGTATCACTGTTTGAGCTATCCAGCTCTTTGGGAAAGACCCTGATGCTGAAAAGGACCGAGTATCGGAGGAGTAGGAGACCAGAGAGGATGAGACAGTTGAACGGCGTCACCAGTTCAAGGAGTTTGAGCAGACTCTGGGCGATAGTGAAGAGCAGGGAAGCATTCTGCGGTCCTTCAGGGCACAAAGATTAGGACATGATTTAACGACTAAACACCAGCAGCACTGTTTGATGTTATGGCTGCATATAAAGTTTCTGATAATAATCACTGCAGCGGTTTAAGATTTTCTTCTCTATGGGGGGAAGGTAATTTATTATATACATATTGTTTGATGGAATTGCAGCCATGAAACAATCTTTAAGACTGAAGATTAAACAATTGAGCACTACAACACAGACACATACTAATATGAATTATTATCATCAGAACTGTGGTTCACTTCTAAGCCAGAAATAACCCTCATTCTTGAGAACAGATCAAATCCCACACCCACATTATCTCAAATTATATATGGGTATTTCTTGTATTTGTCCAGTTTTGGCATCAGGGTAAATTGAAATAATAGAATGCTTTGAGAAGTATTCTATCCTCTTCTATTTTTTAGAAGACTTTGTAAGGAATTGGTCGTGTTTTCATTAACTGTTTGACCATAAAATTCTTTGGAATTCAGCCTCAAAGCAATCTGTACACTGCATTTTTAAAAAATTGTTCATCAACTCACAAATCTACAAGTTACCTGAAAAGTTTATCTGTAAAACTCTACCTTTCTGTAGCTTCATCACATACTATGGATATTACCTCAGCACTTTATGGAGCAGTGTCACATACAAAACAAATCCCCTCTTCTTTTTCCTGAATGTAAAGTATTGTTGATTTGTTACATTGAACTCATAGTGAGCAGCACTATAAGTCATGCTTGAATGAAGCTTATCTAACACACATTTTTTCCTAAAAAGCACATCACAGCCGTCTTGTGCTTGTAGACAGCACTTCCCTACACTTGAGGCCATTTAAAATAGCAAAATCACAAAAAAGGCACAAGAACATGAAAAACTTGACACTAAGCATACGTCAGAAAAGAAACTTGTTGCGTGTGAGAGCTGAAATGACAGGGCAGTGTGTTGCCTGATTTGACCTCAGTTAGAACATGTTTTGGGTGACTCAGATGATTCATTACTTTTTATATAAGTTTGTAAATGACTGTGAACTTGCGCTGAGTATCTGTTTGGGGGGTTACAAACACATTTTGCAAGTAGTCAAATTTGCAAATGCAGAATCCATGAAGAATGGATCCGTACGTTCATATGCTCAATAGTGTCCTACATTTCTCCAAGGCTCTTTTCATTGTTCCTCATTCTTATTTTTTTTCTGCTCTCAGATTCTGTGATCTCTATCAACCTGTCTTCGTGTTTACTGGTTTATTCTTCTCCTAACTCCCATTTCCTGTTGACCCCTGAAGCAGAGTTTTTGTTTGGTTATTGGGCTTTTTGAACTCCAGAATTTCCGTTTGGTTCAATTTATCATTTCTATTTTTCATTGATCTTTTCTAATAGATGAGACATTATCATCATATCTTCCTTTAATTCTGTAAGTGTGACTTTCTTTAGTTCTTTGAAGGTATTTGTAATAGCTACTTTAGAGTTTCTCTCCTCAAAGTACATTTGGGCTCTGTAAAATGCAGTTTCCTTTGCCTGTTCTTTTAAATCCTGAAAATATGCTTTCTTGTTTATTTGCGTTTCTCATAGTTGGTACTTTTTTAGTTCCAAACTGGATATTTGATAATACATTGTAGCAGTTCTGATACTAACTCCCTATTTCTAGGACTATCATTGTTAACTAGTCTACTTGTTTGTTGGCATTTATTTTCTAGTTAGTTGCTTGCTTTAGCTGAGTGAAATTAGTTTTTCCCCAAATGTGCAACCCTTAATGTTGAGCTTAGAGAGTGCAGGCTTGAGTATGACTCCTCCTACCCCACTGGGTTAAAATGGTTTTATCTCTGTCCTCTTTGACTATCTCTTTCAATGAACTCCCTTTGAGGATACTGCTTTAGTTGCAGATGACATATCTGCATTGGTATCAGATGCCACAGTTAGCCTATGCTAATTTCTAGCTGATTGCTCTGTTGTTTTGACAACACCCTGGTAAATAAATTACTCTGAAGTCTGATCTGATTCTGCTTGAACAGAAACAATCTGATTCCAGTTCTTGTACAACTTCTGTAGGAGTTTTCTTTGAGGCCACATTTTAAGGCTTCCGCCACCCCCAGGAGGACCCTGCTACTTCTTTCCTCAGTTATTTCTACTAACCTTCTAGCTGTTCTGCCTTTTCTCGTATTGCTGTTACAGAGCTATAAGCCCCAACTAGTTTACTTATCACCAAAATCACCACTGGTGATTCCAGTGTCCTTAGGCTTGAACTTCTCCACACTCCATTCAATAATAAGATGAGTCCTCTTAAGGAGAAGTATGGAGTGCTCTGTGCTTTTAGGCTTCCTCTTCTTCCTGAGCAGAATGTACCTGCTACTGCTTCAGAGTTTAAGGTGAGGACAGCACCCTGTTTCTCTTGCAGAGACACCCGTGTTCTATGAGCAGAGTTCTAGGCAAAGATACTCTATGGTCGTCTTGGCTTTCTCCTCCTAACATGGAACCTCAGCTATACTCGTGAACTAAGACGAGGATGCTTAAGGTCTAGTATTCTCAGCCTGTCATGGCTGCTGTGGAACTTTTGTCCTACAACAAGGCCCAGGTAGAGGAAGAGAGCCTCTACCTTCTCAGTCATTTTTGCCTGAAATAGAGCTTTAGCCACATGAAGCTGGGAGAGGAAGGGATGAGAAATAGGTGGTCTGCTCCTCTTGGCAGATACCATAACCCTAGGCTTGGACTGTCATGAAAGACTTACTCCATCTTCTTAACTTCCCAAGCCTAGATTAGACCTCCTGTCACTATACCTGGGAAAGGAAGGGGGCAAGTCATGGTTCAGATGGCACTGAGTCTGTTCTTCTAAAAGTTAGTAGATTTTCTTGAATAAGTGTTTCTCCATTTGTTATATGACCTTAGGATGGCTTCCAGACATATTTAAATTGTTTTCCATACTTTGATCATTTGTTTTTTATTGGGAAGGGGAGCCACAGAGTTCCTCACATCACTATCTAGAGGTGCTTCTGACTTGACTTTTCTGGGATGTTTCACTGTTTATAACATCTTTGCATGAAAAGTTCCCTTGATATCTCTAATTTTCTTGAAGAGATATCTAGTCTTTCCCATTCTATTGTTTACCTCTATTTATTTGCATTGATCACTGAGGAAGGTTTTCTTATCTCTCCTTGCTGTTCTTTGGAATTCTGTGTTCAAATGGGGATATCTTTCCTTTTCTCCTTTGTCTTTCACTTCTTTTCATAGCTGTTTGTAAGGCCTTCCTAGACAACCATTTTGCCCTTTGCGTTTTTTTCTTGTTGATGTTCTTGATTCCTGCCTTCCCTGCAATGTCACAGACCTCTATCCATAGTTCTACAGCCACTATCAGATCGAATCCCTTGAATCTATTTGTCACTTCCACTATATAATTCTAAGGGATTTTATTTAGGTCACACCTGGATGGTCTAGTGGTTTTTCCTACTTTGTCCAATTTCAGTCTGAACTTGGCAATAAGGAGTTCATGATCTGTGCCAGAGTCAGCTGCTGGTCTTGTTTTTGCTGACTGTATAGAGCTTCTCCATCTTTGGCTGTGAAGAATATAATCAGTCTGATTTTGGTATTGACCATCTGGTGAAGTCCATGGGTAGAGTCTTCTCTTGTGTTGTTTGAAGAGGGTGTTTGCTCTGACCAGTGTGTTCTCTTGGCAAAGCTCTGTTAGCCTTTGCCCTGTTTCATTCTGTACTCCAAGGCCAAATTAGTCCAGAGACTTTGAAAGATGGGGCCTGACTGTTCTCTAATTGTGATATATATCTATCATTACCATGGTGGTTTGTGAACTTGATAACAGCTGTGAAGTTTGGCACTTCCTCACAGTTAATACATGCCGGTATCTGAAATTTGTTTGTTCTGTTGTGGGATAGGCATTATTTAATTAAATAACTGTAATGTATGGATGTGAGAGTTGGACTATAAAGAAAGTTGAGTGCAGAAGAACTGATGCTTTTGAACTGTGGTGTTGGAGAAGACTCTTGAGAGTCCCTTGGACTGCAAGGAGGTCCAACCAGTCCATCCTAAAGGAGATCAGTCCTGGGTGTCCTTTGGAAGTGTTATAGCCACGCTTTCTGGGAAACAGACTCACTCAGAAGGACAATGCAGATAGTGGAGTGCAGTTTATTACACCGGCGGGCCCAAGGCAGAGTCACCTCTTAGCCAAGGACCCCATCCAGCATTTGTGAAAATCTTTTATACCCCATGTGTACGTGTCCAAACCCACCACCTCAATTCCCTTGAGACTTACATAAACAAAGGCAGGGTAAATACAACTACAATAACCCCATCATTCCCGTGTTATGTGTTCAAACAGTCAATAATCAATCAGCCTGCAGTTACATTCCAAACAGTTAATAACCGATAAGCCTGTGCTTACATTCTGATAGATAGTGTCCGGAGGCAGGAGTGATTAGTGTCTGTTTTCTCTTAGGCGATGAGTAACCTGGATATGATCTTCAAGGTTCACCTGTCCGGAGGGGGTCTTATCCTTCCATTGTCGTTTCTACAGGCACTAAGCAGAGAGTTCAGGGTCCACTGGAGAGGCAGCCGAGCACAATCAGCACGGACAGGCCTGAGATGGAGTCCAGGCCTTATGAATTCCTTCTTCAGAAGGACTGATGTTGAAGCTGAAACGCCAATACTTTGGCCACCTCATGCGAAGAGCTGACTCATTTGAAAAGACCCTGATGCTGGGAAAGACTGAGGGCAGGAGGAGAAGGGGACGACAGAGGATGAGATGGTTGGATGGCATCACCAACTCGATGGACATGGGTTGGGGTGGACTCTCGGAGTTGGTGATGGACAGGGAGGCCTGGCGTGCTGCAGTCCATGGGATTGCAAAGAATCGGACATGACTGAGCGACTGAACTGAACTGAACTGAAATTCATGCATGAGCAAACTGTTCAGAGTGAGAACTGCCTGTATAGCATATGTTGAGTAATGTCCCATGGTAAGAAACAAATACCTAGAGGCCTGTAGGATGAGAATTTGTATCTTGTTATGAGGAAGTCTTTCTCTAAGCGGAGTGTGAAATTGAGATAAAAAAGAGAGTTGCTTTGACTTCAGAAAAATGAAAGAATTCTGCATAGCAAAAGGCAACCCAAATAGAGTTAAAGATAACTGGCAAACTTGGAAACATAAACATTTGATGATGTCTTTGGCCAACAATTCCCTTTCTTCACCGTAGAATGAGGGGGAAATCTCAGTGAGCCAAACCTCATGAATCAATAGATAAGAGGTTAGACTAAATTTCTCATATGGTGTGGATTTAATTTTATGGAATGCAAAGTATCTTCCTGTAGGAAACACGGAGTATTAGCCGTCTTATCCAAATCCTTAGCAGTGCACACAGGCAAACCTTGCGTAACTGTGTGATGGGTGAGTCTCTTTTCTGTTCTATAAGAGAGAGAGAACAATGAGCAGAATGTGTGTTTCTCCAGGGCCGAATTCTAGTATTGTCTCTGGACCACTGAGCTTTTCAAAAAATCGAAACGCACAGTCTCTCGCAAATCACTCTGAAACAATCAAGAGGGAAAGAAATGGAAAGGTTGATGAACTTGCCAGTCACCGTTGTGGTCCTGACTCCTGAAAATAGTGATGATGGGGAGGATGAGATGTCACATATCTGAAACTTCCAGGGCATGAAGATTCAGATGTACAGGGTGTAGATTCACATGGAGTAGGGAAGAATGCCTCTCATAACCTACCTCAGCTGAATTACTTATTGGGAATTGTTGATTAAGAAATGAGAGGATACAGGCAGGAGCAACTCCTGAAATAGTGCCTAAATAACTCAAATATTCCTAAGGAATCCTGCGGACAACTGTGTCAGAGAGGAACTGACAAATGGAATATAATAAGCACAGAGATCATGCCCTTGTCAGCTAGCATACGGAGAGCATTACTGATCCTCAGCAAATCATTACTGATCCTCAGAAAAATGTAATGTGACTGGGCCTAAAACCTGGTTGGAATTTTCCATAGATGTGTGATATTGGAGATGTGTTTGCAGCTGCACTTGCCAAATCTCCTTTTCAAAGCACAGTAGGTCATGGCCAGAGGAGCAAGGGCAGCTCTGCTCGCTCTCAGGCAGAAAAGGATTTTAGAAATGTCAGGTTCTCTTCCACAAAGGAAGGGGTTAGCAGATTATGAATTGGTGATTAGTACAAGTGTCTGTGATCCCTCAACTAATTTCCATCTTGAAGCTGGGATATAAAGACTCAGGTGCTGGGTGGTGAGTCACAATCTCTGAATAGGTGCTTAGTCAGGACGGATGGGCTGAATTCGGGTCTCGGCATCTGGTACCCAGCTCTTTTTCCAGCAGGATGCCTTTAGACATGACCCTGACACCTTTGCATCCATAGCTTTTTGTTGTTGTTTGGTTGTTTGAGTATATAAAATGGTGATAACACTACTTGGTGGCATATTCAATTAAAAAAAAATAGCAACCTTTCATTACTCAGTGCAAATCAAACAGGAAATGCTTTCTCTTAGTAACCCTGCTTAACAATTTTCTGGACTCTTCTGCGCTGGGCCAGATTCAGAAATACACAAGTGAAAGATGAGACAGTACATCATGTTTTATTCAATTGGGTCTTGATACCTGTGTGTGACTCTTAACCAAGTAGTATGCAGTAGTTAAGGACACAGATTGAAATTGTTTAGAGTGTGTCCTAAACTCTGACTGCCAGGATTTAAACCTCAACTCTGGAGATTGTAAAACCTGGGAAAAATTGCTCTCCTAAACTTCATTTCCTGCAACCGAGAAACATAAATGTATCTTCCTTGTTGTGTACTGAATAATACCCTTGTCCCTAAATATCCATATTCTAATGCCCAGAACCTGTGAATGTCACATTAAATGACAGAAGGGATTTTGCCAATGGGATTAAATTAAGGTTATTGATAGGAAGATTCTCCTGGGTTACCTGGATGGGCACTCAGTCATCACTGGTGTCCTCACGAGAGAGAGGTAGAGGGAGATTTGACTCCAAAGAGAAAGTGATGATGAAGCTGGGTTTGGATTGATGCAGCCAGAAACCAAGGAATGCTGACAAGAAAACAGATTCTGTCTTAGAGCCTCTAGAGGGGGCATGAATGGTCCTACCAACTCCTGGTTTCAGTCCAGTGAAACTGGTTTTGGACCTCTGTCTTCCAGAACCGTAAGAAAATGTGTTTCGTTTTAAGCCACCAAGTTTGTAGTAATATTACAGCAACCGTACCGAACAAATGTGCACCTCTTAGGAACTATTACCCCCGTTAAAATGTGTGACTGGAAGCACACTTAGTGGAATAGCGGCATGCAGCAGGTTTGCCATCATAAGCCATTGTTAAAAACCTGAATCCTTGGCTTTGCGGGATCATCAGATCCTGCCGGGGTCCAGCCTCGGCAGGATCCAGGGGATACCCTCAGGATGAACGGCGTCGGCGAGAGAGAGAGACATGAGACCAGCCTTGATAGGGCCAAGTCTGCGAGGGAGAGAGAGAGAGAGAGAATGACCAGACGGGGGTGCAGAGAGTCTGGAAGAGTCTGGCAATGCTTTATTTTTTACCATAGCTTTTATACCCTAAGTTTGTACATTTCTAAGGGGAAGATAGTTTAACATTACGTCAGCTTGTCCTTCACGAAACCAGGGTGTTTTCTGCATACTTCTTTGTTTATGAGGGTCTTGTACATTATCTTCTGGCCTTGGGGCCTATTGACATTTTATGACCTAGGTGAATGCAAAGCTGTTTTCTGTAATCTGTTCTTTAATGAACACAAAGGTCAGTCCTTTTGCAGAAGTTTTCAGTTAAATTTATCTAAAAGGTTTACCACACAAAGACTCTGCAGCTCCAGTGAGGCAGCCCCTGTTTAGCATTCCTGGTTAAAATTAACAAATTTAAACTCTTATTTTTCTAAATCTTTAACTATAACCACTTTTAGAATAATATTTTTATGTTCTCTCATAGGGCTTCCTCACCCCCGAAGGGCTCTGTGCCTACTAAAGACTTTAGGTGATCAGGTTCTTTATGCTGTTTTATGATTAGGATATTATAAGCAATCATGCATATTAGTACCAAGGACCTAAACACATTTGCCAAACAAACTAAAATACCAGCAAAGGAGTTTAAATTAAAACACTCCTTTCACCCTAAATAATCTCATAAAATACCACCACCTGGGAAACTTATTGATTAAAATTCTAAATTGATTCTTATTTGGGAAGAGATCGGGGAAGGCCTTCCTGCCTGTGTCAGAGAAATTAGGTGTGAGGCTGCCAGGGTTAATACCATGACAGGCAGTCTGGAGCTAAGTTTTAGCTTCCCCCGAAATGGTAAGATTCCCTACCCCCATCAGGTAACCTGGAGCCAGCCAATCAATATGCGCCCAGTAAGAAACAAAGGGAAAGCTGAAAAGCCCGCGAACGCCCAGGTTTAAAAAAGCCCGCGAAAGTCTGTACCAATAGAATTGCTTTGCAAACGTGTAACCAATCCGCTTAAGCCAGCTACTAATTGCTTATGCATATCTTATAAATTTGCTAACAGCTTGGGCTCAGGGCTTTTTTCTGACCCTGCACCACTGTGATGGGTGGGGGCAGAAGGCCCTGGCTCGAGTCAGTAATAAACTTCCCTTTTCTGCGAGTTGCATTGTCTTGGAAGCCTTTTCTCTTCCCGCTCGGGGATTCGGACATCGGGCATAACATTAGGGAGTAGTCCATTGAGGCAGGCATCAGAAAGACAGATATCATCTTTAAGGTGAGAGCCCGGGGCAGCTTTCCAAAACCCCTGAAAACCTGATTCGCCTTGCCCGTGAGGTTTTCTCCCCTATGGCCTTTTTAGGGGTAGGGTCTCGTGTGTTGGCTCCCGGCAAGATCCAGTACAATGGTTGCCGTTTTTCTCCTTGTTCATCCTGGTAACATGTCTGGACAGCTAGTAGAGAGAGCTCTGTCCTTCTCCACAGGTCCTCTCACCTCTATTAATTAGAAGGAAAGTAAAAGTTGCTTGGTCATGTCCAACTCTTTGGAGACCCCATAGCCCCCCAGGCTCCTCTGTCCATGGGGAGCCTCCAGGCAAGAATACTGGAGTGGGTGCCATACCTTGCTCCAGGGGATCTTCCCAACCAAGGGATCGAACCCAGGTCTCCTGCATTTCAGGCGGATTATTTGCCAACTGAGCCACGAGGGAAGCCCAAGAGTACTGGAGTGGGTAGTTTCCCTTCTTCAGGGGATCTTCCTGACCCGGGAATCGAACTGGGGTCTCCTGCATTGCAGGCAGACTGTTTACCACCTGAGCTACCCAGGAAGTCCTAATGAGAGGGAAGAGGTTACTTAAGTAAGACGTTACTTAAGCCACCATCTTCTTTTCCTCTCCTTTATGACTCTTCATCCAACTGGTCTTTATAAATTTTAAAGAAAACAAAGTCATTTCTCAATGGATTCAGATACTACCCCAAATTAATATTCCCCAAAAGTTCTTATTCTTATTTCCAGACCTCATCACCAGAAATTCCTGAGCCTAAACCCTGCCTAGCTTCTAGGATCAGTCATTTTCTCATTTCTCCCTTTTCCTTTTAGTTGAGTCTTGTCATTTTTGTCCCTTCCCTAAACATAACTTGTAATAAGGTGACATAGCAAAGTGATGAAAGTATAGATGGTTTGTTCTAATCCTGGGTTTTTGCCATCTACTTACTGTGTGACATTGGACAGGCTCTTTAACCTCTCTGGGCCTCAGTTTCAAAAAAAATAAGTCAGTATTATAAATAATACCTACTTGAGATTGCAATTGTGAGGATTAAATGGGTTTAATATTTGCTGAGCACTTAAAATAGTACTTGTTATAGTGTAAGCACTGTAATTGTGCTTGCTAATAATCATAAGTGCAATTCCCAGCACATAACTTACTCAACTTTCTGTCATCACTTTGAGGTATGTATTTGATGAAATCAGTAAAATCATTTTGTTTCAAGGGGAACAGAAAAGTATTTTTGAGCAATTGTCCATGTGGCTATTTCACCACATTTAGTGTTTTCAGATTTCTGTACAACAGCCTGGGCTAGTCCAGCAGCAAATTAAAAATGGACAGAGCTTATGTTTTGCACCCTTTATCTCACTGTCCCCCCGCCTTCCCCACACACATCCCCATCTCTTTGGACATAAGCTTTCATTTTTCCTCCATGTTCTGAAAACCTACTTCTAAGAAAGTGTCTCGGTTCATCCATGTCGCCACAAAGTAGCATTGGCATATAGACATGATCACGTGTGAAATAGCTACTAGTGGGAAGCTGCCGGATAACCCGGAGAGCCCAGCCTGGTACTCTGTGATGGCCTGAAGGGGAGTGAGGGGAGGGCTGAGGTAGGCTCAAGAGGAAGGGGAGATATAGATATAGATAATTATATGTTTATATTATATATAATGTATATATTATATATATATATAAAATTATGACTGATTTGCTTTGTTGTATGGCATAAACCAACACAACATTGTAAAACAAGTATCTGCCAATTTAAAAACCAAAGGTGTGTGATCTCCAACTTAGCGTGAATTTAAGACAAAAGTGCCACTTATCTCAGAGAGACAACTTTTCAAGCCTGGTTCTGTTTCTCAAGTTTGTTTTGTTTTTCTGTCTCTCCTAGCCTTTCCACCTTGGGCAAATACGGGAGATCCACATTGTGGCTCCAACACTTAGCACCCGTGGCGTTCTCCAGGCCTGAGAGGAGCGTCTGAGGGCGACACCCCTGTCCCGGGGCTGCTGAGGGACCGTGCCCGGCTCTGTCTCAGGTGAGGCGTCAGCTGCTGCTCAGGCAGCCCCTCGCCTCTCGTCACCCTGCGTGACGGCAGCGACCGGTCCAGGGAGGGCCTGGGTGGGCTCAGCATAGGCAAGGGTGTTTCTGGATCTCTGAGAAGAAAATATTGGCGACAAGAAAGACATGCATTCATGAGTCTGGAACTCTCAAATCTTCCACACGCCACCTGCTAATTCTTGAGAGGTATATGTGGGGAAAATGCCCTGCTTGATAATAATGAGAGTTTTAGCCTGAAGTTCCACACAAAATTTCTAATCTTAAGAAATATAAGAGGCCCTAGGTGAGATCTCACTCGTGGCCTAGACCAGTATTGGGCACAGTATGGAATAAGGACTACCTGGCTCATAATGACCTGAAGTGCTGGTTGAAATCCAGATTGTTAACTCTCCCACAAGGCAAGGACATTAGGAGTGATGGGGCCAGAATTATGCCGTTTTCATGATCAGTAACTAGTCATTATTTCCAGTCTAACCTGAAAGCAATTTGGTCTTTTTTCTTTCAGGGTCTTATGCTTCCTTTGGTCTTAGAGCTTCAAACTGAGGAGGGGGAGGGACAAGGGTTCTGAAAGAGGAGGGGATCCAGGCAAGGAAACAGTGTTGCCTTTGAACATTTTAAAAATAGTTTATGCTGGGGAAATGGTTCAAGAGAACAAAAGAAGGTGGGTCGGATTTTAGGAGAAGTAATGAAATTTTGTGAGAAAATAGCAGTTGAAGGAAAAAGCAAACTGAAATACAGCATGAGTTTAAACAGTTGATGTTAGAGACAGAAGTAGGAGCATCATACCTACAGAGAGGGAAATACAGTTCTACCATTCTGTTGTCCCCAGGACCGAGCAGAACTTAGTTAATTTAACTTACTGGTTTTCAACCCATAGCATCAGCCTGTAAATAAAGCACAGGACACTTTGTTGTGATTGCATAACAATTTGTAAATATTATCATCACAGGTAAACAAAGCAAACATGCTCTTGACCAAAGGTGAGCTGTACAAGGGGAAAGACAGAACTGGGGGCACAAGCAGTCTCAGGCATAAAGAAAATGATGAGATTAGAGTGAAAGTGAGTACTGTAGCTATGTCCTATAGCTAATATTTCTTGAGAGCTTCCGTGTGTTGGACATTGAAGGCTGCAGATGTGTTATTATTTGCATCATCACGAGCAACTCCACGCAATGGTGGTTATCATCCAGTTCCTCATCATACAGGTGAGGAAACAGAGGCCCAGGAGGGTTGAGTAAATTGCTCAGGATTGCAGAGCTAATAAACTGAAGAACAAAACTTCCAAGCCAAGTGGTCCATCTCCAGAACCAAGGCTTTTAGCCATTAGGCTACCACTTCTCCTTTTAATAAAAGCCAGCAAAAATTGCATGGCATTACAGAAGAGAGGCAGCAGAAGTGATGAAATGAATATGATGTATTGGAGGGAAGAGTGATGAGAAGTAGTGGGGGTAGGAGTTTATCTTCCTGCCTCATGCTAGGGTGCTAAAGTGGATCTACAATGGATACAGCAGATAAACATAATGTCTAGAATTATGGGGGCAACATTCCTGTGGCCAAAAGCTGTCTCTGGAGAGGGGAACTGGGGTTAGAAAAGTTGAATTTCTGTATTTGAGATGCTATCATGTCCACATAGTATTTTCATAACAATATTTCCATTTATTTAGAAGTAGCTTCAACTGTGTAAATGCATTAAAACGTGAAATTCAAAATCATCTTTATATCTCATACATTTGCTAAGTGCTTGCCTTATCAGAATTGTTCTTTTCAGCTTTGAAGGATTTTTGTTTTTTAATGAAAAGCATTATAAATTTTAAAAATTAAAAATTGTCCCTGGTAATGTTGTCCTGCATGGCCGAGAGAAGGTGTGGAACTATTAGAAGCAAACTGTATTTCAACCCTGCTTCTGGTAGGGAAGGAGAGTCTTTGAAGTCAGGCAGCAGGAGCTTTGATCCTCTGGAGTCCTAACAAACAACTTGGAGTAAATGAATCAGGCGGCGGGGTGCCGGGAGGAGGCTGTAGGCCTCTCTGTGATGGTGTTCTTTGGTTTTGCAGGACTAATCTCAGAAATGTTGCATTAGGCTCAGTGCTGTGCATTTTTAGGCTGGAGTATTTTAGGCTGGAGTATTTTTCCGTCTGTATACTTCATGAAAGCAAGCACTTTTATGCTCCCTTTAAAATGGGAATCTCCTATTTGAATTGCCTGGTGAGGACATTTGAAGTAATTCATTAAGTATACATATGCATGCTCTATCTCCATCTATGTAGCTATCAGTTATCCTTTCCCTACTCACCTGCCTGTATTAGTCTGCTCAGGCTGCTATAACAGAATAGCATAGACTAAGTGGCTTAAACAAGAGACATTTCACACTTCTGGGAAGTCTAAGAGCAAGGCAGATCTACTTCCAGGTGAGTCCTCCATTTTTGGCTTGTAGATGGCCATCTCCTTGCTGTGTCCTCCTCACATGGAGAGAGAAAGCTTTAGTGTTTTTTCTGTTTCTTATGAGAGCTAATCCTATCATGACAGCTCTACCCTCATGGCCTCTTCTAAACCTAGTTACCTCCTAAAAACTCCATCTCCTAATTCCATCACACATAAGGGGATAGGGCTTCAATATATGAATCTGTGGAGGGGGACAAAAAAATTGTCTTAACTCTCTATATCTGTCTGTCTATCTGTCTTTATGTGTAGGATAATAATAACAGTGGCTTATAATTCATTTCCCTGTATTATTTTATCCTTCCAAAACTCATGTGAGGTAAATTGGCCATAGGAAAATCACTGATTTCACTGAAACGTTTAAAGGTTGAATTAACTTTGTGATCACACAATCAATAAATGATGATGCCACAATTCAACCCACATCTTCTCCATCCTCCTTTCCTCTTCTCTTCTCCCTTCCCACTTTCTGACTTTATTCCAGCCGCATTATTTACTAGCTTTTCCCTTAGGACATTGGTGTCCTTCTTCTGGGCCTTGGAGAGGTTATTCCCGTTATCTGCAATGCTTTTTCCTCAGGTATCTGACTCAGTTCCCTCCCGCTACACTGTTCAAATTCCACCTTCCCAGTAAGACTTATCCTGTTCTACTGTTTGACTGGAACACCTTGTTTCTCTGCCCATACCCTGCTCAATCTCTGTTGCATTTGTTACTAGGCTTCCCTGGAGGCTCAGTCAGTAAAGAATCCACCTGTAATGCAGGAGACCTGGCCCGATCTCTGGGTCAGGAAGACCCCCTGGAGAAGGAAATGGCAACCCACTCCAGTATCCTTGCCTGGGAAATCCTGTGGACAGAGGAGCCTACAGGTGGGCTACAGTCCCTGGGTTTGCAGAGTCTGACACAACTTAGCAACTAAACCACACCACCAACTTGTCAGATAATTTACACTAATTTCTGTTCTCCCCTCTGACTACAGGATAGGCTACAGAGAGTCAGGAGTTTTGCGTTTATTGAACCTCCTGGAGGCCCAGCAAAACTCTAGGGTCTGCAAGAACTGGACACAGTTATACCTCTTATGTTTGGTATTTTAGCAGCCTATCTCAGAGCCAAGCCAGTTACTGAAGAGAATCTTTTCTGATACTTTAAGCAGTATAATCAACTTGAAGTAAACTTAAATTTTCAACAATTACAGAGCAGGCATGGACTCTTCCTTTGTTTCTCCAGACACATGAACCTGGATACAAAGTCCATCCTCTCTGGGTGAAGTGGGAACATACAAAGATGACTGGCCTAAGTTTCAATTGGATCAAAAGATGCACAAAAGAGACATTTAAACATTTTCAAAAACGAAAACCTTAAAGTGTGTTTCCTCTTCACACATCAGGGATTGTCTGTCCTCTGGTGTGGTTCGAGTGGTGCAGGGGGAGAGAGAGAGACATAGAGAAGTAAGGATGAGCTGCCCTGTCTCTCCCTCCTCTGGACCTTAGTTCTTCCTGGACTGTCACTCCTTACACTCAAAGCAGATTTCAGAAGTCAGCACACATGGTCATAATGTATGCCTAGCTCCACAACCCAGGCACTGGGACCCAGAAAATTTTGCAACCTTAAGTCTGCCTCAACACATCATGACTCATATATATCAATGGGTAAAGACACACAAACAGTAGTAGATTAACAGGAATAAGTTTTTACTTATATATAAATTACCTATATACATATTTGTCCATAAAGCTGAGAAAGATAAGTGTCCATTGAGGCAAATGAGTAGGGGGAGAGGAAGCAGCTAAAGACAGCAGTAGAACTTGCCAGTTCCAAGTGTAGGGAAAATATCCAGAAGTTTGGGTCGGCCAAGTTTACAGTCAAACCAGGGATGGCATAGTGGATGATACATGCAGATTACTTTCCATCCTCCAAATGGAACTTCTCAATTCTGGTATGTAGTTCTGAACTGGGCTCATGTGAGCTTCTCACCCTGCAAGACACACACACCCACCTTCCTCACCCATGCACATACAACACACACCTACTCGTGCATATTGCTGAGCGTGTGGTCCTTTGGCTCATTGTAGGAAGAAAGCAGGTTAATAGTTTCACTTAAATGGGCAGAGTCGTTTTTCAGCAAAGCCCGTTCATCATTGCACAGAATCTGCAGAACAAGATATGCTCTTTATTCGTTGAGTTTCTTCCCAGAAGAAAGGAGTTTGCTAATGCTCCAGTGAAATCCTGGGCAGGTGATGAAAGTTCCAGACCCAGAGCACAGACGCAGCTTCCCTGACCAGGAGCCGCTAAACACAACATTGTGCTCCTCCAAAGTCAGAGGGGTGCCCTGAGTTGGGTTCCCAGGAGTTCTGGGTGCAGACGTTCCTCTCTAAATACATATGGTGCTATCCCCCATTGTACTACGTGGGTTTGGGCTGGGGAGGCCTGGGTGCTTTGTGTGAATGGGACAGCAGAAGTGTACCCAGTCACAGCGGGTGAGGTGCTGGCCCCCGTCACCCGCTCTGTGCTTTGCATATATGAGTTCCGAGCCCAGTGGCAGGTGCTGACGCTGGGGCCTCCCATCCTAGATGAGATGTGGCTCCTTCCATGTGTTCACCCATGGTGTATTGGCCAGGTGGGTCCCGGTTGTACTGATGGGAAGTGTGGATACCAGGTCCTCCATTCCTGGGAATGATGACGTTCCCTCCTATACCACCACTTGGATCTTGGACAGGTGGATCCCTTGTGTTTGGAAATCAGGTGGAACTTCTAGTGGGCTTCAAGCCAGGGCTGGGTCTCACACTTGGAAATCCAATGGATGCAGTGTTGTTCTAGTGAAAAGTTGAAATTGACTTGTCCCTTGACACAAATTTCTTCTTCATGGTGATGGGATTTGTAACTGTAGCTTGTCTACACTCATGTGGGTCCTGGGTGCAGTGATGGGAAGTGGTAACACCCCGACCTCTAACCATAAGGATGGTGGTTTCCCCTGCCGTGACTCTACCACCTGGACTTGGCTGAAGGAGACCCCAGGCGTTTGGATTCAAGTTGGAACCAGATATGTGCCCGGATGCTGGGATGGGGGCTTGCTCTTCTACTGCAGCAGCCAGCTGCAATGAGATGAGCCCAAGGTGATCTGGCCACAGTAGGAACACAGGTGGTGCTGGGTGTCCCACACAGTTCTGTGCAAAAGTGAGGTGGGCCAGATGCTTCTGAATCAGTGAGGCCTAGGGCATTCACACCAACCCCAAACTCCCACCAGCCATAGAGGCTGCAGCCCCATCAACAGTGGGCCTCATGTGGCACTAGCAGACAGCAAGCTACTGTCTCCAGTACTGGACACTGTGGTATCCACTCCAAAACCAGAAGTAGCAGATACATCCCTGGGGAAGATACCTGAGCTGTAGACAGGGTGGCTGCATGTTGATGGTGGTGGTGGAAGACAGGGGATCTGGTAGACTTGAATCCATTATCCTTCCTCTGGGTGGCTGGACTGCAGAAGAGGTTAGCTTTTCATCTTGTGCTAGGGCTAATGGGTTTCCCAGCGGAATAGACTTGTTAGGCTTCTTCCTATTGTTGTCCCCAGATGTGGGTTGATATGGTGAGTTCTGGGTCCAAGCTTCTGGGTTTCAAGCTTCACTTGAAACATGGGTACCTTTGTTGACCAACTCCACAGGTAAATAAGTCGAGGCTTGGGTCCAGGCATTGCTGCCACTGGGTGCTGTGTTCTCAGAACCAGGAACAGCCATATGATATGAGTAGTGTTTCTCCTTGGAGTCAGAGGTAGATGGGAAAGTAAAGTCTGAGGAGGAGGTGCATCCATAGCATTGGTGTCAAAAACTGGTTTGACATCTGTAGAGATGCTGACTGCTGAAGCATAGATAACTGCCGAAGCCATAGATGGGGGTTTGGGGAAAACAGGAGCTCAAGCAATAGATGGGGGGCTGGGGGAAGCAGGACCTAAAGCCATAATTTGGGGACTGAGGGAAACAGCCAAAGCCCTAGAGAGGGAGCCAGGGAAGACAGGACCAAAAGCTGTAGATGGGGGGCTACGGGAGAGAGTGGACGGAACCCTAGATGGAGGGATGGGGAAGACACTGGCTGGAGTCCTACATGGTGGGGCCGGGGAAGACAGGACCCAAGGTTGTAGATGGGGGACCAAGGGAGACATTAGCCGGAGTCCCAGGTCGGGGACCTGGAAAGTCGGCAGCCGGAGCCCCAGATGGGGGCCCAGGAAAGGCGGCAGGCTGATACCCATATGGGGGCCTGGGAAAGGCGGCAGCCGGAGCCCCAGATGAGGGCCCGGGGAAGGCGGCAGCAGGAGCCCCAGATGAGGCTGATACCTCATATGGGGGCCTGGGAAAGGCGGCAGCCGGAGCCCCAGATGAGGGCCCGGGAAAGGCTGCAGCCGGAGCCCCAGATGAGGGCCCGGGGAAGGCGGCAGCCGGAGCCCCAGATGAGGGTCCGGGAAAGGCGGCAGCCTGGCCCCCAGGCAGGGGCCCGGGGAAGGCGACATCCGGAGCCCCAGATGAGGGCCCGGGAAAGGCGGCAGTCTGACCCCCAGGTAGGGGCCCGGGGAAGGCGGCAGCCGGAGCCCCAGATGAGGGCCCGGGAAAGGCGGCAGTCTGACCCCCAGGTAGGGGCCCGGGGAAGGCGGCAGCCGGAGCCCCAGATGAGGGCCCGGGAAAGGCGGCAGTCTGACCCCCAGGTAGGGGCCCGGGGAAGGCGGCAGCCGGAGCCCCAGATGAGGGCCCGGGAAAGGCAGCAGCCGGAGCCCCAGATGAAGGCCCGGGAAAGGCGGCAGACTGACCCCCAGGTGGGGGCCCGGGAAAGCCGGCAGCCGGAGCCCCAGATGAGGGCCCGGGAAAGGCGGCAGCCGGAGCCCCAGATGAGGGCCCGGGGAAGGCAGCAGCCGGAGCCCCAGATGAGGGCCCGGGAAAGGCGGCAGACCGGCCCCCAGGTGGGGGCCCGGGAAAGGCGGCAGCCGGAGCCCCAGGTGGTGGCCCGGGAAAGGCGGCAGCCGGAGCCCCAGATGAGGGCCCGGGAAAGGCGGCAGACTGACCCCCAGGTGTGGGCCCGGGGAAGGCGGCAGCCGGAGCCCCAGATGAGGACCCGGGAAAGGCGGCAGACTCACCCCCAGGTGGGGGCCCGGGAAAGGCGGCAGACTGACCCCCAGGTGGAGGCCCGGGGAAGGCGGCAGCCGGAGCCCCAGATGAGGGCCCAGGGAAGGCGGCAATCGGACCGCCAGGTGGGGGCCCGGGGAAGGCGGCAGCCGGAGCCCCAGATGAGGGCCTGGGGAAGGCGGCAGCCGGAGCCCCAGATGAGGGCCTGGGGAAGGCGGCAGTCTGACCCCCAGGCAGGGGCCCGGGGAATGCGGCAGCCGGAGCTCCAGATGAGGGCCCGGGAAAGGCGGCAGTCTGACCCCCAGGCAGGGGCCCGGGAAAGGCAGCAGTCTGACCCCCAGATGAGGGCCCGGGAAAGGCGGCAGCCGGAGCCCCAGATGAGGGCCTGGGGAAGGCGGCAGTCTGACCCCCAGGTAGGGGCCCGGGAAAGGCGGCAGACTGACCCCCAGGTGGGGGCCCGGGAAAGGCAGTAGCCGGAACCACAGTTGAGGGCCCGGGAAAGGCGGCAGTCTGACCCCCAGGTAGGGGCCCGGGGAAGGCGGCAGCCGGAGTCCCAGATGAGGGCCCGGGAAAGGAGGCAGAGTGACCCCCAGGTGGTGGCCCCGGAAAGGCTGCAGCCAGAGCCCCAGATGGGGCCTTGGGAGAAACAGAGACTCTCTGCTGCCCGTCAGTGGTTGCAAATGTGGGGTGAGGGTTGGTTTGGGAGTGAAAGGCATAGTTAAAGATTGAAGCAGGGCAGGAGACCTTCGGCACAAATGCGCTGGTGGTGTCTGGTCTCCCTGCAGTGCGTGTCTGCTCCACCCCAATACCTGGGGGAGACTGAAAGGTTACAGCATGAGCTGGGGGAGTAGTGTCCATGTCAGTGACGTCCTGATCTGAAGGAGACAGGAAGGTTAAACTTGGAGATGCTGTGACTGTGGTGGTAAAAGGGACTCCAGTAGAAGTTGTAGCAGGGGGAGCGATGGGACGGTCTGGAAGAGGGGTGAGTAAGTATGAGGGAGGGGGAGAATCTACACACATGGGTGTTGGGGATTCATTTCTGTAGGAGGGTGTCTGGAAGTGGAGGGTTGGGGTGCTCAGGGGTGTGGAGAGGTCAGAAATAGAAGGTGGTGCTGCTCTGACTGCACACGCAGTGCCTGCATCCTCCTTGAAGGCAGTTCCCACAGTGGGATTGGAAACTGGAGGCAGAGAACCTGCAGGATGAGCAGAATGAGAGTCCACGGGGGCTGTGTGTCTTGCCACCCGATCCATATAAGGTGTCAGGCAAGGTGGAAGGCCAGCCAGATTGGGGAATCTGGAGGACAGGTCGGCCAAGTTGGTGGTGGTAGGAGGGACCTGCAACGTGTGACTGACCGGAGGCAGGGAGCCTGTGGTCCCTGGGGCAGGCGGGGCGGCGCTGCGGCGTCGCATGGCCTTCCTTGCATCCCTCAGGATTCTGTTCCTCTGACGGTCCCTGTTTTGTTTCAGGGTGCCCCGGGTTTTGGCGCGAGTCATGGCTGGAAGCTTCGGAGGCGGGGGAAGGTCACTGCGACCCCAGGGCAGCGGCAGCGGGGGCGGCAGTGGCGGCAGCAGTGGCGGCAGTGGCAGAAAAAGCGGCGGGGGCATCGGCCTCTTGCGGGGGCGCCCACTGCCGGCGGCTCCCAGGGGAGAAGAGCTTCTCCGCGGGGTGTCTGAAGGTGGGTCACGCTGCAGCGCCTTCCCGGACATCGGTGACTCTGGGCAGCCGGGTTGGTGGTCTTCACCCAGCACCAGTTCTCCTGGCCTCTCGGGCAGCAGGCTGCAGCGCGGACTTGGGGCAGAGAGCACTGTGGCCAGGGGGCCAGGCTGCGAGGGAGGGCGGCCGTCTCCAGCAGTGCCGTCTGAGCAGATGGCGGGGCTTTGGGAGGAAGGCTTCGTCCGAGACAACTGGGCTTTCTCACTGAAGTTGCCTCCTGGGTGCCCCGGAAGGAGGTTTGGAGGCTCGGGAGGGCAGTGAAGGGGCGGGAGGAGCCCGCCGGTCTCCTGGGGCCTAGGTGTCATTGTCATAGCCCCGCTGTGGTCCGGACTCATCTTTCCGTTGTCCTCTCCTTCGGCCTCTGTGTGACCTTCCTCCTCTGTCACGCCTTCCCTTTGATCTTCCTGGACCATGGCCTTACTCTCCTTTGCGCGAGGAAGTGGGCGGTGACTGGTTGGTACCGGCTTCCCAGCCTTGGCTACCTGAACAGGTAGCTCAGGGAGTGAACGCAGGAGAGTAATTTCGCGCCCCGGTGGAGGAATTCTGACGGTTCTCGAAGGCCCGAACATCATGGAATTACGAGTGGACAGGACGGGCTGCTGCTTCGGCCGCTCCCTCAAGTTTATCAGGGGTAGCCCGCCCACACGGGAGTACCCAGCCTGCTGGATTGGGCACCACCTTTTCGGCATGCTGTAAAACCCGGACGATGAGGGCACTGGATCCTGGTTGAGCAGCCTGCGACCAGGTTGTAAAGCAGGAGCTGGGGCGGCGGGGTGACCCCGGCCAGATGTGGTGGCACCCCGAGGGCGCAAAACCAGTGAGCGCCGGCCCAGCGGGCGCTGGCGGCGGAGCACAGGAAGAAGTTTACACAGTAAATTGCCCGTATAGGACAGATTGTGCGCCAAATAACCCGAGAATAGAATGTGAAACTGGGAGAGCGTCTCCCTAGCTTCTTACTCCTCTCGTGGTCAAACACGCACTGGAGAGAGGAGGACTCAGCCTGGCATTTGTGACATGTCCATGGTATACGCATCACAGAGAAAATGTGCTGTGCGCGCACGTGGCAAACTCTGGGGCAAAGGGCGGGGCCCAGCGCATGACCCCTCCCAGACTCTCTAGCCGCTGAGACCTCCCACTGTGGGTGGCAGGTGTTTGGCACCAGATGGGCCACCATGCAGAGACTGTTCAGGACCGTGGGGGCCGCCTTCTCTAGAGCTCATCCCATCTAGCTCCTCATCATGCAGCCCCCTTGGTGCCTGCGTGTGTATCTGCCGGCCCTTTCCTGCCTGGGTCTCAGAGACCTGTGCAAAGCTGACTGCAGGAGCCACCCACCCTCCCGGGGGTGGTCCAGCACCTGTGGGGACCTCCCCAGCTTCTCTGCGAGGCCAGGAGCCAGGAGCACCTTCTCCGCCGCGGCTCCTCTGCCATCATCACCAGCCGGAATGCAGAGCCCTCACCTGGCCAGGTGCTGCACCCCACCACGGCCTTTCCTGGCGGGTAAGCCTCTTTCTTCACTTCTTTTTAGCAATTTGGTACAACAGTTAAATCTTAGACTGTTCTTCAGGGTGTGCAGATGGTAATGGCTTAGCCAGGATGTGACCCAAACCTGCTCTGGGCTGTGGTGCCTCCCCGCCATACATGCTTCACGTGTTACTGCTCTTTTCTTGTCCTCCTTATGGCACTTAGCCCTAAGTGTCATACCTATAATGAGTCTGTATCCTACCCTGTAGAAGGTTTTCTTTTGCTCAATTCATGAATTGATCACCTACTGCACTGGGTTCTGATCTCAGAAGATGCGGGTTAAGTACCACTAGTTGTCAGCATAGCACCAGCGGAGGTTTTCCCTTTGGGATAGTTTGAAGGATCCAGATATGTAAAGATGATAGTCTAGATAAATCATGGGCTTTCCTGAAAGAAATTTACCAGTGCATTATTCTGTATGGATTAGAAGACCATTTCTATGGCCTTCCTGGAGTGTGTTCAGTAAGGCAGCTCATTCATGTTGAGAAAGCAAATGCATCACTTATTGCAGCTTCATAGTGGAGCCCTGTGTCAGCTTCAAATAGTCAGTACAATTTGGTCACTGTGAGCATGTCAGCTGGGTCCACTCTTTACTACCATATATATTTCTAGAGATCCTTATGCCCAGGAGAGAAGTCACACTCTTGGGTGTCTAGGACAAGGGAGACATGTTATTATTCACAAGGTAGAAGCTTCAAAAGAATAGGAAAGAACTGAAAACTCCTACTCTAACATGGCTTTATCGAGTTTGAATCTTGTTTCTTTGGCTTACTTCATTGGAGTGTTTTCTTTCTCCTGGGCTGACAGTGTGTGTTACACAGCAGGCATGTGACAGGTAGAGGTTTCAGAACCCAGAATTGTATTGATCAGTGAAACTTTATTTATATATTTTAGTTTAAAATCTATTTAAAATAACACTGGACATAATTCATATATTATAAATTAGTTTGCCCTCTGCTCTTGAGATTCTTTTTATAGTATGTCAGAGTAAATTTGGACTTCCATCTCCAATAAGATTTGAGATTGGAGGATGCAAAAGGTTTTTCTCAGATCTAAATTATGTGTGAAAAAAGCGAGAAATATCATAAGCCCTATCTGACCTCCCCAGGAGCAGAAATGGTTTACAGCCATGGCATTTAACCATAATTCCTTGATCTCATTTGAGAAGAGTTCAGTAAGGAACAATCTCTTCATTTTTGTTTCTTCCTTATTTTCTTGTCTTGCTTACCAACAATCCATTGTAATCTATGAATTAATATGGCAGCAGGCTGAGTAGTCTCTGGAGCTCATTCAAGTAACTTTTTTCCCTAAAATAACTTTAATTTCCTTGTTTTTCAGCTCCTCTTCTTTCCTTGCCCTTTACTATAACCAGAACTCACCAAAAGCTAACTGGCTTTGTGCAGACCCTTCTTAGGACAATCTTTCCTTAGTTATTTTATTCATTACTCTGTTTCATTTTTTGCCTTCTTGAAATATGTTGAAATCTTTCTGTAGTTGATGACTTCCACAACCTCTTGGCTTTTATTGGCTTATTAATTTTGGTATTTCTACACTTTGATTTAAGTATGGTTTCAGAAGGAACAGAAAGTAAATATGTGTCCTAGTCTGCCATCTTGAGCTGAAAATCCCTGTCAGTTTTAGCATCCAGCATTCCCATGGGGTGGGGCGGGGACCTTGGCATTAATAGGTATAACACTCAAGATTTCAGCTTTTCTTGGGCAGTCACTAAAGACATAGTATGTGGTAATTTCTAATGGGAAAATAATAACTATTTCATGGAATTTCTTTGAGGATTACATTAGATAATGAACATACAAGTGGTTTCTAAAGTTTCAAAGTCCATAAAAATGTTTTTTGTTATTGATTTGGTGCTACTTCAGTTTTACTTGACAGTGATTTATGACCTTGCTTATGTGAGAAGATGCCTTCTGATTTGTTGTTTTGAAAGTTAGATTATATTTTTCAACAGCTCAATGAAAATAACATCATTTCTGAAAGTTAAGGGTGAAGCTCTAAATGTTTCTTGGTAGCTATCCCTTTATAATATTTTCAGCAGCTAATTCACTCATGTATTCCTCCTCCCAGTTTTGTTGTGGACCTACTACCAGCCAGATCTTTACCTCAGCTGTTGGAAAACATTTTCCAGATTTTTAAATATGTATCTTAGGCTTGGTGGGCCGTATACAGTTTCTGTAACTTCTTCTCCTCTTTCTTCAGCAGCCTTTCAAAATGTGAGGCTCAGGATTAGCTTACCGGTCATAAAAGAGCAGGCTGAGCTCACAGTGATTTGTGAGCAATTATTTGCCAGCCCCTGCTCTACGTTGTCACCGAGTGAAAGGTGCGTTTTTGAGTAAATCATGTCTTTGAGTCAGCTCTTGGTCTTCCGGAGCTTGTCCTTACTCTCTTGCCGTTTCGAATCAACAGGGCCTTCAGTGAGATCCTGTTAAAACATAAATTAGAGTGTGTTGCTCAGATCGCCTCAGTGACTCGCTCCGAGCAGCAAGCAGTGTCCTCAGAGCGCCTCCGCAGGCCTCGGGAGCTGGGTCTCTGCTCCCTGACTTGTCGCTTCTCCTCTCCACTTTGCTCACTGTGTTTCCCACACACCGACATCCTTTCTGTTCCTTGAATACTCTAGGCACATTCTTGCCGCCTTCTCTTTCCATCTGACACTTCCCTCTGCTGGTAATATTCATTCCCCAGATATGCACTTTGCTCCCTTCCACAGCCACCTTAAATTCCTTGATAAATTTTATCTTCCCCATAAAGCGTTCATTTATTACTTAATTTCAAGTGGCAGGTGCCTTCTGTCAGCCATCTCCATCTCCCTACCATGCTTTCTGTTTTTTCTCCAGCATTTACCTGACATACTAGTTATTCTATGCATCTGTTTAATTTTTATTTACATATTTACACTTGTATTTATATATTTGCTTGTTTATTTTTGTCTGTCCCCTCAATTGGAGAGAGGGTATATTCCTCTGGGTTGATCACTGCTGTGTCATCAACCTATAACATACTGAAGAATGGTGCCTGAAATTTGATAAGGGATTAAGAAATTGGCCACATAGCTAAATATGTGCATAAATTAATGAACAAATCTACAAGCTTCTGGATTGAGGGCTAATGAAAAGAGGAAGGCAAATGGTTGGGACAGGGTACTACAAGAAGTAGAATTTGGAATACTCTGATAGCTGTCCTAATAGATAAGGGTTTTATTAATTTAGATAGTTTTAGTGAGAAAGCTGGGAACTAGGGGAAAACAGCATCAAGATTTTTCTAATGTATTGTATAGAGTTCTTTTTAAGTGTGCACAGATATCACTGAAAAATCTATGCGTGTGTGCATGCCTCTGTTACTTTCTTTAGTGCTCTACGAGCCCCTCAAGGACAGGGGTATAGTAAGCAGCAGTATCTTTCCTTTCAGTTCAGTTCAGTCGCTGAGTCGTGTCCGACTCTTTGCAACTCCATGAACCACAGCACACCAGGCCTCCCTGTCCATCACCAAATCCCGGGGTCCACCCAAACCCATGTCCATTGTGTCAGTGATGCCATGCAACCAGCCCACCCTCTGTCATCCCCTTCTCTTCCTGCCCTCAATCTTTCCCAGCATCAGGGTTTTTTCAAATGAGTCAACTCTCCACATCAGGCGGCCAAAGTGTTGGAGTTTCAGCTTCAACATCAGTCCTTCCAATGAACATCCAGGACTGATCTCCTTTAGAATGGCCTGGTTGGATCTCCTTGGAGTCCAAGGGACTTTCAAGAGTCTTCTCCAACACCACAGTTCAAAAGCATCAATTTTTCAGTACTCGGCTTTCTTCACAGTCCAACTCTCACATCCATACATGACCACTGGAAAAACCATAGCGTTGACTACATGGACCTTTGTTGGCAAAGTAATGTCTCTGCTTTTTAATATGCGCTCTAGGTTGGTCATAACTTTCCTTCCAAGGAGTAAGCGTCTTTTAATTTCATGGCTGCAATCACCATCTGCAGTGATTTTGGAACCCCAAAAGATAGTCTGACCCTGTTTCCACTGTTTCTCCATCTATTTCCCATGAAGTGCTGGGACCAGATGCCATGATCTTAGTTTTCGGAATGTTGAGCTTTAAGCCAACTTTTTCACTCTCCTCTTTCACTTTCATCAAAGGGCTTTTTAGTTCCTCTTCATTTTCTGCCATAAGGGTGGTGTCATCTGCATATCTGAGGTTGTTGATATTTCTCCTGGCAATCTTGATTCCAGTTTGTGCTTCTTCCAGCCCAGCGTTTCTCATGATGTACTCTCCATATAAGGTAAATAAGCAGGGTGACAATATACAGCCTTGATGTACTCCTTTTCCTATTTGGAACCAGCCTGTTGTTCCATGTCCAGTTCTAACTGTTGCTTCCTGACCTGCAGATAGGTTTCTCAAGAGGCAGGTCAGGTGGTCTGGTATTCCCATCTCTTTTAGAATTTTCCAGTTTATTGTGATCCACATAGTCTTAATTTGTTCAAAATTATATCATAATTTATTTGCAACCATGAAACTAGACTTAGTTTTTGAGTAGACCCTCCCTAGAAATCTGTGACATTAATAAAAACAACAATTATGTGTTCAGCTTCCAATGATACACATAATACAAACTCAATTATGGGCCATCCATTTTAATGAAGGCATGAAGTAATTTAACAGATAGAGAGCAAAGAGAATATTAAGTTTTGTCCTCCGTTAATATTAGTAATGGGTAAAGTGGGCTCCAACACCTTCAAGATAGCTTGAGACCATCATCTCTATGTAATGGCAGAGGGATGTTCAGCTAGGATATTGTTCTCTGTCACTCAGAAAAATACCCAGAATGTATAATGATACTTACTGAGTCAGATATGGGACATTTGGGTGATTAGGAGTCCTTTAGCATGGTTCTTTCAGATGCCTTAGCTACAAGATGAAGCTAGCAGCTTTGGACACTTTCAGCAATGAAGAGTTTGTTTGAATGTTAAATTTTGTGCTGAATGAAAGGAGCTTATTTCTTCTTGAAAGCCTCCCACATATCATTTCTAACCTCTGTTTTCTTTTTGGAAAGACTTTTAGAAATTAAAGATCAAGATAAAAAATAAATCATGACTTAAATGATACATGGAATATTTTTCTGACTTAAAAGACCATGCAGAATTAAATATGACCCAGTTCAAATCTGAGCTACTAGGATTTCTCTGGTAGCTCAGATTATAAAGAATCTGCTTCCAATGGAGGAGACCCGGTTTCAATCCCTGGGTTGGGAAGATCCCCCGGAGAAGGAAATGGCAACCCATTCCAATATTCTTGCCTGGAAAATCCCATAGACAGAGGAGCTTGGCAGGCTATAGTCCATAGGGTCACAAAGAGTCAGACAAGACTGAAGCGACTTAGACTAGCACAGTTCAAATGTTAATTTCATTTTAATGTGTATAATGGAGTGGAATCTACTAGGTGCCAGAAAAGAAGAATTCACCCTACCTATTTGAAATTGCAGCACAGCACACACACACTTCAGTTACCAGTTCCATTCATTCCACAGAATTATCCTCATAAAACATAGTGTTCTATATACCTGGGATGTATCTCACTTAGTTTTAAGAATTTCCAGATAACTCTTCATACATCATACATAGTGTTACAATTCCAATCTTGCCAAGTCCTGTACCAGTTACATAGAACACAGCACATTTATTTCTCTGAGTTGTTCAGATCCCAGTGAAAGAAGAATGGAATGGGACCAAAGAGGTCAGGATTCTTGTCCCAGATTTACCATAAAATAATTGTGTTCTCAGGAAAATTGTAGTTATTCTAGACCCCTTTCCTTTTTTTCTTTCCACAGAGTTGCACTAGATGACACCAAATAACATCCCACTCTTTGCAGTAATACCTTCGATGTTATTGGTATTCTGAAACAAATGAAGACAATGACACCTGAAGCTGTGCACCATCTCTGTAACTATGTTTTTAGAGTTGCCTCTATTTTAAAAATGAAAAGATGGCTGAACACAGAAGTAGATGTTTTGACCAGAGGCTCCAAAGTAAATGCAACTAAACCACAAGTTTCCTTCTTTCCCGAAGCTCACTTAACTGAAACATAGGCTGCTGGATATTAAGCTGTAAAGCATATTATCAGCGTATTTTAAAAGAAGCTATTCTTCTGGTATTTCTAATTAATAGCAGGAAGTTTTGAAATTGTTAAAAGATCATCTGATCTTGTGGGATTTACAGCTCCATTTTCCAGTCAAGCAAGTTGAATTAGGGTATCTGAACTTCTGGATGCATCTCAGAACTAAAATTCTGACCCTCTTGAGTTTTTCTTCATGCTATCAGAAATTCATGCCAGATAATCCTTTTAATAGAGAATATGTACAGACTTAGATACTTTCATATAAGGAAGCAATGTCGTGAGTCCGGATGGAAGTGAAGCCTTCAGTCTCAGAGGGGTGCTGAGCTCCTGGTGAAATATAGTCATCATTTCTTTAAAATAGAAAAGCAGTTATTTGACGTTATTAACACCAAATAACTATTGATACATTTATCTGTGATCCATGTATTTACTGTACCAACTAGGTGTGTTCTCTTTGGGAAGTACACAGCTGCTTGAGATGCAGATTGTTTATTTTTGTTTGTTTTCCCACAGAGACCGTGACCTTCTGATCAGGAGCGTCTATATTTTACTAACATCTGGAACCACCAGCTAACACAGTGTCTAAAATGTAGCCAATGAAGATGAAATCAGTGAACACGTTTTTAAAATATGGGCCAGCACATGGGCAAATATAAATTTTTTGTTTTCAGTCATAACTAGATTGAAACATGTAGATGAAACAGACAACAAGTGCTACAGTAATTCAAAGAAGGCATAGAACAGATAGCCTGTAAGGATCTATTGTATAGCACAGGGAGCTATGCTCAATATTTTGTAATAACTTATTAATGGAAAAGAATCTGATAAAGGACATATATATAAATTAATCACTGAATTGTACACCTGAAACTAATATGGCATTGGAAATCAACTAAGCTTCAATTTAAAAAACAGACGACCACAAAAGACACCAAGAAGTCATAGACATTCTTGTGATATTTCCATAAAGAAGCCAAATGAAGAAGAGAGAGAGGGCTTATGAATTAACCAGAGGAGGAGTCACAGAGAACCTAGGCCTGGACCTGAGCTTGCGTTTACATTAAGATTGCAGCGCAGGTATAGATGAAGGTAATCACATACACTCACTGTACTGAGACTAGCTGAAGTTATGAGTGTCGTTCAAGATCCCAAAGCAAGTACAGTGTGGAGTCAAAATTTTAAGTGACATCTAATACACTAAAATCCAGCCAGTCCATCCTAAAGGAAATCAGTCCTGAATATTCATTGGAAGGACTGATGTTTAAGCTGAAACACCAGTATTTTGGCCACCTGATACAAAGAGCTGACTCATTTGAAAAGACCCTGATGCCAGGAAAGATTGAAGGCAGCAGGACAAGGGGACGACAGAGGATGAGATGGTTGGATGGCATCACTGACTCAGTGGACATGAGTTTGGGTAAACTCCGGGAGTTGGTGATGGACATGGAGGCCTGGTGTGCTGCGGTTCATGGGGTCGCAAAGAGTCAGACATGACTGAGCGACTGAACTGAACTAAACTGAATACACTAAAAAAATTTTTTTAGAAAGCCCTTTCTGTGATACTGTGTTTTCATTGAAATAGTTTTGTTTCTTTTTGGTATAGTAGAAATTAGTTCTAGTGTTTCCTGCAGTAATTACTAGTTCTGTTTATCCCCTCTAGAGTTGATCTTCAAAATTTCCATTAGAATGATTTTGCCAAAATGAAACATACAAATATTCATGATGCCTATATCCAAGTATTTCTTCTGTTGTTCCCTGCTTCTCTTCTAGGATTATATGAACAATTCACTATCTTGAATTATGCTTTTCCCTCTTCCAAGAATTCTCTCCTCCCTATTGGGCACCTGGAAAACCCAATGTTTGTCAAAACTCAGTTATGTATTATCTCTTTTGCGCTGTCTTCCGTTTACTGTTGTGATAACACTTTCCTTTTTTGCTCCCAGTACACTTTTGCATACCTGATTGTTGCACTTGCTACACTGTATTGTAGTTGGAGTTTTCACATATCTCGGGCTTCTTCTGGGCAACACTCCTTGAGGCCAGGGACCACCTTTTCTTCATCTGTTGATGCAGCCTTAGCATGTTACTTGGTATGCAGTAGTTAATATAAAAATGAGATTTGAATAAACTTAAAAAGGTAAGTACATATGACTTATTATCACTTTCCAGACCTAACAGGAAGAAACATTACTGTTGGTGCTGAATGTTCACTTCTACTGTAGTGAATGGTGGTGGTACTTGACTCTAATTACAATGTTTTACCCACCATTCTATGTATTTCTACCTGATATCTCTTCTTTATTTCCATCTATATATTTATTGCTAATCCAAGCAAAGCAGGAATGAGGGTAGGGCTAGGCTATACTTGACTGGAATAGTAAAGACATTGTGTGACTTTTTGGTGAGAAAATCCTGATGCAGGAGAGGTCTACATCTTCCGTTTGAGGCATGTGGAGGGCTCTGCCTCTAAAGAGTTTTGTTTTTCTTTTTTTTTTCTAAAGAGTTTTATTAGCAACTAATCAAGATGTTTTTGCACAAGGCTCCTGATTAGCTATTAGCAATACTAAGAGTGAATCAGAACTAAAGTAGTTTCTGATTTGTTTTACATTGTAAATGTAGGTTATTGTTTTTTAATGCTGGGGGTGATGGTGGTGGGGAGTGAGGGAATGGTCTTTTTCACATCTTGATGTTTCAATCCTGTCAAGAGAGATCTTAGGGCAATTTCAGCCCTGCTTCTTTACTGACTCCACCCCAGGGTGATCAAGTGACTTACATAGGAAGCTTGAAAAGAATTAAGTGGGCATGTTTGTCTTAACTAATTCTGTTCTCTCCCTTGAGAGTGAGAGTTGGCGTCTTCTGTTTCTGTCATCCTGTGTATTAGTAGCTCAGTTATGGACTAGTAATTTCTGGGGTTCAGTTATGGGATCATTTCATTCACACTGGACTCTAAGCCCGGGTTAGATCGGTGCCAGGAGTATTTTGACCTCTATCTTCGCTCTTTTGTCTTGTATCTTAATTAACTCCACACCCAGGTGTAATTACGGTGCTGTACCTGTTGTTCTTGCACAGACGCATCACTTGGTGTGTTCCCTGGAAACACTGAGAAATGAAAAGAAAGGAGCAGACCTTTTGGAGAGGAAAATGTCCACGTGAAAATGTTTTGGTGCTTCCACGCAAGGTAGCCTTGTGCCTTGGTCGTTAATGTGTGGTGGGATGTTGTGACCTTTGACTCTTTGAAAACACTTCGGCGAGTGCAGTTACCTACAGTTAACTGCCGAAGTCTAGACAAGGTTTAATGAATGCCGTGTTAATTTCTGGTACCTGCAGTAACAAGTCAGCAAAAACGTGGAGGCTTAACATAGTAAAGATGTGCCGTCTCACAGTTCTAGAGGTCAGAAGTCTGACATCAAGGTGTCAGTAGGGCTGTGCGCCCTAGCGGGGTTCTAGTGGGGCGTCCCCTCCTTCTCTCTGAGCTTCCGGTCGTTGGTAGCTTCCTTGGCTTGGTGCCGCATCACTTATTCTCTGTTTTCACTCCCTTTGTGTGTCTGTATCTTCTCTTTCATCTGGGTCAAATTGCCCTTTGCCCTTGTTGTTTAATAAGGACAACTGTCATCATATTAAGAACCCATCTGATTAATAGGGTTCTTAGAAAGGATGGGAATCCCATTCCAGGATCCTTAATGAAACTTGCAGAGACCTCTTTTCCAAGTGAGGTAACAGTTAAGAATTAGAACATGAATATATCCTTTTGGGGGTCATCATTCAACCCACTACACCAGCAATAAGACTCTGCAGTTGGCTGCAGTTGATTGCATGGGAGAGTGGCTGTTTCTGTCAAGCCGCTTAAGTAAAGGTCTGGCATAAAGAAAAGGGGCCCTAGGGAATGGCAGGTGGCTGAGCGAACACCTGGAGCAGAATGAATAGGGTCCCTGGAGGGTCTTTAGCATACAGAGAACTTTACCTGGCTCTTAACTTTGGGGTGGGCAGGAGTTTACAGGGCAGGAACACTCGGGCTGCTGCTCACCTTGGCTTGCTCCTCGGGTAGTTTTTTCCCAAGCAGGCCTGACTGAGACAAAGACTTGGTTGTAAGGAAAGTATATTTTGCAGAACTTGTCAGCACTGACACACGTGGTTACCACAGGCTGAAGGGAGTCCCTCTACATGTGGACCCAAGCGGACACGGAGTTTGTCAGTTACGGCGGAGAAAAACTGTTCTCTAAAAGGCAGGCTTCTTTGGTCTGTGCAGTTCCATAGCCAGAGGCAGTGAAAATGGCTATGGCACCATAGGATCATAGAATCTGCACATCCTAACTGGAGGTATAATGTTACTGGATAGAAGCCATAATCAGGTCAGTACTGCAGTGTGAACAAGATCATCAAAGAGGAAGGATAGCTCAAGAGTCCATGTGTGATAGGTGCTCAAGGCTGTGCATTGCACATGGCAAATTCATAGCGACCAATCAAGCTTAGGCCAGAAAATTCCTCCTGGTTCTAAGTTTGCAGGTCAGGAATTTCAGATAAATGGCACAGACTAATGGATATCCTAGTGAGGCTAAAATCAAAGAGACTTTTATCTTCCTTTAAATGCCATTGAGTTTCTGTTCTGTTCTTTGATAATTTCTGTACTGGATTCTGAGAATGAACATGTGCCTAGTTTCATTATTCTAGGAGTGGGGACTGGCTTGCTTTTGAGATTTTTTTAAAATTGTGAGCGTAATGCTGTAATCTCAGATTGAATCTTAGTAACTCTTTAAAATCTTTGAAAGCATGGTTCATGAAAGACTTGATAAACGGATAGAACAGCCAAGACCCTGAGACACCAGAGCAGTGTCAGTGACAGAGTCCAGGCTGCAGACATGGAAGGACCCCTCAGTCCACTGAGACACTGAAAACCCTGCCACTGAGAGTGAATTAGAATGTACATTTGGGAGGATTATTTCTGGACATTTAAGGACTTCAGATTTTTAACCCAGCATAACAAGGAAACTTGATTAAAAAAAAAAAAAGTGAGGTCTTCAACTTTGTTTTCTCTTTCTCAAGATTGCTTTGGTTATTGAGAGTTCTTTGTGGTTACATGTACATTTTAGACTAATTTCTTCTACTTCTGAAAAAATAGGGGATTTTGATAGGCATTGCATTAAAATGTAGACAACTTTGTGTAATACGGACATTTTAACATATTAAGTCTTCCAGTTCGTAAACGTGGGATATTGTTTCATCTATGTCTTCCTTAATTTCTTTCAATAACGTTTTGTAGTTTTTAGTGTGCAAGTCTTTGATGTCTTAAGTTTACTCATAATTTATTATTTTTGATACTATTGTAAATGAAATTTTTCTCCTGATTTCTTTTTAGATTGTTGTTAGTGTACAGAAGTGCAAGTAATGTGTGTATGCTGATTTTGTATTCTGCAAACAAATTGCTAACTTTATTAGTTCTAACAGATTTTTTGTGTGAAATCTTTAGCATTTTCTGCATCTTTTTTCAATATGTTCACTTTCAGCCTAAGTGTATCCTTAATTCTAGGTGACATTTTCACTTCCATCTTAGGTTTTCATCTTTTAAAAAAATTATTTTACCATTAATTTTTTAATTTTTATGATCATATTTGTATTTTGGCTGTCCTGGGTCTTCGTTGCTGTGCAAGCTTTTCTCTAGTTGTGGTAAGCAGAGGTTGCTCTCTGTTCGCAGTGCATGGGCTTCTCACGGCAGTGGTTTTTCTTGTTGTGGAGCAGGGGCTCGAGGGTGTGTGGGCTTCAGTCACTGGTCTGTGGGCTCAGTAGCTGTGGCGCAGGGGCTTAGTTGCTTCGTGGCATGTGGGACCTTCCCAGTCAGGAATCAAACCCAGGTCTCCTGCATTGGCAGGCAGATTCTTTACCACTGAGCCTCCAGAGAGCCCTGTTAGGCTTTCATCTTAATTCTCAGTATATTCACGCTTCATTGGGTATATCTCTTGCTCCTCTTCCCTGTACCTGACCACGCCTAGAATAGGAGGTGCCTCTATGAACCTGTGTTATTTCAACAATATAAGTGCATATATATGTTCATTTCCCTCTGGAAAAGGGTATTACATTCCTTAAGATTCAAACATCAAGTCTTTAAACTTCATTGAACCCATAGGTTAATAAATAGTTGCATAATTATCTTCCTCTACATTACTCTTAAGATAGTATGTCAAAGTATGATTATTAATTGTTTTAATTGCAAAGAAATAATAAGCAAAGAGAAAGAAATTGCTTCTCAAAAGAAATTCTTCCACCAAAGTAAAGACTAAAGGTCAAAAAGTCAAATTAATATGGGATTTGTGACTATTCTAAGTGATAAAGAATTCTGACAAGAAATATTGCAGTGCTGATTGCTATTATCATCTTTTCACTTTCCATTACAGTTGTTTATATTATTCTGATGAGATTTTACTTAAGTTATCAAGATTTTTATAATAGTCAAATTAAAAAACAAAACCCAAAATATCTTGAAATGCCAATACAAAGAAAAATGAGTCAGAACATGAAAAATGTTTTAGACAAGTTGACAACGTATATTCTTTGCACATTTCTTTTTGAGACAAGTTCCATCTTACTCACACCCACATGTACAATACACTGAATAAAATACAACCAGTCAGCCTATGGTGATGAAAGACAAAAGACAGGATAGTTCTAGAAATTTCTTCTGTTTATTCCTAGTATCTGTTGTATCTGGCAAAATAAACATGTTGAAATGTTCTCTAAATTTTTGTGCATTACTTTATAATAATTTGCTTATTTATCTTAATGTAAATATTAAAAAAAAAAACTGGAAATATTTTAGCAGTTGGCATATGAGTTTCCCTACCCATTTTCTCTAATGTTCCCTTTGCCTCCTATAATGATCTTATAGGATAGCCTGCATATACCACTCACATACTCCCCAGACTCTACAGCCCCATACATGTGCAAAAATAGCTTCTAGGGATGGATTAGAATACATTGGATTGAGTTAGGAAGGCTGTAGAATACATAGTTTTTCATCTCAATGTTTCAAAAATACCTTTGGAAATTTTGCACTCAAGTTTGAGTGCAAATTCCATCGACTTACCAAATGCATTTCAGGTATACCTAGGTATGTCCAGTAAAATTGTGAGGCTCTATTGCTGGGCAAGTGAGAAGAAATCAGCAAAAGGATATATTATAACCAAAAGGCGGATATCATGGGTCAGTCAAGCAATCCCAGAAACATATCCACACATATAAGTACAATTAACTTACAAAAGAGGTGCAAACCAGTTTAGAAGAGAAAGGGTAGTCTTCGTGACAAATGGTGCTAGAAACATGTAGTACATGGGTAATATCCATAGATAGCCATATGCAAGACTATGAGTTTTGATCCCTACCTCACACCATATAAAGAATTAACTAAAAATAGATCAAAACATAAATCAGTTAAACTTGGACAATATCTGTTTGACCTTGGCTAAGCAAACATTTCCTAGAGATGACACCAAAAACAAGATCCATAAAAGAAAAGAAAGTGATTAATTAAGTTTCATCTTTGAAAGACATTATTAATCAAAGAAAAGCTACAGATTGGAAGAAAACATTTTCAAATTATAAATTTGAAAAAAACTTGTATCTGTAACACAACTAGAACTCAAAACTCAATAATTAGAAAATTTTTTAAAAAAATGAGCAAAATATTTAAAAAGAGATCCTGCCAAGAAGATGTATGGATGTCAAATAAGCACTTGAAGTTGCTCAGTGTAATCAATTATTAGCTAAAGGAGAGAAACCACAGGAGATACTGCTGCACACCTGCTGAATGGCTAAAATTAGAGTTCAGCCACACTAAGTATTGGCGAGGCCGTATGAAAACTGGAAGTGTTATATACTCTTTGTTGTTGCTGTTGTTGTCCAGTCACTAAATCATATCCAACTCTTTGTAAACCCATGGACTGTATCACGACAGGCTCCCCTGTCCTCCACTATCTCCTGAAGTTTGCTCAAATTCATGTCCATTGAGTCAGTGATACTATCTAACCATCTTCTTCTCTGCCTCCTCCTCCTTTTGCCCTTAGTCTTTCCCAGCATCAGAGTCTTTTGCAGTGAGTTAGCTCTTTGCATCAGGTGGCCAAAGTATCGGAGCTTCAGCTTCAGCATCAGTCTGTCCAGTGAACATTCAGAATTGATTTCCTTTAGGGTTGACTTGTTTGATCTCCTTGCTGATCAGGGGACTCTCAAGAGCCTTCTCCAGCACCACAGTATGAAATCAATCAATTCTTTAGTGCTCAATCTTCTTTATGGTCCAACTCTCACATTCTTACCTGACTACTGGGAAAACCATAGCTTTGACTCTATGGACCTTTGTCAGCAAAATGATGTCTCTGCTTTTTAATATGCTGTCTAGATTTGTCATAGCTTTCCTTCCAAAGAATGAGCATCTTCTAATTTCATGGTTGCAGTCACCATCCACAGGGATTTTGGAGCCCACAAAAATAAAATCTGTCACTCTTTCTACTTTTGCCCCTTCTGTTAGACGTGAAATGATGGGACTGGATGCCATGATCTTAGTTTTTTGTTTTTTTTTTTTAATGTTAAGTTTCAAGCCAGCTGTTTCACTCTCTTCTTTCACCCTCATCAAGAGGCTTTTTAGTTCCTCTTCACTGTCTGACTTTAGAATTATATCATCTGCATATCTGAGATGGTTGATATTTCTCTTGGCAGTCTTGATTCCAGCTTGCAATTCATCCAGCCTGGCAGGAAAGTGGTACAGTTACTTCAGAAATAAGTTTGCCTATTTCTTTAAAAGTTAAAGATGGTAAGAGTTTACCATTTAATCCAGCCTTTTTATAACTAGATATTTATTCAAGAAAAATAAAAAGCATTTGTTCATACAAAGACTTGTACATGAATCTTCACAGCATCTTTATTTTTAATACAATTCTAACAACATCAAGCATCCTTCAACAGGTTAATGAATAAACATACTGTTGTATACACATACAATGAAATACCACTCAGCAAAACAAAGGAATAAACTAATAATATCCACAAACATATGGATTACTTTCAAAATAATTACATTGAGTATAAGAAGCCAGGCAGAAGAGTGGACACTGTGTAAATCCATTTACATAAACTTTTAGAAAACGCAAACACCTCTATAATGATAGCTTATCAGTGATCATCTGGGAATGTGGAGGGATGGAATGTGGAAAGAAAATAGGGGCATTATGAATGAGGTGTGGAGAAACTTTTGCAAGTGATGGATATGTTCCTTTTTTTGATTGTGTTGACAGTTTCATGGGTGTATGTATGTATATATATATATATATATATATATATATATATACACACATACATACATACATACATATATTTATTTCAGAACTTAGTCAAACTGTTTCTTGAAGTATGTGCAGTTTGTCCTGTCAGTTTTAGTAGAACTCTTAATAAAAGGCAAGAACAGAAGTTTGTCTTAACAAAAATATACAAAAGAACAGAAAAGTCAAGTCCATTATGATCTCTGTCAGTGGAATATTTCTATAGTTTATTTCCCTCAAAACATATATCCCAGTTCTTGAAAGAGATGGGACTCTTAAATAAAGGTAATGAAACCATATTCATTGAATTTCAGCAATAGTTTTTGTGATCTCTCTAGCTACATGTTAGAGAAAAGGAGAAAATAAAATTTACCCCACATGTACCCAGAACATCTGTGGCTTCACCGAGGATGCTTGAGGATCATAGCCTCATTATCAACCCATCAGAGGCTCATTATTAACCCAACCACGTGTCTCTGGTTGCCATGACACCCTATGGCAACAGTGGTATCTGGTGATAAGTGGTTTGCATGTGGCTGCTGTGACTCTGGTGAGACACCTTCTCAATGCTTTGTGCGCAGGGAGACTGAAAGGGTTGCAAGAACAGAAGTGGATTAAAATTGGATGTTCTCTGTGGAAGTTGAGAGATCTTGTTGGTATATCACTATGAAGAACATGGCTTATATGTAGAAATCATTTTTTTTTTCCAAAGATAAATGTAGTTCTAATGATAGTAGCATCTCTAAGTGAGCCCTAAATCATTTTTATCAAATTTCTTGGGTTTAGGAAACCTCTCTGGATTGATTAAAGAATCACTAACCACTAGAAGAAGGCCATCATGTATATAAGATGATCTCACATCCCAAGGGAGATTCTCTTAATTTATTATGCTTAACTGATATTTCTAGTGATTCAAAACAGAGAGATACATAAAAGTGTCCTCATTCTCAGATAATTAGGAGATTAGGAAACTGTACTGGTAATCCTAAGCCTCATCTTTGAAATGCTTCCAGTTTTAAGCCTTTTGAAGTGCTGTGTTTTCTCAACTGCTTTTTTTTTTAAGTTTTACTATTTAATGTTCTTTGAATCACACAACTCTCCTACAGGATATGAATATGCCAGAACAGATAAGGACGTGTATTTTCAAAAGGCTTTCTACTTCAAGTTTAATAGTCTCCCAAAGTTTATATAACAGAGTCCCAAGCTGTTGCAAGGGTTTGACAAGCATGTTTTTCAGCAGTTCTGGGATTTATGTTAGGTGGCTTTTTAGTGTAGATAACGTAAAGGAAATTTCCTGAGTTCCTAAATAACCAGTGATGCAAGTTATTAATATTCTTAGTGGTGGTAAATACTCTTTCTTGCTCCTCTGCCTTAGAATTCTTTGTTTGTTTTCTTCTTCAGGGACTTCTTGGCTATTTTAAAGATGTATCAAGCTTGTTTTTCATTATTTGAATTTGTATTGTCTCTTGCCCCCTTTTTTTGTCTCCTCTATACGGCTTGATTTAGTTTGCCATATTTGAGGTTTATTCATTTGGTAACATCAGGCTGCATCTTAAGGAAGGGCATGTAGATAAAACAAAGATAATTGTGCAGTAAGCTTGAACTGTTTGCACACGTGTGGCCAACCCTTTTATATATTTTTAATGGTCACTGTTTTCAAACATTTGCTAACATGGTTTAACTTTTGCTATAGAATCCTCTGGCCACCTAAATCATTCAGCTGGTAATCCTGATTCTCAGAGGTGGAAAGAAGAGGCAACTTCCCTCCATTCCCCCACCCTCACCAGGACTCTGAGCTTTACTGCATAAAGCCAGTGTTGAGCAAGCACCTAGAAATTTACAGAGTCTACCAGCAGGGAGAGTTATGACCGGAAAAAGCCCCCCTTCCTCATGACTGACATCAAGTATCGTGACCCTCCACACTTTATTATTCCTCATTCATGTGCTTACTATTAAGTGATTTTCCTGTGTATGGACCCCAAATCCTCTAGAACTCTTCTTCCATAAAATTGTCATATATTGCAGTGCTCCTGTCTCATAGAAAGTAATATTTTAGATGGGAACAGCCAAAGAAATAGTTCACATAAACTCTGAAGCTAAGGCTATAAAACACAGGTAAGCAGGATACTTCTTTAGGGATTATATTTTTAAATAGTTTCAAGTCGTATCTGGCCTTTACTTCCCTAAATATGAATTATTTTTCAGGCAAATGTCAAATTCTGTGACTTTTTACAGATTCCATTTTGCAATTGTCTACACTTCACTTCCTGAACTGGCACATTTTGCTGAACCCCAGAGCTCTCCTTTGGTTTCTGATTAACTCTAGGTAACACTAGCTACCTTGTAACAATAGCAACTTTCAAACTCTTCTTACAGGAGAGTTCTGGGAATGTTTTCTTCTTGGTTTCTTTGTTGATTATTCGTGTTGTTACTTTATGTCTCACCAGTTCCTGGGGAGGGGTCTAGACTAGTACTTAGAAAGCCTGACTCTTTTTCTTCTTAGTTGGGTGAATCAGTTAATATCTCTGGAATTTAGTTTCCTCATCTACAAACTGGGAATCAGAATACCAGGCCTGTCTACCATATAGGATATTTTTGAAGGTCAAGTAAAACTGTGTACTTACTGACATTTTGAAGATGATTCTATGTGGTAGCAACACACAATATCATTATTACTATTGTATTGGTCTTACTCCTGTTTCTACCATACTGCAATAATAACACCGGGTGAGATGCTATCCAGAAAACATGCTCATCATTTTCAGTGAGTTTGTCATGCTTTGTACAAGATGATAATACATTTTATATATCTTATTTTTTGTTGAGGAAGCAGTTTCCACTTGAATTTTTATTTATTGATACCGATAAATAACCGTGGGGCTTCCCTGATAGTTCAGCAAGTAAAGAATCCGCCTGCAGTGCAGGAGACATGGGAAAGATGGGTTCGATCCCTGGGGTCCGGGAGGTCTCCTAGAGAAGGAGATAGCAGCCCACTCCAGCATCCTTGCCTGGGAAATTGCATGGACAGAGGAGCCGAGTGGGCTCTAGTCCATGGAGTCACAAAGGGATGGACAGAACGAAGCGCAACAGTAACAAAAAAAAATTAGCTATAAGGCCTGATTAGATGACAAAAGGGAAAATTGTATTTAAATTCAAGGAGCAAAGAGAATCCAAAGAAAAAAAAGCATACGAAGTGTTCAAACCTGCTAGAAGAAATATATATTTTTATTGTGAATTTATATCAAACAGTGGTTCTGCATGAGACAAAGTCATTGGATATACTTATTATGATTTCAACACTCAAAGAATCCACTCAGCTTCTTTTAATCAGAGGAAGAGAAGGTATACATCAGACACAACCCTTTGTGAGGCTCTGTGAAAATCATTACATTGCCCAAACCCCATGTATACTCCAAGTCTTCATAGCACAATTTGTTAGCAGTAAATTGTTTCTGGCAATTCTGTGCCTGAAGTTTCTGAGCAGCTTGACACTCCAGTTTATCACTGGAGGACATTATTAGTCACTCTATTATTTTATTTTATTTTTTTTATTTTTTATTTTTTTACTCTATTATTTTAAAAAATGCAGAGGTAATATATGTGTCTATGTAGTATGCGTGCTGAGTAATAACCAAGGGAATTGGATATTTTTACAGGCTAGTGGTGGGCACGCTCTGCTTGTATGTCGTTCCACATCTGCCCCACCTATTGACTTCTTGCTGACCTGCTTCCTCAGCATCATGTGTGTGGCCTAAAAACAGGAAACTGTGCTTCCACATTTAGTACTTGTTCCCCCGGCTACAGATTGTAAAAGAGAGTGCCAAGCCTCAGGGGATGGGTTTTTATCCAGACAGACACAAAGCTGATGAATAAATAAGTCTGCAACCCTGATCTCAAAGCAGGACAGGTTGGCTGAGGAGCAGATGGGGGCAAGAGGTAAGCAACTCAGGGTAACTGAGGCCTCAGCGAGGCTTGATGGAAGCCACTGTTTAGCCGTGTCAAGGAATGGAGACCTTCCCTTAAGAATCAATGAGTGGCTTGTCCCTATGAGGGTCTGCAAATGACTCAGAGCTCTGGGCACAACTCTTCACCTGCTCTCTGTGACCAGTGGAGTGCATGCAGCTCCATGGACCATTTCCTTTGTCATCACTGGGCATTAGCATGATCTGAGGAGCGTCTGTTGTTTTTCTTGCAGAATTAAAATAGAAAAAATTTCGTAAGAAGTATTTGGCTTTACAAAAGTGAAGGAGTATATGCTTACTCGTGACTTGCTTGAGACTCAAGTAATAAGAATATTTGCCTTGTGAGAAGCTGGTATAGGCAAACAGCCTCCCCACTTGCACTCCCCCTCCCCAAATCCACCACCTCCTGGCCGGCCCAGAGTTGCGCCGGCACTCTTGTGTGGGAGTGCTTTCATTACCGAATCCCAGACACCCCTTTCAGTTATTAAAGAATGCCCTGTTATATTTATTAGGGAGGTGGCTGGATATTGCTGCCGATTGTTGAATTTCGGTTTCCTGTGGTTGATTTTCATGCATGAGGAACACCCAGCTCCTGGGCAGGTATCAGGGCTCCATCAATCTCTCCAGGCTGCCTCAACCTCAGGATATGTAAGAGTAGCGGATAAATTGGAAGATCAATGACTTGTCCCTGCTGCCGCATCAGCTGCTATTGAGAAACTAATATGAGGATCACTATGAATAAAAGATAAAAGATGATATGGCTAACTGTAAAATATTAAGGCTGGACACAATGTGCCAGAGGAATCTAAACCACAAGAGGAAGAAATTAACCCTGTACAGGCCTCTACTACCTTGCTGCAAATCCAGTCTGAGCACAAGAGGTGGTGCTGGAAGGTGAGAAGGATCTCTTCCTACAGAAAGGGTTAACAAAAGAGTGTTCCTTCTCTTCTCTGTGTTGTCGAGTTTTAAGGCTAGAAGAGATTGCAGAAATTATTTAACCCATGACATCTCATTTTATATGAGGAGACTGAGAACCAGAGTGCTAAGTGGTTTGCTTAAATATTTGCAGCTAGCCAGCAACGGAGCTGCTAATGGACCCCAGTTCCTGTGCTCGGTCCTTTTCGGTCCTTTTCATCAAGCTATCTCCTATCACAAACTCTCTTCGTATAACTCCCATTTCTGTGCCCTCTAGGGCTTCCCTTAGAAGAGCGCTAATTTGTAATCATGCCAGAACCAGTAAAAGACAAGTGTGTTTCTTAACATACACGCAAGACCAGAGATCTATGTGCAGCATGATAATAACATTTGAAAGATGTCATTTGCAGAGTATCTCTGATTCTGGAGCTTCACAGAGGGCATTATCCACATTTCTCCTAGAGAAGAGAAAACGGACAGATGATCAGACTCAAAAAGATATGTGGAGTCCAGAAAGGAGTTTGGGAAAGAAAAGAAAAATGCCAGTTGAATTAGGAAAATGCTGGTTGTCAAGAAAATAAGGCCCTAAGAGGAGCGACCTGTTGAAAAGTCATGGGTTAATTATATTTGCATCTAAAAGTCTAAATTGAGCTGCTGGTTCTTGTGCTCAATTTGTGTGCACTAATCTGCATGGCTCAACTCAAAGTGACTCTGAATCCCCAGGGTTTCCAGTTTTAAACTTTACTCTGCCAGTACTGGCAGCTTCCTGGGTGTCTCAGTGGTACAGAATCCACCTGCCGATGCAGGAGATATGGGTTCGATCCCTGCGTCGGGAAGATCCCCTGGAGGAGGACCTGGCAACCCATTCCAGTATTCTTTTCTGGGAAATCCCAAGGACAGAGGAGCCTGGCAGACTACAGTCCATGAGGTCACAAAGAGTTGGACATGACAGAGTGACTGAGCTTGCACACACACACTGGCCCCTTGAGGCGTGAGACACGATGCTGCTGAGATTGCCAGACAGCTGAGTTAGGCAGATACCTTGGTCTGAAGTTCCTTTTGGCTGCTTCTCAGGACAACTAGCTGGGATTTAGATCCCTTAACATGCATTTATGGATCTGCTGGTCTCGACTCTAGGTGGTACCCATGAATTCATTTGTAGCTGGCAAGGAGCATTTAGTTTCTCATCTCCTACATCATTTAAGCCTCTCTTTAGAGCCTGGCCTCACTCTCACATGTTAATAATCAGAAGTCAGCTACATGAAAGAGTCAAGTCAAGCTCCATCTCCTGAAGACAAATGCACTTTAAAAAATTAGTGGGATGCAGATTTTATTTAAAGCCATTGTCACCTACTGGGTGACAAAGTCTGATTCTCTCTTCAGCAGGTAAAAAAAAATTCCATGATCTTAAACTCTTGCTTTTCCTTTAAAAAAAAAAAAAAATGCAAACTTCTATCAGAGCTATTTCTTAAGGGCCAAAAGTGTACGTTACAAAAAGAGAGAGAAAAACAGATTAGAGATCAATGCAAGCTCTCCCTGAAATACCTGCCTCAGTTGAGAAATGAATATGAAGATCACTATAAATAAAAGATAAAAGATGCTATGCCTTTTTGAGTAAAATATGAGGCCAGCCACAATATGATGTATCAGGTTTAACCAAATTAACCCCCTGGGATAAACAGGGGCTTGGATTTTGCTGCATTTGAAAAATGAACTGATATTAAAAAAATAAGCTTATATATGAAAAAAGTCATCCAGGGGCTCAAAAAGGAGAATTCAGCTTCTTTCCTTTTAGGTAGTCTCTCTCAGACACCTGCACGAGATTTGGAAAATGCTTTCCCCTGGGCGACAGAAAACAGAGCAATCATTCAGCGTTCTGCAAAGGTGCACCAACTTATCTTATTGGTTGATGTGGTAGCTGGAAGCTGTGTTTAGGGGATGGATTATTTTTTGCATTTCAGTCTACAAGCTTCGCTCAGAAAATATGCTTTCCATTAGGATGTACACAAATCATTTTCTAATATATCGTTCATTAGATTAATGTTAGTATTAGAGCTTCGTAGAACACATGTGTCTTGGGCATTTTTCCAGAAATGCATTATGTAGCACATGGATTTCCAGTTCATAATTGCAAAGGTTTCAAACCTTGAGCTTCAGAGGAGAAGTAGGCTAGCTGCAATGAATTTTTCACTCCCTTGCCTAACTAGTCTTCCTGAATTGTGTTCCTTTTCCAGGAAATGAGATCAAAATAAAAATGAAATTTGGTTCAATCAAAGCGATTACTTTGATCTCTTGAGATTTTTCCAGTTTTTCTCTAAGTCTGTTCCATATAGGCTCTTTTTTTTTTTTTGTTTGCATATTTCGAACTTCTCTATAACCCTGAAAGAATATAGATGGGTTGGGTGACTCACAGCACTTTGGGAGTAGTGAGCTGAATTATTTAGCATAGGCAATGGGAGAAAGTGGAGGAGTAAGCAAGGAGAAATAATTTTCAATTATATCTTTAGCTGGAGGAAGATTGGCCTACCTGCACAAGAGTAAACATGGCATATGCAGTGACGATGTCTGTTTTAGCAATGAAGACCAGATCTGGACACAGCCCCCGGCAGAGTCAGACATGCACCTGCACAGTCACTGTATCAAAAGAACCACAGAAGTGTGCTGAAAGCTGCTTAAGTGAGAGACATAAACACAGCTACAGATGAACGGACAGGAAGTCAAGGTTTTAAACGCTGGACTGCTGGCAAAGCAGTCAGCAGGGTAAGCTCAAGCCAATTTTCAGTTGTAAGACACTAGGTTCACACTGCAGGCATGCTGAAAGGTTTGTTCTTCCTGCCCAGTGTTTTCGGGAGGATGTTAAACACCCCTGTTAAATGCCTGCAAGTGATTGCCAGAGTGAAGCTTTTGAGAATGATGGCCATGGTCTTTAATAGGGTTGTGGCTTTGTCAAGAATCTCACTCAGAATTTCCAATGTGATTTTCAGTTCAACTCTTTTTTGGATGATATATACAAATAACTCATTTCAAGAATGTATGTAGACATGAAGTTAGGGACCAACTGGTGTCAATTTGTGTGGTAATCTCCTGACCTCACCTTTTAGCTTTATTTGTTCCTTGATTGTTTGTATTTGCTGTTCCCATATTTTGGAAATACCATTTCCAGAAAAATTATCTGTAAATGACTCCTTTCTATGGCACTCACTTCTTAAAGATATTTCATCCTTGATTGTCCTGCCAGCCTAACTTTATCAGATTACCTTATTTATTTATTTCACATAATAATAATAAAAATAAATTTTATCTCTGGTTTCTGTTTATATTTAGGTAAGTTTCTTCCCAAAGAGCAAAAGCCCCACAATGACAGAGGTTGTTACCTTTCTTATCCCTTATTCTGTGTTTTAGAATAGTGTTTGGCATGTAGTCATCACTCAAGGTCTGTTGACTGTGAAAAGAATGTGTGAGTAGATGCATGGATTTGGAGTTATTTCAGGTCATTGTTAATGATGGCTAGGGTTGGTGATTAAATTGCACTTGTAGGTTTTAGAGTTGGAAGTGATCTTGTTGCGTCTCACAGCTATGACAAAACTCTTCGTTCTGTAGCATCCCTGACAGGTAATCAACAAGTCTGTGCTTGAGTAACTGTATACGAAAGACACTCACCAGGGCACCCTCCTAGCTGTCTTCAAACAGATCACTGCCTTCCCTGGGAGTTTGCTCCTTGCTATTCAGCTGTAATTAGGGGGGAAAAAAAAGAAAAAAACAAAAAACAAAAAAAACAAAACTGATTTACTCAGAATCATCTTCTCTGTCTCCTTGTTCTAGTTCCTAGAGGATAGTCCAGACAGAATTTCTCTAAATTGCATCCTTTGGGTTTGCATTCATGCTTGGAACAAAATTAGCACACTCCTATGGCAAAACTCACCTTGATTGTCTGCCACTTATTACTACAACCCTTGTTAGTATTTAGAAATAATGTGTCTTCATGTTCCACATTATAATTGAGAGAGTATAGGAGTATAGCAATAAAAGTAATCCTGAGGTTATGTCAGAAGCAACCAGATAGATATTTTCACTTACCCTCTTAATATAGTCAGTGCTGATGCTGTGAGGGATTGAGCAGTATAGTTACAGCATTATTGCCATTGCTGGGAAAAAAATGTATTTATGGTGAAATATATAGTGACTTTGACAGCTTTACCTGATGGGTAATTTGTCAACTACATCTTAGAGCTATGAGTGTTTCTCAGAAAGTTGTGATATAAAACACCTCTCTCTTTTCTTTCTTTCTTTTTTTTTTTGTATGTTCACCTTCACAAAAAGTATACTTCATATCCTTGAAATAATGATGCCTTAGTTGACATTCTTTGGGGTCCTAAAGGACCGACATAATAGTGTAGAGTTACACAGAGCCTGGATATTTGGCTCCAAACTGAAAGCTCCACGGAGTCATTCTTTTCATGTCTGTTCACCAGTGTGTATGAGTGAGAGAAAAATCAAAGTCCTAGTCTGCTGATCAAGGTGATCCCCACGCTCTCACTTTTTGCTGTGACAAACAGGTACAGAGGTGTAAAATATCTGAAAAGAGCCTCACAGGGTTTGTGAGAAACTGAAGTGGGATGTAGAGAATATGTAACAAGAAGAAAAACAAGAGAGGACTACTGGCAAATTTTTTCAAGGACAGCTTCTGGAGCAACAATAATAGTAGCAATTATTGATTGATTTGAAAAGACTGAAGAGCAGCACCGATTTCTAAGGTCTCTGCATGTATTTAATTCCATGTGACGGCTCTGGAAAATGGGTGAGGTTTTTAACCCCGTTGTTCAAAGAAAAACACTCCTAAAAGTCCACCACTAATAAGAGGTGTAGCTGGGGAAAAGAGCCAGGCAAACTGATTTCAGAGTCAGTGCTCTTAACCAGTAGGTTATATGCCATAGGCAATACTTGTACATTTTGAAATCAGTTCACAAATACTATTTTTGCCCCTAAAGTACACAGGGAATACCCAGGGAAATTGGCATTATAATTATTTTGATTTCTTTGCCAATGATCAGTTAACGTTTGGCAGTTCATTATCCTTACCCAACTTCTTAAAACTTCAGCCTCCAATCCAAAAAAATAAGGGCTAAAGGAAATAAATGTCTTGTATATCTAGTTCAAGAAAGCAACTAAAAACTAAGACCCCCCCCCCAAAAAAAAAAACCCACAAAAAACTAAGACCCTTGAGGATGTAAATAAGAAGGCAAAACAAAGAGACAAGAACTCCAGGCCCTGTGATTAAACTTCATGTTTTGAGGCAAAGGGGCACTCAATTAACGCTTCTTTAATACCTGGGCACAGAGGCATGGCTTTACAGAAGCCAAGAAGTCTCCCCTTCATCACTGATGCACGGTGCGCTTCTGGCAGGGTCACTTCCTTCTTTGCGTCTCAAAGCTTTTCATCACTAAAATGAGGGAATTGGAACAAGGTTAGTTCTCACAACCTAGCTCTTAACATTCTATGCACTGGTGAGTCTAGGTAAGTGCCAAATGTCTTTAATTGGAAAAATTATACTTTTTTCTTAATCATTTATCTTCTCCTGATTTTTATGTGATTTCTAATACATAAAAATATATCAAATTCCAAGTAACTGAGACATTAACTTTCCATTCTTATTTCACTGCTAGCTTAGCCAAAAGACTTCTGTAGAATTCTGATGCAGACCATGAAAACACACTGTAAGTGTCCCCAAGACTTTTCCGTATTTGGTTCTCCTGTGATTTCCATTGTCAGAACTATCTTGGGCTGTCATCTGCAAATCCATCAAAAGGAAATTAAGTAATAGGAATTCATCTCAATGGTATTAGAGAAAGAAATCCTAGAACTTATCTTACTGTGTGAACCTTCAGCCATATACAGAATCAACAAGAAAGGTTAAACTTTAAAGGCAACATATTCCCATGAATAGAAGGGAGAAGATAATACAAATAGTATACAATGCTAAATTATGTACATGCACATATATACAGGTGGTCTTGAAGTATATTCTTAGATATTAATTGGATTAAAGTTGGGGACAATAATAGCCTTTTTTTTTTTGTCTCATAGAGAACATTATTATTTAAGACACATACAGACACACATATCTGCCCTGCTGACCCCTCACATGTTCAGTTGATTCCAGTCATGTCCCCAGTTCATTTCCCTAGATGTTTATTCTAGAATTAGTGATTTTTGATCAGCTACTCATCTCTTTAGAAATACTATTCCATGACCCCAAACTACTTTTTGGCATTTGGTAGCATATGAAGGGGAAAGTCATGAGTTGTATGAAGGGGAAAGTCATGAGTTGTATGACAGAAGCATTAAAGGGTAAACCTTAGATTAAGTAAGATTTTATGCAGAGTTCTTAATCCCAAAATAAAAAGAGAAGGATAGCAGGGAAGGCCATTGAGTAAAGGACCTCTCAGAGTCAGTGTTAGGATAACTCATTGACTACTGACTGTCCAGTCATTTTAGGCTAGAAAAGTGTTCCTGAGTGATGCCATCGTTTTATGAAAGGACCTATGTAACAATAGCTTTATCTTCCTGGAATTAGTTTATATGGCAGTAATATGCATAGAGAATTGCGATTGTGAATTCATGTCTTCCCAAAACTGAAAACACTCATTAAGGTACAGGTTTACCGAAGACTGCAAATGATTTATCTATACCATACTAACTGAGACTGTATCTTACCATTTTTATTTGTTAAAGGATATAACAAGGTTACTTTTGAGTAGAGTAATAACAGGGTATTTACAAAGTAATTTCAGGTTTAAGTTTTGTAAACAAAGTTCAATATTTACCCACCAAAATCAGATCAGCTCAATTAATGTTACAGGAAATGCCTTGACACCTTTTCATTGCCATTGAAGGAATTTAAAGCACGTTTTGAACAGATTCCCTCCTAGAATTCCATTTGTACACTTATAATAGGACCTGTTATTTTAAATGCTAACTCATAAGCCTCAGAATAGATACCCAATGTTTCTAGTGATCACTTGGTTTAGGGTTCTCAGATTTGGGCTCAGACTTGCCTTTCAAGTTTTGCCTTCTGGACTTTTCAAATGACTTCCTTGCAACCAGGAAAAATTATCTGAATGTAAAATCCAATTAAATAAATGTGGCAGTAGTCACTGAAGCAGACTAGCATAGTGACTAGGACAATTATGGGTTGGTTACTATTAAACTCTCTGTACCTCACTTTCTTCATCTGAAACTGAGTTTCTTCATCAGTGGTGATAAATAATGGTACCAATCTCATAGAATTATTATAAGAAATGAATGAGTTCACATATTTTCTTATGTTTAGCTTATAATTAGTAAATTCTGGTAGTTATTTTTAGTCATTAGCATTATCTCAAAACGGATAAGGACCTGTTATTTAGTAGTTCTGTTTTTTGGTCGTATAGTTTAGACTAATTTATGCAGTTTAAATGTGGGGAAAGAAAAAGAAAAACAGTTTTTTGTTTTTTTTTTCCTGGTAAAGGAACCCAAATTACATAATTCAGAAATGTTTCTAAGTTGTCATCTGCTTTGACTCTGTCATAGCCAGAGACCATTTATTTTCTCAGAAAGTGACAGTCCTTATATTTGTGTAGCATGAAAAAAGGAGCTAAATGCTAGATACGATATTTACCCTAGGCATAGACATGCCTTATGTAGTGGCGCACTGTTCCTACTGGGTTCAACCGTTGTGATTCAGAGCCTGCTACTGACTGTCATCAGGAGCAGGAAAGCGTGAGTAAGAGCTGTAGGTATTGGCCATTAGGTCCTTCTACAGCATCGACACTGTCAATCAGCCTGTGATCACAGCCTCCCCGTGGACAACCTTCTGTGCTCTTTTGAGCACACGCAGGTGGAGGCTGTCTGCAGTGTGGTGTACATCAATTTGTGTGTACAAATTTAAGAGTGGAGTTAACAAATACCAACCAAATTTGTGGCTGTACATACTAGGAAAATAGTTCAATAATCAGGATATGAAGAATCAGGCAAATACTCATTTGGTGTCAACCCAATAAAAATACTTTTTTGGTAAGAAAAAGTTGCCAAAGATGAAAGCCCTGAATGAGTGCTACTTTAGTCTGATCACAGAGTCAAAACAAATAACACATGCACATACACGCACCCTCTTCACACTGATGCCCTGCAGTCTTTTTTGGGTCTTCAAATTGAACAGGTTAGATAGGTTGATAGTTGTCCTTTATGAGCTGGATCCACCAGACAAGCCTGATTACTTAACAGAATATCTCTGTCTTGTTATTTAATAGACATCCCAAACTTCCGATCAAATACACACATAATCACTCATGTTCTTCTGTAGACTTTCCAAAACAGAAAAGGGCAGCTCCATTCTTCCTGGTATTCAGTTACCAAATGTGGTTCATCTGTGGTTTTTTTTCCTTCTCTCTCCTTTCACATCCCAATACACAAGCAAGATAGGCCATCCCTATCTTTGATACAGAATTTGACAGTTTCTCACTGCTTCCACTATTACCACTCAGGATTAAGATTTCGGTGTCTCTCATCTTGATTGTTATCCTCCTGAAAACTGTCCTTAACATAGTGCCCAGAGAACTTTGAGAATTTGAGAACACAAATCAGATAAACTACGTGACTTCAGTGTCTTCCCCTGTCATCAGAGCTGAAGCTGAAGCTCTTACAGTGCTGGAAAGGTGCTGCATGATTACCCTCCACGTTATATACTTGGACTTACTTCTTCCACCTCTTCTCCTTGCTTCCTCTTTTCCAAACACCTTGTACGCTTTAGTCCTTGGTGTTGGGGGGGAAAAAAAGCAACAATAGCAGACATTTTCACTTGCTGTTCACATTGCCTAAATTGCAGATCTCTTCAGTATCTGCATTACTCATCCACTCTCTCTTATAGGTCTTTTCTCAGATATCACCTTCTCCATTATGAGTCCTTGCTTAGTTTTCTTGGGCTTTCCTGATAGCTCAGTTAGTAAAGAATCCACCTGCAATGCAGGAGACCCGGTTCAATTCCTGGGTTGGGAAGATCTGCTGGAGAAGGGATAGGCTACCCACTCCAGTATTCTTGGGCTTCCCTTGTGGCTCGGCTGGTAAAGAATCTGCCTGCAATGCAGGAGACCTGGGTTCGATCCCTGAGTTGAGAAGATCCCTTGGAGAAGGGAAAGGCTCCCTGCTCCAGTATTCTGGCCTGGAGAATTCCATGGACTGTGTATAGTCCATGGGGTTGTGCAGAGTTGGACACGACTGAGCGACTTTCACTTACTCACTCATAGTTTTCTTATAATAACCTGAAACCCCATTGATACACCCTTCCTCCTTAGAAATCTCTTTGCTGAAGAATCTGTTGAATGAATGAATATAATGAATTATATCAAATTAAAAAAAAAAATAAACTGGAAACACTTATTGAGTGATGGGGTCACTAGGATATAAAGAAGACGTGTAAGTTCAGTCTTTACCATTCATAATCCCTTCTCTCAGGTCTGCTGTGGTGTATCCATGTATAAAAAACACACTTAGATAAGACTAATTAATAGCTTAAATTTGTTAGGATCCAAAAATGTTTGTAGTAGAAATATGATAAAAAATTGTGTCAGAGATTCTCAACAAAATATTAGTAAGTTAAATTCAAAAAAATATAAAAATAATTATATACTATGACCAAAATGGAGTTTGTCTCAGTTATGTGAGGCTAGTTCAACATTTGAGAATCAATTAATATAATCCATTCAAGATTAAAAAGGAGAAAAAATAAACACGTAAGCATATAACTGCATGCAGAAAAGCTTTCTGACAAAATCCAGAGTGCATGCATGATAAAAACTCTCAATAATCTAGGAATAGAGGAGAACTTTCTTGACTTGTTAAAGATTATCTGTAAAATGTCGATAGCTAATGTCATATTTAATGGAGAGAAACTCAGTTTTTGCACTAAGATTAAAAAGAAGGCAAGGATGTCCCCCATTATTATCACTGCAGTATTGGGCTTTAAGCCCTTGATAATGCAATAAGGCAAAGCAAGGAAATAAAAGGTGTACAGATTATGAAGGAAGACATAAAATTGTCTTTGTTCACAGATAACATGGTCATCGATGTAGAAAATAGAGTTGACCAAAAAACTCCTAGAACTAATAAGTGATGTTGGTAAGTTGGCAGAATAAAGGTTAATATATGAAAGGTAATTGCTATCCTATATACAAAAAATGAACAAGGGAATAGGTTAAAAAAAAAACACTTTACATTAGCACCACCAAAAATGAATAACTTCAGTATGAATCTAATAAAACATGTACAAAACCTCTATTGTTTTCCTCAATAAGTAGAAAACTACAAAACCCAGATGAATGAAATCAAAGAAGAAATAAATCAAAAGAGATTGCATGTTTGCGATAGGAATACTCAGTATTACCAAAATACTAGTTTTTTCCCAGTGTAATCTATAGAAATTCAGTGCAATTCCAATCACAATCCCAGCAAGTTATTTTATGGATATTGTCACATTGATTCTAAAATTTATTGATTTTTGTCGTTTTAAAAAATTAATTAATTTATTTTAATTGGAGGCTAATTACTTTACAATACTGTGGTGATTTTTGCCATACATTGACATGAATCAGCCACGGGTGTATATGTGCCCCCATCCTGAACCCCCCTCCCACTTCCCCCCCATCCCATTCCTCTAGGTTGTCCCAATGTACCAGCTTTGAGTGCCCTGCTTCATGCATCGAACTTGGACTAATCATCTATTTCACATATGGTAATATACATATTTCCTTGCTATTCTCTCAAATTATCCCACCGTCTCCTTCTCCCACAGAGTCCAAAAGTTTTTTCTTTACATCTTTGTCTCTTGCTGTCTTGAATACAGGGTCATCATTACCAGCTTTCTAAATTCCATATATGTGCGTTAATATACTATATTGGTGTTTTTCTTTCTGACTTACTTCACTTTGTATAATAGACTCCAGTTTCATCTATCTCATTAGAACTCACTCAAATGCATTCTTTTCTATAGCTGAGTAATTTTCCATTGTGTATATGCACCGCAACTTTCTTATCCATTCATCTGCTGATGGACATCTAGGTTGCTTCCATGTCCTGGTTATTGTAAACAGTGCTGCAGTAAACATTGGTATACCTAAGTCTCTTTCAGTTATGGTTTCCTTGGTGAGTATGTCCAGCAGTGGGATTGCTGGGTCATATGGCAGTTCTATTTTCAGTTTTTTAAGGAACCTTCACATTTTCCTCCTTAGTGGCTGTACTAGTTTGCATTCCCACCAAGTGTAAGAGGGTTCCCTTTTCTCCACACCCTCTCCAGCATTTATTAAACTTTTTGATAGCAGTCATTCTGACCAGTGTGAGATGGTATATGAAGAGGCAAAAAACCCAGAATAGCTATTACCTTATTGAAAGAGGACAAAGTTGAAGGAATATTATGCAACTTGAAGATTTACTCTGAAGGTACAGTATCAAGACAGTGTGATATTGGTGAAAGAACAAATAGATCAATGGAACAGAATAAAGAGCCCCAAAATGAACCTACATGAATACAGTCAACTCATCTTTGGCAAAAGAACAAAGGCAATATAATGGAGCAAAGATAGCCATTTGAACAAATAGGGCTAGAAAAACTGAATATCCATTAAAAAAAAAAGAAATCTAGACACAGACTTTACATCCTTCATGAAAATTAGCTAAAAATGAGACCTTAATGTAAAACAGAGAGCTGTAAAACTCCTAGAAGATGACATAGAAAACCTAGATGACCTTCGATATGGCAATAACTTTTAAGATATAACCCCAAAGGCACAATCCATGAAAGAAAGAATTGATAAGCTCAGTTCAGTTCAGTCACTCAGACCTGTCCTACTCCTTGCAACCCCATGGACTGCATCACGCCAGGCTTCCCTGTCCATCATCAATTCCCGGAATTTACTCAAGCTCATGTCCATTGAGTCAGTGATGCCATCCAACCATCTCATCCTCTATTGGCCACTTCTCCTCCCGCCTTCAATCTTTCCCAGCATCAGGGTCTTTTCAAATGAGTCAGTTCTTTCCAGCAGGTGGCCAAAGTACTGGAGTTTCAGCTTCACTCCTACCAATGAATATTCAGGACTAATTTCCTTTAGGAAGGACTGGTTGGATCTCCTTGCTGTACAAAGGACTCTCAAGAGTCTTCTCCAACACCACAGTTCAAAAGCATCAATTCTTTGGTGCTCAGCATTTTTTATAGTCCAACTCTCACATCCATACATGACTACTGGAAAAACCATAACTTTGACTAGACAGGAGCTTTGTTGGCAAAATTATGTCTTTGCTTTTAATGTGCTGTCTAGGTTGGTCATAACTTTCCTTCCAAGGAGCAAGTGTCTTTTAATTTCATGGCTGCAGTCACCATCTGCAGTGATTTTGGACCCCCGCCACACAAATCTCTTACTGTTTCCATTGTTTCCCTGTCTAGGTGCCATGAAGTGATAGGAACACATGCCACGATCCTAGTTTTATGAATGTTGAGTTTTAAGCCAACTTTTTCACTCTCCTCTTTCACTTTCATTAAGAGGCTCTTTAGTTCTTCACTTTCTGTCATAAGTGTGGTGTCATCTACATATCTGAGGTTATTGATATTTCTCCCGGAAATCTTGATTCCAGCTTGTCATTCATCCATTCAAGCATTTCTCATGATGTACTCTGCATATAAGTTAAATAAGCAGGGTGACAATATATGGCCTTGATGTACTCCTTTTCCTATTTGGAACCAGTCTGTTTTTCCATGTCCAGTTCTAACTGTTGCTTCTTGACCTGCATACCGATTTCTCAAGAGGCGGGTCAGGTGGTCTGGTATTCCCATCTCTTTAAGAATTTTCCACAGTTTGTTGTGATCCATACAGTCAAAGTAGAGAAGGCACTGGCATCCGACTCCAGTACTGTGGCCTGGAAAATCCCATAGATGGAGGAACCTGGTAGACTGCAGTCCATGGGGTCGCTAAGAGTTGGACACAACTGAGTGCCTTCACTTTCATTTTTGCCTTTCATGCATTGGCAAAGGAAATGGAAACACACTCCAGTGTTCCTGCCTGAAGAATCCTAGGGACGGGGGAGCCTGGTTGGCTCCTGTCTATGGGGTCGTACAGAGTCGGACGCGATTGAAGTGATTTAGCAGCAGCAGTATACAGTCAAAGGCTTTGGCATAGTCAATAAAGCAGAAATAGATGTTTTTCTGGAACTCTGTTGCTTTTTCGATCATCCAGTGGATGTTGGAAATTTGATCTCTGGCTCCTCTGCCTTTTCTAAATCCAGCTGAACATCTGGAAGTTCATGGTTCATGTACTATTGAAGCCTGGCTTGTAGAATTTTGAGCATTACTTTGCCAGTGTGAGAGATGAGTGCAATTGTTTGGTAGTTTGAACATTCTTTGGCATTACCTTTCTTTGGGATTGGAATGAAAACTGACCTTTTCCAGTCTTATGGCCACTGCTGAATTTTTCAGATTTGCTGGCATATTGAGTGCACTTTCACAGCATCATCTTTCAGGATTTGAAATAGCTCAACTGGAATTCCATCACCTCCACTAGCTTTGCTCTTAGTGATGCTTCCTAAGCCCCACTTGACTTCACATTGCAGGATGTCTGGCTCTAGGTGAGTGATCACACCATCGTGATGATCTGGGTTGTGAAGACCTTTTTTGTGTATAGTTCTTCTGTGTATTCTTGCCACCTCTTCTTAATATCACCTCCTTCTTTTAGGTCCGTACAATTTGTATCCTTAATTGTGCCCATCTTTGCATGATATGTTCCTGTGGTATCTCTAATTTTCTTGATGAGATCTCTAGTCTTTCCCATTCTATTTTCCTCTGTTTCTTTGCACTGGTCACTGAGGGAGGCTTTCTTATATCTCTGTGTGTTATTCTTTGGAACTCTGCATTCAAATGGCTATATCTTTCCTTTTGTCCTTTGCCTGTCACTTCTCTTCATTTCTCTGCTATTTGTAAGGCCTCCTCAGACAACCATTTGCCTTTTTGCATTTCTTTTTCTTGGGATGGTCTTGATCACTGCCTCATTTACAATGTCATGAACCTCCATCCATAGTTCTTCAGGTACTCTCTATCAGATCTAATCCCTTGAATCTACTTGTCACTTCCACTCTATAATTGTAAGTGATTTGATTTACGTCATACCTGAATGGTCTAGTGGTTTTCCCTACTTTCTTCAATTTAAGTCTGAATTTGGCAATAAGCAATTCATGATCTGAGCCACAGTCAGCTCCTAATCTTGTTTTTGCTGACTTCATAAAGCTTTTCCATCTTTGGCTGTGAAGAATATAATCAATCTGATTTCTCTGTTGACCATCTGGTGATGTCCAAGTGTACAGTCTTCTCTTGTGTTGTTCGAAGTGGATGTTTGCTATGACCAGTGCGTTCTCTTGGCAAAATTCGGTTAGCCTTTTGCCTGCATCATTCTGTACTCCAAGGCCAAATTAGCCTGTTACTCCAGGTATTTCTTGATTTCCTACTTTTGCATTCCAGTCCCCTATAATGAAAAGGAAATCTTTTTGGAGTGTTAGTTCTAAAATCACGGCCCTGGGGTTGCTGCTGCACAGTGCTGGGGTGACTGAGGAGATACCCCATGTCCAAGGGCAAAGGAAAAGCCCCAAAATGATGGTAGGAGGGGTGAAATCACATTTAGAATCAAACCCCACACCTTCCAGAGATGCTCAGAGGGCTCAAACAAACCTTGGGTGGACTAGGACCCACAGACCCACAGAGACTCAGACAGAACTGTGTTTGAGTGTCTCCTGTGGAGGTACGGGTCAGCAGTGGACTGCAGTAGGGTCAGGGGTTCTGGATACAGTAGACCTGGGTGTGGCATAAGCCCTCTTGGAGGAGGTTGCCATTAACCACACCACAGAGCCGCCAGAACTTACACAGGACTGGGGAAACAGACTCTTGGAGGGCACAGACAAAACCTCGTGCATACTAGGACCCAGGAGGAAGGAGCAGTGACCCCACAAGAGACTGACCCAGACTTGCCTGTGAGTGTCTAGAAGTCACAGGCAGAGTCATGGGTAGGTGGTGATCTGCTGCAGGGTGGGGGTCACTGAGTATAGCAGTGAGTGCATGTGACCTTTGGAAGGAGGTTGTCATTATCTTCATTACCTCCACCATAGTTTGGCCTCAGGTCAAATAATGGGGAGGGAACACAGCCCCGCCCATCAACAGAAAATTGAACTAAATATTGATAAGCTAGACTGCATTAAAATTGGAACATCCTGTTCTGTGAAAATCACTGTTAATAATGAAAAGACAGAGATCACAGAGTGGGAGAAAATATTTGTAAAGGATACATCCTAACAAATGTGTTATAAATTATGAGCTATAATAAATGATAAGTATATAACTATATAAGTTATTATCAGTTCAGTTCAGTCGCTCAGTTGTGTCCTACTCTTTGTGACCCCATGAACCACAGCACGCCAGGCCTCCCTGTCCATCACCAACTCCTGGAGTTTAATCAAACTCATGTCCATCAAATCGCTGATGCCATCCAGCCATCTTATCCTCTGTCGTCCCCTTCTCTTCCTGCCCCCAATTCCTCCCAGCATCAGGGTCTTTTCCAATGAGTCAGCTCTTCACATGAGGTGGCCAGAGTATTGGAGTTTCAGCTTCAGTATCAGTCCTTCCAATGAACACCCAGGACTTATCTCCTTCAGGATGGACTGGTTGGATCTCCTTGCAGACCAAGGGACTCTCAAGAGTCTTCTCCAACACCACAGTTCAAAAGCATCAATTTTTTGGCGCTCAGATTTCTTCACAGTCCGACTCTCACATCCGTACATGACCACTGGAAAAACCATAGCCTTGACTAGATGGACCTTTGTTGGCAAAGTAATGTCTCTGCTTTTTAATATGCTATCTAGGTGGGCTATAACTTTCCTTCCAAGGAGCAAGCGTCTTAATTTCATGGCTGCAGTCACCATCTGCAGTGATTTTGGAGCCCCAAAATATAAAGTCTGACACTGTTTACACTGTTTCCCCATCTATTTCCCATGAAGCGATGGGACCAGATGCCATGATCTTACTTTTCTGAATGTTGAGCTTTAAGCCAACTTTTTCATTCTCCTCTTTCACTTTCGTCAAGAGGCTTTTTAGTTCCTCTTCACTTTCTGCCATAAGGGTGGTGTCATCTGCATATCTGAGGTTATTGATATTTCTCCAGGCAATCTTGATTCCAGCTTGTGCTTCTTCCAGCCCAGTGTTTCTCATGATGTACTCTGCATATAAGGTAAATAAGCAGGGTGACAATATACAGCCTTGACGTACTCCTTTTCCTATTTGGAACCAGTCTGTTGTTCCATGTCCAGTTCTAACTGTTGCTTCCTGACCTGCATACAGGTTTCTCAAGAGGCAGGTCAGGTGGTCTGGTATTCCCATCTCTTTCAGAATTTTCCACAGTTTATTGTGATCCACACAGTCAAAGGCTTTGGCATAGTCAATAAAGCAGAAATAGATGCTTTTCTGGAACTCTCTTGCTTTTTCAATGATCCAGTGGATGTTGTCCATTTGATCTCTGATTCCTCTACCTTTTCTAAAACCAGCTTGAACATCTGGCACTTCACGCTTCGCGTATTGCTGAAGTCTGGCTTGGAGAATTTTGAGCATTACTTTACTGGCATGTGAGATGAGTGCAATTGTGTGGTAGTTTGAGCATTCTTTGAGATTGCCTTTTTTTGGGATTGGAATGAAAACTGACCTTTTCCAGTCCTATGGTCTGCAAATTTACAGGTATTCAAATCTGATAAGGTTTATTACTTGTACCTGAATGCCTCAAGATTATTTTCTTAATTTAGACTTTACTGTTCATTCAATATATATTCAGAGTTGATACATAGTAAAAAGTGAACTAAAATAGCTAGTAATTTTTAGTTTCTAGTTTGCTAGGTTTAAAATAGGAGAAAGTAATAGAATGCAAGTTTTAAAAAGCCTCTAATGACTCACATTTTCTATCTCTAATTAAATACCCTGTGAAGTACCTTTGCATCCTATACTGGTTTCATGAATTCTGGCCACTGAATTTAATTTAAATTCGCTACTATAAAATGAGAGGTCACTATAAGATTTTGTTTCTCTGTTGGCATGCTCAGTGAGACTTACACATAGTCATGTGCTAGTTGGTAAAGAGTAAGCAGTCTTGTTTATTGCAAATAATTTAGCCAATATATTTTTTTTGTGCTCCATTTTAGAATAAAGATGTTAATCTGAGATTACAGAAGAATCTTTTTGCTAAAGCTAAAAGCATTTCTGCTTTGATTTGCTTCAAATGCAAGTATTACCCAATTTCTTTCTCCTTTCATGGTTGTAGAGAAAGAAAACTAAATATAAGACTATAAATCAAACCTACTACAAATGAAACTGCACTGCAGTTCAATGATTTCTAGATGATTTCTATACTCAAAACATTCTGTCCTCTCTTCCTGAACAAAATTTTAAGAAGTTAGCTTAGATAAAATGAGAAACTGATTTAGACACATGTCCTGAATTTACAGCTTCATTGATTTAGGGAATTCCTTGAGAGCTCTACTGAGCCTCAGTTATCACATTTGTAAAAGGGTGAGTATTAAAAAACTGACTTCTGGAAATGCCTATCATGCCGATTCTGTATTTTAAAAGTATTGTTAAAAAAAAAAAAAAAAAAGTATTGTTGTTGTTCAGTAGATAACTTGTCTCTCACTCTTTGTACCTCATGGACTGCAACACCCCAGGCTTCCCTGTCCTTCACTAAAATGTTGACTAAAATTTCAGTGGATAATTATAAAAAGAAGATGAAAAGAATCCCTATTAGCATTTTTATCACCTAGATAAATCCTGGAGATCCACTGATAGGAGAAGGGGCTTCTCTAAGTTTTCTTCATCCCGATTTCTGGACAGTCCCGTCCTTAATCTGATTTTGCAGCAGACAATAACATTTTGGCAAGTTTTATTCAAGTTCTTTATGCCTCAATTTTAGGAAAGAAGAATAGAAGCTATCTACTAAAAAGTGATGCACAACTTGAGAGTTGTGAGTTAAGTTTTATTTGGGGTGAAGTGAGGACTGCAGCCCAGGAGACAGTGTTTCAGACAGCTCTGAGAGACAGCTGCAGAGCAGCAGTGGGGGAGGTCCATATATGAGGTTTTGGTGAAAGGAGAGCTCAGTGCCATTAAGCACGCATTTTACAGAAGGCTTTTTGTCAGTCATGAGAGCCTGGTGTCACCATGAAAGGATTTAGTGCTTCTCTAGATATGAGGAGACTCAAGAATTGGGATCATAAAACCTGTTCCAACTATCTAAAGCGTCCAACTATCTAAAGACCTGTCCCACCATATTACCTGGAGCACAGAGTGTCTCACTCCACCCTTAACTCTTAGATCAGGGGTTGTTGGAGGTCAACAGCTATAGTAGCAGGGGGTTCAATTGCCATAGAGGCAGATGCCAAATGCCTTTCTTGTTCAGTCATTGACATTGCTCTTGTTAAGTGCCGGGTTGTAATTGACATAGCCCTGCTGAGCTCTGCCAGGTCAGATATAAGTCTAGAATATTCTCTTTTTTCTTCTATATAGCCCCTGTCAGTTGGTAAGGTATAAGCCTTCCTTTGTTTTGACTGTGACTAGTGTGTTTGCTTATTTCTAAAAAATATCTTTAGTGTTTATTTGCTTAGATCAAGAGGATTGGGCTGTATATATTTTTTCCAACCTTTGTTTTTTTACTTGTTTAAGAATAAATTAGTGATATTTTTTCTGCCCAAATTTAGGTAACAGTCTTATGGCCACTTTACATTGCCAACATTTTCAATTCAGGAATTAAGCTCATCAACAGAAAATAGTCATCAAATTTTCAAGTAGTATTTAATAGGAAAATTTTCCTCTTTCAGTTGGGCTTTCTTTTGCCTGGAATATTCCAATGGAAATGACTTGAGAGACGGAAATCATGGTCTGGAATACCCATAAAAGCAACTTGAGTCAAAAGAGCATCTAATTTAATTGGTAGGGTCCCTGAGGCACTCACTGCAGATTTAGAAAAGGGGCCCCTGGAATAATGACCAGCTTTCTTTTCAGGCAGTTGAAAGGAGCATGCCTACCTACAAGTTCAGCAATTCACATAGGGCATCTAGGAAGCCTTCATTTCTTTCTTCTAAACTTTGTGAATGATTTTATTCAGAAACTTCTATAGTTTAGTTCAGTGTGGATTGGCTTTCTTGATTTCAGAAGTTTTTAAATTAATTTTTACTGGAGTATAATTGCTTTACAACACTGTGTTGTTTTTGCTGTATAGTAATGAGTTATATGTATACATACATTCCCTCTTAGAGCTACCTGTGCTGTCCAGTATGTTTTCCCTGGTTATCTCCTTTATACATACACAGTACATATGTCAATCACAGTCTCCCAATTTATACCATCACCACCCCAGAGTATACTTTTAAAAGTTTATCCTTTCATTTTGGAATGCTTTAAAATTGTGATACTGCATTCAAGAGAGTTGATGGAATTCTAGACTCCATATTTCTTTTTTGAGTTCAATTCTGTTTAGTCACTCAGTAGTGTCCAACTCTTTCCAATGCCATGGACTGCACCACTCCAGGCTTCCCTATCCATCACCAGCTGCTGGAGCTTATTCAAACTCATGTCCATCCAGTCAGTGATGGCATCCAACCATCTCAACCTCTGTCATCCCCTTCTCCCCCTGCCTTCAATTGTTCCCAGCATCAGGGTTTTTTCAGTGAGTCAATTCTTCATATCAGGTGGCCAATGTATTGGAGCTTCAGCTTCAGCATCAGTTGTTCCAATGAATATTCAGGACTGATTTCCTTTAGGATGGACTGGTTTGATCTCCTTGTAGTCCAAGGGACACTCAAGAGTCTTCTTCAACACCACAGTTCAAAAGCATCAATCTTCTGTGCTCAGCTTTCTTTATAGTCCAACTCTCACATGACTCCTGTGACTCACATGACTGCATGACTACTGGAAAAACCATAGCTTTGACTAGATGGATCTTTGTTGTCAAAGTAATGTCTCTGCTCCTTAATATGCTGTCTAGGTTGGTCATAGCTTTTCTTCCAGTGAGCGAGCATCTTTTAATTTCATGGATGCAGCCACCATCTGCAGTGATTTTGAAGCCCAAGAAAATAAAGTCTGTCACTCTTTCCACTGTTTCCCCATCTATTTGCCATGAAGTGATGCGGCCGGATGCCATGATCTTCGTTTTTTGAACATTGAGTTTTAAGCCAACTTTTTCACTCTCCTCTTTCACTTTCTTTTCTTTTTTTAATTAATTAAGTTATTTAATTGGAGGCTAATTACTTTACAATATTGTAGTGGTTTTTGCCATACATTGACATGAATCAGCCTCTAATTTCACTTTCATCAAGGGGGTCTTCAGTTTTTCTTTGCTTCGGTCATAAGGGTGATGTCACCTGCATATCAGAGGTTATTGATATTTCTCCTGTAAATCTTGATTTTAGGTTGTGCTTCATCCAGCCTGACAATTCTCATGATGTACTCTACATATAAATTAAATAAGCAAGGTGACAATATACAGCCTTGACGTACTCCTTTCCCGATTTGGAACCAGTGTGTTTTTTCATGTCTGGTTCTAACTGTTGCTTCCTGACCTGCATACAGATTTCTCAGGAGGCAGGTCAGATGGTCTGGTTTTCCCATCTCTTTCAGAATTTTCCACAGTTTGTTGTGGTCCACACGGTCAAAGGCTTTGGAATAGTCAATAAAGCAGAAGTAGATGCTTTTCTGAAACTCGCTTTTTTGATGATCCAGTGGATGTTGGCCATTTGATCTTTGATTCCTCTGCCTTTTTAAAAACCAGCTTGAACATCTGGAAGTTCATGGTTGGTGTACTGTTGAAGCCTGGTTTGGAGAATTTTGAGCATTACTTTGCTAGCGTGTGAGATGAGTGCAATTGTGCGGTAGTGTGAACATTCTTTGGCATTGCCTTTCTTTGGGATTGGAATGAAAACTGATCTTTTCCAGTCCCGTGGCCACTGCTGAGTTTTCTAGATTTGCTGACATATTGAGTGCAACACTTTCACAGCATCATCTTTTAGGATTTGAAATAGCTCAACTGGAATTCCATCACCTCCACTGGTTTTGCTCTTAGTGATATTTCCTAAGGCCCATTTGACTCCAAACTCCAAGATGTCTGGCTCTAGGTGAGTGATCACACCATCATGGTTGTCTGCGTCATTAAGATCTTTTTTGTATAGTTCTGTTTATTCTTGCCACCTTTTTTTAATATCTTGTGCTTCTGCTAGGTCCATACCACTTCTGCATGTTTTCTTTTTTACCTTTTTATTTCTCACACTTTGAACCAACAATGTTAAGAATCTGAGCCACCAGGGAAGCCCAAGAATGAAAGGAACTCAGACCCAAATATTTTTCTCTTGCAAAGTACAGAGAATATGGGGGAAAATGAAATTTGAGAATTTGTTTTTGTTCCTTTTCCTCCACCTTCTTGGTCAGTTACCTTAGTTCTTGACCTCACTTTTTCTTTCTCATCTGGCTTTAGAAGGAAGCTAATTAGATGGACTATACAGTGTTGGAGAAGGAGATGGCAACCCACTCCAGTATTCTTGCCTGGAAGATTCCATGGACAGAGGAGCCTGGTGGGCCACAGTCCATGGGGTTGCAAAGAGTTGGACACGACTGAACATGAGCACATACACAGTATTGGAGTAGATTGCTAGAAGGGACCAAGATCCGGAGAACTTTAAAAAGTGGCTACATGGAATTATATTCAAAGGGGATGGTCCAGACAATTTCCCTAATTACATTGTGAAATGGATTCCCTGTTTCTAAAACTGGACCTATGTTCAACTGACCGGGAGGATGGAGGTTTATCCCAGTGCATGTATATATGTATTTGTGTGTTTTTGTCTGTGTATGTTTTTAAATTAATTGTATTTAATGCCTAATGAGAATATCTCAGATGGTCTCCTACTTTCATGTATTTTCTTTAATTTTACTTGTAAAATTGTGACCATTTTTCAATTAAAAAAGAGGAGAACCTTAAAAATTAATTAAAAAGACATTCTCAGTAGTCTAAGGGTCAGGGTGACTTGGCAGAGAAAATTAATGAATGGTGAGATAACAGTGCTGGTATGCTTGGCTACTGTGACACTGTCCATTTGAGTTTCTCTTACTTGAATTTAGAAGATACCATATAACTCAAAAGAAAGACCGATAATTAGTAATATTCTGCTTGCTTGCTTTTTATAGCCTCTTGGAGACTCTTTTGATTATTTTGAAGGTCATAGGAAGGAACCTTCATGATCTAGCTTTTAAACAAGTAGGGTTGCAACATAGAGCTATGACTGAAAATTAAAAAGGAAGTTTGAAATGGCCTGTTTGTGTTGGTTTCTCTTTTTTGGAAACAAATTTTTGGAGTATAGTTACTTTACAGGGTTGTGTTTCTACCATAAAGCAGGGTGAATCAGCTCTAGGTATGCATGTAGCATACATGTATACATACATCTTTTAGGATTTCCATCCCATTTCAGTCAACATAGAATATTGAATAGAGTTCCCTGTGCTGTATAGTCGCTTCTTATGTGTGCATGTGCTCAGTTGCTCAGTTTTGTCTGGCTCTCTGCAACCCCATGGACTGTAGCCCTCCAGGCTCCTCCGTCCATGGGATTATTCCAACAAGAATACTGGAACAGATTGCCATTTCTTTCTCCAGGAGATCTTCCTAACTCAGGGATCGAACCCCCGTCTCCTGTGTCTCCTGCATTGGCAGGCAGATTCTTTTACCTCTCAGCTGCCTAGGAAGCTCCACCAAAATTTCTCATTAGTTATCTATTTTATATATAGTATCAATAGTGTATATATGTCAATACCAATCTCTCATTTCATCCCACCTCCCACATGTCAGTCCAGGTGTCTGTCAGTAAAATGAATCACTTTTCAGTCAAATGGGTGGTCAGCAATATAATTTTTTAAAGATGGGAAGCTGAAAAACACTGTTGCCAAACAGCATCTGCAGTGTTAACCTCTATATGGAACACCTTTCTTTTTCCCAAGGGATGCAAATGAGAAGAATGAGGGCTGAAAAATGCACCTGAATAACGCTTTTCTAAATGGATGGAAGAGAGAGCATTCCCAGAGGTAAGTCAAGTTCAACACAAGAACAACTCTCTTAGTGCCTTCACGACTAGTTAAAACACAAGACTGATACTACTCAGCTCTCAGATCGGTGCTGAAATCTAGCAGAAGGTTGTTAATATTGATATGGTTAATATACATCATATAGGATTCCTTTAATTTTCTGAATCAAAAAATTCTGCACAGTGTTGACATTTCCTTACTGAACTCCCAGGATTGTTTGGTTTCAAAGGCTGTTGGGCTCACGATGCATTTTGTTTTAAATAATCCTTCATAAAAAATTCAGCTTTCAGTCTAATATGATTGAAACTCAGCTTGAGTGTGTTTTATAATGCATTGAACTGGAAAGACTATGGGCATTGAATTATTCAAAACATGGTAGGCGAAGGAGTGATATGTGGGGAGGAGGTGATCAAGGAAATCAGTGAGACTTGATATATCTTGTTATCTCATTTTATTTACCTTTTAGAACTCCTCCAAATATTAGAGAAAAGAAATCAATGTCAATTTTCACCTCTGTCACATTCCACACTTCAGTTATTAATGCATGTCATATTTGACCACAGTTCTCTATACCACCTGCTTTGCAATAATATTTCTGAGCCTTTATTAAAAATGCAAAATTGTCATTGAATTTCCAAATATGATTCTCCAGTGGCTAATTCAGCTTGTTTTATTAATAAGCGAGTTGTGATGAGTAATACTAATTTAATACGCTTGCATGTAAGATTAAATTATAAATTATTTCAGCTCAAGGTGATGAGATATGACTGTGATGTGGTTTTTGGGCAATCACTGTGAGGCTGCGCCATGACAGGCAGCCTAGATTAGGAGTAGGCCTGGTTTTCCAGGGTAACATGATTATCAGGCCACCTGGAGCCAGCCAATCAACATGCGCCTAGCAAGAAAAAGGGAACCTATCAGGGGAAAGCTGAAAAGCCCGCGAACGCCCAAGTTTGAAAAAAGCCCGGGAAGGTTTGGGTCAATAAGATTACTTTGCAAACATGTAACCAATCTGCTGAAGCCAGCTAGCAACTGCTTATGCACACCCTATAAATTTGGGGAACAGCTTGGGCTCAGCCCTTTCTGACCCTGCACCACTGCGTTGGATGCGGCAGTAAGCCCTGACTCGAGTCAGCAATAAACTTCCCTTTTTTGCGAGTTGCATTGTCTTGGAAGCCTTCTCTCTTCCCGCTCGGGGATTCGGACATCGGGCATAACAATCACCTTCCTGAATTAACCCTGCAAGCACACGATTCTTGGAAGAAACCAGTACTATAGATAGTAGCAAATCTGATATTATTTTGCATGTCTCCTTTAGCAGTGGAATGCACAGACACACATACACAAACATGACGGGTGAAAAAGTGCACATGCATACCTTAGATGTTTTGCATTAATTTCTGAATACAATTCTCCAGGAAGAAAAAAGCTTTACTAATGATTTGTATTTTTATAGTTTATGATTTTATCCATACTAAAACACTTCAGGAACTCACTTGCTGTTTTGTTGTTCATGGAATCCTTTCAATTTTAAAATGCTAAATGTAAATTGGGGCTTCCCTGCTGGCTTAGAATCCACCTGCAATGCAGGAGATCCAGGTTTAACTCCTGGGTTGGAAAAATCCCCTGGAGAAGGGAATGGCAACCCACTCCAGTATTCTTGCCTGGAGAATCCCATGGACAGAGGAACCTGGTGGGCTATACTCCATGGGGGTCCCAAAGAGTCATGACTGAGCTACTAAGCACACATGCACAAATGTAGATTGAAATAATCATCATAGTTCTTGGCCATGAAAGACTAACTTACAGAGAACCTGGTGCCTGGCGGTGAGAGACGCCACGCACTTCTTCTCTGCTCTGCTGCTGCCGAGTCCCTTCAGTCGTGTCCGACTCTGTGCGACCCCACAGACGGCAGCCCACCAGGCTCCCCCGTCCCTGGGATTCTCCAGGCAAGAACACTGGAGTGGGCTGCCGTTTCCTTCTCCAGTGCATGCATGCGTGCCTAGTCATTTCAGTCGTGTCCGACTCTGTGCGACCCTATGGACAGCAGCCCACCAGGCTCCTCTGTCCACTCTGCTCTAGAGACCGTTAAAATATCAGAGTGTACCCAATTAAGACTGGAAACCTGCCATCAGGAAACTAGCTATCTTTTGTTTTTACTAAAAGGAGAGAACAGTGGGGAACCATGACTGGCTGAGTGTGTGAGACTTTCTCTGTTTTGTACAATAAGCCAGAAACAATACCTGAAATAGCCTCAGGCCTTTTGTCTTTTGTACCAGCTCTTTCTTTTATTGCTCCTGATCAATTACACTTAAATCAACAAGAGTCACTTCAACATTTTGACAGTTTTGTTCCCCATACCCTCAAGCATTTTTAAAGGGTTACTGAGATAAAACTATTGCAAAAATGACTCCCTCCAAATTTTTTTAGAGTAATATCAATGAAGGTAGCTTAGAGGGGAAAGAAAAACCCCTTGAGTTCCTGGCCTACCATTCTAAACTCTGGGGCAAGCAAACCTTCATAGCAAAACCTGTTTGCCCTTAGTTGAGAATTGGTTTTCATCGTCTTTTATAACGAGTAAATGGAGACTTTACTTCCCTGTAAGCTCTTTCCAAAAAGTAAATACAATTTATTACTCATAAGAGATGATGAAATTTATGTTTTTTTGAATAGATGTTTGTATATACATACACACACACATATATAAAGATATATAAAGCTACTATTTACAATACTAAAACTTGCATTTCTTTACTTACCAAGAATGAAGAATGACTTGATCTCTAAATACAGTAAAGCACCAGATCATAGCAGATTCATAACAGATACTTTATTTGACATCATGATGAATTCACCGTTTAGGTATAAAGAGGGAATACCTTCAGTTTCCTCTTTCTTGAAGCCAGTTATTATGTCCTGGACAGAGGAATTTTTCTTGATTTAATCTATAATATTCACCTTCCTTAAGATGGAAATTGACCACCTCAATAGGCAAAAGTACTATTTTGATTCAACTGAATTAATGTTTCCAGTGTTAACCCAAAGTTTAATAGGATTGTCTCTGCCGCTCCAAACTCTGATAATGATAAGCCTCTCACCAGAGTTTCATGGAAATCCGTTATCTATTCAGTGGAAATGGATATTCACAATACCGTGCTTCTCTAGTGTCTTCTTTGACTTATTAATCAACGGACAACTACTGAGTTAAGACTGAGTTAAGACTGTCGTATACTTGCTTTAAAAATATATTAATAGTAAAACTTAATATGCCAGGCCTTAGTATGGCCTGACTTGGAAATTTAGTTTCAGAGGATTTTGTGAATATAGCAAGGAAAGAGGACCTTGGTATATCTTATTCCCACAGGCACACAATAAATATTTGCTTCACAGAGAATAATGAATATATAGTGTAGAAGAGAACCTGACAGATGATTAACATTACTGAATGACAGCAATGCCCAAACTCATCTGTGATCAAACACTATGAAGTATCCTCCTTCGGATAGACTTACTACAAATAAGATGTGAAAATTCAATTATGGAGATACTCTCAGTTTCAGTTATGATATGCAAAAATCTTGGAAGTTGTCACTGTGTCCTTACAAGATAATGCTGTTCAAACTGAAAATCAGTGACTTCTCTCCGATGTGTCAGCGAACTGAGGTTGCTGAGTAAAGTGCCAACTCAGAGTCTGGGGAAATAGCAGATCCAACAAAGATCTGCTTACCTAGAGCAGGAGTAGCTGCAGCCATCACTGGGTGGAAAACTTAAAGTGTAGCTTTGAAAAAAAAAATTGCTCGAGTCTGCGTATGGACAGCATGGGACTGGGTAGCTGCAGTCTTAGGGGCCCCCCAATACTTCTGTGGCCTTTACCTCCAGGAATCCTACCAGGGTGTCCTAGTGAGTGAAGATCAGAGGAAGATTGCCACTCCCTCAAGCCTCTGGCAATAGAGGGGAAAAAAACCATTATGATACACTTCCAGAGAGTTCTTCAGAGCTGAGACCCATTCTTTGTACACAGCTGGTAGCTGTTCACAGTGGGAATAAGGGTTTTCCTTTCAGGCTCGTTTTCCTCTAGCTTTCTGTTTACCTAAGGACAGGGGCTCACAGTTAACAGGGTCTAGAGATTTAAGGACAGAGAAACACTGAAGTCAGAGAAGAGGGTAGGGGAGGGAGGGTTTAAACAAAAAGAAACAAAACATATACCCCTGGAAATATACTTGTGAATATCACAGGCCAGAGACCCAGGCCCAGTGAAAGACTTTCTATAAGCTCTCTATAAGATTATAGAAAACCCCTGTCTGTCACAACTTAGCACCACACTGATAAGTTGTAGTGTTATATGATAACAGTGGATTACAGTTGAAAGAGTCACAAGACAGACTCTGAGGGAAAATATTCAGGGAAACCCAGGGGCTGTAGCAGGGAGACAAAACCAAGGACAGTCGTGTTGGAGACTCTGGCACCTGCAGCTATAGCAGGCATTAAACACAGCCCCAGCTCTCAGCAGATTAGGATAAATCCTCACACTGATGGCCCACGTGCCTCGGATCCTATTGCCTGATGCCGCATGTCTGACTTTTAATGAAGAGCTACAAGTCATGCCAAGAAGAAAGAGAGAAACACATATAGGAGACAGACATCAGAAGAAACTCTGATGTGACTCGTGTCGGATTATCACACAGGGAATTGAACTAAGATTAATGTGATAAGAGTTCTAATGGCAAAGTAGGCTATATTCAAGAAGAAATGAGTGATAAAAGAGAGAAAGAAACTTTAGGAAAGAATATAAGAAAATACTAGAAAAAACAAAATAGCAGAAATGAAGAGTTCCTTTGGTAAACGCATCATTAGATGACATAGCCAAGGAAAGAATCCGTGAGTTTGACGATATGCCAATAGAAAAATTTCAACCTAAGATACTATCATCACTATAATTGGAATGCCAGAAGAAGGAAAGAAAGAAGGGAGGGCAGAAGAAATATTGGAAGTAAGAATGGGTGATATGTTTCCAAAATTAGTAACAGACATCAAAATGCAGATGCAGAAAGTCCAGACAGCACAAAGGGTAAGTACCAGAAAGAGAAAGAAGAAGAGTCCACATACCTAGTCATAGCATGTTCAGACTGCTGACAATGAGAGACAAAGAGACAGCTCAAGAAGCCAGAGAGGGCATCAGTCCTGCTTTATCGAAAAGTACAGAGGAGGAAAAGTTATTTTCTGTCTACCCATGTTAGGCTTACTGGTTGGGTCCCTATAAATTAGACTGACAACAAACAGGTTGAGAAGAGAAAAAATGACTTTATCAACATGTGCACTGAACATGTACCCATGGGTGCTCAGTAATGAGTAACTCAAAGAGATGGTTAGAACTTAGGCTTATATAGCATCTTAACAGAGGAACAATGGGTTCTAGAGAAGTGACAAGACAAAGGAAACGGACTTTGAATTACTAGGGTGGCATTTTGTGGAAAGGTAGACCCAGGGGGAAGCTAAAGAAAGATGAAGGCTAGTTTTTAAAATTTGTCATGTAGATTCCTCTGGTGCAGTCTCTGGGTCTAGTGTTGTCTTTTGTGATTAACTTCTGTTCTAGTAGAGAAGGGAGGGAGACCACCTTTACAAAGTTACCTCCTGCTTTTAGACTGAATGGGGAGGGCAGAGAGACCTTTTCTCATGTTCCTTTGTGTTTGTTACCTTCAGCTCTGAATAATCATTATGGCAAAGTGGCTTATATTGGGTGGGATCTGCTCCCATTCAGTAGGGAAGAGGAGAAAATTACAGGAGACTTCTCATCAGAAACTTTGTAAGCAAGAACAGATGGAGTGAAATATTTAAAAAGTATTAAAAGGAAAACATAATAACCTTTAATTCGATGTCCAGAGAAGCTACCCTGGAAAAATAAGAGAGAAATAAAGACTTTCTCAAACACATACTTTGTGGAGATTCATCACCAGCAGACTTGCCCTGCAAAAAAAAAAAGAAAAAGAAAAATCTTCAGAGAGAAGGAAATGATACAGATCACAAATTCAGAATCTCCATAAAGCAGAGCATCAGAGAATTAAATGGAAACAAAATCTATTTCTTATTATTAATTGATGTAAAAGAACTGTTCAAATTAACAGCAACTATGTATTGAATGATTAAAAGAAATTGAAGATAGTCTGTTATAAACCACTTGCACAACACTTGAAGTATTATAGTATCATTTAAAGGTGGGTTTAGATTAGTTTAAAATGTGTATTGTAAACTCTAGAGCAACTACTAAAATTTTTTTTAAAGTATAATTGATACACTAAGAGGAGATAAATGGAATTATAAAAATGAGAGAAAGCAGGAAAGGGGGATTCCATTGTATAAAAAGATAGGAAGACTGACATTGTTTTATTCAAAACAAAAGCAAGTTGAGTAGAGAAGATATAGACACATGAGGTTTTTCTCTGGTTATATGTTAACCTTCCTCTCTTATTTTTCCCTTGCCTCACAGCTGGAGTAAAATACTCAATCATCCACAAAATAGTTGGTGCTCTTTTGATTAAAAACCTTATGTAAACAAAGTGGGATTATTTTGATACCATTACTATCCCTGCAATGTGTGACAGAGATTGAGCAATTGAAAAAGTTGGGGGAAGAAAGAGGCTATAAAAATAATGCTGGAAAGGAAAAAGCTATTTGTGCTTAAAACAGACAGTTTAGAAGGTAAAAAAATCCAGTCAACAAGGTAGTTATCTGATCTTTGCAATGGCAACCTTCGAACGTGATTATCTTCCATTCATTTGCCTGCCTGCTAGACTGAGTAGAGGCATAGAGGATCTCATTCAGTTGAGACTGGCTGTTGCTGTGGACTCAGGCCAGGTTTGAACTCCCTGAGCGCGTCTGCAAGTCCCAGAGGCTGGGGGTTGGAGAAGAAGGAAGGGAGAGGCAGGCCAGGAAAGGGAACCCCACTGTGTTCCTGAGCTGTGGGCCAGAATAAACAATGCTCTGTGACCTATTTAACAAATGAAAACCCAAACCCAAACTCGAGAAAGCAGCCAAGGTCAGGGACATGCATCCCCTTCTGCTGAGATGATTTGGGATGCTCAGAACAAGAAAATGAATAGCTCACATAAGGGAGTTTCCTTGAACTCCCCTGGCAATAAATCACCAACTGTAGTGAAGTTTCTGCTTTTCTAAAACTTCGTTAAATAAATGGCAGCGGCAAGCTGGGATTCGATTTATATGTGGTTTTGTGTTTTTTGTTTTTAAGACAAAAGGCAGATCAGCAGAAGAATTCTTCCTGGCTTATCCTGTTTATGTTTGAGCCTAGATGGTCTTCCTCTCTTCCAAGGTCACCAGGAGCCTCTAAAACCAGACTCGTTTCAGAGGTATCCTGGTGAAATCCTTGGGCTTGATGGTTATTTCACAGTGCATGTCTCCTAGATGATTTTGTGTCCTGAAGTTAATTGTACTCAAGACTTTATGCTCAACAAAAGGGAGAGGAAAAAGTAGAGTGTGTAGTCTGACATCTTGAACAGCCCTCAGAATAAAGTACAGAAGGATGGTTTTAGTAGAACTCCATCTATTATCTAAGAATCAACCCATGTGTGTATGCATATATCTGTCTGCCTACCTACCTACCTGTCTATGTGTGTGTACTTACCATGATCCTATTTCTGATAAGATGTGATAAAAATGCATAGAGAAATAATCCTCAGAAAATTCACTGAAAGATTCAAAGTGAAAGCCCATACATGATGAAACTAAAAGTGATCATTTTCTTCTTTATATTTTGTTGGAATTTGACAACTTCTAAAAACATTTTATAGCCATGATGTCCAATAGTAATAAAAGTATAATGACCCAAAAATATAAACCATGTTACCTTAAGTTTTCTAATAAAAAGAACCAGGTAGATTAATCGGAAGACTCTTGAGAGTCCCTTAACAGCAAGGAGATCAAACCAGTCAATCCTAAAGAAAATCAACCTTAAATATTCTGATGATGCTGAAGCTGAAGCTCCAGTACTTTGGCCACCTGATGTGACGAGCTAACTCACTGGAAAAGACCCTGATGCTGGGAAAGACTGAAGGCAGGAGGACAAGGGGGCGACAGAATGAGTTGGTTGGATGGCATCACCGACTCAGTGGACATGAGTTTGTGCAAACTCCAGGAGTTAGTGAAGAACAGAGAAGCTTGGCATGCTGCTGTCCATGGGGTCGCAAAGAGTCAGACACAACTGACTATATGTTGGCTATATGGTTCATGCTAAGTTGCTTCAGTCATGTCGGACTCTGTGTGACTCTATGAACTGTAGCCTGCCAGGCTCCTGTGCATGGGATTCTCCAGGAAAGAACACTGGAGTGGAGATTGCCATTCTCTTCTCCAGGGGCTCTTCCTAACCTAGGGATTGAACCGGGCTGTCTTAATGTCTAACCTTCATTGGCAGGCAGGTTCTTTACCACTAGTGCCACCTGCGAAGCCCTATGCGTTTCATACTTAAAGCAGATCTCTATTTGGAACTGGCACATTTCCAGGGACTCCGGGCTACCCTTTTGGACAGTGTAGTTCTAATCTCCGGTGGCCTCGGCCTGCAATGGCTGGGAGGAGGGCTTCAGTTCCCAGCCGGAGACTGGGTTGTGTGGCGGTGGTAAAAGCACTAGATCCTAGCCACTAGACCAGTGCTCAGTGACAAGACCCCTTGCCCTACGGCTCTGTGGGAAAGAATTCCCCCAAAGCCGGAAAGTAGCAAAGCAAGTCGAGTTTTCATTAGGAGGAAAAGAGCATAGTACTTGTGGATAGACACATCGGGAACTCAGGGAGAGTCCCTGAGTCGCACCCTCGAGGCAGTTTGAATTACTTTTATGGGGTGTTTCTTCTGGATTTCTTTTAGCCAGTCATTTTGAGTTGCCTGGTTCACAGTCCATATTTGGTATATCTCAGGATCCTCCCATGTATGCACATTCATCTCTTACCCAAGATGGATTTTACTGAAAAGGCATCTGGGTAGAATGTCCCTTGACATAACTTCCCTTTCGCCTCCAAGATGCCTTTTCTGCAGATGTGTGGTTGGGGAGGTCCCCTGACTTCAGGAACAAGTAATACATGGTCTGAGCAAGTTCCAACCTCCTCCCTTAATTGTCCTGGTATGCTTGTCTTGGAGTTTCAGTTCGTAGGAATGAATCTCTAATCGCTTTACCCTGGGGCACCTATCTACCTCCTGTCTCAGTTCTGCAGGAAAAATAGCAAAGTTTGCATGTACTGAATCAGGTACATTTGTTAATACCATAATACATTCATACAGAGAGAGAAAGTCATAAGTGAGAGTGGTAGAAATAATGTAGGTCAGTGTTTCGTAAACTGTCCTGTGGGACCTAGCAGTTCGATGTCAGATGAGATGTTACTGGATGGCACATCCAAAAAGTATGTTGCAAAGTCAAGGAAATGTGGATACTCAGAGAATCAAAATTGAAACACTTTTTAGGCTATAGGGCTTCTCAGAGACTTTAGCTCGTATGCTTGATATATATCTCAGAAGGAACAGGGTTTCTTATGTCTTGAACTTTTGGACAGGGGTCCTTTTCTTTTTCTTGGAACATCTTGCAGGATATATCAAACAGTTTTAGAATGAGATTTAGTGAATAAAAAAATATAAAAATATATAAGGTGAGTTGATGTTGAAATGCTACAATTCATCAGAAATATCATGACTGTCCTTTTGTACATTTGTGTATATGTGGTTTGCAGGGTGTACAATATATTTGTTTAATAATGCTTTTTCTCTCACGTGTTTTCACATGTGTTGTTTTTGCTTCACAATAGTCCTGTAATGAAATGAAGAATAAATAAAATAGGGACTAGTGATTCTATTCTATATAGGGTTAAAAAAAAAAAAGATTCTACATGCTAAGTGCCTGTTGTCACATTGTTATTTGAAGATTTAGGAATTTTTGAATTTAAAGTTTATGTATCCCAGATTTCAAATTTTCTTTCAATCTATATTATTTTTCTCCAGATTCTCATTGTAGTATTGATTTTGATGTAAATTTAATCCAGGACCTTTTAATATTCATTTTTATTTTTTGCTGTTTTAACTAGAATGTGTTTGGTGTAATCTTACTTAGATTGATCCTGTTTGGGACTATCTATACTTCCTGGACCTGGATGCCTGTTTCCTTTCGCAGGTTAGGGAAGTTTTTGCCTATTATATCTTCAAATACATTCTTTTCCTCTCTCTCTGTGTATATCCTTTTTCCTTTTCCTCCTCTCTCCCCTCTCTCCTCCTCCTCATCTTCTCCTTCTGCTTCCTCTATAATGTAAATGTTAGTGCTTAATTGTGTCCTGAAAGTGAAAGTGAAGTTGCTCAGTCATGTCTGACTCTTTGCGACCCCCATGGACTGTAGCCTACCAGGCTCCTCCATGAATGGAATTTTCTAGGCAAGGGTACTGGAGTGGGTTGCCATTCCCTTCTCCAGGCTATCTTCCCAACCCAGGGATTGAAAATAGGGTCTCTCGCATTGCAGGCAGACGTTTTACTGTCTGAGCCACCAGGAAACTCTCCTCGTTTCTTCTCTTTTTTTATTTTCTGTTCAGCTTCAGTGATTTCCACTACTCCATCTTCCGGATCATGGATCCTTTCCTCTGTATCATCTGATCTACATCTAACATGTCTTTTGCACTACAGTTACTGTATTCTTCATCTCTTTTTAGTTCTTCTTTATATTTTCTAACTCTTTTGAAAAACTTCTAACTTCTTGCTCTGTTCATCCAATTTTCTCCTGAGTTCTTTGAACATCTTTATGATCATTCCCTTGAGCTCTTTATGGGCTTCATTGCCTATCTCGGCTTCATTTTGATCTTTGGGGGATTTTTCTTGTTCCTTCGTTGGGATCATATTCCTCTGTTTCTTTTTCCTGATTTGCTGCTTTTATTTCTGTGTGTTTGGCAGGTTGATGACATTTCCTGACCTTGGAGAAGTGATCTGTTGTGGGAGAAGTCCTGTACACCTCAGCAGAGCCCTCTCCTCTGGTCTCCAGAGCTGTGTCTTCTCGGGATGTTGCCTGTGGGGCTACATGGGTCCTGATGTGTTGAGCAGACCAAGTGGCTGGTCTGATAGGAGTGGTTGGATCCCAGTCAGGTTGGTTGCCAGGCCTTGCCTTACGTGGAGGTGGCATCTGCTGACTGGCAGGCCTGGGTTAAGAGGCAACTGGTTAAGAGCCCTGGGAGTCCCAGGGCTGGTGATGGGCCACTGGTGTGCAGAGCCAGCTTCCATCATGGGTGGTTGCAGGACTTTGGTTCTGTCATCTAGTGCTGACCTGCTAGTGGATGGGGCTGGTTCCTGGCATGGCTGTCTGCAGGGACCTAGGAATCTCAAAGCTGATGTCAGCCTGCTGATGGGTGGGGCTAGATCCACTGACCAAAAGCCTATGGACCATCACATGGTCATTGTCAAAATTTCTCTTAAAAAATAATTTGAAGAACAATGATCACATCATTTCAAAAACATTGTTTATATTACATTTTTTGAAACAACTTTTTTGATAGATCTGAAAAATATTAAAAGCTTTAATTATTGCTCCCTGAAAATCTGATGCCTTGTTGAACTTCAGCAAGACTGGCGTGCTCATTGCACCTCTCACTAACTTTGATAATCATGGTTGAGTCAGTCCTGCAGTCATCTGCCTTGGGCATCAGGAGAGCGGAAATGATCAAAATGCACTCCAGTTACTTTTGTTTGTGTGCTGGCGCATGTGTGGGTGAATGTGAATTGAAAAGATGTTAATAACCAAATAAGCAGAGAGTGTTGGTGAAAGTAGAAAAAGATTAAATTAACTTTCAGGTAGCATTAGGTAAATCTGACTCTGCATGTGTGTGTGTGCATGTATATGCATGTGCACACACAGGCGAGAGTTCAGTCATGTAGATGAGCTTTGGAAATCAGAAATACTTGTATCTGCCGGTCTCAGTTCTGTTCACTTACGTGGCGTGTAGAAGTGAGTTCCATGTTTCCCCATGAATTCTTTGTAAATGTAGCACGAATATTTGTTTGTTGTGAATGCACGCAGTAGTGTTAGCAATGGCATTTTGAAAAAACATCAGCTCTCTGGAGCTACAGAATGACTACTCCCTTGTCTGTGATTGAATTGTAATATCTTTCACCATAAATTACCTTTGGTAATCAAAGATGAGATCAATTTGCATCTCAAAATAAACCACTCATTGGGTACAGGAGTGCACATTATGCTCCATATCTCTTAGATATGATAATCAGAATAATTTCAGCAATATGTGGATATCCACTATTATCAGCCATCTCCTCATCATCACTTTTCATCTTTCAGTTCATCTAAAAAAAGGGCACCTTTGGGCCAATATGCAGAGGGTAAAGAAAGATTTGAGCAACTCTTTCTCCATCTTTTGGCTAGTTTTCACACTGTGATGTTTGAAGTATAGCTGGGGTGGAGGTGTGTGTGGTGGGGTATCCTTTCTTCATAATTAATATAAGTGCAGTTACTCTAGGAATCAGATTTTCATAGGACTTCAGGGACTTTAAAGTCTTGGGCTAAGACCTCACGTAGTGCATCGTAAAAAACTAGCTTCATGCCAGTGTCTCCTACGTAAATACCAATTGCACCTTGTTGAAATTGGCCAGAAGTATATTTCATTTCATTATACTTATAATAAGAACTATGAAAAATCTTTCTCTTAGGCTTTTCTGTTGCTGGTCTGAAATGCCTGGGAAAAAGCCTGTCTAAATCTAACCCTCTAATCTGCGAAAAGATTGGTCTCTTTTACTAGTTTAATAAGGGCAGTTTCAGTGCTCACTGATGCTGAGCCACTATAATGATGTTAAAGAAGGGGTGTGATATCAACAGGAAAATTGCACATATATATACACTTGCACACATGCATGAATGTATATAAATCTCACTGTTACCTTCTAACCTTCCCCATCATTTTCAAAAGGACCCTCCCTGTGAAATAAGATAAATAGATATAAATGGATACATCATGACTGGTGTATTTCATATAAATACCATGAGTAAGTGATATGTGTGGTCTGTGTGTGCGTGTTCATTAATTCATTATTTTTGTGAATTATACAGTGATTCTTCCACCGTTAGCCATATTATACTTAATGACCAGTAAGTTTCACAGTGATAAAAACGAGTATAAGGTGAAGGGAGAGAGTTGCTTTTGTAACACTGCATTTGTAAACCTGTGAATCGGCACATTTATCTTTTTGGTACATAACTCCTTCATTAAAATATGTGCAGAGAACTTCACCTTTTGGCATATGCCCATGCTCAGAATTTGGGCAGAATTATTCCTTCTTTACCAAGAATGTGATCTGCATAATCCCCTTGGAGAGGCTGCCTAAAAATGCTGAAGTGATTTCGTATCACCTTGAGTTGATGCCAGTGCAACACCAAAATGATGATTCCTTATAGAGACCAGAGGGAATAATTTCTCCTGATACCTTAGAGATTATTTGATGAAGAATTATTAAAACCAAACAGTTATTTAAATTCCAGAGTGAACTTCAGCTCCCTTTGACTTGTGAACCTCTCCTCAAGCTCAGAAAACTCCTCTAATGTGGGTAATTACACTGATGACTGGCTTGAGAAAATAGGCCAGTGAAATGGGCTTTGTGTGATTCTGTTAATTGCTGCTGTAGACAAGCAGCCTGGCCCTTTATTCATGCCTCGCAAACCTTTCATCAAATGAGCAGATTATTTCTAATGCATATTAGATAGGATGAACTCATCTTCTGAGAAGGGCGTTAATATACCTAGTGTCTTTTTTTTTCCCCCCTAACTGAGGGAACTTGCTTTAAATGCAACTTCAGCTTAGTTTTGTTTGAGTTGTGCTTCAGCATTCTTAGCATTCTGCTAACAGCCAAGTAGCAAAACAATTTATTGGTTTATGGGTTCTGATTTGATGCTGGGTGCGGTTACACCATGTCAAACAAAAATGATTGCTAATATGGTGGCATATGTAGCTTATCAAGGTCATTCTGCATAAGTATGGGACATGTAACTTCTGCTTTAAGATCTGGAGAAACACTAGTGATGAAAACAGTGACCTCTCAAGTCAGAGGTCAAGGTTGAAACCATAAAAAGAAAAAAGAGAGAAAATAGTATATTAAAGCTTAGACACAAATATTACACCAGTTCCTGCTCCAGGGAGGACTGAACAAGCGTGACAATGAAATGATTTTTCTAACTCAGAGGAAATATGACTCTCTTTGGAAGATAGCGTACAACTAACAAAACGGAACTGATGGCAATAGGAATAGCAGAGGTTATAAGGTCTGCAGGACCTAATGCTCTCATGATTTTCTAAATTGAAGCTACGGGTTATTTTCGTGATCTGGGGTTCTCATGATGAGACAGTTATACATTTTTTGTTTGTTCACCTATGTGCCTATGACCCAGTGGGACACAAAGCAGCCGTCAGAAACAACTGGAATTAGAGTCCTCTGTTCACTCTACATAGCAGTAGGCAGCCGTTTAACCAAGAACGGAAGAAAAAATGATTGAGCTCCGTAATAGTTCATTAGAAGTGTTAGTTTACAGAAACAAGTACAATGTTGTTTACAACTTTGTGTTTCTACACCATAAGTGTCTCGGGTCTGAATCATTTTCATATTTTCCTCCAAAGCTGGGATACTGAGGAGGGGCGTAGGAGGACCTTGCACAGGATGGTTAAGAGGAAGGGAGGAGACAAAATGGCAAAGAAGAGATGTGGTGGCATGTTTGGAGTTCCGGTGCCAACAGAGATAGGTTTCAAAGTCATTTAAGGCCTAGTTCTTGCTCAGTAAGAAGAGTTGGAAAAAAGATAAGCTGAATTATGTACATATACACACTTATATTAACATTAAGTGTGGGTGTGTGAATGTCTGTATGTATTTGCAAAGGTAGTATTGAAGCATAAATAATGTAGCTAAACGCATAGGCTTAAAACGTGTAATGTTTAAATGCTACTTAAAAATGAAAGGTGTATTTTTGGGAGCCATAGTTTCCATGTGTGTATTTGTGCATGTTTTTATGTGTAATATATAGAATTCATGCATATGTATACACATGTGTAAATAGTATTGCAATTTTCCCACTCTTCATCCACCTTCATTTTCTCAAAGTGGTCTTTTTTAGTCACTAATTCAATACATATTGATTGGAAACTTTACATGTGTCAGACACTGTTTTAGGTGGAATACACAGCACTGAACAAAAACCCCTCAGCTCTCATGGTGCTTTTATTCTGACAGTAATAAATCACTCTACTCAGAGGTACCCTGACTTCATAACATAGGTAGACCTTGCTTCTTTTTACTTTCCCTCTCTGGCATTCCTGAAGCTAGCTGCAAAGAGTTTCATATATACTTTTGAATCATTCATTCATTTTTAAAAGTTACTTATTTGACTGTGCCAAGTCTTAGTTGTGGCATGCAGGGTCTTTAGTAGCGACGTGGACGTGTGGGATCTAGTTTCCCTGACCAGGGATGGAACCTGGGTTCCCTGTTCGTTGGAGTGCTGAGTCTTAGGCACTGGACCACCACGGAAGCCCCTGTTGATTCATTTTTGTTCCACTCCTGCCCATCTCCTATCAGTGCAGGGCTCACTGCTGTCATTACCACCATGTACTGTTCATGAGTAAAGGGGTCTCTGTGCAAGGATTGCCCTCTGATGATTTCAGAGAGGAGTACCTAGGGGTAACTGTTTCATTTTGGATTCTTCCAAAAGATACACATGAAGGATGTGGACATAGGGAGTTTATTTGGAGGCTGATCTTAGGAAGCGTAATAAGGAAGTAGAGAAGGAAGACAGGCAAGAAGGGCAAGCTGATAAATAATGCATTTAATGGGCTACTGCTAGATGACGTAAAGAATATGCATGAGTAGATATTACAGCTGGATTCTGTCATGAATGGGCAATAAAAGTGCACTCCCCCAAGGATTCTCTAAAAATCAGGTTGAAACGTGCCTCAGAATCACCTTACTCAGGGCAAAGAAGCATGCTCCAGGAGAAAGAGAATGACCTCCAGTGGGGAGATGCAGAAGCCATCCCCATGTTTTACAGGGAGCCATCCGTGTCCGCAGATGACATCTGAGGAGGGCAGAGGGACACGGGTGGACCACCCTCAGAGCCCAGCAGCAGCGGGCTCTCACTGACGGCATGGTGACGTCCTGTTCCCAGGCTGTGTCCTGCGTTATCTCTCGAGGCCCAGAGCGATGTAGCCTGCTCCCTGTGCCCCAGAGAGCCTGGGATAAAACAAGGTTATTGTCCTTAGGAGCCAGAGAGGAGTTCCCTGGACTGTACATCAGGACTTATTTCCCCATCGCAGTTCCTTCCCATTCACTCATGAGAAAACCAAATATTTTTCAGCAAAAAGAAAAAAAAAGAAGAAACCTTATTTAGTTATATTTCTTGTGGTTCCACCGTTGTGTTTGATGATGATATCCAGACAGCATGCCTGTATACAAGTTTAGGATTAAAATTGGGCCCCAGTGTGTGTGTATATGTATATGGAACCCATAATATATAAGGTGAATAAAATCCTACTCCATCTTACGTAGAGACTGAGAGGAACGCCAGGCTCTGATCTAGAAAAGATGTCATTTCTTCAAAGTTAATGCACTGTAAATGGTTTCTTTCTTGAGAGAATTTTTGACACCAAGTGAAGTTTAAAAATGAGAACCTTAGTAGTTGGCCGCTGCCTAGTGGTTTGACTTAATTAAGACCCTCGTTTAATTTATGATCCTCAGTGAAATTTTCTAGTTTCTGCTCTTCCTGGAGGTTGCAGCATGAATAGCTTTCTGGAATTTTTAGTATCCTTTTTCTTGAACACTTATGCATTCGACTCTAGCTCTCTATTCAGGGTGAAAACCAATCTCTCAGAAAAAGAGAGCCGTCGGCCAGGAGACCAAGCTTGCCAATGGCCCAGCAAGCCATCAGAGCATCCAGGATCTCGACTGCTCAATACTCCCTCCCAGGCAGATGGCAGGAGTGTCAAAGGGGGAAAGAAAGACAGTGTGCTAGTGATCGGCATGATGTCCCTCAAGGAAGAAGGGCGGAGGCTTTGCAGGTCCTCTGGATTCTCGCCTTGCATTTGGACTCGGTGCACTCCCTGGCTTTCCTGTGGCCTCAGGGAAGGAATGCGTTTCTCGTTCTCTGAGAAATGCAACCCCAAAGGCAGAAGGCTGAGCATACTTCACAAGTAAAGGAGTAACAGCTCCTCCATATTATTGGAACATCTCGTTTGTCTCTCTCTTTTGGAAGCAATTAACCCAACAGACACTCAGAATTTCCTCTGAGCTAGAATGTGTTGTTAAAAATGACATCTCTGTGACCCTGAATTCAGAATGTGTTTCAGAAGCAAAGATGCCAACTGAATGTCATTTCTGGAGAGAGAAATTTGTAGTTTAAAAAAACAAAAAAAGTGACTGAAGAGTGCTAATTTAGAATTAGACCAAGTCTGAAAGTTTTGGAGGTAGGTAAGGAGAGCCTGAGTTTGGTTTTGGCGACTCATAAGCCATTATCCAAACCAATAATAAAGTATTTATAGTTACTAATAGTGATAACAATGCAGTCAGAGTATGTAATATGGTCTGGTATAATGTACAGTCAGAGTTTACAGGTCATGTAATGTGTTTAGTTAAAGACTGCCTGAATTCTGACAACTCAAGCTTCACATCATTTTGGTATATAACCATAAAGGTGCTTTGGCTTTTATTGCTCATTCTAATTGTTTCTGTTATTGTCCATCTCTTGCACCCAGATATCTGAATATTCCCTGTCTGGCCAGTCTTATCTCCAGCCATACTCCCTTGCCTCACCATCCAGCAAATGAGTTGTTTTGTTTAGATTTCTTGAATGAACTAACTTTCCTACTTTTGCTCATGATGTTTTCTCTAACTAGAATATGCTTCCTTTATCAAAGAGCTTTCCATATTTTATCTAAGCTCAGTTATCACCTTCTTGAAGCAGCTTCTCTAAGTAACCAATAACTTGCCCCACTCACCCAGCTGATATTTCTGCACCCTTGATTGCTTCTTCTATTGTACTTTCAGCATTTAGCTACACATCTTTGTGTGGGTCGACTTATTGTCAAGATCCTCCAACACACTGCATGCTCCCTGAGAGCAGTCCATGCTTGACTCATTTTGTTCTATATTTGGAGTTCAGCTCAATGTCTGGTATGTGCTCTACCATTACAAAGGTAAATCAGTGGCTGCATTCACTTACACTTTCACGTGACTTGTGTCCTTTGCGTGCTGCCGACCCCAGCCTTGGGCTCTCGTCAACGTCCTCAGTCCCTTATGTGTGGTTATCACATCATGAATTAGCATTAGAGCCGCATCCTGCATGTATTTGTTATCAGCCCTGCTCCTGCTGACAGAAGAAATATTGGGGGGGGGGGGGCGGTGGTGGAAAGGGTGATTAGAAGAAACTGCTGCTTTTAGGGTCTCCCTGAATTGTGACACTGTCAAGATATAAGAGTACAAGGCTGAAGGAAGAATCATAGGAAAAGTTTGGATCTAACCAGTATTGGTCCAGAGGATTGGCTCTTTGGCTAGCTTTGAAATATGGTCATGTTACTTCTTCATTTATAATTTCTGGACTTGTCCCTGACCATGTTTCCTCTTTGATAGTTGGATCCTTCACATGGCTTCTGTCTCTGGCGATCCTTTTCTACTCATCCCTAGGCTCATTGAAGTCTAGATTGGTCATTGATCTTAATTTTTAGAACTGAATTCTTCTGGGTTTTCTGATGTCAGTGTTCAGATCCCTTTGATGAGCCTTTTGTGTTTCTATACCCTTTGAGTTCTGCCACTTTTAATGTTCTTCATAAACATTTTTCTCCTGATTCAAACACAATTTAATTATTTAGACATCAAATTAGAAGTTTTATTATATGTAAGGTGCTTTTGAATGTGTAAAAAAAAAAAGTAAGCATGAATGGAAATTCCTCCTCATCTTAAGAAGTGTATAACATTCTGGAATCAGTATTTTAAGTTAAGAAGGGTAAATAATGATAAAATGATGGGTAGATACATAGGCCTGCATAAAGATAGACTTATATAAAGTAACCTAGTAGATAGGTACCGATGCATACTGAGAAATAATTCAAAAAGGAAGAAAAATGTATGATATGTGAATGATATAGCTAAGTTTTAAAGGACTTTATAGGGAAGAGATGTATTTTTTTATTTGGAAAATCAGGGAAGGCCACATGGAAAATTAGCATTTGTTCTGGTTCTTTCAGAATGATTTATTAGTGCAGCCTATGTGAGATCAATGCATTCTAGTTTTAAAGAAGCTGTGAATTCAGGCATAAATTTGAAGGGAAGAGAATCCGAAATATCAAAGTTCCTTCTTTACATCATGCTGTCTTGAATGAAGGGGAATAGTAAGGAATTTTTCTGAAGACGTCAGAAACCTGTTAAAAGACTCCTACTAGGTAGTAGGAGTAAGAAGTGGACAGGGGCCCATTGAATAGTTTTAAGTGAGATTTTAAGACTGTACCACTAAGTTGTGTTTTTGGCATAGTAATTTAAACAAGATGTGCTCAAACGATGTTGTAAAAAAGGTCAGCAACTGTGAGGAGAGAAGTTCTGGTTCTTGGCAGCCAGAAGAGAAACTACAAAGTCTTCAATTACTTTGTTGGAATGATAATAAACCTATTTTTAGAATAGGCAAGACAGAAAGGAAGGAAGTCTTCAGTGGAGAGGACAAGTTATGTTCCGTTCTATTGAATTTGAAGCTGGTTATCCAACTCAAAAGAAGCATCATCAGTAGAGAGTTTACAGTTGTGGGTGCAAAGATGCAAGGCCATCAGGCAGACAGCAGAACCACAGGGAACAAAGACATTTTACAGAGGATTCAGAAAAGAAAATATTAACAAGAAAGAATCAACAGAATGTTAAAAGATGTAGAAAGGCCTAGAAAGATGAGGATCAAGACAAGATGTTTGTACTTGTTGACTCAAAGATTGCTGGTGCTTTTAAAGCAGCCATTTCGGTAGAAGGATGATGGTTGCAATTACAGAATAGGGAATTAGTTCAAAGAGAGCAGATGATGGCAGGTTGGAGACTGAGGGTATTGAATACTCTCAACATGTATATTAAGAGGTAAGAAGCAAAAAGGATGAACAGATTTCAGTAAGGATATTTGAAGGGTCTTGGTCACAGTCCTGGGCCTACCTGTAAACATAGCTAAGAAAATGATCTAGACCTACATTCTTTAAAAGCATCTAGTACTGTTCTGGGGATCAAATAAATACAATATATGGGTTAATTGATATTAATACTGACCCAACTCTAGCTGAGTATGTGTATGAATTTACTGATCAAAATAGACCAAAGGGCTTTGAGACTATCTCTCAGGGATTTTCCTCAGAGAAATTTCTGAGCAAATAGTATGTATGGTTCACATAATAACTTTACTAGTTCATATCACACTTTTTTGGGAAAGCTTGCTGAGTCTTAGGTTCTTTATAGGAAAATAAGGAAAATAGTACTTAGCTTGTATTTGGTGCAAAGATTAGCTATATTAACACATCTCAAAAATATTTTGTAAGTGGCAGAATACGGTAACAGTAGCTAATGGTAAAATGCTAGTGAGAAGAATATAAGACTAGCTATGGTACATTCTTTTTAGAAGTTATTTTTGAACTCCCAAATACTTCCCAGTTCCTTTTACTCAGTGTTTATAGACCACTCAAATCACGCTAGGTGCCATGTAGGACACAGAAGTCAACCTAGCTTCTATCCAGTGGATTTACAATCTGCCGTGGTGCTAGCCAAGTTTTGTAATTTTATGCTCAATTAACATCTGGCTAGAATTTGTTCAGTTAACAAAGTGCTTGCCTCTAAAGATAAATCATGGGACTCTTTGACTAGAGCTTGGAATCTTTCTGAACATAAAGACATTCTTTTCCGTCCCAGTTTGTATCATCCAACTGTGCTCCTACTGTGAAGTGTTGTTAGATGGCAGCTCCCACTGAGAGGAACACTAGCCCCACTCACTGAATAGGGTGATTGAAGCAGAGAGACATCTCTGATCGTTGCTTTTAAAATGTGCCGTTTACAACAAACTATGAGTATGTCTGCATGTAGTTGATATTTAACCACGGTGCCTTTTTAATGAAAACCATCTTTAAAGACTGTTTACTTGTAATTTCCCAGAAAAACTTGGGGGAAAAAAAGTCATCATCATCTCAGAGTATGCCTACCCAGCATTTATGCATAGTTCATTTTAGTGAGATGTGTGTACTCCGTTGTGTCCAACTCTGCGACCCTATGGACGGTAGCCTGCCAGATTCCCCTGCCCATGGAATTCTCCAGGCAAGAATACTGGAGTGGGTTGCTATTTTCTCCTCCAGGAAATCTTCCTGACCCAGGGATTGAACCCAAGTCTTTTGTATCTCCTGCACTGACAGGTAGATTCTTTACCAGTGGCAGCACCTGGGAAGCCCTTACTGAAATTTCATTGTAGTGAAAATAGAAAAGCAAGACAAGGAAATATTATTTGGTATTCTGTAATTCAAAAACAAATGACTGCATTAAATACCTCTTAATTAGGTTATGAGGCATCCAGGAAATCACATTCTACTGTTTTTAAAAATATTAAATAGGTGGAATTGGTATAAGAACAAATGATACTTTGTTTCAAAGGCTACATGCAGCCTCCTGGATCATGAAAAATATAGGCCAATTTGACAATCAGATATAAAGAGATGGAAGAATTTTTAAGGTCCAAAAAATTCTCTTTGATCATAATAATGTCTGGTATTATTTTTTCCAAAACTTGGATTAAGGTAGGAAATCGGTTAACAAAATGTGAAGTGTATCAGACAATGTAGATCTGGTTGGTGGTGCTGTTAACCTTGCATTCTAAAACGGTTGATGCTGTTAATTAAAGGAGATGTTCTTCTTTTGAACTGTCCCTTTTTTCTTTATTAGCACTGACAACATTTGTTATTTCTGGTTCTTTTTGTTCATGGAAATATCCTGGAATTCATTACTGAGACATGTTCTGCCTTTGGTATTAGCTGTTAAGGCTGATCTTTTCTTTTTGTGAGAGGAGTATTAAATGTAACCTGTGGTGATAAGTATTTTCTTTTTTGATATTACTTTAGGGATTTCTTCTGTGAAATGATCTTCTTATCATAATGAATGTTTTGTTCTTTTTGATGTTCCATAACTTCTGCATTTTAAATTTATCATGTTTATGATTATGTTTCAAAAACTGGAATAATGTCAAGAAATGGGCAATTGTATCATAGGTTTTGGGTATATTCCCCTTTCCTTTCCTCTCATTAGTACATTGCTTTATACCTCCATGGAATTTTCATTGTTAATGGATGCAGCCTTTCAAAAAGCATTAATAGAAATAGCCACAAAACACCTGCACTTATGAAAACAAGGTTATGGTTTTCATGTTTCCCTATTTTCTTAATGGTAAGTTGCTTAATGCTTAATGGTAAGTTGTCTCAGGTTGGTCCTATAAGAGGCAAATTTTGCCAACCAAATTGTATTTGCTCCCAAATATGTATCGTTTCCCATGTATCTACTGCCTGTCTCCATATGGAGTGCAATAAGATGGAGCGAGAGAGGATGGTAAAAATAAGATCGAGTGTTACCATGGCCAGATGGAAAGGGGCAGAGACCTGGTCTGGTAGCAAGTACACTCGTCTTCGCTTTGTCACTGGTTCAGCACTTCCACGTGGCAGCGCGAAGGCAGGGTCATCTCGATTCACTGTTAATTAGATGTTTTGGCTGGAAACCATTTCTCCATATGGTAGCATGCTCCAGCTTGAAGTAGTGCTTCAAATTTGGCCACAGAACCCAGCTGCCCACAAACATTTGTAGTGACTCACAAGTAGTCTCAAAGAAGTTCATCTCAATGCAGAAGATCTTTGGCTTTTCTGAAGCATGTCAATAACCCCAAATGCACAAATCTGCCCAAATTATAGCAGATGTGTTATTCAAAGGGAAAATGAAAATGCATCCTGTATAGGTCATAGCATGTATTTGGTTCAAGTTCAGAAGTATAATGATGCCAAGGCAACACATTCAGTAGCCCTGGATTATAAATATATGTCTCACAAGCCAGAATTTAAGTTTGAGTTTCCTGTGCTGTTGTCAAAGCCATGGTTGAAAACAATTATTTTCAAGAGATATTACTTAAAGTTGTAAAATTTTATTAAGTTTTAGGAAGCTAGATGATGATGCATGAATCATATATCACACTTAATTCTACTCAACTTTTTCTAGGGGCAGAGATTAAGACTTGTTTCAACACCAAGATGTTGCTTCCCCATGACTCAGATGGTAAAGCAACTGTCTGCAATGTGGGAGACCTGGGTTTGATCCCTGGGTCAGGAAGAACCCCTGGAGAAGGAAATGGCAACCCACTCCAGTGTTCTTGCCTGGAAAATTCCATGGGCAGAGGAGCCTGGTAGGTTACAGTCCATGGGGTTTCAGAGTCAGACACGACTGAGCAACTTCACTTGCACTTGCAACACCAAGGATTGATGAAAAGAGTTAGTTTGCAGCTGTTCAGACTTTATTTGCATAGGGTATGAGCTGGTCACATAGCCTCTGCTGCTGTCCTTTCACTTTGCAACATAACCCAACTCAACATGGTCACCTGAACTTTTCCTGGGTATCCTTAACACACGCGCGCATGTGCGCGCACACACACACACACATATGTATACACACACTCACACTTATGTATATATAAAGGATAGTGCTTGAGATACTTAACAGTTTCACTAAGAGTCAGTTCAGTTCAGTTGCTCAGTTGCGTCCAACACTTGGAACTCCATGCAGCATGCCAGGCTTCCCTATCCATCACCAACTCCCGAAGCTTGCTCAAAGTCATGTCCATCAAGTCGGTGATGCCATCCAACCGTCTCATCCTCTGTCATCCCCTTCTCCTCCCGCCTTCAGTCTTTCCCCAGCATCAAGGTCTTTTCCGAAGAGTCAGTTCTTCACATCAGGTGGCCAAAATATTGGAGCTTCAGCTTCAGTCATCAGTCCTTCCAGTGAATATTCAGAACTGATTTCCTTTAGGATTGACTGGTTCGATCTCCTTGCAGTTCAAGGGACTCTCAAGTGTTTTTTCCAACACCACAGTTCAAAAGCATCCATTCTTCGGCACTCAGTTTTCTTTATGGTCCAGCTCACACATCCATACGTGACTACTGGAAAAATAATCACTTTGACTAGTTAGACCTTTGTTAGCAAAGTAATGTCTCTGTTTTTTAATACACTGTCTAGGTTGGTCATAGCTTTCCTTCAAAAGAGCAAGCGTCTTTTAATTTCATGTCTACAGTCACCATCTGCAGTGATTTTGGGGCCCAAGAAAATAAAGTCTGTCACTGTTTCCATTCTTTCCCCATCTATTTGCCATGAAGTGGTGCAACCAGATGCCATAATCTTAGTTTTTTGAAATTTGAATTTTAAGCCAACTTTTTCAGTCTCCTTTTTCACTTTCATCAAGAGGCTCTTCAGTTCCTCTTTGCTCTCTGCCATTAGGGTGGTGTCATCTGCATATCTGAGGTTATTGGTTTTTCTCCCAGCAATTTTGATTCCAGCTTGTGCTTAATCCAACCGAACATTTTGCATGATGTACTCTGCATATAAGTTAAATAAGCAGGGTGACAATATACAGCCTTGACGTACTCCTTTCCTGGTTTGGAACCAGTCTGTTGTTCCATGTCCAATTGTGACTGTTGCTTTTTGACCTGCATACAGATTTCTCAGGAGGCAGGTAAGGTGGTCTGGTATTCCCCCTCTTGAATTTTCCACAGTTTGTTGTGATCCACACAGTCAAAAGGTTTTAGTGTAGTCATAAAGAAGAAATAAGTGTTTTTCTGGAACTCTTGCTTTTTTGATGATACAACAGATGTTGACAACTTGATCTCTGGTTCCTCTGCCTTTTCTAAATCTAGCTTGAACATCTGAAAGTTCTCAGTTCAGGTACTGTTGAAGCCTCACTGGAGAATTTTGGGTGTTATCTGACCCACTAAGAATCAGCGTGGGTCTTAATGCACCTCTTGTGTTCATACACAGGATCCACCTTTGAACGTTGTTCCCCTTGGGCTTTCCTTTATTTTCCTATACAGAAAGGACCATTTGAACCATTCCCTAGCATTTAAAAGTGATACTCTACTGGGATTGTCTAGTGTTTGCATCTAGTCATTTCTCACTAATTGTTTTTACTTTCCACTATTGCTTTTGAACTCTTGGATTTTATAGTCAGAATTTTAGAATCTGTTAGGTATCTATTTGGTTGCCTGCATTCCTTTCAATCTTGTTATATAGGATAGTGCTTACTTACCAACAGAACAGCTCTTTTCTTTGATGATAAAGTTGAATGGAGAAAGAGGTATTCTCCTCATACAAATATTTCCTAGCACCCATTACCTAAAATGTGACTGACTGGGTATGCTTTCAGAAACAGAGAATGGTTTGTTGTTGTTGTCTTCCTGCTGAAGCCTCCATTCATCTTTCTTTCTCAAAAACAAGTAGAACAGGAAATTCTTAAAAGCATCCTTATGAAAGCCAAAAAAAACTAAGTACAAGAAATAATACTTGAATCTCTTTGGAGGAAATCTGTGCTAAAATTACTGAGGGATGGTATATTTTTAAGAATACACATGGCATTAAACAACCAGCATTGAGATGATCTGGGCTATTAACCTGCAGTCACGTAGGTAGCACAGGCATTACATTTTTGACATTCACTTGCAGGAGAGAAAGTTGATTGCTCAGTCACATCCAACTCTTTGCAACCCCATTATAACCCGCCAGGATCCTCTGTCCAGGGGATCCTCCAAGCAAGAATACCGTAATGGGTAGCCATTCCCTTCTCCAGGGGATCTTTCCCACCCACGATTGAACCCGGGTCTCCTGCATTGCAGGAAGATTCTTTACCGACTGAGCCGCCAGGGAAGCCCCGTGTGGGAGCAAAATCACAGTTACTATTGTCTGGTTAGCTTCATATTATAAACATTCTTCAGAACATTTCAAAACATTTAATAAAATGCAGAGAAGGTAGATGATCTCTCTAGTTTATTTAAACCTTTTCCTATAAGTTTATGTTGGAAAAATTACTAATGCTGGGTAACTAAAGCTTTATCAATTACCTGGCCTTATTGTTTTATTATTTGAAATATTTAATCAAGATATATTTCTGTGTCAAGGATTGATTATAGTAGTTTTAATCAGAGGTTAAGCTATTAAAGTGTTCAGACTGATTCATCTACTGGCATGGCTATCAGTAAAACATTTCCATTATTAATTTTATCAGAGAATTGACAAATAAGGACTGCATAGAAATCAAATATATACTTGGAAAGTAATTTGCAGTTTAACTTTAAATATGATTGAATAACACCCCTTCCATATTAACAGGCTTGGGAGAAATACATTTTTAAAGCTTACCTTAAAACATAAGGGTTCAGTTTCTGATATGTTTCTAATTTATTATTTAAATCGAATTTTCCACCCTTGAGCGAATTCATTTATAGCTGATTTTGGAACATTTTACTCAGTGCACCCTTCTAAAAAGGAATGTTTACCATGCTTCCTCCTTTTCTTTGCCAGAGATAAATATTTAAAAAGTGAGAATATGAAATGTTATGTAATTTGATAGGAACATTGAGCTGAATTCAAAAACAGAATGTAGCAGGTACATGGATTTCTCATCTATAAAGTTTTAACGAACACTTTCATTGTTTTATTGTTTATTTGCAGCATAACACAGCTGATTTTTAGTGTAATTCATAGGAAGATACTCCAAATAATTCATTGTTGATTATAGTCAAGCCTACTTACCTGCTTTTAAGATATATCTTGCTCATGTGCCTTTTAGGGTATTTTTCTTAGCACAAATGAAGTACTTTTGAAAGCTGCCAGATTGATAGCTCTGTTGAAAGAAAGCCTGTGATTATCCACAGATAAGCTCTGCTATGGGGTTCAGCAATGCATACGTATCAGATTTCTGTACTGGAGGTGGTGGTATGTTCCCTTCTCCGCACGTGCAGTGTGGGCAGATCCCGCCGTAGCCACCGGGTGTTACGTGGCTGTAAAGAGAACACGGACTTCTCATTGCATTGTGCTCACCAGGCGCTCCGTTAGTTCCCCAGGTCGGAGGCAAAGGGCAGGACGCTGGGAACAGGAGTCCTGCGCCACTTAGCATGTTTTTACGTAGCAGCTACATTTCTTATACTGCTCCTTTGGGCTCCTTGACAACATTCATCTAGGGCGAGAACACAAGCAGTGCAACAAACAACACTTTACAGACGGCCACCCTACCCTGAGAGCGTAAAGTTTTCCAGAAAAATTACTGAAGTCAAGAATTAATCTCTCCTGTAAGTGCAGTTGCCATTTATTTTTAAAATATTTGAAAAACAAGAAACATCTGGTATATGGTAAGCAAAGCATTCTAACTGAATTATTCATTAAGGCAAGCAGAGGAATATCTGGTAGAATCAAATATATTAAGGACATAGAAGACTCTGAACTATTGAGCTAGGTCCCCATTCCAAACTTTCGGTTTCAACAAATCAACCCTCATGGGTTGAGGGCCTAGTTTAGACGATATACTTTGCTCTGTGATACAGTCTCCCTGAGCTCAGGGAGTAATAGATTGATTTAAGTAAACAAAAGCCCAAATTAGATTGCAGAGCAAGATTAAGCAATAACATACCCTGCATCTATCTGTCTCTTAATGGGGTTATCTCTACATACTTGTATTTTCAATTGCATAATATGAAAAGTTCCCAGTGGGGGAATTTGGGATAGGCCAAAGTTACATTTATGTTCTGCCTTAAAAGAACTGAGTTTCAACAGTCATTTCTATGTGGTAGTAAACGTATATTTTGGGAGAGTTCTTCTGTACCATGTATTAAGCTATGGGTGATTTTCTGTGCCTGAAATGGATCTGTGACAGATTATTTCAACAGAACATTGAGTTATAGACTCCCTACACCTCTGGCAGTACCTAAGATTACTTTTGTCAAGATTCATTGAGTGGCACATCCAAGATTTGTATGTTACATTAGAAAGACAAATACTGAATGCTAATTAATGGCATACATGCTGAAATATTTAGGAGGAAGTATGCCAGTGTCTGAAATTTACTTTGAAATACACAGAGAAATGAAATGGATGGCTGGAGGGGCAGATATATGATGAAGCAACTATACTATAATGTCAGTTGTAAAATCTAGGTAGTGGGTATTCCCTAGAAACTTTTTTCAGCTTTTGTCTTTGATAATTTTCATAATAAAATGTTGCCAGTAATACCTTAAAAATATTTTGCACATTCTATCCAGTGGCTTGATCTGGTTAGGGTCTAGGAAACAATATATTTTTAAAAGACCTCCACTGAACCATATATAAAGTTCAGATTTGGAACCATGGTCTTAAGATCCATTTCAGCTTTAAAAGTTTATAATAATTTTATATCTTAAAGTCAAAGTTTAATATTGCCTAACACTAATAGTGTCTGATCCTTGTACTTAGTATTTTCTGTAACCCAGGATGTAAATATGAAAACAGAATAAACTATTATTAGCTATTTGCCCTTAATATTCAATGAAATCTATGCATTATATTATTTATATCTTCATATATTAGTTAGCTTCCCTACGTAACTGATTTTGCTCCATGAAGTACCTGAGACTGCGTGACTCAAATTGGGCCTTGAACTCGGCAAAACCCATTATCTTGTTTTTAATTGGAGGATAATTGCTTTAGAATATTGTGTTGGTTTCTGCCTTACATCAACATGAATCAGCCACATGTATACATATGTTCCCTCCCTCCGGAGATACCCTCCCATCTCTCACCCCCCAAGGTTGTGACAGAGTTGAACTCCCTGGGCATGTACTCTGAGAAAACCATCATCGAAAGACACATGTACCCATAGTCTTTTACCTGAGATCACACACCTGGTTTCAGGACTTAATGAACTCAGGCTCTTGATGTCTCATTGCAGAAAGAATTCAGCGAGAGACAAAGTGATAGGTAAGAAGGGGGTTTATTTGGAGAGAAACGCACTGCACAGCGTTGAGGCCATCTCAGAAAGCAAGAGCAGCGCTGAAATAGGGCGTGGTTAGTTTTTATGGGCTGGGTAATGCATTGGCTAATGAGTGGGAGGATTATTCTGACTATTTCAGGGGAGGGGGATTTTCAGGTGATGGGCCACTGCTCACTTTTTGTCCTTGATGGTTGGGCTGAGAACTGGTGCTGTTGGCTGTGTCATTTAGCTTGCTTATGTGTGAGGCTTGTATACTGAGAGTCAAGGTCTAGTTGAGGCTGACTGGTCTGTCATCTGGGACATATTTGGTTCTAAACAATTTATGTCGTGTACTCGGGCTATGCCATTCTTTTAAGGCTTGTCCCCTGCTCTCTTTGCTCCTGTTTCATACCCATAAAATATGTCCCTAGACATTTTCTTAAAATTTGAGAGAATAGAAAAGCATACTTTTAAAATTTTTCATTAGAAACCAAATAAAAACGTTATTGGAAAGATTATTTGAAAAGTAGATGTACTAGACAGAATTTGTGTTTCCCAGAAGAAAATATTGTCAGGACTTAAAAAACACTTAATACATTCTTTTGGATCAAAGGTTCTTCTAAGTCATGACTCTCAACCTTAGGCACTGCTTCAAATAAAAACAATCAAAAACCAATATAGGGGAATGACAACATATTTCAGAGAAACAAAAGGCGGACTTCTAACCTTAGTGGCCAAACCTGGAGTACAACAGGAGCAGGGAGACCTTTGTCTTGAGGTTGGGCTGATGTAAAGAAGGTGGGGCTCCAGGTGAGCCCCTTTTGTCTGTGGACTGTGGACTCCCTAACTCTCAGTGGGATGTTCTGGATAAGCCAGGGTCAGAGTTAGGGACTGCACAACCTCTGTTGAGTACCTGCCTTTAAAGAACTCTTGGGGGGTGGGTGGTGACTTAGCAGTGAAACTAGGGACTTTTAAGTATATGTGAAAGTTCGGTCTATTGCCAAAGGGTGAGAATACTTATCATTTTTTAAGATTGTTATGATCATGACTCAGTGCAAAGATTATGTTACTTTTTTAACCTCATCCTTTTGTGTTTTTATGGAGACTTCATTTCATAGGCATGATTGATTAAACCATTGACCATTGGCATTGATTCACCCTTGAGCCCCTCTTCTCTCCTTGGACGCCAGGCGGTGGGACTGAAAATTCCAACCCTCTAGTCACTTTCTTGATTCTAACAGTCAGTTCCTACTCTTAGGTTCCTGGGAAAGGCAAAGGGGCAAAAATCACTTCATTAATATAATAAAACATGTCTTTGTGCTTTCATCACTTAAGAAATCCCAAGGATTTTAGGAGCTCTGTGTCCGAAATGAGCAAGATGATGTATATATTTCTTACTATAAATCACAATATCATGATTTCCTTTCAGCAAATATTTTAACCATCTACATGTAGATGATGAATTTTCTTTTAAGGCAAGGGCTGTTTAATACATATTTTAGTTTGCGTACATGGATTTCTATAGTTATGCTTTTATTATCGATTTTATAATTTCAGAACATTGTAGAAAAAGAGCATAGTCTATATGATATTGAATCTTTGACATTTATTTTATTTATTTCAGAACATTGTAGAAAAAGAGCATAGTCTATATGATATTTGAATCTTTGACATTACTTTGAGAATTAGTCTATTAAGGACATTTGTGAATATGTCGTATGTGCTAGAAAATAATGTATAGCTTCTCTGACATGTAAGGTCATTGTTTTTGAGATTTTGTATGTGGGTAACTATATGTGAAATATTACTATGCAACTTTCCTGTTTATTATAAAGTTTTTTCTACTTTCATGTCTTTTTTATTTGAGTTCATTATTGCCAGTACATCTCTTTCAATCGTTTCTTTTTTTTACTCTTTCTGTGTCTCTTTGATTTAAATTTCTTTATTATAGGTAGCTTATTCCTGAATTTTGGTGTTTAATAGAAATCCTTCTTTACTTGATTAAATTAGTAGAGATTTATCATCATTACTTTTGTAGTAGAGCTTATTTCTGATATCTTATATCATGCGTTCTATTTAATTGTACTTTTAAAACTACTTCTTTCTTATTTTCTGTTTGCTTGCCCTGAATATTCTTTTGCTAATTTGACAACTATGTTCCATTTCTATTCACTGATAGTTCCTCTTCTTATAATAAGATATACCTTATGTTTACTTTTTCCCTCTGTTTCTGAAAATCATTAAAATATATGCCTTTTTTCAAATTGAGAATGCTTTGGTCTGTTTTCATCTCCCTTTGATTTTTTCCTCACATGTGGAGTTTCAGTTCTGAATTTTTGTTGCTAGACTATTTTATCTTAATTTTTAGTTGTCATTAATTTACAGGCTCACATTTGTTAATGTGTTTTCTCAGTCTTTAACTTTCTATGAGTAAGTGACTTCCAAAATTCATGTCAAATTTTTTGAGTGCAATTTTTCTAAAAGTACTTGAAAATGGAGAATCATTCTTTATTTCAATAAGTTTATTATTCATAATTATGTACTTGATTAAAGGATATTCCAATTGGGTGTGAAATTGTGGGCTCAAAGTTCTTATTTATTGTTAGCAGTTTCCAAGTATTATTTCATGCCTTTTCCATTTACTGTGTTCTTTTTGTATGTAAACGTTTGTGCTCCCCGGATGCATTCAAAGTTTTGCAATTGTATTTGACATTTTTAAACTTTATTAAACTATGTTTATTTCTGTGTATGTGTGACTCTGTCATTTGTCCTGTTTGGCTCTTTGTAAAGCCTTTCAATTGGAGGTTTCATGACTCTTTAATTCTGAAAAATTATCTGACATTATTTTTCAAGTATTTTTGCCTTTTCACATTTTTTTTCCCTTTTCCCATTCCTTCTGATAGGTCTTTTAAATAAGTATAAAAGCAAGTATTTCATTCCTACTTCCCTTTTTCTTTTTGATACATCATTTCCATCTCTTTATCCCAGATGTGTTTAGAAGAATTTTTTGGCATGAGGTATCAGTAAGTGGTGCATTGCCTAGCCAGAAACATTCTTCTATTCAGTGTCTCCACTGACTTTTTTATTTGAAAAATTATGTATTTTTTTCATAACTGTGGTTGATTCTTTCTAAAAATACAAATGTTTTTGTTTTGTATTTCCAATACACCCTTTTATCTCTGTAGAGGCAATTATTATGCTTAAATTGTGTTATTTTGTCTGGGCCATTAATTCTGCTTTCTGTGGTGTAGATTATTCAATTTGTTATTTCTTTTTCATAATGCTTGGAACTCGTAATGTTTTATTATATAAATATACAGATATTCACTATATACCCATAGAGGCTCAAACACCCTTGGGATTTTTCATCTCATCAGTTATTTTTATTTTAATTTTCAACTATTAATAGTTGTTATCAGTTACTATTTCCTTGGCTGATATTCTGTATTTGGAGTGAGGCAAAAGCCCAGGATCCTCCCATATTCTTGCAGTTGCATTTGGGAACAGATTTTTATGTTTTATGATGGTTTATCTCAGGGAGTACCATTTATGATGTAGTCTTGGCTTCTGCTTTTATTTTATCGTCATACTGGCCCTCAGATTCCAGGAAATTAAGTTTCCTCAACAGAGTTTGAGAATGTATTGGGGCACCAAGAGCCTATTTTTTCATCCCAACTAGTTTTCTGAATTCTGATTTATCTTGTTTTTGAGCAATTCTGGGTGGCTTTGCTGTTTCTTGACCCTCTGTGTGAACAGGACAAGCAGTTATTATCCAAGATCAGGCAGGGAAGAGAAAAGGACCCTGGAATGATTTCTCTCAGAAAGCCCTTGCCAGTGGTTTTGTTTCTCCTCCACCTGGAGAACCGACAGTCTGTGTTTCTGTGAGCGTTTCTACTAGACTTTGCAGGCATGTTAGTCACTCAGTCGTGTCCGACTGTTGCGACCCCATGGACTGTAGCCCGCCAGGCTCCTCTGTCCATGGGATTCTCCAGGCAAGAATACTGGAGTGGGTTGCCATTTCCTTCTCCAAGACTTTGTATTTAGTTCTGATTAAAACAAACAAACGAACAAAAAACCTTCCTTTTATTTTTGTTCATAGCCAGGGTTGGCTCCCAAATCCAGAAATAGTGTCTTGAATTCAGGTATTTTTTTGACAAAAGAATTGTTCGCTTATCTCTCATCACACTTTTCCTATTTTTTTTTAAATTTGGCTCTTTTATATAAACAGCCAAAATTTTGTTGAACCTGGTTAAAACAAGATTTTAAAGCTCATTCATTATTAAACATTTTATTACACTATCAGTCAGAGTGTTTAACAAGAAACACAGTTTAACTCAGACGGCCAAAATGAAAAGTGTCTATTGGAAGTACTACAGCTGAAGAGGTACAGTTGGGATTTGAGCAAATAAAGATTGGGTGGCCCCCAGAAGTAGGAATACTGGGAAGCCATTGCCACTGCTAGGGCCAAAGAGACAAGGGAGGAAAGAAGTTAAACTGGAGTCCAGTGAGAATTGGAAGCATGCGAGAGGGAGGCTGCGGCCAGGAAGGCTGTGCTGGGTTAAGAAGGGAGGGAGGAACGGCCACCGTCACGGAGGGCCGCAGTGACAGCCAGAAAGGCTGTGCTGAGTTAAGAAGGGAGGGAGGAAACAACACGCATTTCTTCTCCCCCTCTCCTGTTTTGTGCCAGTGACAACACTGGGCGGAACCCAAACAGAAACCAAGGTGGTGAAGGAGTTCGGTGGAATCGTCCAGAGAAGCAACTTTTAGAATATGGGACAGGTCAGCAAAAGGTTTCTACTCTTTCTGTTTTTCAGGTAGATGTAGGAAGAGAGTAAATTGAGTATTAGCAGCATTTCAGCCTTTCTGCACTTGTATTTGTTGGCCCAAAACAAATAGACTGTCAGACATTTCTGTACCAAAGATGGGCTTATTTGAGATCTCCAGAGAATTGCAGTTGATCATCTGCAGCAGTGGCAAGCTACCTGCACGTCTCCACACAGCAAGGAAAGGAGAATACTGTTATCAAAGGGAAGAAGCGATTGAGAGGGCGATAGCAAGCAGTGTGTGTTTAAGTCACATCTGTAGTGTCCGACTCTTTCTGAGTCAATGGACCGCAGCCTGCCAGGGTCCTCTGTCCATGGGATTCTCCAGGCAAGAATACTGAAGTGGGTTGCCGTGCCCTCTTCCAGGGGATCTTCCTGATCCAGGGATCAAGCCCGTGTCTCTTACGTCTCCTGCGTTGGCAGGCAGGTTGCTTACCACTAGTGCCAGCTCGGAAGCCTCACTGGCTGAGTCCTTGCCAGGAGAGGAGAGGAGCCTTTCTTCTTCCTGTTGGGCTCTGCGCTCAAGGTAGGCTGGGAGAGCTCATCCTTCTGCTTTCCCAGTTCTATTTAACTGAGGTTTCTGTTTATTAATTTTTTACATATTGTATCATCGTTGCTTTGTACATTTCAAAATGAATGCTGTGTTGGAGAATTCTGGTGGTGGTGTCATGAATATCCTTCTCCTGCTTCTTCCCCTGGAAATTTTTTATCTGTTCTCCAATTCTCCATTCTAACAGCAATACCTCTGTGAAAACCTCCCTCATTGTATCTTCTGAGTTTGGTAGGCTGTCCACTATTGTCACATGTTTACTATACACTTTCATTACAACAACTTCCACATTTTGTTTTAGTTAATTATTGACTTTTAGTTTTCTCCTTTCCTCCGGAACAGAAATGATCTTTGTCATTCTCGTGAACCTGTGGCCTCTCATTATTATTGGCAGATGATAAGTATCAAGAAAAAATTTGGTAAATGAATAAAAGAGAAAATGAATGGGTTTGAAATAGTATCTGCTCCACAAGAAAAGGAAGGGGTGGGTAAATAGATCACAAGCACACAGGGAAATTAGGAGATTGGAAATTTGAAAAATAAATGATAGTATAAGAGAGGGCAATATAGAAGACATAAATAAAAAAATGAAACTCAGATGTGGACTTGTCAGGTCAGTTTGTCTCTCTTCCTTGGTTCTTGTCACATGACAACAAAAATTTGGAACAACAGACTACTGGGTCTAAAATGGCAGACAAGTTACAGCTCAGTGCAGCTCAAGCAGACACATCTGTTATTAGACAGACACTCCCAAAACATGGGAGCAGGTCAATCCCAAAGGAGTCGTCCTGACGATCCCTCTTGGCTTCCCCTTTTTATACTTCCCATCTCCTCTTATTCTTTGTGCCCCGTACAAAATAGGGCTTGTACCCACCCTCAGTCAGTGAAAGGGAATGCAAATGGACGTATGCTCCGGCCAGTTGACAATTGCAAGTTATGTAACAGCAGGCTGTGTTGTGTATGTCTTTCCATAATTCAGTCTATTTTAACCAGATGTATATATGTACAGGATATTTATTAACCTTTAATGGTTTCTAGATGCCAAAGGTTACTTGAAGAAACTCCTTTGATCCACTGTGAGCCTAGGGCACATGTGCAGGAGTTGAAAAAGTCGCCGTGGTTATCTTGTAGCATATCTGTCAGCTCTTCTGGGTGTGCCTGAGATGGGGTTTATAGATCACCTTGTATCCCTTTCAGTCAGCCCACCCCACCTTGCTCATGCTTAACTTCCTACTAATGGACTAAAGCTTAAGTGAAAACAGAAAATCCATAGACCAAAAATAAACACAAAAAAGCTAAAACCAACGTTTTAAAAGATGTGCAGTCCAAATAAAGTTCACAAGTATGCTCTTCTTAATTAAGAAAAAAATCTAACATAGAAATGGCTTTTCTTCAGGGGCTGAGAAAATAATTTTAAAGTCAATTAATCCTTTGCTGCTTTTATTTCAGCAGTTTCTTTTTCTTTTTCCGTTATATTTTCTACATTGAGGGTAGAGTGTGATTGGCACCATTTCAAAAATTTGTACCCATATTTTGTCTTAGCAGCCAAACAGAGTTTACATTTAAACTTGGTATTTGTCTGTAGTTAATAAGAAGAAAGAACATATGCTGTTGTTTAAGGGTTCTGATGAATAATTTTTCCTTATTTCTAAAAATATAACTGATATTTAAAGACTGACCCACTCATCTAATGTTCAGATAACTCAAGGCATATTGCAGAAGTGTTTCTTCACACTCAGGATTATTAAATATGACAGAACATATGTCCGTCCAAAACTTAGAGTACTCATTTTGCTAAAATTCATTTTACACAGTGCAGCCAGAAGCGCACAGCACTGTGCTAACTTGATAGCCGTTCATTTGAGTAGTTGCTAGTTTTTTACACATGGAAGAAAGAGCGAGGGAGAATGAAAACGGTGAGAGAAGGTTGGGGGGGGAGAGTGAAAGAGAAAGGAGGAGGAAAAGGAGGAAGAGGAAGAGAGAAAGACAAGTGTAATGAGTTTTATTATTATTCGTATCAGTAAGGTTAACAGTTCAGACTACTGCCATTGATAAGACAGTTTGCTACATACTGCACGTGGAGGGAATATGCTGGCCCATTGATGGCTGCACAGGGCAGCTCTGGGTCCCGCAAGAGGTGAGGGGCGGGCGGGAGGAAACTGGCAACAGCTCTTGTTGTGGTTTCTTTGGGGGAAGGAACAGGTGCGTCAGTGAAAGCCGGTTTAGGATTGGCTAGTTTGAATAATTTCAGTACACTCTGGAGTATGGGGACTGTCCACGCTTGTCTGGGACTTGACCCAGGGGCGATAGGGCAAGTTGATAGTGACCCTGAGAGTGTGGGAGCCTGATGGAAGACGTTGTTGGGGGTGTAAGTTCTGGATTGGTTGGTTGGTATTGAAAGGCATGCTCTTGGATGAGCTGTTTACAATCTCTGAAAATTGCCTCAGCAGGAGACCAGTTGACTCCTTCCAGGGTGAGCAAGGCACCAGATATCAAAGCACCAGAAAATAGAAGACGTGGTTAACGTAAGAAAGAAGAGAGGACGCAAGGGAGGGAGGAAGGAAGGAAGGAAGAGATTTTTGTTTTTTAATACATTCACTACATAGGGTAAGAGCCACAATAAATTGATACCCAAGTTGAAGAAAGGCTGTATGTTTGTTTTTTCCACTGCTCTGACTGGATTCAAAGGGAACTGAGTGAAAATACTGGTATTTAACACTAGCTGTGTGATCCTTCTGTGATGTTTATATTTCTAGAATTTGGAGATGAAAGTACCTTCTTTACAGGATTGTGAGATTTAAATGTGAGGATATGTACAAAGTGTATTAAATAAATACTAGCTGCTTTTAATTCTTCTTACCTAAATACTCAGTGTTAATGCCCACCTAATATAGATGATAAAATCATGTGTTAGCTTTGCAATTGAAGCTATGTAGTTACACATCAAAGGAAAGTGTGGAATATATCTTACATTGCACCTAAAATGTTTTAAAATATCTTATTTTTAAAGAGAGGAAAGAAGGGAGGAAGGGAGACAGAAAAATGGAATATTTGATGAATGAATAAATGAAAAGCAAATAAATATTTGAGCTTAGAATTCTGATGAAAGATTAAAAATATAATTTTTTATTAATAAACAATTTAATAATGCTGTTGCTAGTAAAAATAAGTAATCTAGTATAGAATATTTTGGCATGGATAAGGTCAAATACTGTTATATTTATCATTTAAAGTACATGATTCTATGAGCCATGAATTCGTAGAAATTGATTTGCAAACTTCAATTACTGACCTTGGTTATTTGTCAATAAGAAGAGAGGGAGAGGTTATGTGAGTGCAAGTAAATTAACCTTTCATTCCATACCCAACTGACTTCTTCCACACTGACAAGTAATCAAGATGGTTTGACAAGAAGCAGCAAGTTGTTTAGCTTCTCAGCTCTCTTGCCGCTAAAATATGATGTCAGATAATTTGTTCCTGTTTAGTTCTAGTTTGATTACTTCTGGTTCCTTGAGATTTGAATTGATGAAGTTTTACTTTAGTTATATGGCAGTGTTAATAAATGCTGTCATGTTTATTAATGAGATGCCAAAATCATATTGTTATATTTAGAGGACAGATTCAAGTTCATGCAACTTAAAGTAGTTGAATGTGATAAAAGGTTAATTAGACTTCATGACCTGTTTGGAATATGTCTTAGGGCTCAGTACCAAGATAACTTTCAATGCAAAATACCTAACTCAGAATTAATTTATAAGATAACTATATCATAGTCTGTCAGTGACATAGCAAAAGATTCTAACAGCTCCTGAATAAGTTTTATGAATTTAAAAACAAAAATCAAAAAATAAAGAAAAGCAAAGGAAATCCCGCTAAGGCCAGCCATGGTGGTATTTCCCTTGATCCAGCAGAGCTTATTACACAAATATGTTACCCACTCTGGATTCCTAGGATTTTAAGTTATTTCCACTGAAGAAAGAATCCTTAGAACTTTCTGCAAAACACTTAAGATGTATTACATGAGACTTTAAAATGTAATTGAGTCAGTGAATAGCAGAATATGTGCTTCAGAAAATTTCCTATTCATCATTGCTCACTAGTTTGTGGCTGGAGATAAATTAAGAATATTGTTCTGGAAGTCCAGGCAGAATACCATCCAATGATTAAGGGCAACTCAAAAGTAAAATGGAGAAGGAAATGGCAACCCACTCCAGTGTTCTTGACTGGAGAATCCCATGGATGGAGGAGCCTGGTAGGCTAGAGTCCATGGGGTCGCGAAGAGTTGGAGGCTACAGTCCATGGGGTCGCGAAGAGTTGGAGATGACCGAGTGACTTCACTTTCACTTTTCACTTTCATGCATGGGAGAAGGAAATGGCAACCCACTCCAGTGTTCTTGCCTGGAGAATCCCAGGGACAGGGGAGCCTGGTGGGCTGCCGTCTGTGGGGTCGCACAGAGTCGGACACGACTGAAGCGACTTAGCAGCAGCAGCAGCAGCAAAAGTAAAAATAAACTGGCACAACTGAAGCTTTAGCCTTATTGAAATTATAAATTCTTTTCATCTAATGAAAGACTTCTCTAAGAACATTAAGAATTTACTTTTCATGCAAACAATGCAAAGTAAATCCATATCTACACATAGCTAGTTGGAATTTTTCAAATTAGATGACAATAAAAATATCTGATGAGCTTCTAGTTTTTAAAAAAGGATCAATTTACTTTAAAAAAAATCAGGTCTAGAAACAAAGTGAAAACAATATTCCTGAGGAAACACTTATTTGTCAATTATAATAATAATTAGATATAAAATTTTCTTACCTTAATGTATTATAGAGAAATGACTTTTAAAAGCACATGTAGCATCTTATTGAATAGAAGACAATGTGGGCTCTCTATCATTATGATTTCATAGTCATATGTAAAAGAAAAATTACCTACTTAAAAATGATGGTAAGAAGTAAAAATTTTCATGAATTAGAGGTCTCTCTTTCTTGTGTTATTGAACATTCTCCTATTACTGAAATATCCACACTATTTGTGTAGATTTTTGAGTATCATATAAATTTCTGCTTGAGTGAGACTTGGTAATTTGAAAAAATCGTCCATTTCATCTAAGTTGTTGAATTTATAGTTCTAGATAGCTCATTGTGTTCTTTTGTGTTTTAAATACCTCTAGAGTCTGTAGTGATGTCTCTTTATTAATTCCTGGTTTTTGTAATTCATATTTTCTTTTTTCCTCTCAGTATAGTTAGAAATGTATTAACTTTATTGAACTTAAAAAACCGATCTTATTTTATTTATTTTCTTTTATTCTGTTCTCAATATTATTGATTTATTTTCTTTTAATATCTTTTTCTTCTGTTTGCTTTTGGTTTATTATTATTATTAGTTTCTTAAGGAGGAAGCTTAGATCTTTCAAGTAATAAGCTTTCTTCTAAGAACCATTTTAGCATATCCTCAAAAACCTGATATATTGTCTTTTCACTTTTAATAAATTCAAAATATTTTCTAGCTTCTCTTGTGTCCTTTGATATGTTGATTACTGAGAAATATGGTGTTTTTTCCTCAATTATTTATAGATTTCCAGTTTTATTTCTAGTTTAATTCCATTTATTTCATTAATTTATTTCTAATTTAATTCTGTTCTATCCACCCATGGAAATGAGAAGGACTCCTTCCTAATTAGTGAACTGGATATTGAGGCAAATGATGATACACATACCAAAAGACTGTGGAAGAATATTTATCACTTAAAAAATAATTGTTGGAACAACAGGACAGGTGCAATCTCTGCCATAAAGCCAAGAGCATAGTGGAAGTGGTGGTGTGATGACTTGATTTTGACTGGATACATTGTGAGTCTGGAGTGCAAGTTTCTTCCTGTGTCCAGGGTTTGTGTGGTTTGAAGTTCCCATGGGCGCTAAGGGGACTGATGGATTTTAAAAATCTTGTCTATATATGGGGCAAAGGGGAAAGGGGGAGTATGGGGCTTTGAAGCTGTCAGTGGTCAAAAATCAAAAAATGAGTCAGACCTCTTACTACAATTCACCCCACTGTTCGATTGATGATGGAATTGTACCGTGTCTTATTCAACTGATTCTGAATTTGTTTAGGCGTGATTTTAGAGCCATGTGCCCTGTGCATGCATGTTTAGTCACTTCAGTTGTGTCTGACTCTTTGGACACAGCCTGTCAGACTCTATCCAAGGGATTCTCCAGGCAAGAATACTAGAGTTGTTTGCCTTCACCTCCTCCAAGGATCTTCCTGACCCAAAGACAGAACCTGCATCTCTATGTCTCTTGCGTTGTCAGGCAGGTTCTCTACCGCTAGTGCCACCTGGGAAGCCCCGCATGCCTCTGTAGCAAACGAAAATGAAAAGGAGAGCTTGTATGCACAAATGTGTCCAGTCACCTTAGACAGTTGTTGGAAACCATGAAAAAATGTTAGCTGGTGTCTGGAGTATTTGCTCAAAAAAGCAAATTATATTATTAACATGCTTGTCTGTTGTCTCATTTGTTGAGTTATTTGAGCAACTTTTTCCCATTATGTCTACCCACATGTAACAGAAAGTACCTTTAAGGAAGAAAAGGCCTCCCTGGCTGGCCAGTAAATAGGCTAAGAATAGACAATTATCAGCCGTTAGAGTCACCAGGAAGCATTACCCCTCACTGTGGGCCTCCAAAGGATGGGCATCTTGCGCATGTGTCTGGTGGGGGTGGTGGTTGATATTTATTGTTGCTGACTGGATTATGGGTCCTAGGGCAGTGCCAGTGTCCCCCGAGACTGTAAGTGGGGCAAGCATGATGTGCAATGGTTCTTCTGTACCTAGTGCTGGAAAAGCAATGCTGAGCTGAGAGACCAGAAGGAAACATAGACTGCCACCCCACCCCCCTTTATATATAGGACATCAGAGGGAAGGCCTGGTGGTGGTGTGTAAGAACAGAGGAACAAGCAAATGTTATTAAAGTGAAACTAGAGCCACTGGAGATTCGAGAATCCTGGTTAAGGCATATGGAAGTGCAAAAACCCTGCTTATGAAGTGCCCGTAGGTTTATTGCTATGAGCAAAGTAGGAATATTTCTTAGAATTTGTAAAACAAATCAGAAAGAGAGACCAGATGAGCAATTTAAATAAATATTTTAGGCTCTGATTAGTTTTATGGAGTTGTACTTAAGAAGGGGATGACTGGTCAAGGATAACTTCTATGAGACTGACTGGAAGTGGATGATGAAAGCTGATAACCTATCTTGGACTGGTGTCAAACTCAGCAATTAGTGAAATAAAGGACCTGGACTGTATGCTTGGTGAGGGGTAAATATATATTATGGGAGAGACCCTTCAAGACAGGGAGGGGATTAGTACAATGAAATGAAATAGGTCTTGAGAGAAGGGGGAAAACATGAACCGAGACAGGAGTGGGATGAAGATGATACTGCAAACTGGATGGGGAAAATTATGGGAATGGAGCTGGGGGAAGACTCCCTATGAAGGGAGTGGAAATGTGGGGCTTGGCAAGGAAGATATGGACTTGTTCATGGGTGGTGGAGTGGTATTTGTCAGGGTTGGACCGTATTAAAGATGGTGAAATCTGGAAGAGAATGAAGGTTGGTTGTTAAAGTTGCATGTGTCAGGCTATAGCCTAGACCAGTAGAACAGAGCAGACAGAGGGTATTCCTAGGCCCAAAGAGAACTTCAGATCACTCATCAGCAGCTCCCTAAAACATGTAGCTAAATAATAAATAACTATGGATTTGATCTTGGTGCTATCCATGGCATGGATAGCCTGTTGTAAACACTGACACTCATTTGTAGCAATATTAAGTGTAGGCATGGTGTCACTGCATTTGTGTGATTTAGAAAATATGGTGCAGCAGAGACTTACATACTGGAGATGGATAGGGAAAGGCTTTAGCCAGGTAGCTAAGATGAAGATAGCATTCTCTCCGCCAGTGAATTCAGAAAGGAGCTAAAGATAAGCTTCCATTGGGTCTAAGTACCATAGCCTGTCGTGTGGTCATGTATGGATGTGAGAGTTGGACTGTGAAGAAAGCTGAGCACCGAAAATGCTTTTGAGCTGTGGTGTTGGAGAAGACTCTTGAGAGTCCCTTGGACTGCAAGGAGATCCAACCAGTCCATCCTAAAGGATATCAGTCCTGGGTGTTCATTGGAAGGACTGATGCTGAAGCTGAAACTCCAGTACTTTGGCCACCTCATGCGAAGAGTTGACTCATTGGAAAAGACCCTGATGCTTGGAGGGATTGGGGGCAGGAGGAGGAGGGGACGACAGAGGATGAGATGGCTGGATGGCATCACCAACTCGATGGGCATGAATTTGAGTAAACTCCGGGAGTTGGTGATGGACAGGGAGGCCTGGCGTACTGCAGTTCATGGGGTCGCAAAGAGTCGGACACAACTGAGCAACTGAACTGAACTGAACTGAACCATAGCCTGAGGAGGTGAGAGTGTAGACTCTAGGATTAGAGGTAGAAGGGAAGAGTGTGAGCTTAGCACAGTGCAAAGCTGAGAAGAACAAAAGAGGAACAGCACTAGTCACTGGCAGTAAAGTTCAGGTCAGTATTGTGAAAGAAGTAAGGATCTGGTTGTGTTGGTCAGTTGGACCGAGATGCGTCTCCCTCATGAATATATTTATCAGATGTGTTGAGGTCACCTGGTGGTCAGGGAATCCGGCTGGCATGTATACTGCCTCCTATATTATGCAAATTTCAGAATAGCAAATAGGAGCCACTTCAGGCATTGTAAGAAAATTTGCCATCAAGCTGAAGATGAATTATTTTACCAGCTGGCTTGGATATGGCCATAGTGTTATCAAGCCTGAATAAGTGTGGGTGGCAGCATGGTCATAGTATAGCCCAACAGTTTCTGCATTGACTTGCGAGGTCTGTACGGAGAAGGCAGTAGCACCCCACTCCAGGTTTGCCTCCATGGGATTGCCTAGAAAATCCCATGGATGGAGGAGCCTGGTAGGCTGCAGTCCATGGGGTTGTGAAGAGTCAGACACGACTGACTGACTTCACTTTCACTTTTCCCTTCATGCATTGGAGAAGGAAGTGGCAACCCACTCCAGTACTCTTGCCTGGAGAATCCCAGGGACGGGGGGGGCCTGGTGGTCTGCTGTCTATGGGGTCACACAGAGTCGGACACGACTGCAGCGACTTAGCAGCAGCAGCAGCAACGAGGTCTGTACAAGGGACTATAGTATCCCAGGTCCAAACTCTCACCTAAAGTGATAGCCAGGCTGCGAAAAGCCAAAAGACCAATCATGTATGCAGTGTGAGTGCTCTAGTTTGACGAGCCAAAGGGTTGCTGACAGATGTGGGCATAACATGGAACACTTGGTGTTTCCTCTGGATCCTGATATGGAGGGGAAGCCTGCAACTCTCAACAGTAGCTTTAGCAGAGACCAACTTTAGTATTTAGGCTTCCCAGGTGGCACAGTGTTAAAGAATCTGCCTGCCACTGTAGGAGATGAAAGAGACATAGGTTCCATCCCTGGGTTGGGAAGATCCCCTAGAGTAGAAAGTGGCAACCCACTCCAGTGTTCTTGCCTGGAAAATCCCATGGACAGAGGAGCCTGGTGGGCTATAGTCCATGGCGTTGCAGAGAGTCAGACATGACTGAGCAACTGAGCAAACACCAACTTTAATTTTTCTTAGCCTCACTCAGCAATACACATGATGGTAGTTGAGGTTGATAAAGCTATAGTCTTTACCTCCAGAATAAGCTCCTCATTGTCATTAATTAAATCTTTTATTGCCTGGAAATTTTGTTGAAGCTTGTGACTTAGGCAAATTATTAGTTCGGTGCAAACATAATTATGGTTTCGGACTGTGAATTTTAAATCATTGTAAGTAGGCTCACATACATCTTTATTAATCAAAATGGGAACCATTACAATCAATACATTTTTGCCAGTGAAAAATAAGTTTGCTTATTGCTGTAGCATAAAAATTCGTGCTTTGGGATTTGACAGACTCCTGGAAAGCATTTTCTGCCTTCTGCTGGTTGAGGAAGCATTTTCTCTGCAAAAAGTTGTCAAGATGCTTGAAGAAGTGATAGTTGGTTGTCGAGAGGTCAGGTGAATGTGGTGGATGAGGAAAAACTTGTTTAACTTTTGAAGTGTTGGTTGTGCAACATGTTATTTGGATGTTGTCTTGGAGAAGAATTGGGCCCTATGTGTTGATCAACGCTGGCTGCAGGCCTTGCAGTTTTCCGTGCAACTCATCGATTTACTGAGCGTATTACTCAGATATAATGGCTTCACCGGGACTAAGAAAGTTGTAGTAGATCAGACCACCAAACAGTGACCATGACCTTTTTTTGGTGCAAGTTTGGCTTTGGGAAGTGCTCTGGAGCTTATTCTCCATTCAAACACTGAGCTGGTTGTTGCTGGTCATCATATAAAATCCACTTATCATCGCACGTCACAATCCAATTGAGAAATGGTTCGTTGTCACTGCATAAAATAAGAGAAAGTGACACTTCAAAATGATGACCTTTTCAATTTGCGGTCAGCTCATGAGTCACCCACCTATCAAGCTTTTTCACCTTTTCAGTTTGCTTAAAATGTCAAATGACTGTAGAATGGTTTATGTTGAGTTCTTGGGCAACTTCTTGTAGTTTTAAGAGAATCAGCTTCGATGATCCTCTCAGTTGGTCATTGTTAACTTCTGACAGCAAGCCACTGTGCTCCTCATCTTTAAGACTGATCTCTTTTGCAGAACTTCTTGAACCACCACTGCACTGTCTGTTCATTAGCAGTTCCTGGGCCAAATGCGTTGTTGATGATGTGAGTTGTCTCTGCTGCTTTTTGACCCAGTTTGAACTCACATAAGAAGGTCATTCAAATTTGCTTTTTGTCTAACATCATTTCCATGTGTTGTTCAGTTGCCCAATAATGTTCGACTCTTTGCAAACCTGTGGACTGTAGCATGTCAGGCCTCCCTGCCCCTCACCATCTCCCAAAGTTTGCCCAAGTTTATTTCCATTGCATCAGTGATGCTATCCAGCCATCTCAGCCTCTGATGCGCTCTTCTTCTGCCCTCAATCTTTCCCAGCATCAGGAACTTTTCCAGTGAATCAGCTCTTCACATCAGATGAGCAAAATACTGGAGTTTTCAGCTTTGGCATCAGTCCTTTCAATGAGTATTCAGGGTTGATTTCCCTTAAGATTGACTGGTTTGATCTCCTTGCTGTCCAAGGGACTCTCAGGAGTTTTCTCCAGCACCACAGTTTGAATGCATGAATTCTTTAGTGCTCTGCCTGATTTATGATGTAGTTCTCACAACCATATGTGACCACTGGGAAGACCATAGCCTCGACTATATGACCCTTGTCAGAAGAGCAATGTCTCTGCTTTTCAACATGCTGTCTAGGTTTGTTGTCGCTTTCCTTCCGAGAAATGGTTGTCTTCTGAGTTCACGGCCAGTCACCATCTGCAGTGATTTTAGAGCCCAGGAAGAGGAAATCTGTCACAGCTTCCATCGTTTCCCCTTCTATTTGCCGTGCATTAATGGGGCCGGATACCATGATCTTAGTTTTTTTTTAATGTTTAGTTTTAAGCTGGCTCTTTCACTCTTCTCCTTCACTGTCAGCAAGTGGCTCTTTAGTTCCTCTCTGCTTTCTGCCATTAGAGTGGTATCATCTGCATATCTGAGGTTGTTGATGTTTCTCCCTCCTATCTTTTCTCCAACTTGTAACTCATCCAGCCTGGCATTTCTCATGATGTGCTCAGCGTATTGGTTAAACAGACAGGGTGACAGCAGACAGCCCTGCCATACTCCTTTCTCAATCCTGAACCAATGAGTTCTTCCATACAGGGTTCTAACTGCTGCTTCTTAACCCACGTACAGGTTTCTCAGGAGACAGGTAAGATGGTCTGGTATTCCCACTCCTTAAGAGCTTTCCCTAGTCTAAATTAAATATAAAATAAGCAGCATGTAGTAGTAAGTCATTAGCAAAAAAAAAAAAAAAAAAGTGATAAATGCACATTAAAATGATATATAACATAACCACATTTGTTTAGAATGTATTCCAATACCAATGGCAAATTTCAGCAATGCACAAACCATTTGCACCAACCTAATATTAGTATCATCATCAAGGTACTATCAGAAAACTAGCAAATAGCCAAAGAGACATTCATTGGTGAACGAATCACAATATAAACTTTGTATGGTTTCAGTTATGTTAAGTTTACTAAGGTGTATTTTATGGTCTAGAATATGGTCTCTTGGCGAATGTCCACAGGAAAAGAATGTGTTGTATAACGTGTTATGTACTATTGTTAGATGAAGTTTTGTATAAATGCATTTAAGCCAAATTGGTGACATATTATTCAGACCCTCTACATCTTTGTTGTTTTTCTGTGTATTTGTTTCATTGATTACTAAGACGAGTGTTGACGTCTTTAACAATAATTGTGGCCTTCTCTTCCCTTTTTATAATTTAGAAATTTTTTTCACTGCATTTTAAAGTTCTGGTATTAGGTGTTTATAGATTTAGAATTGTGCACTTTCTTCTGGGTGAGTTGAACTTTTTATCATTATGTAATATTTCTTGTTCTTCAGTCTACTTTGTCTGATATTATAATGGGGGGTGTGTGTGTGAGTGTTTGTATGTTGGTAATTATTTTGCTTGATGTTTGCTGAGATCTGGGAATTGTGGTTATTATCTTGATTAATTTTGGAAAGTTCTCAATTATACTATTATCCCTTCAAATATTTCTTCTCCATCATCTCTGTTGTCTTTTACAATTTTGGTATTTCCCGCAGCTCTTGGATGCTCCTTTTTTCCCTAATGTTTTATTCTTTGTTTCTGTGTGGATAATTTCTATTGAGATGTATCTTCAAGGTAATTATTTCCTTAGCTTTGTTAAACCTACTGATGAGTCTATTGATGTGATTCTTCATCTTTGTTAGTATATGTTTCTTTTTGATTATTTTTGTTTCATTCTATCATATGTTTTTCATCTTTCTGCTGGAATTCCCCACTTGTTCATGTATAATGTCGATTTTTCAGCTAGATCTTTTAACATATTAATCATTGCTATTTCTAATTCCTTGTCTGATACTCAAATATTGGGATCATATCTGAGTCTAGTTGTGTGTATTGCTTTATCACTTGACATGATGTTGTTTTTTATTGGTCTGAATTCTTTGCATATCTTATATTTGGTGAACATTTGTTGTAAGACAGTAGAGACTGAGGTAAGTAGTATTACCTTATACTAATGGCATTTTTTTTTTTTTTTTTGGTCAGACCTACATTATATACCTTTAGTTAATCTTGTCAGGAGTTGAGTTAGTTTTGGATTTTGTTATTATAATTACCCTAGTGCATCCCAGTTTTAAAATTACTCTAGGACAATGTTACATGTAAGATGTGGGTTGGTTTGCCAGAAGTTTTGTTTTCAATGTTTCCCCCTCAACTTTAGGGTTTCCCTTGTCTCTTAGAGAGGGTCTCTCTTCCTGCTCATTTCTCCTCTGGCAGTACCTCACATGGTATCCAATATCTGACATCCACCCAGCCAAACAATTACCCACTTCTCAGCCTACCGTGCAGACTCCTGTCTCCCTTTGAGTTTCACTTGATTGGTTACCTTACAACCCCAGTTTTCTCATGGTTTCAGTAGAAGTTATAAGTTTTCAGATTATTAAACTTTTTATTGTAAGAGGGGAAATGTTTCTCTTTGGCATTTTAAGAGGGAAGCAGAAGTCAAACATATTTTTAAAATCAAATATATTTCCTAAACCTCTGGTAAAAAAAAAAAAAAAAATCTGACATACAAACAGAATAGTATCAAGGCCCTCTAAATAATATGCCCTGAGTTTGGAATTTATATCATGATTCTAGGTAACACAACTCCATGAGAAAGTATTCTTGATGACTCTTTTTTTGAATTTTCTTGGTCCCTTGCTGAGCGAAGACCATGAATGTCTCACCAGAATTTCGTTTCAACTTAGTAAATAGACTGTATCCTGTGAATGGCTCTGTCTAGTTGAGAGTTCTGGTAAGGAGCTGGTATTTAACTATTTTCTAGCATAATAGAGACTTACACTGTAAAGGTATGTATTTTCCTATCTACATAGATAAAGCCAGAGCAGAATAAGTGATTTGTCAAAGAATTTATGCTATCATCTAAATATTCTGGTAAGATGAACTTTAGTGAGAAGACTGGTATTTTCAAGTTGGAGTAAATACACAGGATCTCCCCAAACCATGCCTTTTCATAGCAACCCTTTCAGTGTCAAACTCACATGATACACAGTGGAGGGACCTTGAATCCATAAGTGTGCTGGACAAAAGCATTCCTCTAGTCCAAGTTGGAACTGGCGCCTGATCCAACTGAACCAGTCATTATCTCAGTCCCTGAACTGGATTGCTTGGATTCCCCTTAGTTGATATTGTGACTATAGATGTTGGAGCACATGTATTATGTTTCTTAGAAGAAATCAGTATGACAGTTTATTAATAGACAATATTGTTCTTCTTAAATTCATGTAAAATAAATTTTTTATATACTTTTAGAAACAAGAGAGGCTATTTTACTATATTTGTTAACATCCTCAGTCGTAGCAGTCTGAGATTATAAATCAGTGCTGCAACAATAAACCACGAGCCAGTGCATGTGAAAAGAAAAATAAATGGATTTTAACTGATGAAATCCTAAGAGGTTATTAAAAAAGAGAGAGATAAAAGTAGAAAAGGGGGAAATCCTTTAAAAGAAAATGTAATAGATAATACGCAGAGCTATTATTGTCCCACTTCTATTTGTCTAGGCTTCCTAAACCTCTTGATGGGCTCTTCTACTCTTAAGACTCTCTGGGAAAAGCACTGAAATTATTTCTCTTCTTATTCTATTCGCCTCTTCACATTTTAGAGGCTGTAACAATTGGTCATGATTGAAATCTTTCCACATTCCACGAACAATAACCAAATACAATGACAGTGCACATAATGGGCATGAAAGAAACATCATTGTTAAATTTTCATGTGATTTAAGCTGAGATGTTAGTACTAATCATCTGTTTTTTTTGTTTGTTTTTTTTTTTTTATTTAATAAAGTTTTATTTTTCAAAATGTACAGCTGGTGGGACCTGTTCATGCATCTTCACCAGCAGCTGGGGCATCTCCACCCTTGGTGTTTCTGGTGTAAATCACTTGAGCTCTGTGCTTTGAAACCAGTTTAATAAGTCCTTTACTAAGGAGTTCCTGAAGGGCTGCTCTGGCCAGGGAACCACGAATCTTCAGTCTCTCAGAGACAACAGCTGGAGTTATAAGCTTATAGTTGGGAACTTCTTTACAGAGTTTGTCATATGTTGCTTTGTCAAACAAGACTAGGTTATTGAGCTTGTCCCGAACTTTGCCTTTGGACCACTTCTTCTTTTTGGCCTTGCCCCCAGATTTGTTCACTGGATCTTTGTCTTTCTTGGCCGACTTTCCGGCATCTTTCTTCTTCTTGTCGTCCTTGGGCGGCATAGCGAAGGCCGGAGAGCAACTGCGACCACTGCCGCCTCGCTAAGATGTCGGACAAAAAGGCTAATCATCTGTTTTTATAAAAGGTTTGTTTGACTCTTTTCTGTTTTATTTCCAGTGAATGTTATTTTCTTTTCATTATTATGCATGTTTTATGAGTTACAATTTATTTGTGTGTGTGTTGGATTTGATTTATTTCTGTGGGACTCTACCGTTTCTTAAAACCTGATTAAAAAGAGGTTCCAGATATAAAACTTGTGCTCTGAATTGTCTATTTCCCCAACAATCTTTGATGATCTTGACCAAATGGAGGTCTAATGGTGTTCACTTATGTTTTCCTACTGCATGTAGTTTGGAACCACTATGTTTCATTCTTAGAGATAGAACAATTCACATTCTTTATTTTATACTTCATATTTTGTAGTTTCTATTCCTCAGCATCAACATTCTACTAAACTAAGCTGATTAGTTTGAGGCAATTTGCGAACCAAAATTCTCCATCCATCTGAAATTATTCATGTACATGTAAAGAGATAAAGACAAAGATGGCAGCCAAGGCACTTTATTTGTCTTTTAATGATTCAATATCATTTTCTATACCTTTAGCTATTGTAGAGTTAGCCTTCTAGCTAGAAATAAAGGAGTCACAGAAAAGGAGAATTCAGGAAATATGCAGTATCAGTTCTCTTGGTAAGTTCATCAATCTCAAAACAATTGGCATGTGAGCAGAAACAGTTCCATTACTTAGACAGCCAAATATGTTTGTGCAAAGAATGTATGCATAATAATGAATATCTGTGGAAGGACTAGAATAGGAAAGATGTGTCTGTTTTCTTCACATTTGTTTTAGGAAAAGAGAATCTTTCAGAAGATTTCCCATATCACTAGTGTCAGATTTTTGAGACTAAGGTCTCAGTAGGTCCAACTTTATAACCTTCTAACTTCAGAAAAAGAGAGACTGGGAAGTTAGGAGAGATAATTCAGTTGCAGCCAGTTCAAACTGCAAGGAAAGAGAATAGAGAACATCATTGAGAAGCCGCATGCAAACACACATGCATCTTTTCTGCATCTGCTTCCAACTATACTCATGTCTATCTTAAAAACTGAGGGTGTCAAAAGCAATAAAGACATTGAAAGAATGGAAAACTGCAGACTAATCACTTTAACGCTTATGAATACAAAAACCTCAACAGCTCAACAAAAGATTAAGAATATAAATCCAGTAATATGATAATTTTATGCCATAATCAAGAGGAATTTATTCTTAGTTTGCCAGTCCGACTCAACATTTGAAAATTAAGTAATTTAATTCATCACAGCAACCAGTTAAATAAGAAACATCGTATGCCTTGTCAGTAGATGATTAAGTTTCAGAAAACTTTGAATAGAGGGGAGTTTCCTCAACTTAATAAAGAAAACATACAAAAAACCTGCATCTAACAACATACTTAATGGTGAAAAACCAGATGCTTTCCCCTGAAGATCTAAAATGATGCAAGGAAGTTCCTTCTTGACTCTCCCGTTCAGCACCCTATTAGAAGTCTTAGCTAATGCAATTAGATAAGAAAAGGAAATAAACACGTGCAGATTGAAAAGGAACAAATAAAATGGTCTTTTTTCACAAATGACATGATTATCTATGTAGAATTCCCAAAGAATCAACAAAAAAGCCTCCAGAACTACTAAGTGTTTATAACAAGTTTGCATGACACATGGTTAGGGTAGAAAAGTCAGTTGTTTATAGCAACAATAAATGATTAAAGTTTGAAAATTTAAAATGCAATATACTTACATTAAAAGCAAAAATAATTAAATAGATACAAAGCTAACAAAATATGCATAGGATCTGTAAAAATAAACCTACAAAACTCCAAAGAAGGAACTCAAAGAAGATTTAAATACATATAGAGATATTCTATGTTTATGAATAGGAAAACTAATAACTGTTAAAATGTCACTTCTTCCCAATTTGATCTATAGATTCGATACAATCCCACTCAAAATTTTAGCAAGTTATTTTGTGAATATTAACAAAATGACACTGAAGTTTTTGGAAAGCCAAAGGACTCAGAATATCCAACACAAAGCCAACAAACAAGAACAAAGTCATAAGACTGGTATTATCCAACTTCAAGGCTTATTGAGCAGCTGCAGTAATCAATACACCATGGTGTTAATGAAGGAACAGACAAATAGGCCAATGGACCAGAGTGGAGAGGCCAGAGAGATTTGTTCAGTAGTGGAAATGTTAGGAATGAAACCACAGTAGTGAATAAATGACATCATGTATTTGTCAAAACCTATAGAACTGTACAAGAGTATATCTTAATGCAAATTATGTACTTTAAGTACTGAAATAATGTATCAATATTGTTAACTGGTATTTAACAAATGTACTACAATTTATTTATAATAGAGGACATTTAGACCTTGGACATATGGGGACTTTCTCCTCAATTTTTCTGTAGAGCTAACACTGTTCTTTAAAAAGCAGTCTATTTTTTAAGATAATCTAAAAACATAAGCCAGATATATGGGTATTGTTCTTGCATCTTCCTCTTTCTTCATACCCACTCTTCATTCATTCAGTGCAAGGATTCAGTGTTCTAAACTGCTTTCAGTTTTATTTGTTTTTCAATGTTATTGCCATTTTCTGGCAGAGATCATCTCTACCTGGATTTTGCAGTAACTTTCCAGCTGTTTTTGTTGGCCTTCTATCATGCAGTCTTCAAAATATTGATAGAGTAAGCTTTCTTTGATACAAAATGTATCTTGTCATTATACTGCTTAAAACCCTTTTTTGGATTTCTATTTCCAAGCTTGTTTTTTCTTTTTCTAACTTTTTGTTTTACATTGAAACATAGTCAGCTCATAATGTTGTGATAGTTTTAGGTGGACAGCAAAGGGACTCAGCCATTGATGTACATGCATCCATTCTCCCTCGTACTCTTCTTGAATCCGGATGATCACATAACATTGAGCAGAGTTTCCTGTGCTATGCAGTAGGACCATGTTGATTATCCATTTAAAATATAGCAGTGTGTATGTATCCATCCCAAACTTTCCCCTATTCTTCCCTTTCCCCTATTCTTCCTTTCCCCTATTCTTCTTCTCCCCCCTACAACCATGGCAACCATAAATTCATTCTCTAAGTCTGTAAGTCTGTTTTTGTTTTGTAAATAAGTTCATTTGTATCATATATTTTTTTAAGATTCCCCATGAATTCATTCTCTAAGTCTGTAAGTCTGTTTTTGTTTTGTGAATAAGTTCATTTGTATCATTTTTTTTTTAAGATTCCACATATAAGGGATGTCATATGGTATTTCTTCTCTGTCTGACTCACTTCACTCAGTATGACAATCTCTAGATCCATTCATATTTGATAAATCCATCCATGTTGCAGCAAATGGCATTATTTTATTCCTTTTAATGGGTGAATGGTATTCCACTGTATATATGTACCTTGTCTCATTTATGCATTCCTCTGTCAATGAACATTTATGTTGCTTCCATGTCTTGGCTATTGTAAACAGTACTGCAGTGAATGTTGGGGTGCATGTATCATTTCAGACCATATTTTCCTCTGGATATATGCCCAGGAGTGGGATTACAGGGTCATACGGTAGCTCTATTCTTTATAAGAAAGAACTTAAGAGAACTTTAATCATTTAGCCATAAATGATTATATCTTTCAGTTCTTTTTTCTGGTTGCTTTTTTGCCTTCTGGCTAGAGTTAGTCTGAACTTCCTAGGAGTCCACCAAAACCAGCCTCTGTATTGTCTTTAGTCTTATCTGCTAATCCCATTGCCTGTATACTTTTCTTGCCAATCTTTATTTGCCTGGTTTATGTTTTATCCTTTGGAATTTTGCTTAGATAGTACACCATCCAGGAATCTTTCTACTTCCCACAAACTGACCTAAATATTCCTCCTAAATTATCTTGAAGTTTTCTTAACATTATATGCAAACTTCATGCTTTCTTCTCAGTATCTTTGTTTGATCATCACCTCTCTCATGTCTCTACATTTTGCATTGTCTTCCCAGAATCTGTAGTGTAACATGATCTCTTTTACACTTAAATATCCCTTAAATGTAAGCACTTAAAATCAGTCCTGATAATGTATCATAGTTAAATTGATGTCACTAATGAAAAAAATGCATTACAACTTGGATGAGTTCAGTGGGAAAGAAGAGATATGGACTAAAAGAATTAAGCCAAGGATTATAATCTTAAATTCTGTTCTTGCAGGTCCCTTTTAGTCACTCAAGTAACTTTTTGTAACAGTTTTATTAAAATACAATTCACTTACTATATAATTCACTAATTAAAAATGTATACATCAGTGCTTTTTGTTATATTCAGATTGTGCAACCATCAATGCAATCAATTCTAGAATATTTTCACTACAACAAAAAAAGAAACTGTGTATAGCCATCACCCCTCAGTCCTCTCATAACCAAGGCAGCCACTGACCTACCTGCTGTCTCTGTGGGTCTGCCTACACTGGACATTTCATATACATGGAATCATATATTGTGTGGTCCTTTATGCCTGGCTTGAGGGGGTAACATTTACAAGATTCATCCATGTTGTTCAAGTAACTTTTGATAGTTTTAACTGTATGTCTTGAAATTTTCAGCAGCAAAGCCAGCCAAAATATATCCAGATCTAACCCAATCCACTAACTAAAAGTTTTAAATATTATAATTGCAGTTTTTTTCTATTGGTCAATGTAGATTTTACAGAATATATTTTATGTGAGAAAGTTTAAGATTTATCACCAGTTATGAAGAACTTTCAGAATTTTCCACAGTTTATTGTGATCTACACAGTAAAAGACTTTGGCATAGTCAATTAAGCAGAAATAGATGTTTTTCTGGAACTCTCTTGCTTTTTTGATGATCCAGCAGATGTTGGCAATTTGATTTCTGGTTCCTCTGCCTTTGCTGAAACCAACTTGAACATCTGGAAGTTCACAGTTCATGTACTGCTGAAGCCTGGCTTGGAGAATTTTGAGCATTACTCTACTAGCATATGAGATGAGTGAAATTGTGCGGTAGTTTGAGCATTCTTTGGGATTGCCTTTCTTAGGGATTGGAATGAAAACTGGCCTTTTCCAGTCCTGTGACCACTGCTGAGCTTTCCAAATTTGCTGGCATGTTGAGTGTAGCACTTTCACAGCATCATCTTTCAGGATTTGAAATAGTTCAACTGGAATTCCATCACCTCCACTAGCTTTGTTCAAAGTGATGATTTCTAAGGCCCATTTGACTTCAAACTCCAAGATATCTGTCTCTAGGTGAGTGATCACACCATCGTGATTATCTGGGTCGTGAAGCTCTTTTTTGTACAGTTCTTCTGTGTATTCTTGCCACCTCTTCTTAATATCTTCTCATTCTGTTAGGTCCATACCATTTCTGTCCTTTATCACACTCTGCATTTGGAAATTTGCATTCTTTGGAATCTGAGGAAGGCTTTCTTATCATTCTTTGGAAATCTGCATTCAAATGGGAATATCTTTCCCTTTCTCCTTTGCTTTTCGCTTCTCTTCTTTTCATAGCTATTTGAAGGCCTCCTCAGACAACCATTTTGCCTTTTTGCATTTCTTCTCCATGGGGATGGTCTTGATCCCTGTCTCCTGTACAGTGTCGTGAACCTCCGTCCATAGTTCATCACTCACTCTGTCTATCAGATCTAGTCTCTTAAATTGTGTAGATAACAATAAACTGTGGAAAATTCTGAAAGAGATGGGAATATCAGACCACCTGACCTGCCTCTTGAGAAACCTATATGCAGGTAAAGAAGCAACAGTTAGAACTGAACATGGAACAATAGACTGGTTCCAAATAGGAAAAGGAGTACGTCAAGGCTGTATATTGTCACCCTGCTTATGTAATTTATATGCAGAGTATATCATGAGAAACGCTGGGCTGGAAGAAGCACAAGCTGGAATCAAGATTGCTGGGAGAAATATCAATAACCTCAGATATGCAGATGACACCACCCTTATGGCAGAAAGTAAAGAGGAACTAAAAAGCCTCTTGATGAAAGTGAAAGAGGAGAGGGAAAAAGTTGGCTTAAAGCTCAACATTCAGAAAAGTAAGATCATGGCATCTGGTCCCATCACTTCATGGGAAATAGATGGGGAAACAGTGGAAGCAGTGTCAGACTTTATTTTTGGGGGCTCCAAAATCACTGCAGATGGTGATTGCAGCCATGAAATTAAAAGATGCTTACTCCTTGGAAGGAAAGTTATGACCAACCTAGATTGCCTATTAAAAAGTAGAGACATTACTTTGCCAACAAAGGTCTGTCTAATCAAGGCTATGGTTTTTCCAGTGGTCATGTATGGATGTGAGAGTTGGACTGTGAAGAAAGCCGAGCACTGAAAAATTGATTCTTTTGAACTGTGGTGTTGGAGAAGACTCTTGAGAGTCCTTTGGACTGCAAGGAGATCCAACTAGTCCATCCTAAATGAGCTCAGTCCTGAGTGTTCATTGGAAGGTCTGATGTTGAAACTGAAACTCCCATACTTTGGCCAACTCATGTGAAGAGTTGACTCATTGGAAAAGACCCTGATGCTGGGAGGGAATGGGGGCAGGAGGAGAAGGGGACAGCAGAGAATGAGATGGCTGGATGGCATTACCGACTCGACGGACATGAGCTTGAGTAAACTCCGGGAGCTGGTGATGGACAGGGAGGCCTGGCATGCTGTGATTCATGGGGTCGCAAAGAGTTGGACACGACTGAGTGACTGAACTGAACTGAACTGATGAAGAACTTTATCCTTTAGACTAGGATAAAGTTCCAGCCATTGCGAAGGTACATTATATGATGTTAATAGAGTGCACATTTTTTCTTCATATGAGTTTACTAAAGTGCACATGGAATGGAATAATAATACCAATTATGTTGTATTCAGTCTGCAGACCTATCTGTGGTTATTGAAACTGACTATTTAGAAATATGTCTCAAGAATATTGTTTGATTAAATCTTCTACCCTTGTAGGAGTTCAGCCTGCTCCTGAAGGCATAAAGGCTAACTTTGTTTAATACTATTTCATATTATCTTCTTTTAACAGTTGCTGATGAAAACATCAGGAATGCTTTTAAAATTCTGAAGAGATATGCGTTTATACTTTGGAGCACATGTGAACATTTGGTTTACTGCCTATAAAAAAATATTCACAACTCCACCTTGCTTCATTATGTATGTAAAAAGTACCTAATATTCTTTTCCTCCCTCTTCTGGAAATGGTAAATGAAGATTTGCTTTGAAGGTAGAGCATCCTCTTGGGGAAGCAGTAGATGCCTAGACTGACATTCCCTAAACCCCAAACCTTGTTAAAGTGGTTTCAGTCCTGGGGACCTAAGGCACTGATGGCTTCCATAGAAGGAGTCTCATCGCTCGCTCCATTCGTTCCTATTACTGAAGGTCTAATTACACCTGTTATACTGTTCAGTTTGACCGAAGGTTGGGGAAAGACTTTAGGGGTATTAGGGGATCGGGTTGGGGGCGTGTAACACATGCACACACACATACACACACATCTACACACACACTCATGTTATGGGTTTTGAGAAATAAACTGGTGACCAAACTAGAGTAGTTGTGAGATTGTATCTAACTATCTAGTGTCTTACTGTAACAAGACAAAATGGAGATGGTTCCAGTTGTGCATGATTGCCCAGGCAATAGGGAAGCAATTACACTGTCAAAATCCGAAACACTGGGAGCTTAAAAACCCCATAGAACTTCTTTGGAAACAAACACTTTTTTTTTTTTTTTTTTTTTTGCTATCTATAAAAGGACAAGTAAAGCATTATTTTTATCCCATTGCAAAGTGTCATTTATATTCTGAGCTTCCCAAACCTTTCCTAGCCGACTGTTTCCCTGTATACTGCAAACAGTATATGCTTATACTATGCTTTTTTGTAGCCCAGATGAAGACTGTCATCATGGCCTAATAGAGCTCAAAATGGAAAGGGAGAGGGAGTGGAAGAGAGGCTCATTATTTTTTAAATGACTTCACTTTTCCCATAGGAATCCTATAGATCCCACTTAGAAGCTCATTCCAGCACTGATTAAGTGGGAAATACACAGAATCTCAAGAGGTCAGACCTATAATCAACTGTCCTCAGGGACGTATGGAAAACTTCTTCATCCTACTTGAATTTATTGCCATCTTAAAACATAGTGCAATAGGTGATATGACATTTAAAAATATATATGCAAATATCTTTATAGTCATACACATATATGACAAGTATATATATATATGTTCATGTACACATGTGCATGTATATATATGTGTGTGCAGATGATATGACATTAAGAAAAGATTAAACATGACATTAAGAAAAGATACCTATATATGTGCACACACATATGACATATGCATGCATGTATGTGTATATGGGTGTGTGATGGATGTCTGCCCACCTAAACTCACAGTAGCCTGATTTACCTGAACCATTTGATTTGTTAGGTAATCTTCCCTATAGTTTTTTACTTTATGTTATTGGTTTATTTTTATATTGTTGGAAACTTTGAAACTATAACAAATTAAATTTACTTAGGATTGGCTTTGCATTTTTGAGAAATAGTTCACAAATTATAGACTCTAAAAGTGTATGACTAAGAAACAAGTGTATGTAAAAGGAATAGGATAATAGAGGAGAAACAAACAGAATTCTTAATATGTTCCCAAACTGTGTGCAAGCCTGTGATAAACACTTCTTTGTGGGGAGAATATACTTTGGGGAACCGGATGGCTTAAGCTGGACAAAGCTTGGTTTCTTTTCTCTTCAAATGCATTTTTACTTATTTTAGTAAAGAATTATAGTCAATGTTTTATTAAAAAATGACTTTGATTCATGTAACTCTATGGCTGATTCATATCAATGTATGACAAAACCCACTGAAAAATAAAAATTAAAAAAAAAAATGACTTTGTTCACAGGCTGAAGGTTTTTTTGCTCTTCACACCTTAAAATGCCATATCTATTTACTGAAACTTCCTACTTAGTCACTGTAAATTGATAAAGCCATAAAGGTGAAAGATATGTTTATAAAAAATCAGTTCATGTCATTAGGTGGATGAATGGATTGATTTTAAAGCTTAAAACATTTTTAAGATTAAAACTTATGAGCAGGTTGAAGAAAATAAGGAGACTGTTATAGATATCTAAAATATAGTAAGAAAGGAGAAAGAAAAGGGCGAGGTATAAATTAGAAGGTTGGGATTAAGATGGCTCAGTGGGTAAAGAAATTGCCTGCAATGCAGGAGACATAGGAGATGCAGGTTTGATCCCTGGATCAGGAAGATCCTCTGGAGGAGGAAATGGCAACCCACTCCAGTATTCTTACCTCGAGATCCACGGACAGAGGAGCCTGGCAGGCTGCAGTCCATGGGGTCACAAGAGTTAGACACAGCTGAGTGCCTAAGCACACACACTCCGGGTAAAATAGATAATCAACCAGGACTTAGTGTAAAGCCCAAGGAACTCTACTCAATACTCTGTAATAACCTATATGGAAAAAGACTCTGAGAAAGGATAGATATATGTACATGCATAACTGAGTCACCTTGCTGAACACCTGAAACTAATACAGCATTGTAAATCAACTATACTCCAATATAACAGAATTTTTAAGAACAAAAATATAATTAGAGTATTAGTTGAATAAAAAGAAGTAGTTTAGGGGAAGGCTAAATTGGCTTTGTGTAAGATAATGATAAAATAGGGGAAAGTAGCCAGATTAAGGAACTAATTTTAAGAATATGGATAAGGCCTTTGGCTCAGCCACATCTCATGCTTACAGGAAGCTGGGGGAAATCTTTAGTTTGTAAAAGTTGTAGGAATCTTGATTATCCAGACATGACAGGCAGTGTTTTTCCCAGGTATTATCCAAAGGACCCTCCACCCATCTGAGTAAACTCTGTGGAATTAGCTTCATTCAGAAGATGAACTGCTGAGTCAGTGCCACTAGCATATTAACTTCTGGCTGCAGAGTGTCATAGCCGGTGAAAGCTGGTGTTTTGTCCACTAAGCTCTCTCCGCCAGCGTGATGAACGAACCTTCACAGTCGTAACTGAAGCGTCTCTATTGCAACACTTTTAATGATAGACACTGTAATATAAAGCAGGATAAATGGGCAATTCAGTAATTTGGAGTATTCATACTTACTTGTCATAAAATGCCAGCTGACCAACTAACTTCTTTCCACTGCTTCTCCCATGGTATTATCAATTTTAGACACACTCCCATTACACAACATCCTAAGCTCAGAGCTTTCCCTCTGGTAGGCTTCCTCCTCCTTGAAGCCAGGTTAGTAAACTTCAGGATGACTGGAAGTTCCAAGGGGTGGGGCACGGAAATGCTCTACTCCACCAGCGGAAGCTCGTGCAACTCAGGAGTGGGGCTTGCTCACTCACAGTCCTGGCTGCTTCCTGAATGGATGCTCGCCCATTTCACGGTCCGACTGAAGCTACTGTTCTCCCTGTATCCTATGTCTGATTCTTCATCTTGTCCCCTTTGGCCTCTGTTTCTCCATTTATAATTCCTTCCTGCTTTCCTAAATTTGTCATTTATCTCAATTTTTTTCAATTATTTTCAATGGTATAGAGTAGTGTAAAAAGCACAGGGCTTGGGAATTTCCTGGTGGTCCAGTGGTTAGAACTCCATGCTCTCATTGCCAAGGGTCTGGGTTCAATCCCTGGTTGGAATTATTGCTTTGTTATGTTTTTATGGCATGTCTTTAAACATTTTACATCATGAAATATTTAAAATGTGCTTTTTAAATATAGCAAAAGAACAGTGTTGCAAGCATCAATCAGGTTTGTCATATCTAAATATTGTATTTTCAATTTCTACATGCTGTACGTTTCTGCAACTTGCTTTGTTCTGGTTAACATCATGCTTTGGAGATTTGCGCATATAAATATATGCAGCACTAGTTGTATAATGTTCAGTTGACTGAGTATCCATTTTCTGTTGATGGATAAGTATGTTATTTCCAATTTACTGTGATTGTAAAAAGTGCTGCAGCGCTGTACAGAAATAAATCTGTACATATATCCTCAGGCTCGTTCTTTCTTTGAAAAGATATTAATTTTGCTCTCCATCAGGTGCTAGAAAACAAAGATACATAGATTCAGCTCTTGGGAAATTCAGAGCCTAGCAGAGGAGAAAGATGTACAAATTAGTATAATACAGTTTGCTGATACAGTATTAGAAGTGTTTGTGGGTAGATATGTTTATGTCTGGTTGTCTATCAAAGAGAGAAACAGAAAGACCGACAGTAGAGAGAGAGACAGAGACCAAGAGGGACAGAGACACAGACAAAGATGCAGAAAAGCAGAGAGAAACAGAGACAGACAGACAGACATAGAGAGAGGCAGAGGATGTCACTGAGAGTGACAGCTATGTTTCACTGACCCTGTAGGCGAAGTGGTTGAGTGAGCAGAAATCCCCTGGGGAGAATCAAAGGGAAGGGGACTTCCAGAAGCTTAAAGCTGTAAACCACTATGTGTGTATGCGTGGTTTCTCAGACTTGTCTGGCTCTTCGTGACTCCATGGGTTGTAGCCCACTTGGCTCCTCTGCCCATTGAACCTTGCAGGCAAGAATTCTTGAATGGGGTGCTACTTTCCACTCCAGTAAAATACTGTGCATATATTAAAAAATGTTTGGTTCAGTTCAATTGCTCAGTCGTGTCTGACTCTTCGGGACCCCCATGGACTGGGGCACACCAGGCCTCCCTGTCCATCACAACTCCCGGAGCTTACTCAAACTCATGTCCATCAAGTCGGTGATGCCATCCAGCCATCTCATCCTCTGTCGTCCCCCTCTCCTCCTGCCTTCAGTCTTTCCCAGAATCAGGGTCTCTTCCAGTAAGTTACTTCTTTGCATCAGGTGGCCAAAGTATTGGAGTTTCAGCTTCAGCATCAGTCCTTCCAATGAATATTCAGGACTGATTTCTTGAATGGTAAAATGTTAACTCTTTCAAAATGATGCTTCTCTGTGAGTGGTGAAAGATGAAATAGCCATCAGGAAGAACCAGACAGCAAGATAAATGAAGAGATTTGGATTTTATCACATAAGTTATGGATTAAACTTTATTTCAATTTTTGTAACATACCACTTCACTTTTAATATAAGAAACTTACAAAAACATACTTACATTTTCCCCTTCCACCCTCTGTGCTACTGTTGTACATTTTACTTGTGTATAGTAGTAAACTCCATGATAAATTGCTGTTATATTTGCTAAATACTCAATTATATTTAAAATAAATTTTAATGAGAAAACTATTTCATAAATATGCATATATTTCTCATTTTTCATATCACTTTCTCTTAACCTGAAGAACTTCCTTTATTATTTCTTTTTAACTTTTTATTTTCAGTTGTCATATAGGTGATTAACAATGTTGTGGTCGTTTCAGGTGCAAAGTGATTCAGTTATAAATACACATGTACGTAGTCAGACTCTTTTCCGTATAGGTTATTACAGAGAACTGGGCAGAGTTCCTTGTGCTATACAGTAAGTCCTGGTTGATTATCTACTTTACATGTAGTGTGTGTTCTTAGTCACTCAGTTGTGTCTGCCTCTTTGTGACCCCACAGACTGCAGCCTGCCAGGGTCCTCTGTCCATGGGATTCTTGAGGCAAGAATACCAGAGTGGGTTGCCATTTCTTCCTGCAGGGGATCTTCCCCAACAAGCGATCGAACCTGTGTCTCCTGCATTCTTTTCCCATTTAGATTGTTAAATAATATTGAACAGAGTCCCCTCTGCTATACAGTAGGTCCTTGTTGATTATCCGTTTTAAATATAGTAGTGTGTGCATGTCAATTCCAAACTCCCTAATTCAGACGGAGAAAGACAAATATTTCATGATATCACTTAAATGCAGAATCAAAAAAAATTTAAAAAGATACAGATACACTTATTTACAAAACAGAAGCAGACTCACACACTTAAAGAACAAACTTACCATTACCAGGGGTGAAGAGTTGGGGAAAGGGTAAATTTTAAATAGGTGTAAGCATTGGAATAACATGATGATATTTAAATCTTTGAAGGGTTACTCTGGTAGCCCATGAGCAGGGATGCGGTTGGGAGTAGCACTGATGTGGTTCTAAACTAATATAAGAAATAGTAGAAAATCAGCCAGAGAAAGAAAAAGTCGACTAGACTTTCTGGCTTTGGATCCTGGGCATATGGTGTTACCATTAACATGCAGGGAAGCAAGGTTTGTGTGGAGAAATGAGAGGGTGGGAGGTGATGATGAATCCCATTTGAACTTGTTGAGTTTGAAACACTGACAGTATATTCAGGTGGAGAAATCCAGTAGAGGCCTGAGATATGTGGATTTGGGGTTAGGAAGAGAACTCTAATCTGGACTGACATTGGAAGTCATTAGCATCAATGGTACTAGACACTGAGGCATGGATAAAACCACTTAAAGTGAGTTTGTTTAGACAAAACAAGTATTTATATAATCAATTCCATTCTCTTCCTCTTTTATTATATTGTTACACTTCAAAATTCACAATGTGATGTTTAAGAGGAGTTTTTTAAATAAAGACATTCCATATCATCTTGTGTTAGCCTGATGTATTTAAATTTTACCTATTAATAATATTAAGGCATATTTGATGCTTTACACAAGTGTTATCAAGCAACTTTTTTATAGCAAAGTTGTGTGGATTGCATAGTTACGTCATATCTGATGCTGGTTGGTTGGCGTAAGTCCCATACACCCATAATAGTAGAGACAAAATTATACTCTAAAAACAGAATGATTATCTTAAATTCATAAATATTGAATAGTTCCACATATAAACTTAAAACTCATTAATAAATATGTCTCACAGCTTATATTTTCTGTTCATGCTTGTGTTTCTGCTTTTTTGTTCACAGTAAATTTGTCATAATTATTCTTTATAATCCAATGCATTTGATTTCCATTATATAGTTTGATTAAATTTCCCAGTTGACCTGCTTTTTCCAGTCTTAATTCTCACAGCCTATTTTATTGTCAGATAATTTTTTTTCATCAGAGAAAGCCTGATTTCAGTACCTGCATTTCTCATGCTTATTTATTGGTTAAATGCTTTGTAAAAATAGGAACAAATTATTTTCTCAGTACTTTATGGTCTGATATCTGTTTTCTGAGCCTGATCTTCTTAAGTTTTGCTTGAATAATCTATTGACTTAAATTCATCCCTTTTTTTTTTTTAAAGTAAGATCAGAAATGAAAATTCTACATGCTTTAAATATACTCTGTAGTTTTTCCTATTCATTTAGGCTATTTTTCTGTTCATCCAGTATATTTTTTCTATTTATAATTCTACTCCTATGGTGTCCATTCAACTCTGGAGGGTCTGATTAAGGCAGACATGGTCATGACATTCGTAACCATGGTAGTAACCATTAAAAGTCCTTTATCCCTCTGCTGGGCTTCCCTGGTGGCTCAGTGGTAAATAATCCATTTACCAATGCCAATGCAGGAGACATGGATCCAATCCCTGGGTTGGGAAGATCCCCTGGAATAGGAAATGGCAACCCACTCCAATATTCCACCTGGGAAATCACGTGGATAGAGGAATCTGACTGGCTACAGTCCATGGGGTTGCAAATAGTCAGACACAACTCAGTGACTAAACAACAAACAACAGCAAATTCCTCTCTTAGCAAATTATTGCCTCTGCATTAAAAGACAATAGATTCTAGGGTATCTAATCCATATTTAATAAAGAATGGTGCCTAAAGCCATGATATTTTCCTTGTGTTTCAGTAGATAATTTAAAATCTACTCTACAGCTTCTGTGCCATTTTGGATATTATGACTTGAATATTATGGCCCTTGAATATTATGACTCACTTCAACAACTGACTCCAGTAAACTGACTCTGGACTACAGAGGAGATATAGGCAATTTTTAAAACCATGCCTTCCCATGGACTTATCTCTTTCTAGTTTATTAACTTTTTAGTAAGCCTAAGAAAGCTGAGCGCTGAAAAATTGATGCTTTTGAACTGTGGTGTTGGAGAAGACTCTTGAGAGTCCCTTGGACTGCGAGGAGGTCCCACCAGTCCATCCTAAAGGAGCTCAGTCCGGGGTGTTCATTGGAAGGACTGATGCTGAAGCTGAAACTCCAATGCTTTGACCACCTCATGTGAAGAGTTGACTCATTGGAAAAGACCCTGATGCTGGGAGGGATTGGGGGCAGGAGGAGAAGGGGATGACAGAGGATGAGATGGCTGGATGGCATTACCGACTCAATGGACATGAGTTTGACTAAACTCCGGGAGTTGGTGATGGACAGGGAGCCCTGGCATGCTGCAATTCATGGAGTCGCATGGACACGACTGAGCAACGGAACTGAACTGAACTGAACTTTATATGAGGCTTTTTCAAGTCGTTGTTTATAGTTGTAAAAAAAAAAGCTATCTAATAATATCCATATAGGGCATAAAATAAGCCTTAATGTTATGTAAATTTTAAATACATGATACTAACATGGGATGACAGTGGGTGCCTTTATTTAAAGTAGAAAAGTCTCTTTCAAGCATCACATTGCAAATTTTGAAGTGTAACAAAATAATAAAAGAGGAGAAGGAGAATGGAAATACAGAGGACCTAGATGAGATGTGTGATGAGTAAAAAACAGTATGAATTATAAGTGAGACAGTACTGATGTTATTCATATCATGTTGTGATCTCCAGTAACTGGGTCCATGTCTTATTTATCTTTGTATTTCTTGTACCTCGTGAAGAACCTTATATTGGGAACTAGAAAACTCATGTTAAATGAATACATTTCCTTCTTTAAAAGGCAGGTGCTTATCTTGGTTTAAGGGTTTTTTCCCTAAAATGAAGAGAGCTTTCATCGGGGCAGATGATCTCTTCAGGATCCATTCAGACTTTGATTCTTCTTCAAACCTTGTTTGGGGCTGTTCCACGTCATGAAGACTTAATATGGCATTGCATCAGCACCGCTGACTCAGAGCTTACACCTGCAGAATTCAAAGGTAAGATAGGGAGGAGGCTGAGAAACATCTGAGAAATGATGACTGTCTTCAGTGAAAGAACGAGAAAATACTATGGGTTTGCTCTCTATTGTGGGTAGAAGTATGAGCCCTTCTTTGGTGAAGTCATCATTCCTGTGGTATATTCAGATTTGCAGTATTGCTGAATTTTTATTCCAAATGTGTGTTGACTGGCAGAAAGTGAAATGATTTCAATAGATCTATAGTCAGTCATTAGTTGTGGCTTTGTGATAACACCACATATCTAATTAAATATCTAATTAAAATACAGGAAACCAAAAACAGGTTTTTTTAAATTCAGGGATGAAGTATCACATATCAACACTTGTGTAATAATCTGTACAGAGGTGGTGATTGAAGAGGAGGCTATGGAGAACCTGAGTGTGCACCTAGCTACCTGTTTGAGGTGTGGCTTTGGTTCTAAAGGAGAGGGATGGGAAGGAAGGAGTCACTGCAGCCACAGATCTCCTCAGGCAGCTTTCTGTGCAATTCCTTTCTTCTCACCCATTTATGTAGTCAGAGAAGTGTTTCCAGCCCTGTCTCCTCATCCTTCACCTAAGTGCATTTCTTCCCAAATTTATTTCTGATTTGATTAATTAATAATTGCTTATTTTAGAATGATTTACCTTTGTTACAAAACTTGAAGATTAATGAGTACTGTGTACGAGTGTGGGCTTTATATTTATGACTGTGGATGGAATAAATATAAATGTCATAGTTCTTCCCTGAGTGTGCAGATTGCAGACAATCTTCTCTTAGTATATTACTAGTGTGTGTGCTTTAAATCAAGATAGTAACATCAGGGATTGCATATTACATTGCAAAAAAAAGGCAGGTACATTTCAATCATGTTTCTGTTGTATGTATTTCATAAGTCATACTTACGCGTATTTTAAAGATGAGTAGCATATACCTTGTCTTTGACATACATACATACACACACATAACCAAGGGCACATAGTATACATCTCTGACAGGATAGTTAGGGCAGCCCTAAAAATAACGCGGTACGTCAGGTCAGAATGAATGAGAAGCCCTCCTTATATACTGAGTATCATACGTCCTTTTATGTCGCTAAGGTATCACCCCAAATTTACTTTTTCTTGAATTAAAAAGAAGTGCTGGAAGGACTTCCCCCCTCCTCTACTTTATGATACATTTTCTGATTTTTTTACTGGAAACTCTGCAAAGGAGTATCTGAATGGCTCAAAAAGAACTTACAAGATGGTATTAATTATCGTGGGCACTAGATGAGATAGTAAACTTCAGTAAATTTCTCCAAATACAAATAAATAGACTTTAAAACTTGTTATAGATATAAGCTTGTGAACAGATAAGGTCTCAAAATACTACATCCAGGAGTTTAAAGAAAATTGTAAGGTTTTCAGAGAAATATTCAAGGACATCCATCACAGATTTATTGATGATAGCAAAACGTTTGAAACCTCCTAAACATCCAACAATGCAGGAATATTTAATAAATGGTGGTATAGCTATAAGAAGGAATTCTTACTACCAGTTATATTTTGAAAGCCAATTATATTATTTATAGACATGACCTATTGTCTATATAGATTTCTATACAGAAATCTAAATAGAACCCCACAACACACACATATGAAAAACTTTAACTTGAGCAGAGTTGTTACCTCATGCTAATGGCTAATAGTTAATAGATATAGATATTGATTCTTTATCTTTCTCTGAATTCTCCAAATAAATTCTTCAAGATGTACTGATTTCACAATTATAAAATGAAATAAAAAATGTTAAGGTGATCCATTCCCCGTCTGTGGCAAGATTCTGCCTGAAGTCTATGTTGTCTTCTGGGGCTGATAACCTTTATATATAAAAGAGCATGGGAGTGCACTCTTCATTGCAGCACTATTTACAATAGCTAGGACTGTTGGAAGCAATCTAGATATCCATTGGCAGGTGAATGGATAAGGAAGTTGAGGTACATATACACAATGGAATATTAATCAACTATAAAAAGGAACACATTTGAGTCAGTTCTAATGAGGTGGATGAACTTAGAGCCTATTATACAGAGTGAAGCAAGTCAAAAAAAGAAAGACAAATACAGTATATTAACACATATTTATGGAATTTAGAAAGATGGTACCAACAATCCTATATCCAGGGCAGCAAAGGAGACACAGGTGTAAAGAACAGACTTTTGGACTCAGTGAGAGAATGAGAAGGTGGGATGATTTGAGAGAATAACACTGAAATATATGCATTACCATTCGTAAAACAGATGACCAGTGCAAGTTCAGTGCATGAAGCAGGGCATCCAAAGCCAGTGCTCTGGGACAACCTAGAGGGAGAGGGTAGGGAAGGAGACGGGAGAGGGGTTCAGGGTTGGGGGCACCCTATGTATACTTATGGCCAGTTCATGTTGATGTATGGCAAAAGCCATCACAATATTGTAAAGTAATTATCCTCCAATTGAAATAAATACATTTTAAAAATTAACAAAAAGAGCATGGAGTGGTGTAAAGCTGAAATGGCCTGTCCCCTGCAAAGTACCAAACATGTTAATTAAATGACTCTTCTTAAAAGAAGAGGAAATGAAAAGACAAGTGAATTAAATGGATAAATCATATGGGATATAAATTATATCTTCATAAAGCTTATAAAAACTGATGGGAAACTGATAGACCCAGGGGTGCTGAAATTGAAGGCAGTTTTTGCTTTTAAATCGGCTATCAAATATTCAGAAAAAAAATCTAATGTTTTGTTTTGCTTGTTTGTTTGTTTTTTCACTTGAAATTGCTTTATTTAAAACCATTTCCAACTCCTACATCCTGACATACTCAGTTCTTGGTCATTAAGCACCGAACCCTTTTGATGTTAGGCCACATGTAACGTTACATGATTACATTAGTAAAACTGAAATGCTCAGCAAAGAGTTTTATTTAAAAAGTATAACTGCCAAAAAAAGATGGGATGGGATGGGGAGGGAGGTGGGAGCGGGGTTCAGGATGGGGAACACATGTACACCCATGGCTGCTTCATGTCAATGTATGGCAAAACCCACTACAATATTGTAAAGTAGTTAGCCTCCAATTAAAATTAAAAAAAAAAAAAAGAAGATGGAATTTGAAAGCATTTCTACCCAATTGCTGAGAATTGTATTCTCAGTAATATCCTGAGTTAAAGTGCCCACAACTACAGTCTCTCTGTACCAGCATTTTAAATGAAGCAAACAGCATTCTATTACCACACAGAAGATAATTGTTAAGAACAATCGGTCATTATAAATAAGTTGATTCAAGTCTATGGAATATTATCAGAATTGCAGCCAAGACAGGGACTCCAGATCAAGCCGGTGTAGTTGTCTTTCTTTTGTTACCTCCTTATGGTATAAAGAAGTCATCTGGTTATCAGGTAGCACCAAGAAGGAGTAGGGCAAGAATCTGAGGGGAAGAGGTAGTGGGAAGGGAAAACCTCTACTTGCTCTCATTGGAGCCCCTGATTTCTCCCTCTGCCATTCTGTTTTGAACTTTCCTTGCCACTGATGCTCTATCCTTTTGCCTCAAGGCCCTATAGCTATCCAGATGCCATTAATACCTTGTTCTTCTGTAGTCAGTCAAGAACAATCCAGATTTTAACTGAAGTAAACTTTGTAACAAATAGAGGTACATTCATTTTTTTTGCCCCTGTATAAATAGTTTAAAACTTAGAGAAACCTATTTAGTTTCCAATTTATCTGACTCATCTCCAGCAGAAGTTAGTCCTTGATATTTCTGAAAAAGCATGTACAGGGACATTAAGATTTTTCTATATGGTTAAATAATTAGTACTTACTCATATGTCTGAGTACCATGGATATTATCTTTTAAAATATAGTGATTTTTTTTACAAACAGACTTTTTTTGGGCCACTTTATTTATTTTTTAATTGAAGGATAATTGCTTTACAGAATTTTGTTGTTTTCTGTCAAACATCAACAAGAATCACCCATCTGTCAGTTCCATTCAGTTCATTCGCTCAGTCGGGTCCAACTCTTTGCGACCCCATGAATCGCAGCACACCAGGCCTCCCTGTCCATCACAAACACCCGGAGTTTACTCAAACTCATGCCCATCGAGTCGGTGATGCCATCCAGCCATCTCATCCTCTGTCATTCCCTTCTCCTCCTGCCCCCAACCCCTCCCAGCATCAAGGTCTTTTCCAATGAGTCAACTCTTCACATCAGGTGGTCAAAGTATTGGAGTTTCATCCTCAGCATCAGTCCTTCCAATGAACACCCAGGACTTAACTCCTTCAGGATGGACTGGTTGGATCTCCTTGCAGTCCAAGGGACTCTCAAGAGTCTTCTCCAACACTACAGTTCAAAAGCATCAATTTTTCGGCACTCAACTTTCTTCACAGTCCAACTCTCACATCCATACATGACCACTGGAAAAACCATAGCCTTGACCAGACGGACCTTTGTTGGCAAAGTAATGTCTCTGCTTTTTCATATGCTATCTAGGTTGGTCATAACTTTCCTTCCATGGAGTAATTGTCTTTTAATTTCATGGCTGCAGTCACCATCTGCAGTGATTTTGGAGCCCCCCCCAAAAAAAGTCTGACACTGCTTCCACTGTTTCCCCATCTATTTCTCATGAAATGATGGGACCAGATGCCATGATCTTACTTTTCTGAATGTTGAGCTTTAAGCCAACTTTTTCCCTCTCCTCTTTCACTTTCCTCAAGAGGCTCTTTAGTTCCTTTTCACTTTCTGCCGTAAGGGTGGTGTCACCTGCATATCTGCGGTTATTGATATTTCTCCCGGCAATCTTGATTCCAGCTTGTGCTTCTTCCAGCCCAGCATTTCTCATGATGTACTCTGCATGGAAGTTGCATAAGCAGGATGACAATATACAGCCTTGACGTACTCCTTTTCCTATTTGGAACCAGTCTGTTGTTCCATGTCCAGTTCTAACTGTTGCTTCCTGACCTGCATACAGGTTTCTCAAGAGGCAGGTCAGGTGGTCTGGTATTCCCATCTCTTTCAGAATTTTCCACAGTTTATTATGATCCACACAGTTGAAGGCTTTGGCATAGTTAATAAAGCCAAAGTAGATGCTTTTCTGGAATTCTCTTTCTTTTTCGATGATCCAGCAAATGTTGGCCATATGATCTCTGGTTCCTCTGCCTTTTCTGAAATCAGCTTGAACATCTGGAAGTTCTCAGGTCACGTATTGCTGAAGCCTGGCTTGGAGAATTTTGAGCATTACTTTAACTAGCGTGTGAGATGAGTGAAATTGTGCGGTAGTTTGAGCATTCTTTGGGATTGCCTTTCTTAGGGATTGGAATGAAAACTGGCCTTTTCCAGTCCTGTGGCCACTGCTGAGCTTTCCAAATTTGCTGGCATGTTGAGTGTAGCACTTTCACAGCGTCATCTTTCAGGATGTGAAATAGCTCAACTGGAATTCCATCACCTCCACTAGCTTTGTTCAAAGTGATGCTCCCTAAGGGCCCCTTGACTTCACATTCCAGGATGCCTGGCTCTAGGTGAGTGATCACACCATTGTGATTATCTGGCTCATGAAGATCTTTTTCATATAGTTCTGTGTATTCTTGCCACCTCTTCTTAATATCTTCTGCTTCTGTTAGGTCCAGACCATTTCTGTCCTTTATTGAGCCCATTTTTGCATGAAATGTTCCCTTGGTATCTCTAATTTTCTCGAAGAGATCTCTAGTCATTCCCATTCTGTTGTTTTCCTCTATTTCTTTGCATTGATCACTGAGGAAGGCTTTCTTATCTCTCCTGGCTATTCTTTGGAACTCTGCATTCAGATGGGAATATCTTTCCTTTTCTCCTTTGCTTTTTGCTTCTCTTCTTTTCACAGCTATTTGTAAGACCTCCTCAGACAACCATTTTGCCTTTTTGCATTTCTTTTCCATGGGGATGGTCTTGATCCCTCTCTCCTGTACAATGTCACAAACCTCCGTCAATAGTTCATCAGGCTCTCTGTCTATCAGATCTAGTCCCTTAAATCTATTTTGCACTTCCACTGTATAGTCATAAGGGATTTGATTTAGGTCATACCTGAATTGTCTAGTGGTTATCCCTACTCTCTTCAGGTTAAGTCTGTATTTGGCACTAAGGAGTTCATGATCTGAGCCACAGTCAGCTCCAGGTCTTGTTTTTGCTGACTGTATAGAGCTTCTCCATCTTTGGCTGCAAAGAATCACCCATAGGTACATCCATGTCCCCTCCCTCCCAAACCTCCCTCCCGTCTCCTTCCCCACCTCACCCCTCTAGACTGTTACGGAGCCCCTGCTTGAGTTCCCTGACCTATACAGCAAATTCACACTGGCTATCTATTTTATACGTGGTGTTGTGAGTGTCCATGTTTCTCTCTCTGTACATCTCACCCTCTCCCTCCCCTGCCCCCTCCATGTCCATAAGTCTGTTCTCTATGTCTGTGTCTCCACTGCTGCCTTGCAAATAAATTCATCAGTACTCTCTTTCTTAATTCCATATATATGTGTCAATATACGATATTTATATTTCTCTTTCTGACTTACTTCACTCTGTATAATAGGCTCTAGGTTCGTACACCTTCAAACAGACTTTAAAGTAACCTTTAAGTGGAGTGTTTCAGTATAGAATTTTCATTATTTTATTTAAATATTGGCATTCATAATATTTATCTATTATACTATGGATTGATATTTATTGAGCATTTCTAAAAATCATCACATTTAAATCTCATAACACCCTTATGAAATCAGTCAGTTTAATATCCTTAATGATGCAAAAAATTGAGGTTTAAAGTGAGCTGATTATAATATTGTAGTGGTTTTTGCCATATAAAAAAATAAATAAATAAAGTGAACTGATTTGCCCATGATCGTATGATGGACTGGGAACCCCATCTTGATCTTGATAATCTTCAAAGCCCCTGATGCTGACTCGTCTAAAACCCCTGATCTTGATTCTTCATTCTGCTTTTGGCTATTGTTGTCATAATTTTGGAAAGCAAGATGTGCTTTCATTTTCTGTGTTTATTTGCTTTATATTAATTGCAAGTGTTATAATAACTGAAGGAGCAGGCATCATGCTTGCATAAAAGTTTCTCAAGAATTTATAGCTATGTTGGGTACATTCCACATTTTATTCATAGCATTTTTTAATGGAACTCAAGGGGCATATTTAAGGAAGACAAAAAACAAGCATGAGTTTAAATTTTCAAAGCTTGCAGAGTTATATCTACAATTCTATAACTGTCTGCCAATTAATAACATTTCACATTTGTATATTCAAATAGCAGAAAACTTGGCATTTTCCTTGTCTGAGTATTTGTTACATCTTCATTCCGGTTCAGCTCTTACAAGACAGCCTGCCATATGTGTCCCTTTCATAATGCGTGGTGATGCTTAAGAGCACACTGTCACAGAGTGATGCTGACATTCTTTAGGAATCAGTAATCTGTTGAAAGCATCTGGAGAAGGAAATGGCAACCCACTCCAGTATCCTTGCCTGGAAAATTCCATGGACGGAGAAGCCTGGCAGGCTACTGTCCATGAAGTCGCAAACAGTCGGACACGACTGAGCAACTTCCTTCCTTAATCTGTTGAAAGGGGCAAAAATTATCCCTTCATCTCTGTGTCTCTTAGTCATAGACTCATATTTGTTTTTAGCAAAATATGTGCTCTAACTGGAAAAGTTTTAACTCCTGGTACATTTTCTGTGTGATTTGATGGCCAAGGAAATAATTTAGAACCCGTATCAAATTTTTTAACCTATGACTTATTCTTATATATTCCTTAAATGTTTTCTCACCATCCATTGTCCTCATTAGGGATTTTGACCTGTAAACTCTAGATAGAAACTGGTTGGTACACCACTAATCCTAGAATAATTATGTAAGGGAAAGCCTCTCTTCCCCTCCCCTGACCAAAGAGACGAAAAACAGTGCCTCACTAATTACGCCATTGCTTTCCTAGAATCAGCTGGAGATTATAGCCACATAACAAAAGTAGCTAGACAGGTAAAATGGAGACAATCTTGATTTATTTATATGTGGTCCTTTAAGTCATACTTGTTTTTTACCCTAAAAAAAATAACTAGGGGTATACACAAAATAAATTGAATTGCTAAAATTGTCAAAAGGGGATTAACCATGACATCTATTTAAAGAAATTTAAATATACCTTGACTTCTAAAAAAAGTTTGAAGCAACTTATAAAGAAAGACATTTTAGTTACATAGGAATAAGGTCACTTATGGTAACTTAACATCACTAAAGCTTGTCGTTGTCAGTCGCTAACTCATGTCCAACACTTTGCAACCCTGTGGGCTGCAGCACATCAGGCCTCCCCATCCTTCAGTATCTCCCAGTTTGCTCAGATTCATGACCATTGAGTCGGTGATGCTATCTAACCATCTCATCTTCTGACATCCTCTTCTGTTGCCTTCAATCTTTCCCAGCGTCGGGGTCTTTCCCAATGAGTTGGCTGTTCGCATCAGGTGGCCAAAGTATTGGAGCTTCAGCTTCAGCACCAGCATCAGTCCTTCCAACGAATATTCAGGGTGCCTACTAGACTTCTTCAAGTAACAGATAAATCCTCAGAATTCTGACTAGTAAACTCAGAGTATTTTGTGAGATGTTTCTTTCTTGTTGGTAGTGAGGCAGAAAAGAACTTCCTCATATCAAAAGAGTATTCTTTGGAAGGATGAATGCTGAAGCTGAAGCTCCAGTACTTTGGCCACGTGATGCGAAGAGCCAACTCATTGGGAAAGACCCTGATGCTGGGAAAGATTGAAGGCAACAGAAGAGGATGGCAGAAGCTGAGATGGTTAGATAGCATCACCGACTCAATGGACATGAATCTGAGCAAACTGGGAGATAGCGAAGGATGGGGAGGCCTGATGTGCTGCAGTCCAAGGTGTCGCACAGTGTTGATTTGATCTGCAAAGTTGCATACCGGACAATATTCATATTGTCTTTAAGTTTTCAATTAGAATAGAAATAAACCAAAGGCAATTGTCATTCATCAGATGCTGCTGTATGCCAAGCATCACGCTCTGTGCTTTCATCTACTTAATTTAATTGTATTGTATTTTTACAAGAAATTTAGGGTTTTGGGAAATGTCATTGGGTTTATTTTTATAAATGTGGAATATAGTCTTACCATTAATGTAGGAACATAGAATCTATAATTGTCAAGGCTGAGATCTGTTTGCCTCCAAAGCCCAAGTTCTTTCCAATGACTCAGACTGCATGCTTGTGCAGACCAAATGGCAAACCTGGTTACCCTCCTTGGTAATTACTAGTTCCTAATGGAGAGCTGTCATTATCATACCATTTTCCTACCTAAAGAGTTTATCAGATCACACTTTGTCTGATTATGCCATAGGGAGCAAAGAAACAGTACCTATCCACATTTCCCCCTGGATTTGTGATTTGAAATTCCTGGACTTTCTGCTCACTTCTCTTTCCCATCCTGCCAATCCAGGTAAGACACTCAAAACTCCCAAGATTGGTAGAGACACAACTATTTCACCGTCCTTTTGCTTCTCTATAGCCCTGCAGTGCCAGCCAAGCCAATTAGAAGACCCAAATGAAAGAAACTACTCCAATAATGTTCGCTTTCCTTTTGGAAGTTCTTTCTGCCTCACTACCAAGAAGAAATATCTCACAAAATACTCTGAGTTTATTAATCAGAATTCTGAGGCTTTATCTGTTACTTCAAGAGGTCTAGTAGGCGCTTACTGAACTTATTCACTTAACTTTCTCAAATTAAGTTTTCAACAAGAATCTAACTCCTTTTCACCAAGTTAAAGTACACAGAACAAGAGCCTTGGTGACTTTCCTGTTTTCCTTTGGGATTCCTTTTGCCTTTCTCCTCCTTTAATTAGCATGCCACTTTCCAAGGACTGATGCCTGAAGCTAGTCTAGGTCTAGCTGCATTCATCATTTCTCCCTTCATTTACTCGACATATGTATTGAGTTCATACGTGTTAGTGCCAGATGCTGTGTCACATGCTGGTTAGTTTCTCCCTCATGGAGTTTATAATCTACTCTAAACAAATATGTAATATGCAGATGTAATGGCAAAATTGTAAACTGTGTGAAAAAGTGCAGGGGCTGTGGGTACATCTGTGGAAGGGGACTTGGTTGGTACCAGGATTGGGGTGGTCACAGAAGGCCTCCCAGAGGAAGTGGCTGTTTGTCTGACATATGCTGGATTTAGTAATATTAGGCAAGAAAGACTGTCACAGTTTTCTTTTATCAGTTTTAACTAAGCACTTCATGTGCATCTGGTATATTTTTATTACTGTGCATCTCGGGTTTAGAAGTCATCTTCCACACAGTTCATTCGAGTTCCCTGAGGACAGGGGCTCTGTGATGTTCCCTTGCTCTCCTGAATGTCAGCCTAGCATCTCACCACACTCCTACTGGGCTACATGGGAAGGGGTTGTTATGGTAGGATAAAATGCCATCAAGAAATTTTGAAGCTTTCTTCAATCCATTTGTGTGGATTTTGTTCATTTTTGAAAACAAGTGTTGGATTTTTGGGGGTACTTAGTTTTATTATGTAGTTTCACTTGTTTGTTTTTAATAAGCTTTTTTTAACCTCAAAAAAGTCATTCCCTTGATTTCCCTGCTTTCATATCAAGCCTCTTCAGAGTTCCATGCTCTGGATGAGTTTAGTGTTTCCAAATGAATGTGAATGTGTTGTCCTTAATTTTGTTTGGTACTTGCATCACAGAGGATGTTATAATCAGCTAGTTATTCTCCCAAAACAAAGCTTGAAGGCAAGGTAACAGACCCACCCATTAAATCCCTAAGAGAACAGAGAGCTTTTTTTTTCCCCTCATTCTTACAAGGTGCCCATTCTTTCCTCACTTTGGTTCGTACACTGACCCCATCTATGGTAGTGGACTCTGTAAGGTTAGGCCCAAACATCATTTACTAACATTGTTGTTATACTTTATGGAAGACCAGATTAGAAATAACACCATTCAGTTTGTTGACAGGTGTGACAGAGCAATCTTCTTGTTACTATTTGTCCCAACTATTGTTACGTGATGATTATATGTTAAGGTTGTGCCACTCTCTATTTGTTGGGAGGGGACCTCAAGTGAAGAGTGAGATCATTCATTATATTCATCATCACAGTCTTTCCAATGTGCTGGAAAGTGGCGTAACCCTTAGATCAGACAGGTGGGTGGAGTAGGGAGGTCTTTACTTGGTTATAAAGATAGATCCTTCTATTGGTCTTGATGGAAATGGTTCTGAGTGCCCACTGGTCTGCTGTTGTTAGTGGAAAGGAAGATAGGAGAGTAAAGACTGGTGGTGGGTACAAAAGGCCCTGGAGTGAGTTGTGGGGAACTTGTACTGGCCATCTGGATTAGGTTATAGCTTAATGTCAAGCAAAGATAATTTTGCAAAAGCATTGTCCTCTCTGTAAGCTTGACAGTTTCCAAAAACTTAATTTTTTTTTCTCATGAGAGCAATGGGATATTAATGAATGGGATTTGTAATACTGTAAAATAATATGTGACAACATTTGGAAGTTCTTTCCTCCCCACTGGTACTTCTGTCATGCCCATCCCTCCAGATCATGGGGTACATCCAGCCATAGCTTTTCCAAGAATTGAATATAATATAAAACTAGTTGTTTTTGACATTTTCAATGGAGAAACCAAGTCTTAATATTCAGAATACATCTGAGCTGGAATGTTGACCAGTTGAAACTGAACCAGCCTTTCTCTTCTCTTAAGTGCATAGTGGGAAATAAAATGTTTTTTTTTTCCTATCATTTGACAATATGGCAAAACATTTCTAAAATGAATAAACATAGTTATTCTAGAAAACAAGAAAGAGAAGTCTCTATAGAATAGAATAAGAATATTCCCCTAAAAGAAAAATGGCAATGAGGAACAAATAAAATTCATAACATTCTGAAGCTGTGAAGTCAGTCTACAGGTAGCAGAGGGTGGAGACTCAGGTGAATGCTTGGAAGAAAGAGCTGGCATCTTTATGCCCACACAGTTGTATACATAGCACAGGACCACATCTGCTCAGCTTTAGGAAAAGGTGTTCTGAGCAAGGTGCCGCCTGCTTTCTGCTCTCTTGGCTGAGCTTAGTACAGCAGTACCTCTTGCCATATAGCTTGGGGCTCCTGCAGCATGGCTTGTAGAATTATGAGAGTCTGGATCTGTGCCTTCACAGAAGCAAATCTGGACGTGGATCTGTGAAGAGTGCAGTCCAGGAGCCAGACTTCCAACAGAGCCAATGTTGAGGCCACCACAAACTTGTTATAAGAGACCAGGAGGCCCTAGAGGAGATAACCCATGAAAAATGATTACACAGGAACTTAACAAAGATGATAAAGCACAAATGACTGATCTGGTAAACAGAAAAGCTGACTAAGGAAAATAAGCAACTAATACAACTAGAAAGGACTTTGAAAAAGTTATTTTGATGTTATTAGAGAGATAAGGAAGGAATTACAACCATGAGAGAAGAATGAAAGTTTAAAAAGAATAAGATGGTGGCTCAGATGGTAAAGAATCTGCCTGCAATAATAGTAGTAAGTATTGTTACTATTGTATTGAAGATCCAGAATGGATGTGGTGACTTCTATTTTGTAATTCTAGACGTTACCATCATCTCATCTATCATAATGTGACACACTTTTGTAGTGAAAGTGTTATCATTTTAATTAGTGGTAAAATTTGAAGTTGAAAAGTAGTATAACAAAATGAAAAAAATTTCTAGAGAGCCTCAATAGTAGATTTAAACTGTTAGCAGAAAGAATTAGTGAGCTTGGAGACAGATCAATAAAAGTTTGTGCCATCTGAAGAACAGATAGTAAAAAGAATAGAGAAAAGTGCAAAAAACTTCAGAGAAATGTGGAAAATTCATAAACACACTAACATATGTGTGATGGAGTTATTAGAATGAAAGAAAACAAAGAAATGATCAGAAACAATGTTTGAAGAAATAATGGCTGAAACTTCCCAAATTTGATGAAAAGCATTAATGAACAAAGGCAAGGAAATCACCAATCTCCAACTAAGATAAACTCAAGTAGATACATCCCCAAGAAATCATACTTAAAATGTTCAAAAGCAAAGAGAAAATCTCTAAAACAGCAAGCAAAAAATGACTCATTACATATAAGGGAACCTCAATAAAAATGACAGTGGATGACATATTTAAAGTGCTAAAAGCAAAACTGTCAAACATGTACCTTACATTTAGTAAAATTCTTTCTCAAAAATGAAGGCAAAAACATCTCCAGATAAATAAAAACTAAGACAATTCACTTCTAACTGACTTTCATTACAAGAAAAGCTCTGTACATTTTAAAGGATTGAGATTACAAAAAGTATGTTCTTCAACAACAATGGAATGAAATGAGAAAAAGCAATAAGGAATTTGGGAAATTTACATATGTGTGGAAATTAAGTAGTACCCTCCAAACTGACTAAAGCATCAAACAAGAAATCAAAATTACATTAAACTGAATGAGAATGAAAACCTAGCAAAACTAGGTTTTTCCATAGCAAAACTTATGGAATGCAGTTAAGGCAGTGCTTAGAGAGAAACTTATAGCTGCAAATGTCTTTATTTTTTTTTTTCATTTATTTTTATTAGTTGGAGGCTAATTACTTCACAATATTGTAGTGTTTTTTTGCCATACATTGACATGTTTTAAAAAGAGGAAATATATTGAATCGGCATCCTACTCTTCCAACTTGGAACACTAGAAACGGAAGAGTTGGCTATACTCAAAGGAAAGAGAAGGAAGAAAAGAATAAAGATTACAGCATATATGAGAGTAATAGAGAATACAAAACAAAGGAGATTATAAACAACACCAAAATTTATTTTTCTGAAAAGATCAACAAAAATTGTCAAAACTTTACCTCGGTTGACCAGGAAAGAAAAAAAAAAGAAAAGTGTCAAATTGCTAAAGTCAAGAATGAAAGAAAGGACATAATTAACAACCTTACAGAAACTAAAAGCAATTGTAAGGGCTTTTTAGAAAAATAATAACTAAAAATAAAAGAAATTGTAAGGGAATACTATGGAAACCTATAATGGATGAATTCCTAGAAAGACACAGACAACCAGAACTAACACAAGGAGAAAATTGAAAATCTGAGTAGACATTTAAAAATTTAGGAGATTGAATATGTAGTTTAAAAACTTCCTCCCACAAAGAAAAGCCCAAGTCCAAATAACTTCACTAATGAATTCTACTAAATATTTAGAGGCAAATTAATGCCACTTCCTTTGAAACTTTTCTAAAAATAGACAAGTTGGGGATATTTCCTCTGTGAATCCAGTATTATTCTGATATTGAAATAGAAACATCACAAAAAAGTACAGACTGATATCCCTTATATAGAGCCAATAATCCTCAGTGAAATACTAGCAAGCTGAATCCAGCTATGAATAAAAAGGGTAACATATTGTGACCAAATGAGGTTTACACTAGGAATATATTTTACTTTAACATACGATATCAATTAATGTAATGCACACCATCTGCAGAATAAAGGACAAAAGCTTTGTGATCATCTCATTAGACACAGAAGAAGCATTCAACAAAATGCAACATTCTTTCAAAATAAAGACACACTCATGGCTCAGATGGTAAAGAATCTGCCTGCAATGCCTGTGACCCAGGTTTGATCCCTGGGTCGGGAAGATACCCTGGAGAAGCAAATAGCAACCCACTCCAGTACTCTTGCCTGGAGAATTCCATGGTCAGAGGGCCTGGTGGGCTACAGTCCATGGGGTCACAAAGAATTGATCACAACTGAGTGACAAACATGCACAACAAACTAGGGAGAAGAAAGATTCTCAATTTGATAATAAGCATTTAAAAAAATTCCATGCTTAAATCATACCTATTGGTGAAAGACTGAATATCTTCCCCCTAAAACCAAGAATAAGACAAAGATGACAATTCTTACCACTTTTATTCTACATTGTACTGGAGGTTCCAGCCAGTTCAAGAAGAAGTAATAAAAAGCATTCATGTTGGAAAGGAAGACATAAAATGATCTCTTTTTGCAGATGACATGATCTTGCATACATAAATTCCTAAATAATCCACTAAATATTATTAGAACCAATAAATGAGTTTAACAGAGCTTCAGGATACAAGATCAATATATAAAAATCAATTGTTTTTACACATTAGTGATGAATAAACTGAAAACAAAATTAAGAAATGATTGCAGAAAGGATAAAGCACTCAGGAAAAAATTTAACAGAAAGAATGGAAAATATCCTATCCTGAAAAACAACAAAACATTTTTGAAGAGAATTAAAGATCATATTAAAAAGCAGAGACGTTACTTTGCCAACAAAGGTCCGTCTAGTCAAGGCTATGGAGAAGGCAATGGCACCCCACTCTAGTACTCTTGCCTGGAAAATCCCTTGGATGGAGGAACCTGTTAGGCTGCTGTCCATGGAGATGCTAAGAGTCGGACACGACTGAGCAACTTCACTTTCACTTTTCACTTTCATGCATTGGAGAAGGAAATGGCAACCCACTCCAGTGTTCTTGCCTGGAGAATCCCAGGGATGGGGGGGCCTGGTGGGCTGCCATCTATGGGGTCGCACAGAGTCAGACACTACTGAAGTGACTTAGCAGCAGCAGCAGCATCAAGGCTATGGTTTTTCCAGTAGTCATGTATGGATGTGAGAGTTGAACTATAAGGAAAGCTGAGTGCTGAAGAATTGATGCTTTTGAACTGTGGTATTGGAGAAGACTCTTGAGAGTCCCTTGGACTGCAAGGAGGTCCAACCAGTCCATCCTAAAGGAAATCAGTCCTGGGTGTTCATTGGAAGGACTGATGTTGAAGCTGAAACTCCAGTACTTTGGCCACCTGATGCGAAGTGCTGACTCATTGGAAAAGACCTTGATGCTGGAAAAGATTGAAAGCAGGAGGAGAAGGGGACAGCAGAGGATGAGATGGTTGGATGGCATCACCAACTCCACGGACATAAGTTTGAGTAAACTCCGGAAGTTGGTGATGGACAGGGAGGCCTGGCGTGCTGCAGTCCATGGGGTCACAAAGAGTCGGACACGACTGAGCAACTGAACTGAACTGAAAGATCACATAAATACAAGGAAAGAGGTCCCCTATTCATTCATCTCATGCTTCATAATTTTCCATATGATTTTTAGGATTAAGTTGTCAACTCCTGAAAAAAGTCTGTTGGAATTTTGACAATTTCACTGAATCTGTAGAATACGTAAGGGATATTGGCAATCTCCATGGTTTAAGTCTTTTAAACCAATAGTTCTAGAACAACTGGATGTCCACATGGGCAAAAGAATGAAGTTGGACTGCTTTCTCATACTATACATAAAATTAACTCAAGATGGATCAGAGACCAAACATAAGAGCTAAAGTTATAAAACTCTTTGAAGAAAATATTGCAGTAAATCTTCATAACTTTGGGATAGGCAGATTCTTCTTAACTATTACACCAAAAACACAATCAATAAAAGAAAAAAAAAGGATAAATTGAATTTCATAAAAAATTTTTTAAAGCTTTATTCCTCAAAAGTTATCATCAAGATAACAAAAAGACAACCCAAAGAATGAGAGAAAATATTTGCAAATCAAATATCTGATAAGGGATTTATACCCCAAATAAACAAAGAGCTCTTACAGTTCATCGATGAAAAAAAATAATCTAATTCAAACATGGACAAATGATCTGAACAGAGATGCTTCCAAGAAGTTAAACAAATAGTCAATAAAATCACATGAAAAGATGCTCACTATCATTATCATTAGGGAAGTGCAAACCAAAACCAAATGAGATAACACTTCATACCCACCAAGGTCACTATCAGAATTTCAGATAATATTAAGTGTTGACAAGAAAGTAAAAATTGGAATCTACCTACATTTCTCATTTAAGTATAAAATGGTTTAGGAAATTATCTGGCTGTCCACAATGTTAAATAGGGAGTTCCCTTATGACTCCATAATTCCACTCCTAGATATATACCCCAAGGAAAAGAACACATGACCCCACACAAAACTAGTACACAAATATAACACCATAGTATGATTCCCTTTATATAAAATAACCTAAATAGACAAATCCATAAAGATAGAAGCAGATTAGTAACTGACTGTGACTGGGGAGGCAGGGAGAATTGGGAAGAGACTGCTAATGGATAAAAAGATGATGAAAATGGTAAAAAATTGATTATGGTGATAAACACACAATTTTGTGACTGGTGATGAATACTAAAAGCCACTGAATTGTATAATTTAAATGGGTGAATTATACATCATTAAAGCATCTAAGAAAAAAATGATATGCACAGAAATTCCTTGGGGTTAATTGTGGTACATACATAATTCAGAATTGTTTCCAATTGAGATGAGATATTCTGCCAACTGAAGCAGAACAGTGGTTGTCCAAATTTACAAGTTTTAAAAATATGCATATACATATGTACAGCTATCTATGTATTTCTATTTGCTCATCATAGATATTATATAAATTTTGAAATTTCAATTTTTTAGTGAGCAAACTAAGTGTACTAGAGTGGAGTTGAAATTCTGTAGATGAATCATCTAAATTTTGTTTGCATTTTATTCATAAGCAATTGGAAATTTCAAATGTAAGTATCAATGAGTGGAATACCAAAATCCTGCAGGTTTTATTGCACTTACATGCATTTACTATAAACCATAATTTACTGAAATATAGCTTTATGTAAGAAAAATTAAATATGAAATATCACAAGCTGTATACACATCTAATCTTTGAATTATATAATTAAAATTTGGAATATCTCAATTAATGGTATGAATCATTTCATAGAGCTCATATTTTCAATAGGATAAATTTACAATCTGTATTAGAATACACCAAAATTTTCATAGGTGTATGTAAAGTTGCTATTAGGATCAAAATTAGGGAAAGAAAAAAGAGAGAGGGCACAAAAAGTAAAATCAGAAAATGTAACTGAGACAGTGGGACATTTTAAAATTATATAATCTTATGCCATTAAATTTTAAAAACGTAGATTGATACTTAAAACCTGGATAGCATGTTAAAACCAGAGAATGGAATCCCTGGTGATTCAGTGGTTAAGATTCAGTGCTTTCACTACTGTGGGCCCAGGTTTGATCCCTGGTTGGGGAACCAAGATCCTACTAGCTCTGTGGCACTGCCAGAAATAAATAAGTAAAATAAAATAAAATTTTAAAAACTGGAGAGTGGAAGTGGGAATGACCAAAATTCTCCCAAGACAGAGAAAATCTGATTAAAACTACTAAGTATAAAATAAATTGAATTGGTAAACAGTTCTTCACATTAAAATAATGTGAAGAATAATACTAGATGGTCTGGAGATAATTTCAGAAAGAACTTTTAATTCTTTAAAGAATAAATAATTATGTCTTATATAAACTTAGTATGGAAAGAGAAGAAAGGAAGAGGAGGAGGTGGAGACGGTGGGGGAAGGGGACAAAGAGGGAGAAGAAACTTCACCCAATTTAATTTATAAGATCACTGATGGGGCTTCCCTGGTAGCTCAGCTGGTAAAGAATTCACCTGCAATGCAGGAGACCCTGGTTCGATCCCTGGGTTGGGAAGATCCCCTGGAGGAGGGCATGGCGACCCACTCCAATGTTCTTGCCTGGAGAATCCCCATGGACAGAGGAGCCTGGTGGGCTGCCTGGTCCCTGAGGTCACAAAGAGTCGGACACGACTGAGAGATTAAGCATGCATGCATAATACTGATATCAAAACAGGACAAAGGTGACGGGAATAAAAAAAACTGTCTAATTTTACTTATGAATATTAGTAAATTTAAAACCACAGTAGTTTTTTTAATATATATTCTGAAGACCCTCTGACACCACAGTTTTTAAATGCCTGCTGTCAAAGTCAGATTTTTGAGTGCAAGCTAAAACATTCATTGTAAAACACATTTCTTGCCTAGATAATCATGTGAGAAAATAAATGTCCATGAAAATAAAGACGAAAACTTTTTAAGTTGAAAAAAAAAATAAAACCACAGTATTAAAAGAATATAAGACAAGAATTCAGATTTTTTAAAACTATATTACCAAAAATTGAATTCTTTAAACTGTATTACTACCCAGCTTTTCAGGTGCCACTCGTGGTAGAGAATGCCTGCCAATGCAGGAGGCATAAGCAACATGGGTTCGATTCCTGGGTCAGGAAGATTCCTGGAGGAGGGCATGGCGACCCACTCCAGTATTCTTGCTTGGAGAATCCTATGGACAGAGGAGCCTGGTGGGCTACAGCCCATAGAGTCGCAAAGAGTCAGACAGGACTGAAGCAACTTAGGACACATGCACCATTACTCTTACAACCTCAAAAGATGTAGAAAAAGCTATTTATAATAGTCAACACCTATTTGTGATTTAATAAATCAACAACAAAGAAACAAGTTTTTCAAACAGTCATTCTGACTGAGGAATGGAGAAAATTTTCTTAATCTAATGAATGTTATCAGTCAAAAATAAATAGAGAAAAAATCCTCAGTTTTGAAATACTAGAATTAGAGAGGGTGTGGAGAAAAGGGAGCCCTCTTACACTGTTGGTGGGAATGCAAACTAGTACAGCCACTATGGAGAACAGTGTGGAGATTTCTTAAAAAACTGGAAATAGAACTGCCATATGACCCAGCAATCCCACTTCTGGGCATACACACTGAGGAAACCAGATCTGAAAGAGACACGTGCACCCCAGTGTTCATCGCAGCACTGTTTATAATAGCCAGGACATGGAAGCAGCCTAGATGCCCATCAGCAGACGAATGGATAAGGAAGCTGTGGTACATATACACCATGGAATATTACTCAGCCATTAAAAAGAATTCATTTGAATCAGTTCTAATGAGATGGATGAAACTGGAGCCCATTATACAGAGTGAAGTAAGTCAGAAAGATAAAGACCAATACAGTATACTAACGTATATATATGGAATTTAGAAAGATGGTAATGATAACCCTATATGCAAAACAGAAAAAGAGACACAGAAGTACAGAGCAGACTTTTGAACTCTGTGGGAGAAGGTGAGGGTGGGATGTTTCGAAAGAACAGCATGTATATTATCTATGGTGAAACAGATCACCAGCCCAGGTGGGATGAGTGAGTCAAGTGCTCGGGCCTGGTGCACTGGGAGGACCCAGAGGAATCGGGTGGAGAGGGAGGTGGGAGGGGGGATCGGAATGGGGAATATGTGTAACTCTATGGCTGATTCATATCAATGTATGACAAACCCACTGAAAAATAAATAAATTAATTAAAAACAACAACAACAACAAAAAAAGAAATACTAGAATTATTCCCATTGATTTAAGGATGAAACACAGAAAACAACTATTTATTTGATTTTCTCTGGTGCTCTTTCATTTTTCCTTTATTCTATTGATCAGATTTCTATGGCCAGGCTCAGATTCAAAGCATGGAAAAAAGACTCCACTTCTTAAATAAAGGAACCACAAAGTCGTGTTGACCTAAAACAAAGAGACTGACAGTTATTTCTCCAGCAAAAATGGATTTATTCAGGATCAAGGAATTGCAGTTTGTGGTCTGCAATGACTCAGTGACTAAACAACAACAATAACACATTATGCTGTACTATTCCTATCAAACTATTCTAAATTGCCACTGGATAAACACATTGCCAGCCAGTAGATAACGACCTAGACTACCCATCTCCTCCAGACTCCTCTGTTTTAGAGATATTGGTTGATTTTGCTAACTGATGATTTGAGCTGCATGTATTCTCTCGCCCTGTGCTGTTAACTCCCATTTTTGTTTTAAATTCACAAACAAGAGCGAGCCTTGGCAATCCTATCCCCCCACCCGGAGCCCCAATAAAAGGCAGAGCCCCAGTTACATTCTCTCTCACTCTCTTTTGCTTTACCTGTGACCTCACTGACTGTGTGCCCCAGGTGTGCCATGTAACTTCCAGCTCCTGTGTCAATAAGCTTTTTAAAAAATTTTCTTAATGGTTATTGCTGATGGCATCTTACAATCCTAAGAACCAAAAGAGCAGTTTCAGCCACAGCATTGTTATCAATAGGCCAAGACCAGCAAGCAGCAAGATGGAAGAAGGGAAGGTCTAAGACTACGTACAAAGGAAATAACAGAATTATGAAAAAAATAATTTGTGTTTCCAAAACATCAGCCCCGTGTGTATACATTATTCAGACTATCTGGCTTTCAGTAGCTATGTTTTTAGGCAAAAGGAACTGAACTCACTGGCTTTCAAACTGAACTCTTGGGAACCTAAGGAGCTGGTGCTCCCCCAATCCTACCTTTTTTTTTTTCAGTGAGTACATCTATCCTTGCCTTGATCATTTTACATGTGAGCTTGGTAAACATCCTTTCCTGTAAAGAAAGGATGAAAATGTGTTTTAATCTTACTCCATTTGTGTGCTCTGTATACCCCTTGGAGATTGGCAGTGCAGGCCCTTTGAATTGATGCTTTCAAACTGTGGTGCTGGAGAAGACTCTTGAGAGTCCCTTGGACAGCAAGGAGATCAAACCAGTCCATCCTCAAGGAAATCAACCCTGAATCTTCCCTAGAAGGACTGACGCTGAAGTTGAAGCTCCAATATTTTGGCCACCTGATGTGATGAACTAACTCATTGGGAAAGACTGATGCTGGGAAAGATTAAGGGCAAGAGGAGAAGGGGACAACAGAGGATAAGATGGTGGGATGGCATCACTGACTTAAAGGACATGAGTTTGAGTAAATTCTGGGAGATGATGATGACAGGGAAATCTGGCGTGCTGCAGTTCATGGGGTCGCAAACAGACACGACTGAGTGAACAACCTATTGTCCCAAATGTCCTTCAGCCTCCACCCATGCCTCCAATGCACCAGTGTCTATTTGAAAGGAACATGGCTTTGTTAATGGGAGGAAGAAAAGAGAAACATGCATCTCACCCCCAAGAGGTCTACTGGACTTTGCAGCAGAAAGGCTCAAGGTAAAAGCTGATATCGATTATCAGGTCAGAAAAGACCATCATTCTGGGAAAGATTGAAGGCAGGAGGAGAGGGGACGACAGAGGACCAGATAGTTCGATGGCATCCCCAACTCAAGACATGAGTTTGAGCAAGCTCCAGAAGATTGTGAAGGACAGGGAAATCTGGCATGCTGCAGTCCACACGGTCCAAGAGTTGGACATGACTGAGCAACTGGACCACAACAACAAAAGCTGATATAACTGTTCATGAGCAATTCTATGAGTTTCTGAAAAAAAAAAAAAGGATTCCATATCCCTGGAGAATCAAGTATGGAACAGAACAGAATCCTACTGGTCTTTAGCTCTGTAAGGAATTCAAGGCTGGTCTGACACCCCAAGGATTAGAAGCTTTAGAAGTATCCAGAGATTGCCCTGCGGCTGCTGCTGCTAAGTCACTTCAGTCGTGACCGACTCTGTGCGACCCCATAGACGGCAGTCCACCAGGCTCCCCCATCCCTGGGATTCTCCAGGCAAGAACACTGGAGTGGGTTGCCATTTCCTTCTCCAATGCATGAAAGTGAAAAGTGAAAGTGAAGTCACTCAGTCGTGTCTGACTCTTCGCAACCCCATGGGCTGCAGCCCACCAGGCCCCTCCGCCCATGGGATTTTCCAGGCAAGAGTACTGGAGTGGGGTGCCATTGCCTTCTCCAGAGATTGCCCTAGGTATAGACATTACTCTCCTGACAGGCATCGTAGTCAAACAAGTACCAGATAGGAATCAAAGAAGCCAGGGAAAAAAAGAAAAAAGAGGACATGTTCTGTGGTCATTGTCACTGGTTTACTGGCTTATAATCCACTTCTTGGGGATTCCTAGAAGTAACAGGAGGATTCTGGGGAAGACACTGAAGTATTCTCACTACTAATATAGTCTCTATTTAGCTAGGATGCATTTAGCCATCATACTACTGTCTCCAAAGCAAATACTGTTGAACATAGTTTTTTCTAATCTAGACAGAAACATATACATTCACACAAATTCCATTGCAATTGCTCTTGTTATTTATGTAGTAGGACAACTTCCAGCTGAAGGATTGATGCATCTGAATAAGCATTTCCACGGTGTTACTTTTATATTTGAATAAGAATTCTGGTTTTGTTCCCAGTCTCACTTCTGACTCATCATTGTGAAACCAAGAAATCAATTAGCCTCTCAGCACTCAAAATCTCTCTTCTGTGAATGAGGATAATGGGTAACCTTCTCTTGCTTCACTGAATTGTTGTGAAGTTTAATTAGATAATGTTCGCACAGCCCTTTGAACTCTACTAATTAAATTGATGTGTAAATATGGTGCTTCCTTTTATCAGGATGCTTGACTGAGCCATTTCATAAATAAAGAGGACTGTGATAGGAGGATTCATAGGGAAAAGATTACTTTAAAAGAAATTCTTGCGAACTAAATTCTGAGATTGTCAAATAACCATGTGAAATCATGTGAAAATACCTAGTTGGGGTTCTAGGATATGGCCTTCACTTACTCAAGAAGTGTTGGTTTTACCTTCATATAAAAATAAACAGCTCCTAGGGTGTAGAATCATGTCCTGTTTATACTTTAAATAATGCTATTGTTTTTCTAAATGCTATGTTTATCCAGTATATTTTGCTAAAACAGCATTGGTTATTTCATATTTGTCATATAAGGGATCACAAAATAACAGATTTGAAATAACCTAATAAGAAACTTATAACCTTTGAAATAGTGTGATTCTGTGTAGACCATCCATTGATCAGTCTGCTATCAATAAAAGAGATTTCACCCACAAGAGAGAAATCTTAGATGAATCAAAATTTTACTAAATTTTCTGATGAGAATGCTACTGCTGCTAAGTTGCTTCAGTCGTGTCTGACTCTGTGCGACCCCATAGACGGCAGACCACCAGGTTCCCCGTCCCTGGGATTCTCCAGGCAAGAATACTGGAGCGGCTTGCCATTTCCTTCTCCAGTGCATGGAAGTGAAAAGTGAAAGTGAAGTCGCTCAGTCATGTCCAACTCCTAGTGACCCCATGGGCCGCAGCCCATCAGGCTCCTCTGTCCATGGGATTTTCCAGGCAAGAGTACTGGAGTGGGTTGCCATTGCCTTCTCCGCTGATGAGAATAGTTCACTCTAATATAATTATCCCAATTATTTTTGAAATTTGCATTCATAAAGACCTTTTGTTTCTGTCAGAAGTAACTTCATAGATGGGTTAATTCACTTGGGGTAAAAAAAATCATAAGCCTACCTCCATAAACCTATCTCAGTCTTTAGTATGTAATTTTATCTATAAGTTAGAATTTTTTTTATATTTCCTTAATTTTTTCCCCATTTATTTTTATTAGATGGAGGCTAATTACTTTACAATATTGTAGTGGGTTTTGTCATACACTGACATGAATCAGCCATGGATTTACATGTATTCCCCATCCCGATCCCCCCTCCCGCCTCCCTCTCCACCCCATCTCTCTGGGTCTTCCCAGTGCACCAGCCCTGAGCACTTGTCTCCTGCATCCAGCCTGGGCTGGTGATCTGTTTCACCCTTGATAGTATACTTGTTTCAAAGCTATTCTCTCCAGAACATCCCACCCTCGCCTTCTCCCACAGAGTCTAAAAGTCTGTTCTGTACATCTGGGTCTCTTTTTCTGTTTTGCATATAGGGCTATCATTACCATCTTTTTAAATTCCATATATATGCGTTAGTATACTGTATTGGTCTTTATCTTTCTGGCTTACTTCACTCTGTATAATGGGCTCCAGTTTCATCCATCTCATTAGAACTGATTCAAATGAATTCTTTTTAATGGCTGAGTAATATTCCATGGTATATATGTACCACAGCTTCCTTATCCATTCATCTGCTGATGGGCATCTAGGCTGCTTCCATGTCCTGGCTATTATAAACAGTGCTGCGATGAACATTGGGGTGCACGTGTCTCTTTCAGATCTGGTTTCCTCGGTGTGTATGCCCAGGAGTGGGATTGCTGGGTCGTATGGCAGTTCTATTTCCAGTTTTTTAAGAAATCTCCACACTGTTCTCCATAGTGGCTGTACTAGTTTGCATTCCCACCAACAGTGTAAGAGGGTTCCCTTTTCTCCACACCCTCTCCAGCATTTATTGCTTGTAGACTTTTGGATAGCAGCCATTCTGACTGGCATGTAATGGGACCTCATTGAGGTTTTGATTTGCATTTCTCTGATGATGAGTGATGTTGAGCATCTTTTCACGTGTTTGTTAGCCATCTGTATGTCTTCTTTGGAGAAATGTCTATTTAGATCTTTGGCCCATTTTTTGATTGGGTCATTTATTTTTCTGGAATTGAGCTGCAGGAGTTGCTTGTATATTTTTGAGATTAATCCTTTGTCTGTTTCTTCATTTGCTATTATTTTCTCCCATTCTGAAGGCTGTCTTTTCACCTTGCTTATAGTTTCCTTTGTTGTGCAAAAGCTTTTAAGTTTCATTAGGTCCCATTTGTTTCTTTTTGCTTTTATTTCCAATATTCTGGGAGGTGGGTCATAGAGGATCTTGCTGTGATTTGTGTCGGAGAGTGTCTTGCCTATGTTCTCCTCTAGGAGTTCTATAGTGTCTGTTCTTACATTTAGATCTTTAATCCATTTTGAGTTTATTTTTGTGTATGGTGTTAGAAAGTGTTCTAGTTTCATTCTTTTACAAGTGGTTGACCAGTTTTCCCAGCACCACTTGTTAAAGAGGCTGTCTTTTTTCTATTGTATATTCTTGCCTCCTTTGTTGAAGATAAGGTGTCCATAGGTATGTGGATTTATCTCTGGGCTTTCTATTCTGTTCCATTGATCTATATTTCTGTCTTTCAGAATTTTTTAAAAATTAATTTATTTTTAAAGGTTACACCCCATTTATTGTTATTATAAAATATTGGTTATTTTTCTCTGCTGTACAATATATCCCTGTAGCTTATTTTCTACATCACAGTTTGTACCTCTTACTCTCCTACTCCTATATTGTCCCTCCCCCTTCCTTCTCCTCACTGGTAACCACTAGTTTGTTCTCTATATTTATTTCTGCTTTCTTTTTGTTGTATTCACAAGTTTGTTGTATTTTTAGATTTCACACAAAAATGCAGTATCATACAGTATTTATCTTACCCTTTTGAAGTATCTCACTTAGCATAATACCCTCCAAATCCATCCATATTACTACAGATGACAAAATTTCGTTCTTTTTTATGGCCAAGTATTATTCCTGTGTGTGTGTGTGTGTGTGTGTGTGTATCACATCTTCTTTATCCATTCACCTTTTGGTAGACACTTATGTTGCTTCCATATCTTGACAATTGTAAATAATATTGGTATAAACATTGGGGTGTGTTATCCTTTCAAACTGGTGTTTTTGTTTTTTCAGATATATACGCAGGAGTATAATTGCTGGTTCTATTTTTAATTTTTTTTAAAACTTCCATTCTGTTTCCCCAGTGGTTGCATCAATTACATTCCCACAAACAATGTACAAAACCCTTTTCTACACATCCTTGCCAATAATTTATTATCTGTGTTCATTTTATGATAGCCATTCTGACAGGTGTGAGGTGATATCTCACTGTAGTTTCGATTTGCATTTCCTTAACATTTAGTGGTGTTGAGCATCTTTTCATGTGCCTGTTGTCTACTATCTTCATGTCCCTTTGGAAAAATATATATTCAGATTTTCTGCCCACTTTTTAATTGTTTTTTTTTTATGTTGAGTTGTTTTAATATGAGCTTTTTAATGTATGTTGGATATTAACTCCTTGTCAGTGATATCATTTGTAAATATTTTCTTCCATTGAGTAGGTTTTTTTTTTTTTTTGTCAATGGTTTCCTTTACTGTGCAAAATATTTTGGGTTTAATTAGGTCCCTTTTGTTTATTTTTGCTTTTATTTACTTTGCTTTAGAAGACAGATACAAAAAATATTGCTACAATTTATGTCAGAGTGTTGTGCCTACGTTTTCCTCTAGGAGTTTTATGGTTTTTGGTCTTAAATTTAGGTCTTTAATAAGTTGTTGTTGTTGTTTTTACTGAAGTCTTTAATTCATTTTGAGTTTATTGTGATATATGGTGTTAGAGAATGTTCTGATTTCATTCTCTTATGTGTAGCTGTCCAGTGTTACCAGCACCATTTATTGAGGAGACTGTCTTTTCTCCGTTATATACCCTTGCCTCCTTTGCCATAGATTAATAGACCATAAGGGCATGGGTTTATTTCTGGGCTCTCTAATCTGTTCATTGATCCGTGTGTCTGTTTTTGTGTCAATACCAGGCTGTTTTGATTACTGTAGCTTTGTGGTGTGGCCTGAAATCAGGTAGGGTGATTCTTCCAGCTGTGTTCTTTCTCAAGACTGTTTTTGCTCTGCAGGGTTAAAGCTGGAAATGTTGATGATATTATAAGTGTGCAACAATGAAATTTCATGTAACTGAATATCTTAGAATATAGAGTTGATATGTTTTCTTAGGAATTTAAAGAATTGATATGAGAGTTTTGAAAATTGCTAACTATAAAGGAGGGAGTTTGCAATAACAAATATTTATATAAAATCTAACAGCTATTTTATTGTACTTGTAATGTTTCTTATTACATATTTACTTGAGGAATACATCTGCTGATAGGCCAGCATGGCCTAAAAGTATTTTGAATTTTTAGAAACTTAAAATTCAGTGTCTGATTCACATCTTCTAAAATATATGTTCTTCTGCAAATCTTCCTTTGAATGATAAGAATATAATTGCAAAAAAAAAAAAAAAAAAGAATATAATTACAGGAAAATTTCAGATTCTTTATGTCCTGATAGAGGATTCTGAAAAAGTATGAGGATGACTTAGTAAACTCCTGGGTATAACAATAGCCCAGATATGTATATTGTTGATATTTCCAGAAGAAGGCCAATAAGTATTGATTATTATGATCTAAAAGAAATCATAATAGTCAATTATAATTAACACTAAAGAAAGGACACTAAAGGAAACAAAATACAGGTCTAAACTAAATATATTCTCTCAGGAGGCACAAGGATAAAACAGAATTTGAGGTTGCTACTACAGGGAACTGGGGAATGAATATTCTATTTATACATCTAAGATTCTGAATGATTCTACATCCTCAACTCATTGGTGTTTTTACCTAGAAGGACAGGAGTTTTAAGAACCAGTCCATTTTCTGTTAGTTTTGGTCTGTCTTTAGCTAGTGCTTTAAGAGAATATTATGTACCAGAGTCACCTGGAGAAGTGTTAAAATGCAGAGTCCTGGGCCATATCTGGCCTGCTGGCTCAGGACACAGGCAGTCTAACAAGCTCCCCAGGTGAAACTCACTGAAACTTAAGAACGTCTCAACAAATGTGCTTTTCTCACTAGATAGAGGTTTAGCTAGAGGTTCAGTCCTATTAATGCCGCCAATTTTATAGAAGTGTTACCCACAAAAACTCTAGCATTTCTTTGAGATCTTCAATTTGGACTTGATTTAGACACAGTAAGTCTAAGTTAATATGCCAATTAGTTGCGACCTCATTACGAATAGGAAGTCCTCAGACTTTTCAGGAAAGAGACTATCAAGAAATCACTTAATTTGTTGATGATTCCACTTTGAGCATACATCTGTCCCTATCAAATTCACAAGTGTGGGGTCAGTGAGGAGCCAAGACTGCACCTCTGCTCTCAGCCAGGACATGTGGAGCGTTTGTGTATTCTTAAACACCCACAACCATCTCTCCAAGGGAGATGTTGAATTAAATAGCAGTTTAAGACTAATAAAGTAGTGCCCAGATCAAGCAAAAGGTTGCCTTCTAACATTATGAGGACATTCTCCTTGTGAATTTTCAAGGATAAAATAAGAGATTGGGCATTTGATTCCTTTTCCTCCTTCTCTTCCTCCTCATAGGGAATGTCTAATTGTTTTATCTGAGTCTTATTCCCTTTGTTCTCATATTCTTTTAAAAACGCTCAGTGAAGTGCTGAATGTCTGGCAATGAGTCTATTATTCCATTCTAGTTTTTCTAGAATGTTTTAAATTATAGATGTTTAAATTCTAAATGTTTCTAGTGTATTAAACTTTCTATTTCAGGCTTAAAGGTATTAGCAAAAAGTTAGTAGAGAGCTCATTGCATTTGCAGCAGGAGTTACTTATGAAAACTATCTGAAGGTATTAAAGAACTTGTCTCTGAATTCTCCAATGGGTGGTTCCTTTCTTTGCTTATAAGATGGGATCAGCATTCAATCTGTGCTCACAGGAGGGGAGAGTTTCCAAAAGACCTTGTCTAATATACACAACTTAGAAAATCAGAAATTCTTCTGATTTCTTATGCAAATTGGGGTCTCTGAATCCTATCTTTCCATTTGACTCTTTCATAACAGAACACATATGTACTATTTGATATACACTTGGGGTTACTGGATTATTGATTCCTAAAACTATTTCTAATTCCTCTGCAAATTTTATCCCTTGGCTTTTTGGCTCAGTATGAGACCAGACCTTAAAACAATGCAATTTTCCCTGTTTCTGATGGTGAGGGAAGGTGTGGTTAATTTTATGAAGTAATTGCACTTTGGAGATTTTTCTAGACAGTTAGGAGGTAAAAGGAAGAAGTCAAAGGAAGTAGAGAAACTTAAGTTGGGGGAAGATAAATAATAAAAGAGCTATTTGATTTGTACTAAGACTTGGAAGACTCTAAAAGAGACCATTTTTAGTTTTTCACATTTTGTTTGCCTTGGTGAAGACATTTTAAGGGAACAATTTTGGAATCTAAATGCCTTAGATTTCCCTCAGAAACATTAAAAAAAAAAAAAAAAAGCAGAACATTGGATATTTGGGATGCTGTGCTAGTGCTAAATCACTTCAGTTGTATCCAACCCTTTGTGGACCAATGGGCTGTAAGCCTGCCAGGCTCCTCTGTCTATGGAATTCTCCAGACAAGAACACTGGAGTGGGTAGCCATTCCCTTCTCGAGAGGATATTCCTGACTCAGGGATCAAACCCAGGTCTCCTGCACTGCAGGCAGATTTTTTACCATCTTAGCCAGGGAAACAAGTAAGCTGAGGCAAAACATCCACAGGATTTTCCAAAATTCAAAAGACACTTTCTGAACTTTTCAGTCCTCAGGGTCAGTTTGAGTAATGGATTTATCTACCTTACCCACATCCCCTCGCTGTGAACTCTTCCTTTGTAGATATACAACAAAAGATGACAGCGATAGAGACAAGTTGTGTTGTAAGTAATAGCACTGACTTCCACCAAAGATAAAAGTTATTTAACTGAACATATAATCAAAGGATTCCTAAAATGAGTTTCTTATTTAAAGAAGACAAAATAAACTCAGCATTTGGGGGCCTTTAAAGAAAAGAAATTAGAGTTGGGACTTAATGCAAGACTTACCTCATCATCCCAGTCACAGAGGCCAACAGCTTCCTGTACCAGCAAGAGGCTCAAAGGGCCAAAGAGGCAACCATGGTTCCAACTTGAGGTCCTGGACCATGGCCAAGAGAAGTTCTTCATTAGATTTTCACAGATCCCCAGTATTGTTGAACATTGGTTTCCCCCAGATGGCATCCAAACAATCCATCAATAAGACAAATCTGAGTTTAGGTTAGAGAAGCATGGGAGAACACTATCTTCATAGTCCCTTAGAGGCAGTGGTGTGCTGAACCTAACTCCTGTTAGCCTGAGAAGGATCACCTTGGTAACTTGAAGTCAGCCATGATAGGAATACTTATACCACAGAAATCACCAAATTCCACAAATCAGGAACCCCCCCCCACCACCACCCCGCCCCCCCCCCCCACCAGCCCCAGTGAGCTACTTTACCTCAGTAACATCTTAGGGTGTAGAAGCAGAGTTGGAATATTTAGGAGATGTTGAAGTTTGTTTTGGGGGTTTCCCTGGTGGTTCAGATAGTAAAGAATCTGCCTGCAATGCAGGAGATGTGTGTTTGATCCTTGGGTGGGGAAGATCCCCTGGAGATGGAAATGGCAACCCATTCCAGAATGCTTGCCTCAAGAATCCCATGGATAGAGGAGCCTGGTGGGCTACAGTCCATGGGGTTGCAAGAGATTAAACATGAAGTTTGTTTAAGGCAAGTCTCTTAATCAGAAATTTTCAGTAGGATTAGGTAAAGATCATAATATAAAAGTTTAAGACTGAAGACACAACAAGGAGAGGATTTAAAGCAAGGATTTCCAAGAGTCTTGAAAATTTTGATACTATCTGTTGAGATGTCAAACAGTTTGATGTTAATTAAAATAAGTCTTTTGATGTGTTCTTGAGACAATAAAATTGCTTAAAGCTTTTATCTTTCTGAGCAAGAGTTCCCTAGAGCAATAAAGTTGTATTGATAAAAACAATGAAATAATAAAGTTATGTTAATGTATAGAGTAAGTTATATGGGTGTGGATGGTTTTGGTTCTCACATATAATGCTTGAGTCTTCAAATTATATAAGAATTAAGGATAGGTTTCTATGGAACTATCACATCAAAAAGAAAAAGCTCATAGGAAATGTTCACTTGAAACTACTGTTCATTTTCAACTTTAACAAAAAAACAAATAAATTTTTCTGACTTCACATTCTACTAGTATCTAAAGTCTTTCTTTTTAGACTAACATCTAAAATCAGTCCATGGGGTCGCAGAGTCAGACACGACTGAGCGACTGAACTGAACTAAACTGAAAGTCTTTTCCAAATCTTTAGTTTTTAATATGTCCCTTTATCAAATGATAATAATTTAATTTAAATATATTGCATTTGTTTATTTGGGGAACCCAATTAAGAAATTTCTTTTCAGTGTCTTTTAAGGTACAATTAATGAACAACTTTACTTCCAGTCATTTGTTTCTACAAGACAACAATGTCAGTGGACAGCTTATTTAACATATCTGAAGTAAGTATCATATATGCCTATTTGTTATCATTTCAACTGTTGAGTACAATTTGTATTATTTCTTTCTTTTGTTTAGCAGAATGACAGGGTCAGAAGTCTGCAAGGGTTCAGAAATGAATTACTTGAGAGAAGAAAGAAAAAAAATTATTTTAATTAGACAAAAGAGAATATTTAAATCATAAAATTTGAAAGCATCATTAACTTTCCCAATTCAATCTCATCTTTGCCCTATTGTGAACATTTCTAATGGGGAATAAGGACAGTATTTCTCTTTGTGGCTTATTATTCTTAAAATATTCTCTGTATTGAGCTAAAATCTATTCCCTTCCTTGTCCCTTCATTCTTCCTTCTGGAAATATATAAAGTAAATCAACTCCCTATACAGTTTAACACAACAAAGACACAATTATTGGGTTTTGATTATTTTTAGTTTTTTAGGTGTTTTTTTTTCCCCCCTAAGAAAGGCAACTTGAGTTTATTCAACCATTCCTCTGTTTCAGAGATATTCAATGTATGGACCAATACTAACCCATGGCTGTTCCTTACCCTTTGGGAACTGTAAGTTATAGATCCACATCAACATAAAGAACTGTGGCAGAATATCAATCAGCATACTGGGACTTCCCTCATGGTCCAGTGGTTAAGAATCTGCCTGCCAATACAGAGGACAAGAGTTCAATCCCTGGTCAGGGAACTAAGATCCTACATGTCCTGGGACAACTAATTGCAGCATATGCTGCAACACAGAGCCCACATGGTACAACACAGTGTCTGCACACTGCAAGAAGACCCAGCACTGCCAAAATTAAAAAAAAAGAAATCAACATATTGCTATCATCATTGAAAAATTCTTTCTATGAAAAACTAAAGCTAGCTGAATTTAAAAGTATGCTTACTGATATAGTTGATTTACATTGTGGCATAAACTTTTTCTTCTTGTCACAACCTGATGGGTAAACAGTTGAACCAACTAGTTTGATAGCACTTGTTCCATATGACATGATTTCCAGATCCATTCTCATCATTCTTCTTGACATCAGCCTCCAGAATACAACCAACATTTTCAGAGAAACTCTGCTGAAAATAGAGTGGAAAACATTACATCCCTGAATCTGGACATTATTTGTCTTGGAACAACCTAAGAGTTTTTAGTGAATTTTTAATCAAGTACACCCAGCTGATCAGATATACAGAACCTCTTTCCAATTCTTATGGCTATTGATAGTCCACTATTCCAAAGTAGCTACCTACTAGCTATTCTGCTCAATTTTGTGTCATTTGCTAATATGCATTATGCAACTTTTGCTGTATTAAAAAACAACCAAACACCCCCAAACTCAGTCAATTTAAACAACCACCCTTTAAAATAAATTTCTCATGAGCATGGTTCAGCTAGTCAATTATGGTGACCTTAGCTCAGATATTTTGACCATAACTTGGCTTGTTCAAACATCTGCCTTCAGCTGGTGGTTGGCTAGATGACTGGTCTAGGATGGCTTCCCTGAAACAACTCAGCTCTCTTCCACAGGATTTGAATCTGCCAGCAGGGAGGCTTGTATTTGTTCTCATGGCTGTGACAGGGTTCCAAGAGAGAGAGGAAACACACAAGACCTCTATAAGAATCAGTCCCATCCCTGCCATAAAGTAGAGCAGAGAAGGGTGGAAAATGGACCTGGAGGAGGACAAAGGTAAAATAACTATTGTGATGCCAATGTGTTCTTCCAAGTTCTCACAAAATTTGAAAATGGCACTGAAAGATACTTTTCATGGAAGACCTTCTTATTGATAAACTGTTTCAGAATGTATTATTTAACCACTCATGACTACCATTGAGAGTTTTTATTCAACCCATGTTTTTCCATCATGTTTCACTGAATCCCATCATAAGGGTTCAGTGAAAAACTGTCAAACTTGCTGCTGCAGATAAGAAATCATCATAGTTTCCTGAACACAAATGATCATCACTGCATTATTTATGATAGCAAAGTATTGAAAAGACTGCAGGAATGAATAACTTACTATGGTAATTTACATAATAACTTATTTCGTGTGGTTTTTAAATTTTAAATAATTGATGAAATAGGAAAATGCTTACAGTTTAATTTTAATTCAAAGATAAACAATGAGGTACAATACAAACAAAATTATACATCTTTTTATAGGCTTTATACCTAATGAAGAAGCATTTTGAAATCCTAGAAACAAATACAATAAAAATACATTTATTATCTTTGAATGGCAAGATTATAGTGATTTTTGTTTTCAGCTTAAACTTTTAGATATTTTTGACATTTTCTGCAATGGACATATGTAACATCATCATCATCAAAAAACAAAAAAAAAAGCATGCATTCAGTTGTTTTCCATTTTGTAATTTTCCTGAGAATTAAAATCAAGCTCACATTTCCCTCGCTTTGGAAAACTGTGTATTTGACCACTGCCAATTGATATTCATTGAGATAGTGAATTGAATGGTCCTAAATTGAGAGGGAGATCTAGATCTTTCCCAAAATCATAGTAGCTGGATTTTAATAGCTACTTCATTGTCATTTTAATTTTAAAAATATTTCCTGCTGTCATATCACTTATGGTTTCCTTTTCTGTTGGCTGCCAAGAATATACAGGATTTTATGACTTTATTTGGAGCATTACTTGATATCTATGCTAGAACTGATAAAAAGGGAGAAGTTCTCTGGGACAGGATAGGAAAGCAAGAGAAAAAATATCTCTCAAGCATTGATAACCATCTTCGTTGTATCGTTGGTGTGGCTGAGGAACCTTGTCAGCTAGCTGCATCTATCTTGGCACTGTCTTTTTAGCCTTTTAATTCTTATTATCACTAAAAATCATAAGTCACAAGATGACATTTAAATCATCTGAATATTCAGATGATAGAAGAAAGCCTCTGATGATGCAAAACAGATTACCCTATTCTGGTTAAGGGATGTAGTGTGAAAATGAGTAAATCACATTCCAGACACAGTGTCATCCAGAGGCATTCTGATGGAATAAAGATGGACACAAATTCTTTGATTCTCCTCCCATTGGGAAGTCGCATCTCTACCCCTCCTTTTCAGTCTAAGTGGATTCTGTCACTGGCTGGCCAATAGAATATGACAGAAGCAACACTGTGCTAGTTTCCAGGTTCCATCCTCAAGCTATGGGTACCTTCTATTTCCTGCCGCTTGGAACACGCACTCCTGGAAGCCAGCTGCGGGGCTGTGAGAAGTCCGAGCTGCGTGGAGAGGCCACATCTATGTGCTCCAATCAGCATCCCCAGACGAGCTCAACTGCAGGCCTGTGAATGCACCTCGGACAACCAGCAATGTCACAGGTTGAGACAACTGCAGCCGCTAACTGACTCCATTTATATGAAAGACCCCCAGGAAGATCCATCCAGCTGAGCTCAGTCAACTCACACAACTGTGGAAAATAAAAATAAGTTGTTGGTTTAAGACACTGAGTTTAGGGATGATTTGTTAACTCATAGCAAAAAAAAAAAAAAAGGGAGCACTAGCCGTTGTTAGCTGGCACTGTTGCATCTGAAATAAAATTTGAAAAGTGTTACAAAAAGTAGATGGTGACATCACATTTCTGTAGAGCTATCTTTCAAATTCAAATGGAGAAACACTAAGTAGAATGTACTGTTTCTTACCATTCCAAGTTATATGCAGATGTGATGATCAAAGAAACCAAGAAAAAATCAAAGCAGGATAGTCTTTCATGTTCGGAAATGATAAGATACTACTTTGTGCACTTTACATTTACCACAACCCTGAGAAATATGAATAGTACCATCTTCACTTTTTGTCTTTTTTATCCTCCTTCCCTCCCTCATTTCCTTGTCTCTGCCTCCATTTTCCAAGTTGTTTTCACTCCACTGCACTCACCCTCAACAGAAGCCTGTTTTATCTCCATAATCTCCCCCATTATATTTATAGTACATGAGATACAAAGGAGGCTGCTCAAGCTGGGTCCATTTGAAGTCTGTAAGCAGTCTCTAAGGTGAAAGGGTAAACCCGAGCAGAATTTCACCCAGCGATACCCTCATGTGCTACCTTTCCATGACAACAAAAATACCAGATGTATAAATCCTTGTTATTCTCAAGGACAGAGTTTAAGTATTTTCCAGTGTTTTACAACTCTGTTTTCCTTCTAGTTATCCCAAAGTTGATCACATCTGATATGGTTAAGGAAGGTGCCACTGTAATCGACGTTGGTATCAACTATATCCATGACCCAATCACAGGAAAGACAAAACTTGTTGGAGATGTGGACTTTAAAGGTAATAAACTGCATCTTTTTTGACGAGTGAAGAAAAACAGAGGTTCAACTTTGCATGTTTTGATAGTTGAAAGAGAGATTTTCTATTTGATTGGGGCATTACTTTTTATAATTTTTTTTAAGATTATTTATTTTGGCTGTGGTGGATCTTTGTTGCTTCACAGACTTTTCTCTAGTTGCCGTGAGCAGGGGCTACTCTTCATTGTGTTGCACAGGCTTCTCATTGCAGTGGTTTCTCTTGTGGAGCACGGATTCTAGGCTTGCAGGCTTCAGTAGTTGCAGCTCATGGGTTCAGCAGTTGCAGCTCACAGGCTGTAGAGCCCTAGCTCAGTAGTTGTGGCACATGGGCCTAGTTGCTTCACGGCACGTGGGATCTTCCTAGACCAAGGTTTGAACCCGTGTCCCCTGCATTGGCAGGCAGATTCTTAACCACTAGAGCATCAGGGAAGCCCTGATGATTATTATTAATCATTACATTAATCTTTCCTCTGATGGAAAAGAGTTTAATGACACTCACATATTTCCTTCCTTCTGCCTGACTCCTTTCCTTCCTACCTTCCTTCTTTCTTTCCTTCTGTCCTTCTTTTCCTCCTCTTCCTTCTTGGGAGAAAAATATAATAACATCACTAATATTGAGTTTTAAGATTAAATTCCTTGTAGTGCAGTTTTCTTAGTGAGCATTGTTTTGACTGTTGGGAGCATATCTCTGTCCTTCATCATCCATGCTTTATACTCAGCCATTCATTCTCAGAGCCAGAAGGCGTCTTGGGATGTGTTTGCTAGCCTTCACTATATTTCAGATGTAAATAGTTCCCTGGATAATTCAAGTCGTTATCCCTCACTTGTGTTTTAAAGAGGATGAGAAAGAGGAGTTAGGTTAACATTACTATGGCCAATGAAGGAGATAAAGCAGCGAATGTCTAGAAACAAAAGAAATTCTAACCCAATGCCTTTGCTGTATAGATGAAGAAACTTAACCCTGAGATAGATATATTTTTAGATGTCTGACCCCTATTCCAATTTTACTTCCAGTATCTTTGTCAAATACTTACCTGCACTGGCCTTTTCAGTATAATCTAGGAATCTTAGCTAATAATACATGCATATAATAAAATAGAGATATTTTCATATTAGAAATATTTTATATATTGGATTACTCCTTGGAAGGAAAGTTATGACCAACCTAGATAGCATATTTAAAAGGAGAGACATTACTTTGCCAACAAAGGTCTGTCTAGTCAAGGCTATGGTTTTTCCAGTAGTCACGTATGGATGTGAGAGTTGGACTGTGAAGAAAGCTGAGCGCCAAAGAATTGATGCTTTTGAACTGTGGTGTTGGAGAACACTGTTGAGAGTCCCCTGGACTGCAAGAAGCTCCAACCAGTCCATCCTAAAGGAGATCACTCCTGGGTGTTCATTGGAAGGACTGATGCTGAAGCTGAAACTCCAATACTTTGGCCACCTCAGGTGAAGTGTTGACTCATTGGAAAAGACCTAATGCTGAGAAGGACTGGGGGCAGAAGGAGAAGGGGACGACAGGATGAGATGGCTGGATGGCATCACTGACTCAATGGACATGGGTTTGGGTAGACTCCAGGAGTTGGTGATGGACAGGGAGGCCTGGCGTGCTGCAATTCATGGGGTCACAAAGAGTCGGACACGACTGAGCGAATGAACTGATATATTGGATTGGTCATTCTGGCCAAAAAAGCAGGGTCATGCAAGAACTTCCTTAAGTTAAAAGTGTGTCTTTACAGACAAATTGAAAGGAAAAATCATGCTCTTTCTAAAAATAATTCAAACTTCACATGTTCTGTTGGAATTTGGTCATTAGCTGATGGTTTGCCTAAAAAGAAAAGGGAAACCTGAAGACAAAAACTCTGGAGACAGGATGATGAAGAGAGCAAAGTACAGATGAACCTTATCATCTGCTGCCCTCACAGGCTGTCATTCATGGAGCCCTGCCAACCTAGCAAGGTGGCTCTCCAAGTGAACATGTGTGTCTGTATGCATGTGTGTGTCCATACTGACCTCTTTAGGAAATGACCTCTTTTCTTTATTTAATTTTTCATGTTCAATCACTAATGTCAGGTATCAATAATATATTTGAATTTCTCAACTTGAAATTTCAAGTAAGGATAGATTTCATTTTTAAAAAGTTGACCTTATTTATTTTTTTTTTACAGTCATTCTGCTTCTGGGTTACATTATAGTTACTGTGTGTTTATTGCAAAATCACCACACACTTATGATGCATCCAGATGGCATCGACAGCACATGACAACCAGCTCAACGCAAGAAAGCAGGGTGTTAAACACAGCTCACAACCTTGACTGTGCTTGTGGGGCAAGCTTACCTAGCTGGCAGTTGGCAGTGTTTTATAAGACCCTTCTCCTATATGATATTTCATTTAATTCAGATTTTATGAAAAACGGTTTTAAAAAATGAGCATTTTGGGGTGGGTACATACACTGTCACATATAGATATACAATCTCTTGGTAGTATCTATTAAATTACAGTTATGCGTATCTAACTATATAATGAAACAAAAAGGGACATGACCATGAGAGACTAAGATATAAGGAAGAGCACTGGGCTGAGAGACTGAAGAGGTGCTCTAAGACCGAGTATTGCAACCCGTTAACTTAGCAACCTCTCTGGCCCTTGGACTGCAAGGAGATCCAACCAGTCCATCGTAAAGCAGATCAGTCCTGGGTGTTCACTGGAAGGACTGATGCTGAAGCTGAAACTCCAATACTTTGGCCACCTCATGCGAAGAGTTGACTCATTGGAAAAGATCCTGATGCTGGGAGGGATTGGGGGCAGGAGGAGAAGGGGACGACAGAGGATGAGATGGCTGGATGGCATCACTGACTCGATGGACATGTGTCTGGGTAAACTCCAGGAGTTGGTGATGAACAGGGAGGCCTGGCGTGCTGCAGTTCATGGGGTCGCAAAGAGTCGGACACGACTGAGCAACTGAACTGAACTGAACTGACTGGCAATGTTGTTATCAGTTGCAGCAATGATGGCAGTCCTTCCAGCTCTAACACTTGGTGCATCCTGGACATTCAGCTGAGTGTTGCCATGAGACTGTGTAAAAGCACAGAAACTTTCAGAAAGTCAGGTTTTTCTGATCCTAACATAAAACACGCCTATGTGATTTGTAATATTACTCTTGTCGCCCTGCTGGTTCATTGAGTCAGAGCCCTAAGACCTGGACCTAGGGTGCTGCTCTCAGCATAAAGGTGATGAACAGACTGCAAATTTATGAGCTATGACTTAAATTCGTTTATTTCCAAATTCAATTGACTACAGTATATGTGGGCCAATAATATATGAATGGGGGCTTCACTGGGGGCTCAGCGGTAAAGAATCCACCTGCCAATACAAGAGACATGGATTTGATCCCTGGGTGGGGAAGATCCCCTGGAGAAGGAAATGGTAGCTCACTCCAGTATTCTTGCCTGGGAAATCCCCTGGACAGAGGAGCCTGGTGGGCTACAGTCCACGCGGCCACAGAGTCAAACACAACTTAGCAACTAAACTACAACAACAACAAATGTATACATGACAGAAAGAACTCAACAAAGGCTCTTCGTAGATTTTGAGAGCCATCCTCTTACCAAGTAAGTCTGAACTATACTGAATTTGGCCATCTACTGGTCTGTGCTGCTTTATTCACTAAAAATTACATGTTGTAGTGAATAATACATCTCACACAATAGCTGAAATACTCAGGAAAAATGTAAGCATTTGAAAATTTGGGGACAAGGACTAGAAACTGGCAATTACAGACCTGTTCTCTCATGTGCTTCTTAAACTTTTAACTCAGATCATCATTTCTGAACAATTCTGTCTTAATTAAATTTGTTTAAAAGACAAGTATGTGGACATATAAAAGGTGTGATGTAAAGAACACATGAAAACTGATTTTTAGTGTGGTTATTATTTAATCTAAAGGGAAAAGCCTATGTGAGTAGATTAAAAAAATGTTAAGATCATAAAAATCAAAATGAAAAAAATCCATGGAGTTTTATGTAAGTCTACATGATCTCAGCAGTAAATTAAATCTCACCTACACCCTTTACCAGGTAAGATGTAACTTTTATTATGTAATCTACAGTATATGAAAATAATATGAGTTAATATATCTCATATTCAAACAATGCTTTCTAATGTTCATGTTGCCATTATACAGATTTCCTCTTTGGTCTTCATAGTTACCAGGAATGAAGGTAGAAAAGATATTATCCTCATTTTAAAGATGAAGCTCAAAATTTTGAGACTTAGCCACTCTCAAACTACTACTGAGAGGAAAGTCCAGAAATCAAATCCCCATCTCTTCGCACTAAAACAAGCTTTTCTTTCTGTGTTAGATACAAATCATAAATATAAATCATCTTAAATAACGGTCATAAATTAATAGGAGAAAGGGTCCCTATCCCTTCTAATCAAGACATTTGATAATTCTAAAATATCCCAAGGAAGGCAGTGTTTCTTCTTCTTGTTGTTGTTCAGTCATTCAGTCAGGAGACTGTGACTCCATGGACTCCAGCACATTAGGCTTCCCTGTCCATCACCAACTCCTGGAGCCTGCTCAAACCTATGTCCATTGAGTTGGTGATGCCATCCAACCATCTCATCCTCTGTTGTCCTCTTCTCCTCCTGCCCTCAATCTTCCCAGCATCGGATATTTTCTAAGTCGGCTCTTTGAATCAGGGGGCCAAAGTACTGGAGTTTCGGTTTCTGCATCAGTCCTTCCAATGAATATTTAGGACTGACTTCCTTTAGGATTAACTGGTATAATATCCTTGCAGTCCAAGGGACTCTCAAGAGTCTTCTCCAACACCACAGTTTAAAAGCATCAATATTTCAGCGCTCAGCCTTCTTTATGGTCCAGCTCTCACAACCATATGTGACTATTGAAAAAACCATAGCTTTTACTATATGGACCTTTGTTGGCAAAGTAGTGTCTCTGCTTTTTAATGTGCTGTCTAGGTTTTCCATTGCTTTTCTTCCAAGGAGCAAGCATCTTTTAATTTCAAGGCTACAGTCACCATCTGCAGTGATTTTGGAGCCCAAGAAAATAAAGTCTGTCAGTGTTTCCATTGTTTCCCCATCTTATTTCCCATGAAGTAATGGGACCAGGTGCCATGATCTTAGTTTTCTGAATGCTGAATTTTATGCCAGCTTTTTCACTCTCCTCTTTCACCTTCATCAACAGGCTCTTTAGTTCCTCTTTGCTTTGTTTCTTCTAGACCTCCACAGACAATAGTACTCTTGAATTAACTAACATATTCCTGGAGGCTCAGACAGTAAAGAATCTGCCTGCAATGCAGGAGATCCAGGTTCAATCCCTGGGTCAGGAAGATGCCCTGGAGAAGGAAATGGCAACTCATTCCAGTCTTCCTGCCCAGAGAATCCCATGGACAGAGGATTCTGGTGGGTTATAGTCCATGGGGTTGCAGAGTCAGACATGACTGAGCAACTAACATGTATCTTAACATACTCACAAAAGCATCAAACAGCTTACAGCAAATACTACCTTTTGTTAAATGAGTAATAGAAATAAATATATTTCATGATTTTGAATGGCTGCTACTGAAAGTCCCCTGATGTCTCATCCCTGTGGCCCGTGACTTGAAAAGAAACAATCACAAGTTTCAGTTGCACTAATTTTTTTCCTAATTGTTATAAAACATTTTTGATTCATAGAATACACTGGCAAACAACCAACCAGTGAATATCCTATACAAATGAATGGGAAAACTGGCACTATTCACGTTGTATGTGTTTTTCCCATCTATTTAATAATATGAAAAATCATTAAATCATGCCAGGAGAAAAGTCTTTAATTAAATTCATAATAGCACAATAGAACAGCTCAAGGAATGTCCTTGTAGACCATGCTTTAGAACTACAACACTGAATATATATTTCTGTGATTTATTTATAATATGTTTAACTGCCTATGGACAAAGAACAACAACAAAAAGAAAACAAACAAATTACTGGCTTATTTTCCATCCAAGGATTTTCACCTTACTGTTTAAAAGTACTTTTTTCCACTTTCGCAATGCCTGTTGGATAAGGATAAGCTCATTAGTACAGTAAATATATTCTTTAGCTCGATTAGGTCTTTTGTCCTATGTTTTCCTCCCTCCATATACTCCATCCCTTTTCCTACCATCATTATCACACATCTTTACCTCAGGTCATACCAATCTGTGTCCCATTGCCAAGCTCTCAGCATGAAGGTTTGCATTTCTGTATTCCTGGGCAGGATTATTCTTCCATTAGTAATTTATTACTCTCTATTCTTTCACATCCTATGTATTCTTCAACATATTGATCTGTTACTACCTACTTCCTCATCACAAAATGAAATGAGACTTTTTTCTCCTCTGGTCTCCAAAGAAATATAATATCAAAAGCACTTACCTCATTAGTTTAGTTAGACGATCACGTTAGTTATTTAAATATCTCTCTTAGTTGGGACTTTGTCTAACTTAGTTAGGACTTAGTCACTCAGTCGTGTCTGACTCTTTGTGACCCTATGGACTGCAGCACACCAGGCCTCCTTGTCCATCACCAACTCCAGGAGTTTACGCAAACTCATATCCATGAGCTGGTGGTGCCATCCAACCATCTCATCCTCTGTTGTCCCCTTCTCCTGCTTTCAATCTTTCTCAGCATCAGGGTCTTTTCCAATGAGTCAGTTCTTCGCATCAGGTGGCCACGTATTGGAGTTTCAGCTTCAGCATCAGTCCTTCCAATGAATATTCAGGATTGACTTCCTTTCAGATGGACTGGTTGGATCTCCTTGCAATCCAAGGGACTCTCTCAAGAGTCTTCTCCAACACCACGGCTCAAAAGCATCAATTCTTGAGCGCTCAACTTTCTTTATAGACCAACTCTCACATCCGTACATGACTACTGGAAAAACCATAGCTTGGACTAGACGGACTTCTGTTGGCAAAGTAATGTCTCTGTTTTTTAATATGCTGTGCAGTTTGGTCATAACTTTTCTTCCAAGAAGCAAGCATCTTTTAATTTCATGGCTACAGCCACCATCTGCAGTGATTTTGGAGCCCAAGGAAATAAAGTCTGTCACTGTTTCCATTGTTTCCCCATCTTATTTCCCATGAAGTGATGGAACCAGATGCCATGATCTTAGCTTTCTGAAGGTTGAATTTTAAGCCAACTTTTTCACTCTCCTCTTTCACTTTCATCTTAGGCTCTTTAGTTCTTTGCTTTCTGCCATCAGGGTAGTGCCATCTGCATATCTGAGGTTATTGATATTCCTCCCGGCAATCTTAATTCCAGCTTGTGCTTCATCCAACCTGGCATTTCACAAGATGTACTCTGCATATAAGTTAAATAAGCAGGGTGACAAAATACAGCCTTGATGTACTCCTTTCCCGATTTGCAACCAGTCTCTTGTTCCATGTCCAATTCTAACTGTTGCTTCTTGACCTGTATACAGATTTCTCAGGAGGCAGGTCAGGTGGTCTGGTATTCCCATCTCTTTTAGAATTTTCCACAGTTTGTTGTGATCCACACAGTCAAAGGCTTTGGCATAGTTAATAAAGCCAAAGTAGATGCTTTTCTGGAATTCTCTTGCTTTTTCAATGATCCAACGAATGTTGGCCATTTGATCTCTGGTTCCACTGCCTTTTCTAAATCCAGCTTGAACATCTGGAAGTTCAAGGTTCATGTACTATTGAAGCCTGGCTTGGAGAATTTTGAGCATTATTTTGGTAGCCTGTGAGGTGAGTGGAATTGTGTGGTAGTTTGAACATTCTTTGGCATTGCCTATCTTTGCGATTGGAATGAAAGCTGACCTTCTTCAGTCCTGTGGCCACTGCTGAGTTTTCCAAATTTGCTGGCATATGGAGTGCAGCACTTTCACAGCGTCATCTTTCAGGATTTGAAATAGCTCAACTGGAATTCCATCACCTCCACTGTTTGTTCATAGTGATGCTTCCTAAGGCTCACTTGACTTAGCATTCCAGGATGTCTGGCTCTAGGTGAGTGATCACACCAGCTGATTATCTGGGTCATTAAGATCTCTTTTGTATAGTTCTTCTGTGTATTCTTGCCACCTCTTCTTAATATCTTCTGCTTCTGTTAGTTCCATACCATTTCTGTCCTTTATTGTGCCCATCTTTGCATGAAATGTTCCCTTGGTATCTCTAATTTCTTCAAGAGATCTCTAGTCATTTCCATTCTATTGTTTTCCTCTATTTCTTTGCACTGATCACTGAGGAAGACTTTCTTATCTCTTCTAGCTATTCTTTAGAACTCTGCATTCAAAATGGGTATATCTTTCCTTTTCTCCTTTGCTTTTCGCTTCTCTTCTTTCACAGCTATTTGTAAGGCCTCCTCAGACAATCATCTTGCCTTTTTGCATTTCTTTTTCTTGGGGATGGTCTTGATCCCTGTCTCCTATACAATGTCACAAACCTCCATCCATAGTTCTTCAGGCACAGTTTATCGAATCTGATCCCTTTAATCTATTTCTCACTTCCACTGTATAATCATAAGGGATTTGATTTAGGTCATACCTGAATGGTATCAAACTGATTTACTCATAGCTTTCTCAGTTGATGGCAATTCCATCCTTCTGTGTTATACAGAAATCATGCTTACTTGCTAGAAAAATCTGAAGTCATTCTGAACACGTTCTTTCACACGGAATATCTAATCAACTGAAAAATCTATTGGTTCTTCCTTCACATCACATATAGCACTTCACTGGTCTCACCGTGTCTACTCTGTTTCGAGAAGCCATTATTTCTCCTGTGAATTCTTGTAACAGCTAATTCTCTAGCTAACTGTTTCTATATTTGCATCCATATAATCCGTTCTCAAAATAGCAGAGGTTTTATTTTTGAAATGCATGTCTGATCACACCACTCTCCTCAGAACCCTACTCTTCTTGCTAGCCCTCCAACATATCAGGCGTCTCCTAGCTTGCTTATCGCTCCTCTGTCTGCCTGGAGACTTTACCAAAAAACTGTCAATTTGGCTAAATCCTTCTCTTTTTTCAAATCTTTGTTTAAATTCCACATTCTCTGTAAGAGTATTCTGATCACGTTATTTCAACATTAGGTTCCATGTCTAATAATGTTGAAGTTGTTTATATTGGACCAAATTTCTCAGGGAAAACAACTATAGACACTGGAAAAATATATTAAAAAAGAACTATCAAAGATGTATTGTACCGTACAGAAAATAAAGCCAACATTTTGTAATAACTGTAAATGAAACATAAAATTTTTAAACATTTTTAAAAAACATGACTCTCTGAAAGCACTGGAGTGTTACTTGAAACAGATTTGGAAGAGAATGGACATCTGAAAGAAATGTCACTGGAGTTTCCTGTTTGGGAGGTTTTCCTAGGCAGAATTTGGATAAAAATCTGTGGTCTTCTTTGCTTAAGGAATTAAAGGACAAAGTTTGGGGCTACTACGGAAGCTGGAAATTGAAGGGATATATCCAGGAAAAGAGAAAACCACAGAGGGGAGAGTCAAATTGTGTCTATAACTTCTTCCCCAAACTCTGACTGACCCATGAACAATACCCACAAGAGGCAAACCCCCAGAAGCCCATCTGATGCTAAGGGAACTAAACAGAATGTATCTGTGGCTCAGCAAGGGCAAAGCAAAGCCTGAGGTCCTCAATGTGACGGGCATTCACACACACACACAGACTCTTACATCAAAGATTATACTTAATAATGAAATATAGACTCTTTCCCCAAGATCAGAAGGTTGCAGAAGTGTCCATACCCACCATTTCTAATTCAGTATTTTATTGGAGATCCTAGCTGGTGTAATAAGAGAAGGAAAATTTGAAAAAGACATCTAAAGATCAGAAAGGATGATGTAAAACTCTCTCACCACAGATGGCTGTTTATATAGAATACTGTAAAGAATATACATGACAACAAAAGAACAAATAAAGTGAATTTAGCAAGATCACAGAATATAAAGTCAATACCCAGAAAAATAAACAGCATTTCTGTATACAAGAAACAACTAAAATTTGAAAGTTTAACAAATTATTTATAATAGCTCAGATCAGAAAATACTGAGGAATAAATTTTAAAATTTAGGGCATGATTTTTATAATGAAAACTACACAATTTTGCTGACAGATGACCTAAATAAATGGAAGGTGTACTGTACTTGGCAGTGCTGGTGGCTCAGATGGTAAAGAATCTGCCTGCAATGAAGGAGACTCAGGTTCCATTCCTGGGTCGGCAAGATCCCCTGGAGAGGGAATGGCTAGCCACTTATAGGTTGGAAGACTCAATAATACTAAGATGTCAGTTCTTCCAATTTGATCTATTGATTCAACGTAATCTCAAACACAATCCTGTGAGGTTTTTTTGTAGAAGTTGACAAACTGATTCTAAAATTTATATGGCTGTGCAAAGGACTTAGAACATCCAAAGAAATCTTAAAAATGAACAAAAAGGACTTAGGATACCTGACTTTAAGACTTGCTACAAAGCTACAATAATAAGCACACAGTGGGGCTGGTATGAAAGTGGAAGTGTTAGTTGCTCAGTCGTGTCCAGCTCTCTTTGACCTCATGAACTGTAGCCCACCAGGCTCCTCTGTCCATGGGATTTTCCAGGCAAGAATACTGGAGTGGGTAGCTGGTGCAGGGATAGACAAATAAATCAATGGAATAGAATAGAGAGCCCAACTTTAGATGAACACTTACACAGTCATTTGACCATTTACAAAGTTGCCAAAAGCAATTTAATGGGAGAAGGAAAGCATTTTCAACAAATAACACTTGAATAATTTGACAGTCATATAGGGAAAAAAAAGAGGACTTCCCAACTGGTTCAGACATTAAAGCATCTGCCTACAATGTGGGAGACCCGGGTTCAATCCCTGGGTTGGGAAGATCCCCTGGAGAACAGGCAATGGCAACCTACTCCAGTATTCTTACCTGGAAAATCCCATAGATGGAGAATCCTGGTAGGCTACAGTCCATGGGGTCGCAAAGAGTTGGACACGACTGAGTGACTTCACTTTCTTAGGGAAAAAACCACCACCACCACCACCAACAAAGAGACACAATCTGTGTCTTCATTCTGTGGAGGAGAAAATTTGCAATATCAAAATGTGTCTCTTTGCCATGAGGATTACATTTTATCTCCCCCTTTAAATTCTTTAGCTTCCTAAAGATTTTAGATAAAGGACTTGTTCCCAGAACAGAAGTACAGAGGTATCACCAGAAATATCTGCAAAGAATATGGCCTAGGAGTGCTGGGGGAACTCTAGGCAGGGCCTAGAAATCAGAGTCCACCGTGTGTCCCACTGTCTCTGCATAGCCCAGCAAACATTTGCTTAGTAAACATTTGCTTTTCTCTCTTCAGGTGAATTGCTTTCCTCTCCTTTGAAGTCCCAAACCTAACTGCCAAGAGAAACTGGGGAATGTAAGGAAACAAGCATGTTTGGAGTAGTTTATTTGTCTGCCACAGAAAAAAAGACAGATCTAAACTAGGGGCTGACAGAATTAAAATAATGTCAGAAGACATGGGTTGGGAAAGACTCTCTGGGCCAGTGGCATTTAAGCTAAGACCTGAAAGCTGGAAAAGAAATCAGCCCTGGTAAGTTTGATAACCAATGTAGTTAAGAGATCAGTGGCTCAATAAAGTCCAATTCAAGTAATAAAATGTGCATTATCCTAACATGTCCTCTGTATAATAAATACTCCAAAATAAAAATATGATTCCCAATAGTCCCTGGACATCCTGATCCTCTTTATCATGCTCTACTTTTTCTTTTTTCCCATAGCATATCAACTTCTAAAAAATAGACAGCAATTACTTATTATGTTTATTTTTTATTGTCTATCTCCCCTACTACTCCACACTAAAAAATAGACAGCAATTATTTACAATGTTTATTTTTTATTGTCTATCTCCCCTACTACTCCACAAAGGTAGAAGTTTCTGTCTTTTTTTCACTGATGTATTCCTAGCATGAATAACAGTGCCTGGAAATTTCTTAAATAAATAACTACAATTACCTTTGATTTATAAATAAAGATACTGAGAAAAATGAATGGTAAACTGGAAACAATTGGAATAGACTATCACAAGGAGAAGGTGCCTGACTCCCCTGCAATCTCTGATATTCATCTTTTTCAAATACAGTGAAAAAAATCAAAAGTAGCTTTCAATAAAATCTTGATTTGTCAATAGCTACATCTATGTTATTAGATATTTGGCATTTTTACACCGTCCAATATAAATTTAATGTGTAAAACATTCATGTTTCTTTGTTTTTCGTTTATTTCTTCCTTTCAGGACTTGAAGAATAAGAAAGCTCAGGTAATGCCTTATGCAGATATGTTAAAGTCCACACTCTGAACAAGTGTGGAAATTCCCCTGGAACTTCCCTGGAAATTCACTTATTTATTCGCTCAACAAATATTTATAGATTTACAATATTGAAATGATTATTGAGTGTCTACCATGTGCCTACCATTGTTCTAAAGTGAAAAGTGAAAGTGTTAGTCTTTCAGTCATGTCCGACTCTTTGTGACCCCATGGACTGTAGCCTGCCAGACTCCTCCGTCCATGGGATTCTCCAGGCAAGAATGCTGGAGTGGGTTGCCATGCCCTTTTCCAGGGGATCTTCCCAGCCCAGGGATCAAACTGGGTCTCCTGCATTGTGGGCAGATTCCTTACCAACTGAGCCACCAGGGAAGCTCAGCACTTGTTCTAAGGGTTTAGAATATACAAGTGAATCAAACAAACAAAACTCTTACCCTCTGGAGCTCACATTTGAGTCAATCATTTAGCTGTAGTCTCTTGATGAGCTAGGCTTCCCTAGTGGTGGCTCAGATGGTAAAGAATCTGCCTGCAATGCGGGAGATCCAGGTTTGATCCCTGGGTCAGGAAGATCCCCTGAGAAGGAAAGGAAATGGCAACCCACTCCAGTATTCTGGCCTGGAGATTCCATGGACAGAGAAGCCTGGTGAGGTTACAGTCCATGGGATCACAAAGGGTCTGACATGACAGAGTGACTATTACACTTTCACACTCTTGAGTTAATTATTTTCTCGGAGTAAATACAGTTTTGGAAGCTGTGTTCACGGTTCTCAAACCAATACATAATATTATTTTAGTTACACCCTCTGGGTTCTACATCAATGTTTCAAGACATAAAATACATACCAGGTGCTTACCTCTTACCCAATATCATTTAAGAATCATCGAGTTTTTGATACCTACCTTATTAGTGTAGGCTGACATATGAGAGTTTGAGATGGTGAGCTCCAAGTTTTGCCCCGTGTAAGCATTACATTCTTAAAAATGGATGTACTTTGCAGCAGATCAAGCATGTTTGTGACTTGCACTGAACCCCTCTGGGGCTGCCTAGAAGGGTCACTGTAATGGAATTTGAGCTCTCGAGAAATCACTGACTATTGGTTCATTCATCCTGTAGTTCGTTTATTCAGTAAGCTTTTCTTTTGTTAGCTTTGCACCCAGTACTGTAGTAAATACCAAAAATTGAATAGCAATAATGGCTTTCAAAAATTGTGCAAGGCACAAATAAATACTTTTCCTTATTAAAAAAAAAAAAAAAAGAATCATCAAGCAGTGACAAGACAAAAAGACAATGGGAAGTGACTCGAGTCTCACTGTTACTCCACCCCTAAATCTGAGAAGACAGTAGAACTCGGAGGCGGAGTGTATGCCCAGAAAGGGGTGGATCTGGCTCTCCACCCTTTCTTAGCCTCTTTCTCCTATAGCCACAGAAACTACGCAGACATTCCCAGGCAGGCTGACTTCACAGGCTCTTTAAAAAGTTAATGAAGTGGGAACCTAGACATCACGCAAAGGTTTGACCTTTATAAGTTTCTTGAGTGACGTGAAGAGTAGATGGAGATCCAAAGATTGCATTATTCTTCAGAAGTGGTGTTGAAAACACCCTGGTTTTCTAAACCTTTGGATTTCTAGACACTATACACTTCTGTCATGGTACTGAACGTGAAGCTATGTCTTTTCTATAGAGGAAACAGTCTGATAACCAAGCATATCTAGCCTAATGAACTCCCTTAACACAAAAGGGAAAAGGAGAGATACTGTGTTTCAGGGGCTTCCGTGCAAAGTTTTCAAGGACAGTGTGTCCGTGCAAAGTTTTCAAGGACAGTGTGTCTCAAATTGTTTTTCTAACCACCCACTTTCCCTGGTGATTATCTCAGAATCATATATAGATTGGATTCTAGGTAAATATTTGAACTGGAAAAAGAACAAAGAGGGTCTGAGAGGAATCATTTAAACACTTCTCTTTAAAGAATTCTATAAAGAAATATCCAGACGTTTCAAAGGGTCTTTTGATTTTGGTAAATTCCTTATCAAAGCTGAAAGCACTCAAAAATAGTTAAGGACATTATGACAGAGGAAAGAGAAAACTATGAAAAAAGAAGCAACGATTGTTGTTCTAAGAAATTCCAGGTTGTGAAGATACTTTGAGAAGTAAATAATCTCAAGTTACATGATATAGTCTGTTTATGATAGCAACTGTTCAAAAAGACATAATTATATAGATCTAAGGGACTGAAATAACTCTTGGGATGGTTTCCCTTTGGAAATAAATAGGAAGAAACACATATGGCTACAGGGACCAACCAAGCCCACTGATATATAAAGCATATCAAAGTGATTTACTCAGCTTTCTCTATAACCATTAAACAAAACACACACACGCAAAACACCGCTTGCTCAATGCTGCCATCATGCGGTCATCATGAGCCAGAGCAGGAGAATTTTCCACTTGGTTCCCCTGTGCGGGGCTGTGCCATGCTTAGCTGTTGAGTCCTATCCGACTCTGCAACCCCACGGACTGCAGTCCATTAGGCTCCTCTGTCCGTGGGGATTCTCCAGGCAAGAATACTGAACTGGGTTGTCATGCCTTCCTCCAGGGGATCTTTCCAATGCAGGGATCGAACCCAGGTCTTCCTCATTGCAGGCAGATTCTTTACCAGCTGAGATACCAGGGAAGCCCTTTGTTCCCCTACCTGCCCCTCATACAAATTCTCTGAAAAAAGTCTTACCTATAAGAACAAAATTTTTAAGTAGATGAGTGATTTGCAGCGATGACTTTGTTTCTTGGGCTTCCCTTGTGACTCAGCTGGTAAAGAATCCGCCTGCAATTCGGGAGACCTGGGTTTGATCCCTGGGTTGGGAAGATCCCCTGGAGAAGGGAAAGGTTACATACTCTGGTATTCTGGCCTAGAGAATTCTGTAGACTGTATAGTCCCTGGGGGTCGCCAAGAGTCAGACGCGAATGAGTGACTTTCACTGGTTTCTATGTTAACACTACATCATGTCAGAAAGGATTTGAACAAACTATTGTTTAAAATCTGGCCCTTTTTCTTTGCATAAACCTTAAATGCATTAATTTTTGAATGACTTGTGACACAATATCAATATTGGTCCAAGCATAATCCAGTTTTAAATAATTAACTAGTTATTTTCATAGTAAGCTAGGCATATACAAATTTGCCACCCCAAACAAAAGTTATGGACTTGACAAAATCTATATTTAATCATATATTTCATCCATTAACCTACCCCATTTCCTGATCCAACCTTAGGTAAACGTCATCGCACATCCTGTTCTTATCATTCCCTTGACTTCCTTTCCATAAGAGTTCTATTGCATCCATTTGTATTCCTAATAGATTTGTTTTTTAAATAATTTTATTTAAGAATATTTGAATATAGTAGACTGCATATATTTAAAGTACACAGTTTGATAGGCTTTCACATATGTATATACTTGTAAGACCATTACCACAATCAAGATGATGAACATATACACCACTCCGGAAAGTTTCTTCAGGCCCCTTTTCCTCATCTTGTTCTCTCTCCCTTTCCTGTCCCCTAACCTCCAACTACTTTGAAAACACTTGCCATGGGCTGAATTGTGTTCCCTCAAAATTCATGTGTTGAATCCCTGACCCTTAATGTAAATGATATGTAATTAGGTTTATATGAAGTCATCAGAGTGGGGCCCTCATGATGGGATTAATGCCCTTACAAGAAGAGACGTCAGTTTCTGGTTCAAGATGGTAGAGTAGAAGGACGTGCGCTCATCTCCTCCTGCAAGAGCACCAAAATCCTAACTAGTTGCTGAACAACCGTCAACAGGAGGACGCTGGAACCCACCAAAAAAAGATGTCCCACATCCAAAGACAAAGAAGCCACAGTAAGACGGTAGGAGACGTATAATCACGATAAAAAATATTCCCACATCCGCTGGCAGGGGGATGACCCACAAACTGAAGAACATTAACACCAAAGAAGTTCTCCCACTGTTGCAAAGGTTATGAACCCCACATCAGGCTTCCCAGCCTGAGGATCCAACAAAGGGACTGGGAATCCCCAGGGGTATGAATCTGATCTTCCTGACTCAGGGATCAAATCTGTGTTTCTTTGTGGTTTCCGCATTGAAAGGCAGATATTAACATAACCACTCCAGCTTTCTTTTGATCTACCTTAACACAGCGTATCTTTTCCATCTTTTTTTCTTTTAATCTCTCTAGGATTTTATATGCAAACTATATTCCTTGTAGGTACCATATAGTTGGACCTTGTTTTTTATTCAATCTGACAGCCTCTGGCATCTGACTGGATTATTTACAACATTACATTTATGTGATTAAACCTATCATCTAGCTATGTGTTTTCATTGTTCCCCATTTTCTTTCTTCCTTTAGAATAACTTGAACAATTTAATGATTGGATAGTATCTCTTTTACGGGTTTTATTAGCCCTCTTTGTTTTGCTTTGTTTCAGCAGTTGCTTGTGGCTTTAAAGTAACAACTATAACTTATTTCAGTCTACTCTCAAGTGACATTTTATCACTTTACATATAGCTTCAGAATCTAACAATAATGTTTTATCATTTCTTCCTTTCTGACTTTTGTACTATTGCTGTTATACAAGTTACAAACCACACATTACATTGTTTTTATTTTGGGATAAATGCCAATTATATTCTAAAATGATTTGAAAAATAATTTAAGAAAAATACCATAAACACTTACTCATGTGGCTACCAATTCCAGTGCTCTTCATTCCTTTGATAATATACATATTGTATCATTTCTTTCTGCCTGAAGGACTTCCTTTAAAAAGTTTTACCATGTGGGTATGCACGTGATTGTTTTCACCTCTATCTGGACTCTACTCTCTCTACATTTCTAAAAATGCTTTTTTGCCTTTAGTTTTTAAAGATGTTTTCACTGAGCATAGATCTCATGATTGATAGTTATTTCTTTCTTTCAGTACTTTAAGATTAAGATGTTCCATTGTCTTCTTGCTTACATTATTTCTGAGAAGTCTGCTATTTCCTTCTTTTTGTTCCTCTGTATGTAATGTGACTCCCCATCCCCTTGCCACTTTCAACATTATTTTTATTTTTAACCACACTGGATTTGAAGAATTTCACTTCGGTGTTTCTGGTATAGTTGTCTTCCTATTTCATGGGCTAAGAGTTTGTTGAGCTTCTTAGAGCTGTGTATATATAGTTTTTATCATATTTGTGTTTCTGTGTGTGTGTGTGCTTTAATCTGAGACTCCAATCCATTATGAAAGAATACCTATTTCTTATTCATGTAAGCCTCTGCCAAGAATCCCACCCTCTGAGACTTCCCTGGTGGTTCAGTGGTTAAGACTTCCAATGCAGGGGGTGCAAGTTCAATCCCTGTTTGAGGAGCTAAGATCCCACATGTCTTGTGACCAAAAAACCAAAACATAAAACAGAAGCAACATTGTAACAAATTCAATAAAGACTTTAAAAAAATGGCCCACATTAAAAAAAATCTTAAAAAAAAAAGAATCCCACTTCCTTTCTTCTCATAATTGGCAATCATCTATAACACCTAGATTTCATGATAACTGCAACAAAAATGGCTGTGGGTGTGGGAGGCTACATAGCTTTTATCTATCTCAGTCCAGAAGTGACTCAGAAAAGTCACTTATCCTCACAGTCCAGTAACCAAAATTCACATGCCCCCAATCTAATTGCTAGGAGAAGCTGGGAAATAAGGGAACATGTGGCTGTTTGGCATACTTGAAAAGCAGATCTAAAACAGGAATTGATAGAACTAAAGTAATTTCAGAAGGTGTAGGCTGAGAAAGGCTCTCTGAACCAGTGGAATTTAAGCTAAGACTTGAAAGTCAGAAAGTCAGCCCTGGTATGTTTGAAAGATAACCAATGTAGTTAAGACGTCAGAGGCTAAAGCCCTATTCAAGAAATAAAATGTACATTATCCTAGCATGTCCTTTGTATAAGAAATACTATCGCTATAGGAAGCTTTCAAGGATATGGGGTATAAGAGCCTCACCAAATACTGATTGGTGACGGAAATGAATAAGTACACTACTCAGATGTAGAAGAATACGCAGAAGGATGACACTTCAGTGACACACGCACACAGCACAGTGGCTGTGACGCTACAGGTTCCTCTATTTCAGCAAGAACACTCACTAGGGTCTACATGCGGCAAGGTGGAGTGACACTGCTGACTGCAATTTCCCCTCCTTTGGTGGAACTGATAACTAATAATCTAGTAGAAGAAACATATTACTAAAAAGCAATGAAATGTTCTATGTGGAATTGTTTTTCCCCATAAAGAAAAGGAGAGAAAGCTACAACAAAGGTGATTTATAATATAGAAACTAGAAATAAGCAGGAAAGAGCTCTACAAAAATGGAGAAGTTCAGAGTAATAACAATTTCCCACTGTGGTCAAGAACATTAAAAATAGAGCAGTAAGTATTCTGCATACATAAATTCCATAATCTCTCGAGAAAAACAACTATAGTAAGACCGTTTCTTTTTTTTTTTTCCCTCCAAATGAAGAATCAAGGTTTAGACAAATACACATATCTACATTCACTAATTAGGTCAACATCCACATTTATATGCCTACTAATTACTAGAAAAGTTTATCTTTGTTAAATCTACACTGTGAATTCTAACTCTTCTTACCCTCTCCATATTCAATCCTTTAATCCTGTATTTCATTCTGATTTCTCTATTTAATCCTTTTACATAAATTGGAAGATGTTAATCCTCAAAGCTATCAAACTAGATAACTGAAGGGAAATATTTGAAAAACTGTTTTAGAAAAAGATAGATAAGATTAAAAAAATTTCCCATTCTACTTATGATTTTCTAACCAGAAATAGATGAGAAGTAGATTTCCTAGAAAGTAAGAAAACACAAAAAGGTGAGTAAGCATTTCTCTTGGTGCTTGACTTAACTCAGTTATAAGACTGTGATTATGACTCAAAGAATGCTATAACTGGGTATCTAATACTTCTCTGCTACTCATATGCTGTGACCTTAACAAGTTTCATTTCCTTAACTAGAAACCATGGATCAAAAAAATGTACTTACCAGTTAAGGTTCTTGTGAACGTTAAGTGATTTATGTATACAAGGCATTTACTAACAATGCCTGGCAATAATAAATGGCAAAAAATTTGCCATTACTAATACTAGTAGTAGTTGTTGTCATGGAACAATAGTTGTAAAATAGCACATTAAAATTTAATTGAGTGATTGCTGTTTTCTGGGCTTCCCAGGTGGCTCAGAAGTAAAGAATCTGCCTGCCAATGCAGGATATGCAAAAGATGCAGGTTTGATCCCTGGGTCGGGAAGATCTCCTGGAGTAGGAAATGGCAACCAACTCCAGCATTCTCACCTGGAAAATTCCATGGGCAGAGGAGCCTGGCAGGCTATAGTTCATGGGACCACGAAGAGTCAGACACAACTGACTCAGGACATACACTCCCTGTTTTCTAGACTTATACCTGAATTGTTTTTGTTGTTCAGTCACTCAGTTGGGTTTGACTCTTTGTGACCCCACAGACTGCAGCACACCAGGCTTTCTTCTCCTTCACTATCTCTCAAAGTTTGCTCAAATTCATGTCCATTGGGTCAGTGATGCCATTCAACTGTCTCATCCTCTGTCACCTCCTTCTTATGCCTTCAATCTTTCCCAGTATCAGGGTCTTTTCCAATGAGTCAGTTCTTCACATCAGGCAGCCAAAGTATTGGAGGTTCAGCTTTAGCATCAGTCCTTCCAATGAATATTCAGGGTTGATTTCCTTGAGGATTGACTGGTTTGATCTCCTTGCTGTCGAAGAGATGCTCAAGATTCTTCTCCAGCACCACAGTTTGAAAGCATCAATTCTTTGGCGCTCAGTCTTCTTTATGGCCAATTCTCACATCCCTACATGACCACTGGAAAAAGCTTTGACTATACGGACCTTTGTCAGCAAAGTGATATCCCCGCTTTTTAATACATTGTCTAGGTTTGTCACAGCTTTTCTTCCCAGGAGCAAGCATCTTTTATTTCATGACTGTAGTCACCATCCGCAGTGATTTTGGAGCACAAGAAAATAAAATTCTGTCACTGTTTCCACCTTTTCCCCTTCTGTTTGCCATGAAGCGATGGGACTGGATGCCATGATCTTAGTTTTTTGAATGTTGAAATTTAAGACAGATTTTTCACTCTCCTCTTCCAACCTAATCAAGAGGTTCTTGAGTTTCTCTTCACTTTCTGCCGTTAGCATGGTAGTATTTGCTTATCTGAGGTTGTTGATATATCTCCTGGAAATCTTGATTCCAGCTTGTGATTCATTCAACCAAGCAGTTTGCATGATGTACTCTGCATATAAATTAAATAACTAGAGTGAAAATATACAGCCTTGTCATACTCCTTTCCCAATTTTGAACCAATCAGTTGTTCCATGTCTGATCCTAACTGCTGCTTCTCGACCCACACACAGGTTTCTCAGGAGACAAGTTGGTCTGGTATTCCTGTCTCTTTAAGAATTTTCCAGTTTGTTGTGATCCACATAATCAAGGGCTTTAGCATAGTCAATAAAGTAGAAGTAGATTTTTTTTGGAACTCCCTTCCTTTCTCCATGTCCAACAGTATTTAAGGTGAGAGCTAAAACCATTTTGGAGAGTCACTCAGTTTTCCTGAGTCTCTCCCAAGTCCACAAGTTACTAAACTTTTGTTTGTTTTTCTCTTGTTAATCGATCTCAGGTCAACTTAATTCCTAGACCAGACAGAAGAACCAAAAAGGGAAAATGTCATCCTCCCTGAAAACCTACATCACAAGATTGATGAGTTAATTTAAATACTTCATGTTATAACACATTGTTTAAGGTAACTGCATTGTGTTATGGTTTCCTGGGCTTGCCTTGTGGCTCAGCTGGTAAAAAATCAGCCTGCAATGCAGGAGACCTGGGTTTGATCCCTGGGTTGGGAAGATCCCCTGGAGAAGGGAACAGCTATCCACTCCAACAGTCTTGCCTGGAGAATTCCAGCTTATTCTGGTAAGCAACAAATTTTATGTACCAGTACAATGTACTATAAGTCGATAAGTAATATAGTCTTCTCACCTGCAATATGAAGAAGATAATGCCTACCCATAAGGTTGTTTTGAGGGTTAAATAAAATCATCCCTATAAAAGAATAGCTGCCACACGGTAAGCACACGTTGCTCATGAGCTAACACTGACAAGTTGGTGAGGGTGGTAACATAATGGTAAAGGCATGAGGGACCTGCCAGCCTGGGTTCACATCCCAGCTCAATTGCCAGCTCTGTGACCTTAGAGGAAGTTGCATAACTTCTCTGTACTTCAAATTCATCATTAGTAAAATGTACATAATAATAGCTCCCCATCTGCATTGGGAAATTGTGAGGATCCAGTGAATCAATAAATGCAAAGAGTACAAGACATAATAAATGCTTAATTTTAATCAGTGTTATTTTGTATGCTATTGGCTCTTCAGCTATGTAGAAGACTGCCTTTCTCAAAGCATCCAGATAAGTGTTATCACCATATCCCTCTGGCTCTTGCTTCTCAGTTTCTTTTTTTTTTTAATTAATTTATTTTAATTGGAGGCTAATTACTTTACAATATACATTGACATGAATTTTTTTTTGCCATACATTGACATGAATTAGCCATGGGTGTACATGTGTCCCCCATCCTGAACCTCCCTCCAACCTCTCTCCTCATCCCATTCTTCAGGGTCGTCCCAGTGCACAGGCTATGAGCGCCCCGTTTCATGCATCGAACTTGGACTGGTGATCTATTTCACATATGGTAATATACATGTTTCAATGCTATTCTCTCAAACCATTCCACCCTCACCTTCTCCCACAGAGTCCACAAGTGTGACCTTTTTATCTGTGTCTCTTTTGCTGTCTTGCATATAGGGTCATCGTTAACCACCTTTCTAAATTCCACTTATATGCATTAATATGCTGTGTTGGTGTTTTTCTTTCTGACTTACTTCACTCTGTATAATAGGCTGCAGTTTCATCTACCTCATAAGAACCGCTTTAAATGTGTTCTTTTTAATAGCAATATTTAATAGTAATATTCCATTGTGTATATGTACCACAATTTTCTTATCCATTCATCTGCCGATGGACATCTAGGTTGCTTCCATATCCTGGCTACTGTAAACAGTGCTGCGATGAACAGTGGGGCACACGTGTCTTTCAATTCTGGTTTTCTGGGTGTGTATGCCCAGCAGTGGGTCATATGGGAGTTCTATTTCCAGTTTTTTAAGGAATCTCCACACTGTATCTTCTCCATAGTGGCTGTACTAGTTTGCATTTCCACCAACAGTGCAAGAGGGTTCCCTTTTCTCTGCACCCTCTCCAGCATTTATTGTTTGTAGACTTTTTGATAGCAGCCATTCTGACCAGCAGGAGATGGTACCTCACTGTGGTTTTGATTTCCATTTCTCTGATAATGAGTGATGTTGAGCATCTTTTCATGTGTTTGTTAGCCATCTGTATGTCTTCTCTGGAGAAATGTCTGTCTAGTTCTTTGGCCCATTTTTTGATTGGGTCATTTATTTTTCTGGTATTGAGCTGCATGAGCTGCTTGTATATTTCTAAAATGAACACAGGACTCAAGCAATTTATTTTAGTACAAGCAGATCACCATTGCCACCTAGTGGCAAAATGCTAGCAAATTCAATAAGGAGGAATATTGCCCATAAAGGGGTAAATTTTCTACAGCTGTGAATTTAATTCTTTAAGACAAACTAGATATTTGGAAATCTGTGATACGTTTTCTATAACAATTTGAATTGGATACAAATATAAGTGGGGGAAATTTAAAAACTGAAAACCACAGAAACATTGCTTGGCAAATACAGCAGTACCAAAAAAAAAAAAAAAAATTTATTTTGCATGAGCCAAACAATTGGGTTTAAACTCAATGCCAAAAATATTTTGGACAGACTTGTGATGTTCATATATCCCTGATATTTTCTAGGGCCTAATCTTCTATGATATCAAATGAGTGTGCTATATGTGTTGAATTCCTTTTGTAGTTATAAAAGTATGGGATAAATCACTATGCTAATTTTAACATGATGAATCTATAGTATTATCTGTCAGAAGCATTTTTCTTAAGGGCAAACCTTAATAACTTCTAAGATTTGTTCCAACTTTTTGATATTTTAAATGCAGCAATATAAGAGGAAAAGAATTAGAAATGTGAATTTGGAGTGTAATTTAAACAGCACAAATGTTATACTAGGATATTAAGTTATATTATTAGATAAGTTAAAATATTAGTACCATACAAAGAACACAGACAATTGCATCATTCAGCTTTACTTTCTGCAAGTCAAAACCTATAGGAGAATTCAAAACTGCACAAAACTACTATAATCTATAATATTTAGGCTACTCCTTGCGTTGCTCATTGAAATATGCATGAACCTCAGAGCTATAATTTAGTCAAATGACTCCTGTCTTCCAACAACACAGTTCAAATGTTAGTTATCAAGGCGTCTTAACTGCGAGTAATTATATAAGAGCTGCCAACTCTCAGACAGTAAAGAAACTGCCTGCAAAGCAGGAGACTCAGGCTCAAACCCTGGGTCAGAAAGATTCCCTGGAGAAGGGAATGGCACTCCAGTATGATGGGTTTCTCAGGTGGCGCTAGTGGTAAAGAACCCGTCTGCCAAATCAGGAAACATTAAGAGATGCAGGTTTGATCCCTGGGTTAGGAGGGTCCTCTGGAGGAGGGAATGGCAACCCACTCCAGTATCCTTGCCTGGAGGGTCCTGTGGACAGAGGAGCCTGGAGGGCTACAGTCCATGGGACTGAAAAGAGCCAGACACGACTGAAGTGACTGCATGCCGACTCTTTTGTCCAAATATCACCATGTAAGTAACAGATGAGCCTCATAATCAGTGACTAACATGTCAGTCTTTTCAAAGTCTGTCAATGCTTGGTCACTGTGCATCTGTTACTCAATTCAAACAGAGATAGCAAATTATATTGCCTCCTTGGGTTTCAGGGATAAATTCACTGACATTTCAAAGAAGTACATAATCAAAAGAGGGCCCATAAAGATGAAAGTTCAACAAAGAAATAAATGTGATGATGCTGGAAGTGAAAATTGGATGTGAATAGAAGATCTGAAGATGGCAACAGTAAAGCAAAGATAGAAGAGACCTAGGCTAGCAAGAAGGCAAGGGCCATGAATGTAAAAGACAAGGTAAAGTCGCTTCAGTAGGATTCTAATGGACTGTAAATGGGTTGGTTGTACAAGAAACAGGAAAAAGGCCTAGAATGCTGATACCATGTCCTTTGGAGTGATGCAGCTATGAAGCCAAAGGAACTTAGTCATCACAAATGGATCAAAATAAATCAGGAACAAAAAGAATGACAACACCCAGAGGAAGTGACACCAGAATCAAACCTCACACTAAAGAAACTCTCATAGATATTTCAAGACTTTGAAAGGACAAAGGACAAAATGGAAGTTAATCCAAACTTAAAAAGAATTTGACAATTCAATTCACCGAGGCAGAGAAAAAATGCTTGCTTTGTATAAGTTATATGATGAGAAGGCAAGTAACTGTTCAAACTCCTCTTGATAAGATTTTGACAATGAAATAAAGTACTTTAATGCTCGATGTTTCCAATGTTTTAAATTACAGTGTACTGGATAAATATTAGTTTCACTATTTTTTTTCATCTCCTTCGGTTCAGTTCAGTTACTCAGTCATGGCCAACTCTTTGTGACCCCATGGACTGCAGCACGCCAGGCTTCCCTGTCCATCACCAATTCCCGGAGTTTACTCAAATTCATCTCCATTGAGTTGGTGATGCCATCCAACCATCTCATCCTCTGTCGTCTGCTTCTCCTCCTACCCTCAATCTTTCCCAGCATCACGGTCTTTTCCATTGAAGTCAGATCTTCACATCAGGTGGCCAAAGTAATGGAGTTTCAGCTTCAACATCAGTCCTTCCAATGAACACTCAGAACTGACTTCATTTAGGATGGACTGGTTGGATCTCCTTGCAGTCCAAGGGACTCTCAAGAGTCTTCTCCAACACCACAGTTCAAAAGCATCAATTCTTTGTCATTCAGCTTTCTTTATAGTCCAACTCTCACATCCATACATGACTACTGGAAAAACCATAGCTTTTATCTCCTTACACATTTATAAACCATGGTAAGAGAGTTTTTAATGTTTTGAGAAAACATTTTAAAGGTCACAGAACAATTGTTATTTTCCTATTGATTTGTTAAGATCCTTTGCCCAGTTTCAACTTAGTCATTTTCATGGTCTTGCACTATTGTGCAAAACAAGAACTGCATGTATTATTGCCAAAACCTAAAGTTTTCTTTCACAATTTTCAGTCACTATAAACATGTCATTCAGAAATTGCCACCTTGAATGTGACTATAATAGCTAGTCCCCTTCTAAACCTACTTTATAAATGACTTGTGGTGTCATGACGTAATGTTGAAAGATGTCCTTGCCCCTAACCGAATTAGACACACAGAAGAGCATTATATACCTGGCAGTGGCAACTGAACTAATATACCACTGACTCTTGGGTCTGCGTTCAAGTGATCAGTTATATCCAACAGTTCTTCCTGAGAAACATCCTTAGGTTTTAGAATGATCTCACCTGAAAGAAAAACAAGAACAGAAAGTCACTTGACTAACAAAGATGTGTTTTGTCATTAATGGTGTCTTACACGGTGTTTGATTGGTTCCCTCTGTTCTTGTCCCACTGAAAGAAAAGGCCCTTCTACAAACGTGATGTTCAAAGCACCATCAGGAGGGAACTTTTAAATGGTACAGATGTTTTCTTATGATTCACATGCATTCTTTGGCCTAGTATTCCATGCGACAAATGGCACTTATTTGTGATGAGCTGCTGTTAATGGATTTGAGGAGAGTAAAAATACCAGTACCACCACTACCACCACCACCATGAACTAGGCTGGTTAATGTGATTTAAAAAAAAAAAAAAGGCCCTTAAAATGTAACAAGTTGCTCTCATGTTTTCCAATAGGACAAGAAATCACACCAAGTTGATTTAAAGCAATTTGAAGAAAAAAAAGAGTAAGAAATGAATGTGAATGTTGGGAACTAAATAATCAACAGAATGGCAATAAATAATAATAACACATGTTATTCAAATAGCATTTAGTCGACAGCTATCATTCATAATTATCACACTTTGAAGTAAAACCAGGAAACGTTATCTGGTAACAAGTACAGCTAAAATGCTCCCCACCTAGAGCAGCGGCGGCTTTGATCTTCCTCCTGACATATGTGTGGCTTGCTGGGTTATCACCTACTAATATGATACTGAGGTGAGGCCTTCTGTTCCCAAGGGAAACCCAAGAGTCCACGCCATGCTGGATTTCTTTCTGGATCTGTTTGGCCATTTCAGTTCCTGAGATAATAATTGCATCACATCTGTGGAAAACAAACAAACAAACAAAAAATATACTACTAAAAAGGCAGTAAGGACTATCCAACCACATCAATTTAAAGTATGAGAGTGAGAGTATGAGAGTGAACAAAACATCTATGATCCCCTAAGCAAGCAACCAAACTTTGATTTTTTTCAGATATATTTGACACTCATTCTTCAGGTTCAGAAATGCATGCATAACTTTTTAAAAGTAGTCCAACTCTGCTTTTTAGTTCTGCATTATGATCTGTCTACAGTATACATTTCTTCATCACTTTCACATGTATGTTTTTTAATGATCAAATCACATACTCAAGACCTAGAATACTGGTTCTATTAAAAGCTCTGCCTTTTTTTTTTTTTTTTCCAGAAGAGACAGATCAGCACAGTTGAGTTAAAACTGGCCCCTATCTTCAAAGCCCCAGACATGTTGTATATACCTGGCCCCATAGCCTTTTGACCCAAAGGCAAAGTCAGTTCACTCTTAATAGTACATCCAGTACAAAATCCTGAAGTCATGAGCTCTATACTACACAGCTGCTCTCATTTACTGCAAGAAAAATTGTATCCCACAGCTCTAGGACTCCGTGACAACAGCTGCCAGTACTGCCATGCTTGTCACTAATGGGGATCAGGCCAGGAAGCAAACGGCTGTCTCCCCTTCTCCCCACCCCACCACCCCCAGCACCCTGATCACACCAAGGCATTATTTCTAACAGGACAAACACACAAAACATTACTTCATGGCAGTTTATAAGTGCTTAAGAAGGTAAAACATGCTATACTTTGATAGATGACATAAATTTATCTCTGGAAAGGCACAAAAATGAATGCATTATGGGAAGGCTTTACTGCTCTCCATGATCTCAAATTTAAAAGTGGTGAATTAATATTGCTTCTACTACATGCAGGAGACATAAGAGAAGCGGGTTCAAACCCTGGGTCAGGAAGATCTCCTGGAGGAGGGCATGGCAATCCACTCCAGTGGAGAATCCCACGGACAGAGGAGCCTGATGGGCTACGGTCCCTAGGGTCACAAGGAGTCGGACACGACTGAAGCTACTTAGCATGCATGCACGCACTACCGCATGTTTAGTTTTTAAAGGTATCAGATAAAATAAAAGATAGTTCCATCTGGTGCCCCCGTCCTTTCACTATTGAAAGGTCTGGTGAAAGCATGATCTATAGTGCATGAATATTATACAAAACACTAAATGCAGGTCAATGAATAATATGCAGGAGAAGAAACGGAGGAAAGAAAAACCTTTACCAACTTAATTTTTTCAATCACCTGTACAACTTTTATGTTCTAATGAGAGCAGGCATCATGAATATCAGCCAGCACAAACAAAATGAAAACGTGTCACCCCTTCCAAATAAGTTAGCTCCCCTTTCTGACAGGTTGGTGTACACACATGTAGAACCAGATCAAGAGTACTATTTCAACCTGGCACCAGTGGTCCACAGGGCTCATCCAGGTTCATGCAATTTTGATGTCAACAATGTTCTGCTAAGAAGTGATCCTGAAATATAGTCTATGTATACATACATCAAAATTGCCTAGGAAGCTTACTGAACTTGCAATTTCTGGATGCCCCTGACACCAGCACCACACCCATGGCTCAGGACCCCTGGGGGAGAAGAGACAGCCTGGCAATCTGCACATCTAACAGGCTCCCACAGGTACTCTTATGCATGATCATGTTTGAAAACCACTTCTTCAGTTCAACACAAAAGTGTATTTTAATAATCATGTACCTGCTAAGTCACTTCAGTAGTGTCCGGCTCTTTGCAACCCTATGGAGCCCTCCAGGCTCCTCTGTCCATGTGATTCTCCGGGCAAGAATACAGGAGAGGGTTGCCATGCCCTCCTCCAGGGGATCTTCCTGACCCAGGGATCTTATATCTCCTGCATTGGCAGGTGGGTTCTTAACCACTAGCGCCAGGATCTTAACCTGGGAAGCCCCAATAATAAACATAAGCATGGGTAAACAAGTAACTGGTTTTGGTCTTGGGGTGAAACTGCCCTCATAGAATGAGTTAGGAGGTATCCATCCCTCTTCACATTTCCAGAAGAGCTTGTGCAGAATCAGTTTTATTTCTCTCTTAAATGTTTGGTGGAATTCACTTGTGAAGCTCTCTGGCCCTGGGCTTTCTTTGTGGTAAGGTTTAAGACTACAAATGTAAATTATTTAATACAAAGGGCTCTTTAGGTTATCTATCATTTCTTGAGTGACCTTTTGTAGTTTGTATCTTTGTACATTCTAATAATTGGTATGAATACATAATTATTAGACTAAATAAAGATAAAATACATTCACTTTTGAGTTCAATTTTATTCTTCAGGATTAAGAAACAAACTTTTTTCACTATTTATTTTGAATTCCTGATGCTCATTTGTTATTGATTCATTTAAGTGGACTTTTAATACTGAGGGCCTTCCCAGGTAGCACAATGGTAAAGAATCTGCCTGATAATGCAGGAAACGCAAGAGATGTGGATTTGATCTCTGGGTTGAGAAGATCCCCTGGAAAAGGAAACAGCAACCCAGTCCGGTATTCTTGCCTGGAAAATTCCATGGGCAGAGGAACCTGGTGTGCTACACAGTCCATGGGATTGCAAAGAGTCAGATACGACTGAGCACGCACGCGCGCACACACACACACACACACACACACACACACACACACACATTAATACTGAGAGAACAAGGACCTCCTCTATTAACAAGTACTAAGGGCCTGCAGATATGGCAAACAATTTCAGCAAGATTTGTTTATAAGAGGTAGCAAAAAATATAATAAAATAAATAATAAGTAGTAAAAAAAATACTTTCCAAAAATTAAGTTGTGTCAACAATATTCAGATAGGCAAAATACTCTACTTTAGAGGCGAGTTTATCTGCTAACATACATCTGAAGTTACTTTAAAGAAGTGACTTCAGATGTAAAGAACATACATTTGTATTTTAAAATATAAAACCATGTGAGCTCCATGTTACATTTTAACAGCATATGACTAGCAATGCAGCTGCTTACATGTTTTATTAGCCAATTCTCTATTAAATACAGTGATTTATACATAGATTATTGTGAAACTGGCAACACTGGACATAATTCAGGATAATTACGGCCTAGAAACTACAAAACTGTGTAAGCTTGAGAATGTCAGATATGATAATGGCATAAACTGATTCCTGACTTCCAAAAAGACAATCTATTTGCAGGTTAAACTTGATTGCACCGTTTCTGTTGGAGGCTGAGGTGACAGGGCTTACTTTACATGATAGCACTGATGTGCTAAATTGGCTTCCTAATTACAGCTGACATGGCATAGCCTGGCCTAGCTGGTGTTTAAGGGTAAACACCCATTTGATTGCCACTCAATTTTAAAGAGGAACTTGGAGCATTTTCAGTCACAGCTGGTCCATCCCACCGATTGCCCCAGTCACTGGAGAGGCTGAGCAAGTCTGGTTCTGTTGGAGACACTTTAGGGATAAATGAAGCAACCCCAAATTAGTGGAGGGCCAATGCAAGATGTCTGCATCACTCTACCTGCTAGAAGTACGGTAAACACACACATTAACAGCTCACATAGACCTCAGTGAATAAAGAAATGAGATTTTTTTCAAGATGCATATTGTTGAAAAATGTTAAATGTCAGCAACCACTCAAATGCTCAGCCACAGAGGCACACAGCTCCTAAGAATCCACCTTCAGATCTCGGTCCCTGCCAGTCCATTCTCCACACTGCAGTCAGAGAAATTTTCCAGATGGAAACATGCCAGCTCCCTTCACTACATACCCATTTTTAAAATTAACTTAATAAATAAATATGGAAAACTACTTCTAGACACCAGGAATACAAATAATAGTGCACAAAACAAATTACTCACTTCCACAGAAACTATATTTGCAGTTGAAAAAGATATAAGCAAATATTTAAAGCAAATATTTAATGTATTATGTGTGAGAAATAGAAAGAAAAGGCATATGCAGAGGCCAGAGTTACCATTTTCCATAAGAAGGTTAAAATGTCACTTCTCTGATTAATAGGGTAACACCTGAGCGTGAATAAAGAAGTGAAGGCATATGTTTTGTGGTTACCTGGAGAAAAGAATTTAGGCTACGGGAAGTACACAGCGAGTACAAAGGACTTGAAGCTGGAGCATGCCTGGTATGTTTGAGGAATAGCAACGAGGCCAGTGGCTGCAGTGGAAAGAACAAATGGGTCAGAACAGGATGTAAAGTCAGAGAAGGAGTGTGACCTCGGATCACATCGTACTCCAGGCCTTTGGAAAGACACTGGCTTTTACTGTGAGAAAGCAAGCATTTGAAGATTTGAGGAGTGCCATGACCTGATTTTCATTATTCAGTGATAACTGGTTAAAATGTGGAGACTCTATAGGAGGAAGCAGGGAGGTGAGGACACCAGTGAAGAGACTAGTGTGGAATCCCAGACAAGAGATGCTGGTGGCTTGGGCATGGTGGGTGGAGCAGGCAGTCAAGGTGCTGAGAGCAGTCTGATTCTGAATCTATTGTGAGGGTGGAGCCACTGGGATTTACTGAGATAGAGTATAGGGTGTAAAGAAAACAGAACAAGTCAAACATGGCTTTCTTCGGCTTCATGGTGCTGACCAAGTCCCACAGTACACACAGCTGAATTTCAATTTATCACTTGTGCTAGTTTCTCATTTCTGGGCCTTCACATACACTATTCCTTTGACCTAAAACACTCTTCATCCTCCTCCTCACTTCTCTAACATCCCTGCCAAATCTGCTCCTCATTCATTCCCACACAGTCCTCAAGTCTCAGCTTGGAAGGCAATCTGGGAAATGTCCTCTGACACTTTCAACCTGGGGATCTGCCTCCATTAAGAGTGCCCACAGCACCCAGCTCTTACCCTCATGTAGAGTCTGAAGTCCTTATTAAAATTATTGTTTCCCTCGCAACACTCTAAGCTGTGTAGGACAGGAAGCTTATATTTACTATGATATCCTTAATACTTAAGAGTATTTTTCACACTGTGTTTATCAAATATTTGTGGGATTATCAAAATTGTTTATTGTATTACAATTTGTTGGGGTTAATGTGTAGCCACTGAAAATAACTATAAAAAGAACAACACATAAAATGTTTACATAAAATTAAGTGAAGAAATTAAATGAAAAACTATAGGTATATAATAAAATGGTGAGATAGGTAGTATTCTGGATATTTATCTATCTTAAAATGGTATCAAAACAGATCCTGAATTAAATTAAAAGTGAGTAAATGCAAAATATGTATGAAACATATGAAATGAAAAAAATAGTAAAATTAACAACCTTAGTACCCAGTACTTAGTACTATCATCATCATTGAAATTGTATGCATTGAAACCCTCCCCTATCAAAACCTTATCTTCTGCTAGAGAGTTAAACACAATCCTGAAATTGGAATTTATAATTCCATTTCTTTCCTTTATCATTTAAACTAATGTTTGTATCTCTAAACATTAGAAATATAATCATATACATTATATGCTATATAATGTAACATAATAACATATAGCATATATACTATACATAATGTACATCAATATATGAGCTACATTATATATCTCACATTTATATATGATATAAATATAAAACATAATATCTCTCTAAGGTTTACACCTAGGAATGAGATTGCTAGATTATAGGATACATTTATATGTGTTCAGTTTATGTCACCTTATTTTCAAAGTGGTTGCACTAGTTCATACATCCACCAGTAGGGTCTAAGAGTTTCTACTTCCTTGAGATTGCCAAAGTTTTTACATAACACATTAGTTTAATGGCATTTTGTTGTAGTTTAAATATGTGTTTCCCTAATTACTAGAGGTTGAATTTCTTATAGGTTTATTAGCCATCTGGAGTTCCTCTTTTACTGAATGCCTGTTCATCTCTATTGACCATTTTTCTAATGGATTATTAGCTGTGCCTAATCCGTAGCAGTTGTTTATACATTCTGAACACTAATCTCATAACAGTGAGGAATGGAGTATTTCCTGCCATATCAGTAAACAAGGATGTCACAGTCATCAGGGATTCCAGCCCTCCAGGGCACTCAGGAGGGAGAAGAAGACCTGTGCATTCTGGTAGCCATCAGACCGCAATGCAGCCACTCTCTATGGTGAGCACCAAGGAACGAGGATGTGAAGACTCACAGGAGGCTGGCCCCAGAGAGCTGAGATGCATTTGAAAGGAGTGATTCCAGTGAACCCAGATTCTTGCATTTTCCCATACACAGAAAAGTGCTAAATTCCTTAACTTGAGATATCTGGTTTTCTTTAATTCAAAAAAATACTTTTGATGTTCAGACTACTTGTTCTTCGTTTCAAACTTCTATATAACCTGACTCCTATCTCCACATCCTTGGAGCAGTTCTCTCAGGGACACTTAAGATGCATACATACAATTAAGTACTAAAAATTTCTGCCAAATAAAACATAACTCTCAACTTTTAGGATATGACTGTTTTTTTAAGTCTACATCAGTTAATATCTGTGTATCAAGTATCACCAGTATATGGTTTGACTTTTCACTTATTTTACAGTTACTTTTGATGGCAAATTCGTAATTCTAATGTGAAAACCATCTTTGCCTCTAGAGCTTGCACTTCTTGTCTCTTAAGAAAACCTTCATCATCTCTGACAAAATGTATTTTGCAGAACACATCAGGACTCACAGTTGATGAGACAGATTGGCTAAGGAATTGCCAGGAACTTTCTGAGACGCTATAGGCTAGATCTAAAATTCTTACTGGGCTTAACTAAAACCTCTAAAAAGTGGTTCTGCCAAGCCTCAGTTAAGAATCACTGTTTTACACCCCCATCATTCTCATAGTAAAATTCCCCATTCTAGTATTCCTGATAGGTGGTCAACTACCTTTGTAACCAAGCAGGACCCCATGAGGCCTTCCCAGTACAGGCTTTCCCCCATATCTTTTGCATTAGCTCCTCTCTGAAGTACCTATATAATAATATTTGAACCACATTTCCTGAGCTGTTTTGCAGATGTAAAAAAACCTCCTTCATGCTAACAAATGAAAGATGTTAACTATTTGACAATGATGAACACATAGTCCCAGGCCACCAAGAACCTAAGGACCGATCATGCTAACCCCTGGGATATCACCCTCCTACCTCATCATCAGCCAATCAGAAAATTGTGCATGAGCTGATCACAGACCCTGAGACACTCCACCTCCCTCACTTGGCTTTTAAAAGTGCTCTGCTGAAACTCTTCGGGGAACTTGCTGCTTTTTAGGGCATGAACCACCCATCTCCTTGCATTGCCTTGCGATAAACCTTTCTCCGCTCCCAAATCCTATGTTTCAACTAGTTTGACATCATTGTGCATCAGGCATGTGAACCTGCATTAACACTTTCAATATAAAGAAACCTATAAAGAAACCTATGAAGCACATGTATATGCTTGAAACTGGTCATGGGGCATGTATCCATAAGTATGCAAACAAGCATACAATCTACCAACTAGGGCTCTTTGCGAGCCCACGGACTGCAGCCTGCCAAGAGTAAGAATATTGGAGTGAGCTGCCATTTCCTCCTTCAGGGAATCTTCCCGACCCAGGCATGGAACCCATATCTCCTCTATTTCCTGCATTTCAGGCAGATTCTTTAGCTGCTGAGCCATGGAGAAAGCCCAAAAGTATAAATTGATAACAAACTAACAAGTATTGTACACACAGGCTCAGTTATTATAACCAAATTACAAAGCTATTGTGAAGAAGTCTGTATTGCATACAAAAAATTATTTCATCACAGCAGAATGTACTCTCTTCTCTGCCTATATGATTTAAAAACAAGTGTTTAAAAGTATTTTTTGTAAACGAGCCAATCTACTGGAAAATATTAACATATTCAAAAAAATAGGCCAGGCAAGGGTGGAAGGAGGACTTCAGATTTGAAGCATCTAGTGAACTGCAAATACTGAAACCAAAGCTTACAATAGAAATGTATCACTTCCCTCCAAAAGGAGGTACTGAGCTAATTAAACAATGATGCCTCAAGCATTATACAAGCATTTTTAAAATTCTATTGCTGAGGGTTGAATTGTGTCCCCAAAAAGATATGTTCAAACCCTAATCCCTGGAACCCATGGCTGTGATCGTATATGGAAATAAGAATCTGCAGATATAACTAAGATACAGGATGGAGTCACACGGGAGTTCAGTGACCATAAATACAACTTTCGTCCTTATAAAAAGACAGAGAGAACTCCACATGAAGACAGAGGCAAGATGGCCACATGGCTACAGACACAAAGTTGGAGTCATAGAGTCCTAAGCCAAAGAAAACCAAGGATTGCCAGCAACGACAGGCTAAGAGAGCGGGGTTCTGTGGGTTCTCTTGATTTCAGACTCCTGGCCTCTATAAGTTGCTGCTGTTTTAAACTGACGGGGTTCAGGGCAGGATGCCCCAAGATGTGACACTCTAACATGGAGATTATTCCCAGCTGAAAACAACCAAGGCCCAAGAAATTTGGGACGAAAGTTTTGAACTTCTCCCAAATGCCTAAGAGAACTTTAAGAATTGGAATTCCAGTTCCAAGAAGAAGCTGTCACCACAGATAACCATACTAAAGTATGAACTAGGTGTGGTGGGCAGGGAGGAACCTAGCAAGGCCGGTTTGATCAAAGTTCCCTCTGGGTCCCTCTGTCTCTAGATGGCCCAGGAAACATTTGTTCATCAAACATTAACTCTTTTCATCTTCCTGTGAATTACCTTACTTCTTTTTGAAGTCCTAGACACTTACCTTCTTCTCCTTAGTCCAGAATAATATATATACCTCATCTTGCCTGCCTTCGGAATTCTTCATGTTTATGTAAATTCTTCATATATAGTTTAAAAATTTGATTTTTTTTTCTGGTTAATCTGCCTTCTCTCATTTCAACTGCCAGCTCAAAGAACTGAGAGGAAAAAGAGGAGAGTATCCCCTCCTCTACAAATCCATCTAATATGTGGTACTCTGTTTGTGGCAGCCTTACTAAACAAATACATCTTTAATCCCAATTTAAAGTATCTCAATTTAAAGGGATGGAGCCAAAGTAAAAACAATACCTAGTTGTGGATGTGACTGGTGTTAGAAGCAAGGCCCAATTCTGTAAAGAGAAATAGTGCATAGAAACCTGGAATGTTAGGTCCATGAATCGAGGCAAACTGGAAGTGGTCAAACAGGAGATGGCAAGAGTGAACATCAACATTCTAGGAATCAGCAAACTAAGATGGACTGGAATGGGTGAATTTAACTCAGATGACCATTTTACCTACTACTGTGGGCAGGAATCCCTGAGAAGAAAAGGAGTAGCCATCATAGTCAACAAAAGAGTGTGAAATGCAATACTTGGATGCAGTCTCAAAAAAGACAGTATGATCTCTGTTCGTTTCCAAGGCAAACCATTCAAAATCACGGTAATCCAAGTGTATGCCCTGACCAGTAACGCTGAAAAAGCTGAAGTTGAATGGTTCTATGAAGACCTACAAGACCTTTTAGAACTAACACCCAAAAAAGATGTCCTTTTCTTTATAGGGGACTGGAATTCAAAAGTAGGAAGTCAGGAAATACCTAAAGTAACAGGCAAATTTGGCCTTGGAGTACAGAAAGAAGCAGGGCAAAGGATAATAGTTTTGCCAAGAGAACGCACTGGTCATAGCAAACACCATTTTCCAACAACACAAAAGTCTCTACACATGGACATCACCAGATGGTCAACACCGAAATCAGATTGATTATATTCTTTGCAGCCAAAGATGGAGAAGCTCTATACAGTCAGCAAAAACAAGGCCGGGAGTTGACTGTGGCTCAGGTCGTGAACTCCTTATTGCTAAATTCAGACTTAAATTGAAGAAAATGGGGAAAACCACTAGACCATTCAGGTATGACCTAAATCAAATCCCTTATGATTATACAGTGGAAGTGAGAAACAGATTTAAGGGACTAGATCTGACAGAGTACCTGATGAACTATGGACGGAGGTTCATGACATTGTACAGGAGACAGGGATCAAGACCATTCCCAAGAAAAAGAAATGCAAAAAAAGCAAAATGGCTGTCTGAGGAGGCCTTACAAATAGCTGTGAAAAGAAGAGAAGCAAAAAGCAAAAGAGAAAAGGAAAGATATACCCATTTGAATGCAGAGTTCCCAAGAATAGCCAGGAGAGATAAGAAAGCCTTCCTCAGCAGTCAATGCAAGGAAATAGCAGAAAACAATAGAACAGGAAAGATTAGAAATCTCTTCAAGAAAATTAGAGATACCAAGGGAACATTTCATGCAATGATGGGCTCAATAAAGGACAGAAATGGTATGGACCTAACAGAAGCGGAAGATATTAAGAAGAGGTGGCAAGAATCAATTCAATTTACTATAGCAACAGATCGAAAAAAACAAAACAAAACAGTAATGAGCTCAATAGACATAGAAAAATTATTTGACAGAATTCAACATTCATCCATGAAAAAAAATTTTAAACTCGCATAAAATTGTAAATAGAGGGATACTCATCAAGCTTATAAGGGATGTCTATGAAAACCCACAGATAATGATTATGCATTAGTTTAACACAGGTTAAACTAATAAGTTTAACATAAGTTTAACATAAGTTAACACAAGGCAATAATGTCTGTTTCCACAGTTTCTACTTTTTACTACTTGTCTGTGACTGGCTCCAAAAGGGTACAAAAGAACTTTTGAAGGTGACAAAAATGTTCTATATTTTGATTGTGATATGGTATACCGTCTATTAATTTGTCAAAACTCATTAAATTACACACTTAAAATGGGAACATTTTATTATATGTAAATTTTTCAATTAAAATTGATTAAATATAGGGCTTAAGCATTTGCTGATTCTCCTTAGAATTAATCCACATTCCTCAATAAGAAGCATTTTATATGAATAGATCAATAGATCTACCAGATAGATCTGTAGCATAGTGAGCTTATCAATATCTATCTACCCATCCACTTCTCACGTTAGTGGTCCATAATTAATTTGGCCAGTAGAGGGAGCCAATATTTCATGAATGCAAAAGTTTGGCACTGCTTTTAGTGACCCTGTGGTCTATAGCCCGCCAGTGGGATTCTCTGGGCAGAAATACTGGAGTGGGTTGCCATGCCCTCCTCCAGGGGATTTTCTCGACTTGGGAATCAAACCCGCATCTCCTAAGTCTCCTGCATTGGCAGACAGATTCTATACCACTAGCACGTTCTGGGAAGCCCTTATTAAAAAGCACTGAATATAAATTCATAGAAAATAATGAATATGAAAAGTTTTTATCAGATGTATAAGAAATTTTAATAAGATTTGGTAAAATCTTTTCTGACCATCATAATACAGGAAATAAAAATATTACTTGTGAAAGAGATGAAACTTCTTTCATGTATTTAAATAGTAGACCTGATTTTGACTCTCATCTAGATGTTGTGGGTTATTTAAACATAACCTGAGATTATTTTTTTAAAAAACAAAGGTTATAAAGTTATACACGTTCATTACAGAAAGCTTGAAGGTTACAGAAAATCTGAATGAAAGAAAAGAACAAGGAAGAGAAAAAGAATCAAAAGTATTATTGTCACCATTCTCACAGTGTGCAAATACAAATGCTATAAAAATTTGGGTGTATTGTCCCAGAGATTTTATTGTATCTTATTTTTACTTGATTGTAACCACAAATAACACAAAGTTAAAATGTAACCACTATTTGCTATCTTAACCATAAAAATGAAGTATAAATCGAATATTTTTACATAATATAGAAAGTTCATAACTACATTAACTATGTTCTTTGACATGCTTTTAAACAGTAATCAATTTTAAAAATTACAGTAAAGGTTATAGTATTTATTAGTCACATTAAATGATCCTTTTGTGGCTCTAACTTTCTTAAGCAGAAAATATGAATCATTACAACTGGAAATAGGGCAGGCAGTAGATGGCAAAATCCTTTTTCCTTATCCTTAATGGTCTCCGTTTAATTTGTTAGAGGGAAAAAAGTATAATTTATGAACAGGAAAGTCTCAGATGAGAAGCACATTTTAAATTTATTTACATATTGGAGATCTAACCAGTCCATCCCAAAGGAGATCAGTCCTGGGTGTTCATTGGAAGGACTGATGTTGGAGCTGAAACGCCAAAAATTTGGCCACCTGATGTGAAGAGTTGACTCATTGGAAAAGACCCTGATGCTGGGAAAGATTGAGGGCAGGAGGAGAAGGGAACAACAGAGGATGAGATAGCTGGATGGCATCACCGACTCAATGGACATGGGCTTGGGTAGACTCCGGGATTTGGTGATGGACAGGGAGGCCTGGCGTGCTGCGGTTCATGGGGTCTCAAAGAGTCGGACACGACTGAGTGACTGAACTGAACTGAATATACTGGGCATATGGTGTATTTCCAAAGAAACTGTACGTGCATTCCCACTCAGCTATTCCTTGCCGTATACCAATAATGTATTCATGATTAAGTGGAGGGCACAATGAAATGGATGATAAACAGTAAGTTTTGAGCTTTGTTGGAATTATGTATCTTTTATTAATATCCATTTGGCACAAATGAGTTATATGTAGATTTTAACTGATGGAGGGGATAAAGGGGACAGAGTTAATGTGAATGTTAACAATTACATGAAAATAAACTGTGTCCACTAATGTTTACTGAAAGCTTAATATCTTCCAGGTATGTTCTGCTGCTGCTGCTGCTAAGTCGCTTCAGTCGTCTCCGACTCTGTGTGACCCCATAGATGGCAGCCCACCAGGCTCCTCCATCCACAGGATTCTCTAGGCAAGAATACTGGAGTGGGTTGCCATTTCCTTCTCCACCAGGTATGTTCAGTACTGTGTTATTTGTATCAAAATTTTAAATTTAATATAGACAACAGCTTTATAAGGGTTTAAGCAGAACTATTGTTTTCCTTCTCATCTTATAAATATAGAATCGGAGGCTCTGAGAGGTTAACTTTTTCAAAGTCAGAACTGTTAGACTGGTGCAAAAGTAGTTACAGTGTTTGCATTGTTGAAATTTGCCATTTGATATTGGAATACAATCTTAACTAACTGTGGTTATGTTATACACTAACTTAATGCACATTTCTCACTTCATGTTTTTCTGCTAATGACATTGCTTGCTATTTATTTTATATTTATAGTTTATATTTATTTTATATTTATATTTAGACTATAGAAATGATTTTAGACAAAAAGCAAATTCAAGAAATTTTCTTATTTGAGTTTGAAATAGGTCATAAACAGTGGTGACAACTGGCAACATCAACAATACACTTGACCCAGGAGCTGCTAACAAATTTACAGTGGAGTGGTGGTTCAGCAAGCTTTGCAAAGGAGATAAGAGCCTTGAACATGAGGAGCAGAGCAGCTGGCCATTGGAAGCTGACAACAATCAACTGAGAACTCTCTATCATTGAAACTAATTCTCTTACAGTTACACGAGAAGTTGCTGAGGAACTCAACATTGACCATTCTAAGGTTGTTTGGCATTTGAAGCAAATTGGAATGGTGAAAAACTTGATAGCTGGGTGCCTCATGAGCTGACTGCAAATTAAAAAAAAAATCATCATTTCGAAGTGTCTTCTCTTATTCCATGCAACAGCAATGAACCATTTCTTGATTGGATTGTGACATGTGATGAAAACTGGATTTTATACCACAGCCTTCGATGACTAGCTCAGTGGCTGGACCAAGAAGTTCCAAAGCACTTCCCCAAGCCAGACTTGCACCAAAAGAAGGTCATGGTCACTGTTTGGTGGTCTGTTGCCAGTCTGATCCACAACAGCTTTCTGAATCCTGGCAAAATCACTGTGTCTGAGAAGCACGCTCAGCAAATCGATGAGATGCACTGAAATCTACAGTGCATGCAGCTGGTCTTGGTCAACAGAAAGGGCCCAATTCTTCTCCACAACAAAGCCTGACCGCACATTGCAAAGCCAGCAGGACAACTTTTAGCAGGGAAAATGCTTCTGCTACTAGCAGGATGTAGGACACACTTTTCAAGAATCTGTCATATCTCAAAGCATGTGTTTTTATGCTACAGGAATAAATAAACTGTTCTCATTGGCAAAAACATGTTGGTTGTAATGGTTCCTATTTTGATCAGTAAAAATGTGTTTGAGCCTAGTTATAATGATTTAAAATTCACAGTCTGAAATCACAGTTTCATTTGTACCAACCTAATAGAATATTTCTAAAGTTGAGGTTCACACATAAACCTGGTCTGGCTATAACAGAAATGCCTTTAGCCTACACATTCCTATTTCCAGTAACTGCACATAAAAAACTCGCTTAAAGCAGTTTTGCCACTTTAAGATGCATCACTAGCACCATGTTGTATTCAAAGAAATTTAAAGAAATTATTTAAAATAATTGATAGTTACTTCAGTCCCTGAAAGCAACTCCAAAGTATAAAATCTTTCCTAACACAAACCAAAGATGAACGTCTTAGTTTAAATCTACTACTTTATCAAATAACAATAAAGGGAATGGTTTACTCTTGTAAACCATTATTTATATTTTTGTACCTGTATCATTATTTGTATACACAGATAATTGTAGTATATTAATTGGTTCTATAAGACACCTTTCTGGTACCATAGGATATAAGACTCTTAACCTGTAAAATTAGAGGAGAGTAAAACACATCCCCATGGTGTTCTTTATTAATGGTTTTTAACTGGTATGGTGCAAAAAGAAGCAAATTTAGGAATCATGCCTTAAAGCACAGAATGGCAAACACTGTGTTGCATTCCCTGAGCCACCAGGGAAGTTAAATTATCTGTAGTTATTGCTAAAGATGGATTAAGCACTTATTCTAGATTTTTAAAGCTCTTATTTCAATACGATTGTACTTTTACTGTTGGTGGAGCTAAAGAGCTAAAGAGGATGTATAAGGGAATTCACCTACTTCCCTGGATCTAAGCCAGCAAAGAGAAAACTCCAGTTAGAAGGCTTGCTCAGTTACCCACGCTCAGTCGTGTCCAACTCTTTGCAGCCCCATGAACTGTAGCCCGCCAGGTTCCTCTGCCCATGGAATTTTCCAGGCAAGAATACTGGAATGAGTTGCCATTTCATACTCTAGGGGATCTTCCCCACCCAGGAATTGAACCGGAGTCTCCTGTGTTTCCTATATTGGCAGGTGAATTCTTTACCACTATGCCACCTGGGAAACGCCAATCTTTAGAATATATCTGTACTACAACAGGTAAATTAGATTACTTCCTTCCCAGAATTTCTCCCATCATAACTCTTGGATTTGATGACAACTTTTGTAGCCACATTCAAAAATGATATTAGCTTACCAAGATATCTGTTCTTCTGAAGCATACATCCATCAGAACCACATACATAAACTCTAAGCTTTTCATTACATTTCAACTCAGAGAAGCAACACTAACCTAATGCGATAAAATGAATCAAATTTATCCCACAGCAAGAACTTCCTGAAAAATCCAAATTAAAAAAACTAAGTTGAACCTCTTTCAAATAGGCCAACACCTGAATTTCTGTTTTACAGATAGGTAGATATATTGTTCTGCTTGTCTGTTCAGGTTCTGCATTGCAGAGAAAAGAATTTAAAAGTCAGAATGCTAAAATCTGGAAATAAGGTAAAGGATTATGTAGATAGAGCAGGGGGAAAAAAATCAAAGGACAGTAAATTCCTATTATTAAATTCTCAGCTCTAATGCTGGATTTTTCTAGTGTTTAATTGGTCAGTTTGTTTGACTTTTTGGGACCCTATGGATTGTAGCCCAGCAGGTTCCTCTGTCCATGGACTTTCTCAGGCAAAAATAGTGGAGTGACTTGCTATTTTCTTCTCCAGAGGACCCTCCCCAGCCAGAGATGAAATTCCTGTTTCTTGTATCTCCTGCATTACGGGAGGATTCTTTTTACTGGCTGAGCCATCAGGGAAGACAGAATTCTTCTAGCACGGAGCTCTAACTTCAAGGGCACTGCATGTGGTTGTGCGTTTGTCCACTGTATATTCCTAGGGGGTGCCATTCACAGTGAGCTCTGGCTGAGGACTCAAGCTCTGTAAGACTATTTGCGTCTGTCTATGTATCTGGGTTTCCCTGGTGGCTCAGGGGTAAAGAATCCCACCTGCAATGCAGGAGCCACAGCAGACCCAGATTCAATCCCTGGGTCATTAAGATCCCCTGGAGGAGGGCATGGCAACCCACTCCAGTACTCTTGCCTAGAGAATCCCATGGACAGAGGAGCATGGTGGGCTACAGTCCATAGTGTTGCAAAGAGTCGAACAAGACTCTTTAAGCTACTTAGCACACACATATCTATGTATTTATCTACATATAAAAACAACATCTTTATATTATGTTAATTTGTGAATATATATTTATCTACTAAATATTATAGATTGAGATGACTTCAGAGAAAAGAAATGACAATGGTTTATTGTATGAAGGGACTCATTTCTGAAGAAACAAAGAAAAGTGACAATTCTGCACACAGTTCAGGAGTGTGAAACACCTTTTTGCAAGGGAAGCGTCTTTTGCACAGTGCACCAGGCTGAGCTGGAACCATCACCAAATTTTTGAACAGTGGCTGTCAAGAGCTAAAGCTATGTATCAGAAAGATGGATTCTTTTCTTTATACATGTGATTTTATGTGCTGGGAATATAGATGCTTGCCCTTTAGGATAGTTTTAGGTGGTATAATGAAGTTCCAAATATGCTGCTCATATTGATTACCAAATATTTCTCAATCACCCACTTTGTGCAATATAAGATGTGGGGTTCTATAAGGATTAAGAGCATGAGTAAGATATAGACCTTGAATACATGTAGTTTGGAGTTGATTTGGAACATAAGTATATAAGAATACATACGGTAGAAAAGCACAAGATATTTTTAAAAATAGCTTGAGGCTATGAACCTATGTCAGAAGATATTTAAGAAAATAGAAATTACTGCCATTTAGTACTGAAATATTTCCTCAAACAATGTTCAATGGTAAGGAAGAGGAAGCTCAAAATGAATAACAGGAAAAACTACAAGCTGAAGGTTTTCACTCGACAAGAATAGTTTCGCTTGTGCTTCTACTCCCCACCTGTGACTTGAATCTTTTCAAACCCACTGGCCTAAACAACCAACTCAAAAAATCTAAGAAAGGACTGAAATCGGGACCCAGGAGGGTAGATTCTGACCCTGTGTCTCTCAGCCTAAGCATGCCCATAAAAAGTCTGGTTTGCCTCGAGACTGACGCGTGCGATCGAGCGCTGGCTGCTGAAGATGACAGCCTCTTTACTTTCTGTTCCTGGGGCCAGCACGTTCCTTGTGAGTCAGGTAAGATTGGGTTTTAAACCCTGAGCAAGTGCCTTCCTTTCTTCATCTGAAAAATGAGCAAACAATGAGCTCCTCAAGGAGAGACCGTTAACACATGAAGACCATTTGATACTGTGGCTGGCATGCAAAAAGTTCAAAGAAAATATAGCAGGTGATGAGCAGCTGCTTAGTAAGAGCTGCTGCTAGACGAATGGAGTTGGAGGCTTGAGTTACATCACCTACAGCTTAGTAGCCCTGGGCGCGTCACTTCACCTCTGTACCTCAGTTTGCTCATGAGGTACTTTGTGGGAAGCTATGAGAAATCAACTTCCCTGGTGACTGACAGTAAAGAATCTGCCTGTAATGTGGGAGACCTGGGCTCAAACCTTGGGCTGGGAATATCCCCTGGAGGAGGAAATGGCAACCGACTCCAATATTCTTGCCTGGAAATCCCATGGACAGGGGAGCCTGGAAAGCTACAGTCCGTTGGGTCGCAAAGAGTCAGATAAGACTGAGCAACTAACACTTATACTTAAAACACCTAATACATGTACAGTGCCTGACACACCATAAATTCTGAATAAAAATCTTAGCCATTCATTGCAGTGAGCCCCTGGTGCCTCAGCAGGTAAAGAATCTGTCTGCAGTGCAGGAGACACAGGAGACATGGGTTTGATCCCTGGGTCGGGAAGATCTCTGGAGGAGGAAATGGCAATCCACTCGACTATTCTTGCCTGGGAAATCTCATGAACAGAGAAGCCTGGCAGCCTACCATCCAAAGTGTCGCAAAGAGTCGAATATGTCGCAGTGTGTGCACGCATGTGCATGCATGCACACACACACACACACACATACACAGTAGGAATTAGTAAATTATTTTACCTATCTATCAATCAAGGTTGTTGGGAGATTAAGACCATCCATAAAGGTACTTATCGAAGCTTCTAGCTTGTGCTAAGTACTCAATCAGAGTTGCATATTACTTCAGTGATTATTATTACTATGATTATTGGGATTGTACTATATTGAGTACATTGGAGAAGGAAATGGCAACCCATTCCAGTATTCTCCTCTGGAGAATTCTATGGACAGAGGAGCCTGGCAGGCTACAGTCCATGCAGTCACAAAAGTTGGACATGACTTAGCTACTAAACCACCATCACCACCACCACCACCACTGTATCGAGTAGTATAAAACAGATTTTTACATTTCTAATGATTTATTATTTGTAATTAATTAATTAATACTTCATTATTTACTCATTCATTAATTAGATGGTTGGATAGCATCACCGGCTCAATTGACATGAGCTTGGGTAAACTCCAGGAGTTGGTGATGGACAGGGAGGCCTGGTGTGCTGTGGTTCATGGGGTTGCAAAGAATCAGACACGACTGAGCGACTGAACTGAACTGAATTAGGTGCTATCATAACGTTAGTAAAAAAAAAAAAGAAAAGAAAAAAAGGGCAGTTTTTCACATATGGCTAAGAAAAGATGTGAATTAAAAAGGGTTATAATAATATAGTTAAGGAAAGCACAAAATTGATTGGCCTTTCTGTAAAGGTCTTACTTTACTACTTTCCAGCTCTTTGCAAGGTAGATTTTCTGAGTTTTTAATGTTTAGCCATCTGAGTTAAAGATATATTTACTTCCTCCGCAGTAATTCGAGTCAGTCCTTTGGTATTCAGCTAAATAGAACTCGGGGATTTTGGAACAGTATCTGTTGACATGAATATATTTGGCATCACTAGCGAATCTAAAACTACATACAGAGGGTGTCATGATCCCTCACACTCACGATGACCCAGTATCATTATGAAATAGAAGGAGTTCCTAAAAAGTTTCATGCTGTCATTTCTAATACTGAGCATAAAGGCATGCTAGTGTCTGGTTAGCAATGGTAGTTACAAAGATTATAGCTTTGCAAACCTATTTAATGGTATGTATTAGATACTTTTTGCTATTTTCCTCAAAAAAGTAGAAATGGGACTCTGGTAAGATGTGGGAACAGACACGTAACTGTTTACTCGCCTTCCATCTGATTTTGAGGTGCCTGTGTGTGGTGGGAAGAGTTCCCTCGCCTGCTTCCTCCCAAAGGCATATCTGATTCTAACTCAGGTTGGAGGAGACGGATGCACACTTGAGATTTTGTTTTGGTCATGCCTAGATATTTCCAGTCTAAACAATTCCCTGATGGCAAAGTTTAACCAAAAAGTTAAGAATTCTGGAAACAAATTCACCTGGGAAGAATATTTGTGGCTCTGGGTCTTCTGCGATAGCATTTTATTTTTCTAAGAAGTAACATGAGGAGGCCCTTAGTGCTGAGGGACCAGACTTTGTCACCTCGCCTTGGCTTCAGGTTTTCATGGGGCCTGTCAGAGGTCAAGAGAGGCACAGGCCACTTCCATATTAAATCAAAACAAAATAAGAAAGAAAGAAAAAGAAGGAAAAGAAAGGCAAAACAGTTACAAAAGTTGTGATATATTTTGAATGTCAGTATCTAAGGAGTGAACTGTTTGAACCCACATGTGTGCCTGTGTATTTATTCAGTTCAGTATAATTACGCCATTCCCAAGATGATTAAAGGAGTTATTAGGGGATTTATTAAAAATATTGATTCATGATACACAACAGATGTGGCCCAGTAATGAGACACAGAGGCTAGGTTGAGAAGTTATGTCTTCTTTCTTCAAACCTGCCAATGCTTCTCTGTAATCATAGGTATAACTGGGTGGCATTGAGCTCTTTGGTGACAGAGAGGACCAGGGCTAGTGACCCTCCTGGTGTTTCCCTTTCCTACAGGCTCAGGGCATCTGCACTGGTGAATATCCAGCTTATATACCCACCTGTTAATGTCAACTCTCTCCTGTGGTCAAAGAGGGGATTAAACTTCAAGTCTGGGCTGCACAGGCACACTTACTAATGGAATCTGTTTTGTTTTTTTTTCCAGTTTTATGTGTTTATTGTGCTTTGAGAAAGATGATCCCTTTCATCCTTTATTTTCAATGAATAGCAGTCAAAATGCAGCCAAAATAGAATAACAAGTGTAGACTGATGGAGTCCATAGGCCTTGGGTGGGAGGTAGTGGAGTGTATGGAAAGACTTTGAGCAGAAGGTAACAATAAACACATGCATTCTTAAAGGAAGTTACTGATGGGGGCTCTTTCTATGAGAGAGGACCCCTCAATAGCGTGAGAGGAGTCTGGAAATGGATGAAAACCTCCTGAGTGTGCTCAGCACACTGATCAAAGTTTGGTTCAACCTGCACTGTTATTGCCCATGCAGCTGTTACCTCTGGTTTGTTAGAAAGGCCCAAAGTTTCCAACTGGGTTGAGTAGCTGTGACTTCACCTGCGGATTGTCCACTTCCATGAAATTTCATTTGCAGATATCAGAGGTGGCTTCCCTGTCTCCATTGTCCAGGAAAAACTAGGAATGAGGGAGAGGAGGAGGAACAGAGACAGAGAGAAGAGTAAGATGGAATCTTGGCAGATGGCAGTTGGTGCCATGAGCTAAGAGGTTTGAGTTGGTGGAGGGAGCTTGAGGATGGGGACCCTGGGTGTGAGACCCAATGAGCAGGAACAGACACCAGGGAAGGAAGCAGCCAGCAATGAGCTGGCCTCAGTCTGGGGGAGGAGAGGCCCCAGAGGCCTGTAGAGAAGGACTCATGGCAAAATCTGAGACTGGTTTACGGCGACAGTTTACAGCTTGTCAGATTGGGGGGTGAGGTGCTGAGAGTGCAAAGAAGGTTTAGGGCTTGGGGCCAGTGTCTGAGAAGCCCCCCCCCACTGCCTCCCATTCCTCTCACTAAGATGCACTGAAAAATCATTTTATGGACCCCTAAAAAGGTTACAAGGACGTCCCTGGTGGGCCAATGGTTAAGATTTTGCCTCCTAAGACAGGGGGCAAGGGGTCCATCCTTAGTGGTTGGAGCGAAGATCCCACAATGCCTAGGGGCCAAAAAACCAAAACATAAAAAGAAGCAATATCATAACAAAGTCAATAAAGACTTAAAAAATGGTCCACACACACAAAAAAACTTTAAAAAATATAAGGGTTACAAACTTTTTGATACATCTTTTCTGGGTTCCACTCGGGAACCAAGGACCTTTGTTAGAATGTCAGGTCCAACTGTCCTCCAGGGCTTTCCTGTTTCCCCAAAGTGTAGCCTGAAGTTCTTTCTGAGGGCTGCGGGGTGCTTTAGGACCCAGCGGTGCCCTGCTGCCTCTCCTGACTTCCGTTCTCCCCTCAGCCTCCCTCAGGGCCCCAAACGCCTTCGCTTTTCTCTGATTCAAGCGACCAAGCCTTGGTGCCTGTGGTCCCCGGACGTCACAAGGCCTGTGCCCTCCCACTCATTCTGGCCTCTGTCTCCAAATTTATTAGTTTCCCGGGGCAGCCATGACAGAATACCACAGACTGGGTGGCTTAAATTATGGAAATTAGTTTCCTCACCATTCTGGAGGCTGAAAGTCTACAATGAAGTTGCCAGCAGGCTGGTTTCTTCTGAGAGCTGTGAGGGAAGGGTCAGCTCCTGTTCTCTCTCCTTGGCTTACACGTGGCCATCTTGTCCCAGTGTCTTCCTTCTATGTGTTGATGTCCAAATTTCTTCTTCTTGAAAAGATCCCAGTCATAAGGGATTAGGGGTTACCCTAATGATCTCATCGTAGCTTATCACCACTCTAAAGAACCTATCTCTAAATATGGTCACGTTTTGAGGTACTGGCGGTCGGGAGTTCAACATACAGATTTTAGGGGGACAGTTTTATGGAACCGTTAAGCCCATAATGGGCTTCCGTGGTGGTTCAGCGTTAAAGAATTTGCCTGTGATGCAGGATAAGAATATACAACCAGAAGCATTTCTCCCAGTGTTTTTTTTTTGTTGTTGTTTTTGTTTTGTTCTTTAATAAGCACATACGTGGACTTCCTAGATAGAGCTAGTGGTAAAGGACCCGTCTGCCAATGCAGGAGATGTCAGAGACATGTAAGTTTGATCACTAGGTCAAGAAGATCCGCTGGAGGAGGGAATGGCAACCCACTCCAGTATTCTTGCCTGGAGAATCCCAGGGCCAGAAGAGCCAGGGGACTACAGTCCATGGGATCACACAGAGTCGGCCAGGACTGAAGTGGCTTAGTATGCATCCACACAAGCCTTTTATCATGGAAGACTCCCTGATACATCCAAAATAGTGTCCTTATTAAGTGGCATACATTTATTGTCCTTTTTTTTTTAAAGGTCACCTTCTACCTCAGTGTCACCCCTAGAGGGCCAAATTCTTTATTTTGTTAATCGATGTATCTCTAGTGCCTAGTTGGAAAGTAGCAGGCCCCCAATAAATATTCATGAAAGGATGAATGTATATTGTGAAGACATTACAAATTACTCTGCAAAAAACAATGACAGAGAATGATGTTCAAGGTAGGTAGTTAAATGAAGAAAGCACACTTTAGAAAGCTGCCTGCTTAGCATGGTTTCATTTTAAAATCATACACATGTAATTTACCTTTATTAAAAGAAAGCTTAGAGAACAAAAATAAATAAATCTTGGAAAGATATGCAACAGAATACTAATAGTGGGTGGCTCTGGAGGTGAGATTTTGATTTCTCATATATGTGTATTTTCTAATTTCTCTTTAGTAAATATGTATTACCTCTGTAAGAGAAAAAAGACAATACATTTATCAAAAGTTAATAGAACATATTTTCCTGTAACTTATAACTGACTGTTATGTTAAGACAGAAAAAAAACACATTATTTGTCCTTTTCACTGGGGAATGGTAGGAAATACAGTGAATGGGCAGTCTCTTGGAGCCAGTGACTGAGAGCACAGCCCATGGAATCCGCCCAGCCTGGATTCAAGCCCTCGTGTGTCACTTTCTAGATTTGTCATCTCAGGCGTACTTGCCAATTGTACTGAGTCTCAGCTTCTTGTCTGTACAATGGGCCAACAGTGGTACACACAGGGCTTGGGGCTGCCTTCCATCGCTGGCCCAGGCTGGAATTTGGTTCTTTTGAGCTCAATGATTAGACACCAAAGGTCAAGGACCAATCTAAGGATCTGACTCTTCTTTAGTCTCTGGTTAAGAACAGGCCAGGCAACATCCAGAGTACCCCATGCATTGCTTCTCGGCCTGGGCAAGGACAGGCAGCCGGAAATAATGAGGCACTTCCTGCAAGTGCCGAAGTTTTAAGAGGACCTCAAAACACTCACTGACTAAGAGAAATAATATTTGGATGGAATATTTTTAATAAATATATGTTCAAAAATCTATAATGAACAACATGTTAACAACTTCAACAGAGACAGATAAGCATTGCTAATTCCTCCTTTGTTTCAGGCTCCATTATGGCTCAGCATGGCACTGCTCCCAGCCCACAGACTGAGGGTGGGGAAGCTTCAATTATTCAAATCATTATTAATTGCTACTTAATTGTAATTAATTATCTAAATTGTCCTGAGTCTCAGAACGAGCATTGCTCTTTTCGTGATTGTTTGGCCCTCAGTCAAGGCCCTGTAAGGATACCTCTGTGTGAGTGTGTGTGTGTGTGTGTGTGTGTGTGTTTCAGTGACTCAGTTTTGTCTGACTCTTTGTGACTCTAAGGTAGGGAATGTGTATTTTTCTGATCCTATTTATTTCTTTCTCCTTAGTAGATACCTCATCACAGTTGCTACCTAGACACAACCTTAACTTGTTGAAGACCCTAAGGGGCAAGTTTCTTCCTATTCTTTTATAGAAACATAAAATGCCAGCAAAGCAGTATTTCTACCTAAAAGAGGGCTAAACAGAACTTGCAGATGTTGCAAACTGCTCCCCTGATGCTTCTGGGGAAGGGCACACAGACCTTGGCATATACCTTGTTTCAGAAACAGGCAATAGCAAACAGCGTGTTCATTCCACCTACTTCCCTGGAGAAGGGAAGATCCTCGTGAGATGGGATCAGATGGGCCATTGGTCCCAAGTGGAGAGTTTCCCTGAAGGGCTTTCATATTACTGTATTATGGGGGTGGTTTGTGGATATTTCTTCTGCACATCAAACACTTCACAATATGCATTCACATGGAAACCGCTAGGTAAATGTAGCAGCTGTAGAGCTTCCCCGGTGGCTCAGTGGCAAAGAATCCACCTGCCAAAGCAAGAGACAGGAGTTTGATCCCTGGCCCCAGAGGATACCACATGCCGTGGGGCAACGAGGCCGGCGGGCCCCAGCTATTGAGCCTGTACCTACAGCAGGGGAGCTGCAACTACTGCAGCTGGAGTGCCTGGAGGCTGTGCTCCATGACCAGAGAAGCCACCACAAGGAGAAGCCCATGCACCACAACGAAGAGTAGCCCTCTGAGCCACAATTATAGAATAGCCTGGCAGCAATAAAGATCCAGCACAGTCAGAAATAAATAAAGGGGAAAAAGTAGCAGCAATAATAATGTTTGGAGTTTTGTTTTCATCAGTGGTTTCATTTTACAGGACACTTTTTTTTTTCCCTGAAACCATAGATTCTATGTTGCTCTGTCAAGGTAATCGCTAGAAAAATACGCTATTCTTAGCATATAAACTTTAGGAAATTTCTCCTACTACTCTACTCCATTTAATGTATTATATGTTGTTTTCAAGAAACAGTCTGCCTGCAGTGCAGGAGATCCAGATTTGATTCCTGGGAGGGAAAGATCCTCTGGAGAAGGAAATGGGTACCCACTCCAGTATTCTTGCCTGAAGAATCCCATGGACAGAGGAGCCTGGCGGGCTACAGTCCATGGGGGTTGCAAGAGTTGGACACAACTGAGCAACTAACCACTATCATCATGTTGTTTTCAAACACATAAGTGGAGACATCACAAAATGAACATAACCTATGGCAAATTTGTTTCTGCACAAATCTGGGTTTTTTTTCTAGCTACCAAAAAACTCAGAGACCAAGCGGGGAAAGGAATTGTTTGAATGGCAGATAGTGCATAAGACTTAGATTTGGTTACAGTACAAGTTTAGCGTAATACATTATAAGGTGATGGCCTGGATGATCTTCAGAGGTTGATGAACTTCAGTGAATAAGTTAACTTTGAGGTCTTTTTTTTTTTTTTTTTCCTGATTTAAGGAATGTTGCTCACCATACCTCTCCCTTCCTCCTCTGTATTTTTAGATTAATACACTTACTAGGGAAGCAAAATACAGTGGGATTACATGCCTGCATCCAGTAAGAAGTCTGACTCTCCTGAGACCACCATGCGCTGATGGCTGTCTGGCCAGTCCCAGATGTCCCAGCCTTCAGAGACTAGGCATCTGACGGGAGAGTGAGGACCCCAGCTGACAGCCAGAACAGACCCTCCAGCTGCGTGGCCCTGTGTGAACCGTGTCCAGCGACTAGATCCATTCCAAATGGGGCCCGAACTCTTCTGGGTCAGAGAGGAGTGGTCCCCACTGGGCCCTGCCCGTGAGGACCCACAAAACTGTGAGCATTAGAAAATGACTTGTTTAAACAGATTTTCATTGGTGCACAGTTGCTTTATGATGTCATGTTAGTGTCTATTGTGCAGCAAATTGGATCAGTTACGTGCACACATGTGTCCCCTCGCTTTCGGACTGCTGTCCCATTTAGGGCTCCACAGAGCACTGAGTGGGCTTCCCTGTGCTGCACAGTCGGTTCTCATTAGCTATCTATTTTATACACAGTAATGTATATACGTCAACCCCAATCTCCCAACCCATCCCACCACCTCCCCTTCCCCCTTGGCGTCCCCACATCTGTTCTCTATGTCTGTGTCTCTATTTTTGCCTTGTAAATGTAGTCATCTATACCATTAGAAAATGATGATTGCTTTTAAAAAATGCTCTAGAGGAACAGAAACTAGAAGGAGAGGCACACACATACAAAAAAAAAAAAAATAGAGAAGGCTGAAAAGTAAAGAATAATTGTATCAGTTCTCAAACTGTGATTGCTGGTACACTTAGTCCAACTTTTTCATTTTTCCAAATTTTATCATTCATTTAGTCATTCAAGAAAAAACATATTGAGCCTGCTGCAAGCCAGGCATTATACTTTGTGCTGGGGATACCAAAAAGCTGAATAAAATAGCTCTGTCCTCAGGGGAATGGCTAGTTTAATGAGGATGTCAAGCTATTACCATACAATGGGATACAAGGCTGCTTTAGAGAAGGAACTGATTGCCCTGAAGATGCAGAGGTTTCCCAGCTTTAATAGTCAGAGAGCACTTCAGAGAAGGTTCTGCTTGAGATAAGCCTCAAAAGAATGAGTAGAGGTTTACCAGATGGCCAAGGTGGGACAGGGCAAATTCTATGACTACAAAGAACAGTGAATTTATTTTGGGGACAGTAGCTTCAGCTGTTCCTGTGGTCTCGATTTTTCCTTGCATCTCCTGGGCAAAGCATTGATTGCATAACCAGAGTATTACTTTCAGATGAGTATTTGATTTTATCTGCATGATAAGTATGACTGGAAAAACACAGCTCATGGGGTGTATGGCCTTACTCAACCTAGGCTTGTCAAACAAGTGCCCTACATAAGCTAAACTTACTCAACATAGGGGACAAGGCTTTAGCCCTCCCTACCCCCTACACCCCCACCCCCAATGTAATCTGTGTTATTGGTTTGTTTGTTTTTTTTCCAAGTGTGCTGTCTATTCAAATCTGACTCTTCAGACAAGTTCCCTGGCCCCTACCTCCTTCCAGTTTGCTGTCTTAATCCCTTTTGATAGAAAAGTTCTAGAAGTATTTCAGGGTGAATGCCATGCTATGAGGATAAAAACTGATTTGTCTCCAGAAAAGGGCAATAGATTCATATGAGAAACATTTCATGTCCTAAAAATCCATGAGCTTTGTTTCTAGGAGACAAACTTGGTGAAAAAAACATCTTCAAACTTTTCCCTACTGCCAAGTTTAATGAAACTCCTTTTTCTGCAGTGTTTCTAACATCAACTTTGTTTCAGGAGGCCGTTGTCAAAAAGGCTAGGAGAAACTGAGGGGAACATGGTGAACCACTGCAAGAAAATGGTTCTAACTTCAATAAGGCAACTTGGCCAAGGATTCCGTTTTAAGTGTATAAAATTAAATGGAAGTGCAGAGAATAAACGTCTTAAACATTCCAAGATAACACACAAGGGAAACAAGTGGAAATAGTGAAATTTGGAAATGCTGGGGGAAAGGAGCGTTGGCATGATTAAGAACAAACAACTGGAAGCATCTACTGTGAGTGTTTTTAAAAATCACTCTGCCTTGTTCTAAGTGGACTTGGCAGTGAGTTATTTCCTGGGTAAGTATAGAGGGGAGGAGCTCTCTTATGAGACCACTTAAGTATAGACCACATACTGTTACAGTCTTTGGAGCTGGGAGCAACTGGCATCTGCTTTAGGAAACCAGCAGCCTGAACAAGGCACTTCCAGAAGAGAACGGCTCCTCTCCCTTCGCTTGGAGGTGATCAGAGGAAGCACTGGTGGGCTGAGAAAGATTTGAGATTTCCTATCATACTTAGACAAATGGAACTAGAAGTAAAGAAACCATTAAATGGCAGAGGAAAATAATGACCCCAAGAAGGCAAAAGGAAACCCCTTGACTCTTCTAGAACTGCAGACTTTTCCTAGAACTTTTCTGAGAAAATGCTTCAATATTTGGGACAGTGACTTGTCCAGTGAGCATTCATTGCCCCGATGGTATGGTAAACTAATGACTTTTTCATTTCTTTAGAGCATCATTTCAGCTAAATTTGCATTCTCTTCTCAACAGACTCACTTGGCAGAAGGAAACCTAGATGGTGTGAGAAGAGAAAGAAGGTGGGAGAACGGTTCAGAAGGACTAGGGAAGGAAGAAAACTGGAACAGACCTGGAGTAATTTATTACAATATGACTCCCAGTATTGTCTAATGCCCACACTTACTCCAAAATCTGAATTATAATGTTCTGAAGTCGGGAATGAGAGAAGTCAAGTTGTTCCACATGAAATCAGGTATAATAGTAATTCTCAGCTTTTTTGTTCACACTTGCCACTGAGAATATGATGATAAGGGTAGACTCTACATCCAGAAAAAAATGTACCTATTACACACAAAATCCTCTTTTATAAGACCAACAAGATGTAATACTCAGGATAGAATCCAATTACGCACAACACACACATATAATATATAATCCTGTTTACTTGACCATTGTGGACTCTTTCTTGCATCTGACCTAGTTTCATTCTACAGTTTGTCTTTCTCCATTTTTTTGTCCTTTTAACTTAAGAAAAGATCATTATAGAACTCCTTGTATAACTTTTTCAAATATGCTTGCAAAAGGCTATGAAATTTTATCATGATCATTCTTGCTTTAAGTTGAAATTTCTCTAATCTTTCCTTACAGATTGTTCCTTACAAAGCGTGCTTTCAATATCTAGTTTCAATGTCTAGTTCTCCCTTCTGCATTAGTCACTCAGCTATATAATTACATTTTCTGAGCCTTGCTTGCAGCTATGTATGCCCATGGGACTAAGCTTTAAGCCAATGATATGTAAGCACTGTGCTATGTGGATTTCTGGAAAAAATCTCCCTTCTACTCCTCCACCCTACCGTCTAGAATGAAGACACAATAGCTGGAGATAAATAGACATCCTGGGCCATGAGCTTGAGGGGTGATGGATAAGACTGGTTTGTGGACTCCCTTATCAGAAGATAAATTTCATGAGAACAGGGACCTTGTTTTTCTTGGTCAAAGCAACCTAAATCTGAACCTAAAAACTGTGGCTTATAGTAAGAGTTCGGGAGCGTGCATGCTATCTCTTGAGTTGTATCCCACTCTGTGGGACCATATGGACTGTAGCCTGCCAGGCTCCTCTGTCCATGGGATTCTCCAGGCAAGAATACTGGAGCGGGTTGTCATGCCCTCCTCCAGGGGATCTTCCTGACCAAGGGATTGAACCTGCATCTCCTGCATTGGCAGGCAGGTTTTCACCTCTAGCGCCACCTGGGAAGCCCAAGAGTTCAGATGCTGTGCTTAATTGCTCAGTCATGCCTGACTCTGCGACTCCATGGACTATAGCTTGCCAGGCTCTTCTGTCCATGAGGATTCTCCAGGCAAGAATACTGGAATGGGTTCTTTGCCCCACCCCAGGGATCAAGCCTAGGTCTCCCACATTGCAGGCAGATTCTTTACCTTCTGAGTCATCAGGGTATTGAACAGCCATTAAATGAATAAGTTGAATTAACGAATGCGTTTACTCCAGATCCATGTAAAACAGGGAATGTTCATACATCAGTTGGCATATGCAAATATCAGGTTCTATCACAGAATCAGACTCTAGCTTAATTCAAACGTCATTACTGCTCTGCTTCCCTTTTCTCTCCCAGATTTGCCACAGTCATAACAGGATAAGGTTTTTTTCTCACTGCCCTCCAATGTTCTTCTAAAACAAAATATTTTCAAATCTATTAAAACTTTCATAATGGTGCTTCTGAATATTTTTTCTGCTTAGCAAGTTTAAAATTCTTTAATTTTCAAGGTCATGCATGTCTATTTCTGTATGTGCCTGATGTTAAATGCAGGCAGTGTTTTGAAACTTAATCTTAGTCATTGTCCCAAGTCTATAAGAATCATCCAAAATGGTAGCTAATGACATTCCTAGGACTTCAGACAATATTATTATTGTCATGGAATGTACTCACTAGGTCCTAAGGATTTAACGAGAAGTTGTTCACTGAAACTGAACTTCCTTGAATCCTTTCCCATTCTACCATGGTTTCCCACATTTCAATATATTGCCTGTTTTTGTATCCAAACCTTACTTATATCTTTTAAACAATTAAATATTAATCATCTTTGCTTCCTTGATTTTTGAGGTGACCTTTCCATCCTGGTATCCTTTTAACAAAGGAGAATACTCCCTCTGGGTTTTTTTTCCTTTCCTTTTGCTCTTATGTGTGATGAAAGGGTTTGTAAAAGTTCACATTTTTGGCAATTACATGTAATTCCTTAATTTTAAAAAAACTCTTCCCCTTTGAAAGTTGTTGCTATTTCTTTTTACTATTTGGAGGAACAAATGTTCCCATCATTCACTTTTGTGACATACCTGTTTTATACCCTAGCTCCTTGGTTTTTTGCTCAAATTTATTTTCAACTTTTCTGATTTTGAGAGAAGCTATCATTTTCTTTTTATTAGGTATATCAAGCTTTTCTAATGTTTAAACTTCTTTACACATTATCCTCACTTTCCTGGAGTAGCTTTCCAAACAGAAGCCTATTATAACAGAGAAAAATAGAGGTCATCAGATGAGCTCTTCTTAAACATCTTCTCTATCAGAAATGTCTCTATTCTGACAGACCCAGAACAGGCATCTGTCACCCAGGTCCTGTTTCCTTCCTTGCTTTTCTCTCAATCCAAAGCTAATCTATGTCTGCCCTGGAGGACATCCACTTCTGCCTTCTTGAGGACCTTGCTCTGTCAATTTTCCCATCTCGAGTCTCATTCAAGACACGGACACAGCTCTTTATTTAGGACCCGGGGGATTGCTATGGTTAAACTGAAGGCGGAAACTAACACTCTTTCGAAGTCAATTTGAGAGGAGCATTTAGTTACAAAAAACTGTCAACAATTCGGGTGTAACTAAGTTCGTTGAGGAATGCATCAAATGAGTCAGCTGTCAGACCCGGTGAAACCGAGTTGCTTAACGGAACTGACTCTTTACTAACAAGCCTTCTATAGAGTCCACTGACTCTATAGCTTCGATTCACAAACTCCCGCAATGCTTCCCGAAGGACACGGAAAGCTCCGAGTGCCGCAGGATAAATGGAAACAGGAGTCCGGCGCGGGCCACTCGAGGGGCGGAGCAGTCGCGGGGTGGGGGCGGGGCAGTGTGAGTCACTTGCCTGCTCTCTGGGGCGGGCGCTGGGAAGAAACTCTGTGTGTGATTGGCCCGTCGTAACCAGGTGACCGAAGGACGCGTTCCGGTTGGCAAGGGCCAGCCAGGCGCGGCTTTCAGTCGGGAGGCGGCGGCGGAAGGAGGAGGAGCTCCGACCACGCTTTCTCCCGGCAGTGGCTGTGCGTCTCAGCGCTAGTCGGGGCCCCACCCCTTTTAAATAAGCCGGTCTGGTCGCCGCCTTCACAGACTAGTTGACTCCGAGGAGGCGGCGGCGGCGGCGAGACAGCGGGGGTGCGGCCGGGGCCGGGGCCCTGCCCCGGGCCCGGCGGCGGAGCGGACAGGAGAGAGGCAGGCGAGGCCGCGTCTACATCTGCGGCGCAGCCCCGGCATAGCCCGGGTCTGCCGGTGCCCGACGCGCCATTGTTGGGGAAGGGGGCGGCCTCTGAGCTTGGCGGAGTCCGGGGCCGAGCGGAGGCGACGGCGGCGAGGAGCGGAGGCGCCCCATGGGGAACACGCTGACCTGTGGCGTGTGCCCCAATGCCAGCCCCAAGTTGGGCCGGCGCGCGGGGCCGGCGGAGCCAGACTACGAGTCTGAGGTCTACCAGGCGGCGGCCGGAGACGCGGTGGCCGTAGCACCGGCGCCGGGTGCCGTGGAACCCACCGAGTTGGATTTCCGAGCGGGTGAAGGCCTCCACCTGCAGCACATCAGCGACCGGGAGATGCCCGAAGGTAAGGAAGCGGCCGGCGCGCCTCGCCCCTCGCGGGGCCGGCGCCGTCTGCTCTCGGGCTTACCTCTGGCCTCCGCCGACCCCCAGGTCCCCCGGGAGGAAGCCGCCGCCTAGGGCTCCTTCCTGCCTGGAGTTGGCTCTCTCGGGGCTGGGCACCGGGGACGGAGGCTGGCCCTGCCTGGCGTCCCCAACCCTTATTCTTTCTCCGTCGCGTCCGGCCAGTCTCTCTCCCTCTTCTCTACCCGAACGCCCAATTCTTCCCCATTCCCTTTTCGCAACCCGACCCAAGACCCTCAAGTCTGTGGCTCCTGTTCGTGATTCTATTTAACATCTCGTGGGACTTTGTAAAGACTTTCTGACGTATTCTCTCTTTTCTCAATGAAAACTTAAATACTCCCAACTTCGGCGATATCCATCCCATCTTCCTATCCTTACCTATTCAGATGGTACCTAAGAGAAGGAACGAGATAAGGATCTAGATACACTTCCACTCGTTAGGATAGTTGATACTCGGGACAATTAAGACAGATTTTAGGGTTTGTTATTTAAAATCAAAACTGATGTCGACAGAGTTAGTGTGGCGTTAAGTAATATTCTGTCTAGAGTTGTCCTGATTGAAGCGACCTTATTCTAACTATAATCTGAAAACGATAAGAAAGAAAAAGGTTAGAGGGGGGTCTTAAAATAACTGAACGGTGTGAAACGTTACTGCAACGGCTGCAGGGAATAGTTTTGTTGTTGTTGTTGTTGTTTTTACCCAAAGACGATCCCACGGAGCTCTGATTAAGATTCCCACTTTGACACAAAAATGTCTTCAGCTCCCCAGCTTTAACCAACTTCACTTGCATGTTGCCTCTTCTAAGGGAGGATTGGGGGTGGTTCCTGAGACTGTTGGTCAAAAGTTTCAAAGGAGAAAAAAGAAATTCAGACTTTAATTTGTAATACAAAGATTTGGCAGTTAAGATGGCAGATCCTGCCGGAAAGTTGTCTCCATGGCTACCTCTCCTTCCAACCCCCTCCTGCCAGTGGAATCCTATTCAACTTTTATAATGTTCAGGTAAAATTCTGAAGACGAAGTGGCTGGGGGTGGGGGTGGGTTGTCATGGAGAAGAGGAGAGAGAGGAGAGGAAATGTTTGATTTTTTTTTTTTCCTCTAGAATTTTGAAACTGGACGGCTCTAGGTTTTAAAAAAAAAAGATTCTGGGTAACACTGTGGCTTATTAATAAAGACTGTGTTCTTTAAAGTAGAAAACATTGTGCCGTGAAGATGTTAAAGCCCCACTGGCCCACTTGTTTCATTTAAATGCCAGAGAGTATTTCTTTATTTCATAGAGGAAATGTCTTATAGCTCTTCTGTTTAGATTTTATTTGGGTTTACTTAATTTCTTTCAAAGTTAGAATAGGTAAGCCTGTGAACTCACCCATATGATGGACATGGCTTTGTAAGTGAAAAGTACTCCCTTTTCAGAATAGTCAGATACTGTGAAAGAACAAATTATGTAAATTAATCGTAGCTTTAAAAACAAAGCTCGTGCATACCTGTGAAAACTGCTCAGCTTGTTGCTGTAAGGTAAGCCTCTAAGTGATTTTAAAAAACAGTAGGAGGCTAGTGTAGGGAGACCAAAGTTGGACTTCTGTATGATTCTTTTACGATTTACAACGTATTTTCGGGTGTATTTCGCCTGACCCTTCCATCTATAAATAAGGCCTGTGAATATTCTCCCTGTGATGCCCATGAAGAAGCCAAGACTTAGAGCTCTGAAATAACTGTGTAACATAGCTACTGAACAGAAGAGACAGACTTGAGAGTGGTAGATACACCAAATTCAGTTGTTGGGTGCTGAAAAAAAAGTTTGGAATGCACTTTTTATTTTATAATTTATCCATAAGATAGACCTAACTCAACTTCAGTTTGGTTATTTCCATTTGAGTTTATTGTTCACAACTCAGAAGCAACACATACCTCTCCATTCTGTGTCTGTACATTTATTAGAATTGATAGGAATAAAAGAAGTCGTGAAATAGCGTCAATTTACCAGTCAGGTAAACATGTTGGTGTATTTTAAAGAGTTTGTTCTGCTGACTCGAATTGAAGCCGAGCATGCCCTGGACAGAGGGACGTTAGGAGAGACCGGTAAGCGGGCAGGTAAGGTGGGAAGCATGTAGTGAGGGGGAGTGCTGAGTCGGGAACCAGAAAAAGAGAGTTCATGAGCACAGAATTTACCTTTTTATGTTTGACATGATTGTTAAAATTTTACCTAAATTTGTCTCTCTTTTTTGGCATTCAATAAAGTGATGAGAGAAACCTCAATTTCAGCATTTGCCTATTATTAAGTTTCCATAGATACGAGGTCAGAACACGAATGTAAAGTGCAAGCACATTGGAAGTTTGCTCTTAATGTTTTTATTTCAGACAATTTTATATCAGTTTCCCTGGAAACTGAGAAATACCTGCATTGATATAAAACATTTTGGCTTTTCTGCAATGAAGAATTATTTGGTTACTTAGACAAAACCAAACATAAATGATGCTGTGTTTTTTTCTTCAGAAACCTTTGAGAAGAACATGATTTCTTCAGGCTGTTTCAGTTAACTCCTAAGAACCTAGTATAAATATCAGATAGACTCAAAAGAATTTTGTCGCTATCTTGCCTTTAACAGTGTATCTAATGTAACTGATGTTAGTGTCAATAATAGAAAATAAGATGCTAAGGTCCTATTATCTGATTTTATTATTATGCATCAGCTTTTCAAACAGCCTTTGTATTCTCCTCTTAGGAACTTTGCTCATTCTCTGGTGCAAGCTGCTCTCTCAAGTGATTCCTTCCTTCCATCCTCCAAGGAGTGGGTAGGGAAGGAATTGACAACGTAATGGGGGAAAACCTCTGAGCAACAGGTTTTTCCTCCTTTCAGTAGCTATTATAAACACTTTTTTTTTTTTTTTTTTACTTTTTTGATAACAGTAAATATTTGAGGTAAAAGATTTGCAAAATACTAAAAAGTCATTCACTCATACTTAGAATATCCAGAATTTTCATTAATATTTTGGTGTTGGTTCTTCCTGAACCTTTTGTATACGAATAAACAGAATGTTGTGTTTATTGTATGAGGTTGTTCTTTGGGTGCCACGTTGTAACTTTCTGTTGTAAAGTGAAGACGGGAAGCTCCTGGAACCGTGCTGACACCTGAAGCGTGCTCCAGGATGTATTTCCATGCAGCTGCATGTAGCTGTACAGTCTGCTTTTTACCACCTGTTTAATGGTTGGAGCATCATTCATTTACCCACCCTTTATGGTTGTCTTTTATAATCTCACTATATTGCTTTAATCTGGGCACAGACATAAAAAGTGATCTATTGTACTTCCCTGTAGAATTCTGGTCTTATGGCTTTGTCTTACGACTTAATTAAATTCATAGGGTGAGTCATTTTGTAGTTAAGGTATTTTAACATTAAATGTTCTTTCCCCAAATTAAAGTTACCATTGATTTTTCTCTGAACAGTAGATTTCCTCTCTTAGGTTTTTGTGGGTCTTGGTAACCTGTCGGTGTCTTTGAGTCTGAGTAACTAAACTACCACTCGAAGAGATCTGAAATTAATGCTGGTCTTGGGTGACAGACACATCAAAGGGCAGCATTAGAAGAAATCTTAGATGATGAAGGAAAATTGGGAGAAGCATAAATGATTTGGGGTACACTGAAATGGATGATTATTGGGCACTATTTAGGGGCAGGACAAACAGAGGTTATACTGACAAAACCCAAACCCTAACTCTGGTCTTTACTTCCTAGAGGTACCTGGGGCCTGTTGACACAGGAATGATGTCAAGTAGTGAGACACTGAGAAGAAAGAAAATGATGGTCATGGACTGGGGAGGGCGCAGTGTTACTGGGGGTGGTCTCCTTAAGTGACAGTGAGCATCCTAGGAGTGAGGGGGAGCCGTGTGAGGTCCTCAGAAGGGAATATGCTCGGTGTAGGCCGAGGACAGAAAGAGGGTGGCTGCAGCTGAGTGAAAGAATGCCGGGAGGAATATCAGGGGGTTAAGGCCTTGTGTCTAGTAGACCTTGACAAGAAAAAATACGGATTTTAGTCTAATTGTAATGGGAAACCATTGAAAGGTTATATGCAAGGGAATGGTGATAATTCTTAAAGAAGGGGAAGGAGGCGTGGGGAGAGGGGAGGGAGATCAGACGAGCTAGTCTAAGGTGGGCAGGGGTAGAATGAAGCAGGGAGACAAGCTAGGAGGCTGGTGTAGTCACTCAGCTGAGAGCCAACAGTGGTTTGAACAGAAAAGCAACATTAATAAGGGCCTAAAATAGGCTGACTTGAAGAAACTGAGTGAATCTAAAAGTAGGCTACCAACAATATGAATGGGATAAGTCACAGAAAAAGAAATGCAGATGGCTTTTAAGCATATCCTCACACATAAGAGAAATGAAAATACAACTACTGTAGCTTGTGTTGGGAGAAAATTCAGAAACTTGGCACTGTATTCTTTGGTGATACTGAAGAAAGTTATATTCATATATTGCTGGTAAAAATGGGAAATTGGTCAACCCTTGAAGGGGAAGTTTGCACAGTCTCACTTAATCCAGAGATCCTACTAAAGGAATTTATTCTGAAGGTATAGGCTGCATATGTTGCATTATCTTCAGTAGCAAAATACTGGAAATAATTCAGATGTCCAGTAAGGGACTGGTAAACTAGCACATCCAGACACTGAAGAATTAGGGAGCTGTGAAGGAGCTCTCTCCACTGTTAATGACTTCATCTCCAGGGGATGTTAACCTGAAAAAAAATGGGGAGAAAATATACACTAATCTCCATGGCAGAAGCAGGAGAAATGATATGCATTTGCTTATTAAAGAAGAAAAAGGAAGAGCACTAGGAGAAATGCTTGCCCTTGGGTACTCTCACCCTCTTTCCTTTAGTGGGTGGCCTGACTCAGTGACGTGAGTTTGCACAAACAGAATCGTGTAGGGCTGGGCAGCCTGGCGCGCTGCAGTCCGTGGAGCTGCAGAGTCAGACACAGCTTAGTGACTGAACAACAACAGAGCACTGTTTATTTAAGATGTTACTTGGCTGAGGGTGATAAGTGGACATCAATTTTCCTATGAAATGCTAAATGTTCACTTTTGGCTTTTGAGTTAATTTGTGAAAGCTGTGATGTGTCATTTATTATGCTTTATATAGTGTATCCCCTCATGGATTGCAGCCTTGTCATGGTGACGGGGCTTGTGTAACTCAGTGAAGCTATAGTGTATGGATTGCTCTTGAATTTCATTTGATTATCATGTTCTGAGTTAGGCAGTGTAGGGATTCTTCTCTGAGGTATAGAATTGTCCAAGGTTTTACTCATTTTTAAAACCTTGATAGATCAGGACTGTAAATTCCATATACATGACACATAGGGATAAAATTTATTGATGACATTTTGTGCTCTGCTTTGAAATACTACCTTTTTTCTCACCCCTTTTAGAAAATTTGTTTATTTTTAGGGTATTAAAGTAATAAAACTTGAAGAGTTAAAACAGTAACGTTGTATGATGTGAAATGAAATCACCGTAGCTTGCAACCCAGAAAGGTTCTTAAAAGTCCAAGAAGCCCGAGCTAAGTACTCTTTAGAAATACATAAAGCCAGGTATACTTACCTGTATATCATCTCTTGGTCATCATCATTACAGCATTTGATTGAGGATTAAGGTGAGGCAGGACTGAGAACCAAGTTAGAGGCAAGTTGAGAAGCAGTTTGGAAGCCAGGTTGGTCAGAAGCTGGGGAAGTAGGTCAGTTGAGGGGGTTGCAGGAGCATGCTGTATGCCTCCGGTGAGACCGCCCAGGTCAGCATCTGCTGGCAAGAACCGCTTGGCTACGGTGTAAAGTGTGGACTCAGATGAAATCACTGGATGACTGTAAGACATGAAATGTATTATTAGCCATAAAACTAATATACTGTACTACAAGGGGTGATAGGGCAGTTCAGTAAATGGAGTAAACCTTTAAGTAAACTGGAGCCCAGAAGTTGGCCCAGAAAATGCTGACAGTCTTGTTTAATTGCAATATATTAAGTGAAGAAGAACTAAAGAGCCTCTTGATGAAGGTGAAAGTGAAAGAGGAGAGTGAAAAAGTTGGCTTAAAGCTCAACATTCAGAAAACTAAGATCATTGCATACAGTCCCATCACTTCATGGCAAATAGATGTGGAAACAGTGGCTGACTTTATTTTTCTGGGCTCCAGAATCACTGCAGATGGTGATTGCAGCCATGAAATTAAAAGACACTTGCTCCTTAGAAGAAAAGTTATGACCAGCCTAGACAGCATACTAAAAAGCAGAGACATTACTTTGCCAACAAAGGTCCATCTAGTCAAGGCCATGGTTTTTCAGTGGTCATGTATGGATGTGAGAGTTGGACTGTACAGAAAGCTGAGCGCCAAAGAATTGATGCTTTTGAACTGTGGTGTTGGAGAAGACTCTTGAGAGTCCCTTGAACTGCAAGGAGATCCAACCAGTCCATCCTGAAGGAGATGAGTCCTGGGTGTTCATTGGAAGGACTGATGTTGAAGATGAAACTCCAATACTCTGGCCACCTGATGCAGAGAGCTGACTCATTTGAAAAGACCCTGATGCTGGGAAAGATTGAGGGCAGGCAGAGAAGGGGATGACAGAGGATGAGATGGTTGGATGGCATCACGGCACAATGGACATGGGTTTGGGTGGACTCCGGGAGTTGGTGATGGACAGGGAGGCCTGGCATGCTGCGATTCATGGGGTCGCAAAGAGTCGGACTCGACTGAACTGAACTGAACTGAAGTCAGTATGTTGGCATTAGTCTCCTCGTTTCAGATGATTTCTTGGTCACTACCCTCTCTCTGATATTCTGACAGGGAGAAATCATTTATTGACAGTTTGACAGCATAATTTTAACACTTTTAGGCTTCAGTAATGCATCTTGTTTGTCCTAAGTTGCCTTTATTTTCATATTTTTAACATCTGCAATTGAGATGGATCTCACGATTGATAGAATGTTAGATTGGAGGAAAAGTAATGTTCAGTGACCTGGTAGTTTACAGGTTTCCTCCTGGGAGTGTTTATATTAAGACCCGAACTTAAATTTTTTTAGTCATCCTTTTTCCACATAAGTCTATCATGCTGTCAAATAAGTTGCTATTTAAATTGGTAATATAAAAGTGATGGGTCTTAAAATATAACTTTAATGATAACCCCCAATCATAAGCTCAAGAATATTTCTCCTGGGTTAACACATTCTTAAAGATTGCTAAAGAAGTAATTTTAGGAAGAATTCACATATAAAATGCACAGTAATTTCTCAAAATACCTCTAACATTACTGTGTGTGCTTGTGGGAGAGGGGATGAGGGAAAGTGTGGGTGGTAATGCTTTGCTTCAGAGTTGACAGTCTTACCTTTGTGACAGTGAAGAGTACGGTAGATTTTTTTCATCGTCTCCTTAGACTCTTGGCAAAACAGTTAATGGAGTGTGCAGAAATATTGTGTGTATGTATGAGTTTACTGTCTAATGGCTTACCTGTCAAGTCTATTATAAAATAGTGATGTAGTTTTCACTGGCAAAAAGTGCAAGTTGTATAGAAAATTGTTATATAGGCCAAAGTTAAAACTCACTATCCTGGAAGTGTTCCTATGGATCAGAACATTGAACTCTTATGTAATCCTCTTAAATCTGCCATGATGAATAGCCCCTAGATAAACGGCAGCCAACTAAATGAGTTCGTTTGTTGAGTGTAGTTGGAATTAGCCATTAGATTGTCTGAAGAACGTTTGCCAAAAGCAGCTCATTTGGTTATAGCATATTTGATTGATTGAGCTGGTATCTGATAGTAATTGACTACAGCATAACTTGCTTCTTGAGACTTCCTGAAATGTGCTAGTAATATCAGCTTAAAGAGAGGTGACTGAATTTTTAATCAATACGTAGGAGGGGAATCACATACATGATTCGCCTAAAAGTGGCATAGATTAGGTGCAAGTTAAGAAAAGAAAGCCTAAGACATAGCCCTGGTTTTATTCCACATATATGGAGAATTTCTACAATTTTTCTGTTTCCCAATAGAATTTTTGTATTGTTGCCTTTACTACAGTTTCCTTCTTGTCATTACTAAACGCTCTTCTTAAGACTATTAAACTTGATTAAAATCAGCGTGTAGCTGTTTTAAAAGTCATGTCTTTTTCTACTCAACTAAACTATCACACCTTTTTCTCTTTTTCCTGTGCAGACTTAGCTTTGGAATCAAACCCTTCTGACCACCCAAGGGCAAGCACACTTTTCCTGAGCAAATCTCAAACGGACGGTAAGACAGTGTTCCCCCCGCCCCGAGAAAAAGATTGAAAACTGTTTTTGTTTTGTGTATTATAGGAAGATACAGAAAAGCACTTAGAATGGCTTAAATATTTTTTTTCATATGTGATAATATTTTAATATGTGGTTTTATTTTAATATGTGATGGTGCATTTTTCACTTAGGTGTCGCTGTTTTGATGAGGAGAAACACTTGGACCATCTGTTTATACCCTTCGCTATTTCTTTATCAGCAGCCAGCTTGCCACATGATCAGTTGTGGTCTGTTCTTCCATGCTCTTTCGTCCTTTTCCTTTCGCTCCAGGAGCACAGGAGTTAAAGATGAATGATACGGTCTAGGTCACAGTTAGGTTTTCATAATCAGTTGTTGTGTACGGGAATCGAGGCTTGTGATTTCGGCACCATTTTGCACAGTGCTCAACCGGGTGAACCTCTCTCACATCCAGATTCATGTGAAATTTTTAAGTTCTTTTAAAAGTTCTTATAAGAACCTTTAGCTCTTCAAAGTTCTTTCATCCTGAGGTAGGGCTGGGCCAGGGTAATCAGACCAGTGTGCCTGCCGTATGGGATTTTCCAGAAGGTTATCCTCAGTACGGGAAACCTTGTGTAAATTTCTAGTGTCCTGCTTGTTTTAAGATGAGAATCAGAAGTTTTTGCACTCCTGCTTGTCTTGCCTGCTTGTCTTCCTTAATATATGTTCAATCTTAGTTTATTTGCTAAAAAGCCATATATGATCAGGTTTTTCGGTTGTTTATGAGAGCAGGAATACCAGAAGTGAACGTTCTATAATATTTGAAGTAATGCAGCACAGTAAAAAATAGAGGGTTCTTTTCCTCTTTTATTTTCACTAGATTACTGGTTTTTATCAAAGGGTCTGTCTCAGGAACAGCCAGACGGAAGAGGGCCAGGCATGGGGGGAGGGCCCAGAGTGTACCACATGTTCTCCCTACTCCTGGTGTTTCTAGTTTGCATTTTCTTAGAGTGTGTGTATTTTGCCTTGAGGCAATTATTTTTAGTTAGGATTACTGTACTTCTCAGGCTTTTCCAGACTCATGAGCTGCTCACACTGTAGAGAGACGGTGGAGAGAGTAAAAGAAACACTATCCCATGCCCCTGTCTCTCCTCAGTCTAAAGGAATTCGTGCTTGTGATGCCATGGGAAAGTGTATGGCCTAAGACCCTCTTGGAGCTTATATTCTTCTGGCCTTTGTTGGAGCAAAACAGTTCTATGTGCTGTCGATGTATGTCCAGTGAGGTCAGCACACATGTTAAAATTTATAGATTACTTTCCAGTGTGTAAAGAACCTGTATTTTTTAAGTTGGGTGTTTGAATAGGTGACAAATAAGTGGTTCAGGATGCCTCCAAAGACACGGGTGCTTGACCAGAACCTGGAGCCTAGAGTTGTCATCTGTTAATCCTGGTGACTAAAGTACACGTAGAACTAGAAAATACTACATACTGTGCAGCTGGTAGATTGTTTTATTAGCTAAATATCTCACCTGGCCTAATTTGCTTTGTCCTTTTCTTTTGTACATGGAGAGTCTTTGATTTGTACCTAATACAGAGTATCTGTTAGTCAAATAGTAAAACTAAGTTTTTAGATATTATTTATAGGATTCATTTTGCTGGGTGGTTTAAATTATATATTTTGTTGGAAATTATTTTAAAAAACAGAATGAAATTTTAACTCATTGTGTATATTGGTAATCCATCAGATAATTAGTGACTTATTTTTCTATGGTAGTTTTATCAGAATTATCAGTTAATTTTTTTTTATTCTTAGTGCGAGAAAAGAGGAAGAGCAACCATTTAAACCATGTAAGTAAATAGTTGAAAAGTTAAGAAATCAATAGTTTGATTAATTAAAAGCATGTCTGCCATGATTCCTAAAAAGTAGGATGGATCCAATACTGTTAGCATTAACCTCTTATTTATAAAATTTCTGAATCTCTAGTTCCTAATTATGAAGTATACTCAGAAAGGTTTTTGACTTAGTAGTACCCTTTTTTTTTAAGGGTCCTGACATTTAAGTTAAATTTCAATAATATGGTTATAGCATAAAGATCTACCTTAAATTCTTTTGCCTTAAATTTTTTATCTTAGTTTTTAACCACAGTAATAAAAGTGTAATAGGTGATTTAATTTTTAGCACCGTCCATTGACTTCTTGGCACAACAGGTGAAAGCTTAACTTCCTCGTCCACCGTGATTTTATTTCCCTCCTTCTGTTCCCTTTACATGCATCAGTTTTTATTAAATCGGAATCACTGTTTACATTATTATGACTAAGCAAGTATTGTTCATTGCTGAGCCATATAGTTCTCTGTGCCACCTCCTTATACACCTTTCATTCTTTTTCTTCAATATTAATGAAATCTGAGCACTTCTACACTTCTCAGGATAATCCAGTTCTGCTTTTTCTAGCAAACATGATCTCACACAGCCCAACATAGTTGAGTAGCTCCCTGGCCAGTCTCCCTGTTTTCACATTCTTCATTTTTTTTCTGTGGAATTAATTTCTTGACTATATTCACTTGCCTGTTTTCGAATAGCTATTTTTTCCCCCAAATGTTGTAACATTTGTCACATGCCTATCAAAAATATTTACCATCCACAAAACCACATCTGTTCCATTTCTTCTTGGAGACACTCTTCGCCAACCTTTTGTCTTCCTACCCCCTCCATACTAATGATTCCTGGACTGGCTCTGTGCCTGTTTTCCTGGGATATCTGTGTGAAGTCACCTGGGATCTCACATCACTGCTCTCTCGTGTTGGATCCCCTATGTCCTAGATTCTGTTTCCCTCTGTCTTGTTTTACTGGAGCACATTTTCCTGGAAAAAGGCACATGAGCAAAAATTTTATAAAGACCTAGCCTCTGTGAAACTCCTATTTGATAAAGTGTAGAATTCTAGGTCGAAACTAATTTTTGCAGTTTTAGAGACATTTCCCTCTTGTCTTCTCATTTACAGTGTTGCTCTTAAATCTATTGAATTTGATACATTGTATATTACCAAGTTAGTCTTTTCTCCATTCCTTCCTCCTGTGGAACCTTGTAGTACCCTCTGTCTTTGTGGGGTTTTGAAATTTCATAACATGGTTTGGTATAGACCTTGTCACGCTATTGGGCCATTTAAACATGCAGAACATCTTTTCTTCTAGTGAATTTTTTTGTGTGCTGCTTTGGTGTTTTCTATTTTTTTCTTTTGGATTCCTGTTAGATGTTGAAAATTTTAGAGCAATATTTCTGCACAGATTTTTTTCCCCTTCTGTTTTCCATTTTGTCTTCTTGTCCTACTTCATGGAGGTTTCCTTGACTCTGCTCTAATCCTTCTATGGAATATATTGTTTTGTCTACCTTATTTTTTAGAGTTCTCTTCCATCCTTTCATTCTTTTTTTCACTGATGCAATTTCTCATCTTTCTGTAGATGTTGAAGATTTTTTTTTTAAGTTTTTATTTGCTCCTGGATTTTTATCATTCCCATCAGTTCCTTCTCCCTGCTTTGATCTGTGACTTCTTGGAGGTTTCCCTCAAACATGTGATGGTCCCTCGCTGTCTGTTAAGATCTAATTGGAAGCATCACTTTGCTAACTGATAGACCTCACTGCACGGATTTGGCGACCACGTCTCTGAATTTTGAACCTGCCTTGGGTTCTGTAAGACGGATTGGTTTTGTTGTTCCTGGCCCAGTCACTCTGTAGTTCCAAGGTTGTGCTTCCTCTGTTATGCCATGTCAGTTACTACTCCTTTATCTCATTTTTTCATCTTTCAAACATCAAAAATCATCTGCAGTTTATCCTGTCTTGGGTACAGCTTTTTTAAAAAAATACTTTTAATTCTAATGAGATGATATCTCTGAAAGAAGGGGGAAAAGAAGTAGATTTGTGGTTGGTCCACTCAAAGTTGGATTTATACTTTGAATGTAAATTCTAAGTTTAAAAGTTTTAATTCAGTATAATTAATGATACTGATTCAGACAATACTTTCTATTATACCTACAATTAAAATACTGTACATTTCTACTAAGGCCTTAAGAATCCTGTTCAAACTACTCATCCTGCCACATTGTCCATTAATGTGCAGTAATGTGGATGGAGTAGTTTACACTAATGCACTTCTTGTTGTTTTGTTGCTAAGTCAGACATGACTCTTGCAACCCGAGGGACTGTATCCCACCAGGCTCCCGTGTTCATGGACTTTTCCAGGCAAGAATACTGGAGTGGGTTGCTATTTCCTAATTCAGGGGATGTTCCTGATTGAGGGATCAAATCTGCGTCTCCTGCATTGGCAGGTGGATTCTTCACCCACTGAGCCACCAGGGAAGCCCCACGCTAATGCATAGAATATTACAAAATTTTAAGTTAAAGTCTTAATAATTATTAATAAACACATCTAAAGCTTATGGAAAGGGGAAGAAAAAAAGTGAATTTCAGCTTAATTTTTTTGATGGGTTAAACTCAGAGGCAGTAGGCAGGATGGGAAGATTCACTTGGGTGGAGGCAGAATTTCAACAGGTGCTTGACTTTTAATGATAAGTTTTGGGGGGGATTGTTACTTATTAGTCTTCCAGTATATGATTTTCTAGTCTTTGCTATTAAACCTGAAGTCTACTAAGTAAGCCTTTTCCCTTCTTGTAAAGATTGTGGAAGTCCATCTGTTCTGTCCTTAGCTCTGAATGAAGGTAAATACTCTTCTTCATTGAACATTACACTATCAGTGAGTGGGTTTTGCTGTTTGATTATTGTATTTGCATTTTATATCATTAATCTTTGTCAGTGTAGTTTATTGAGGTTTTGAGCCAGTGATGATAAGGCTTTAATCATAAAGGACAGTTACCTTAAATTTTAAAGTGAGATGAGGGGAAAGTAACCTGTTGGCAGCTAATACATCCAGGCTTTGCTCAGAGGTTTTAATTCTGCCATCCTTTAGTGAATAGTAGATGCCAAAAGTTTGAATCGCTTCAGGAGTAGGCCTGGAGAAGTGTTCACTATTTCTTTGGTAGGATCTAGCCAGTAGTCTGTAGGTTACTGATAGACTAAATGAGCACCCATAGTCTGTAGGGCTACGTCTGATTAAACTTCTTAAACGTTTCAGCACTAATATTTCCGAAGATAAACAGATATAATTCATAATAAAGAAAAAGTTTTAATAGAGAAAAACGGGATAAATGTTACCCAAAGCCAAAGCTCTACAAACTAGTCTATATTTTGGTGCATTTTCTTACTATTTTTATTCCCCTCATAGATAGATTTTATAGTCAGAACTGACTTTTACTGTGTGTAATGTGTCATACTCTTAATAGTGGTGACCTTTTAAAAGATAACTTCATTTAGAATATAACTATTTGAATGAAGAGTTTTCATGCTGTGTCTCTTTTGAGATTCTAAAATTACACATTAACCAGATGACTTAAGGAATATATGAGTTTCAGTTTAAATCATTTCTAGCTTGAAGGAGAAATTCTTCCAAATAGTGGTACTTTTCAGGTATGTTATGTGTAGAACTTTTTGTTAATAAGGAGTAAGTGGCCTTGCCATAAAATACCTGAAACAAGCAAAACGGTGGCTTATACACCCATTTGGATAGTTCTTACTATTGGCTACTAGCAATGTTTATTTAACTAGCTCTGTATTTTAAAAAAACATTGACTAGATTTTCTCCTTGTTTCACCTTTGATGCGTTTGTGGAGGACACTGATAGAGTGTGACAGCGTGGTGAAAACTACTTTATTTTAATAGAAGGAAGGAAGGTTCATCTGGATTAGTAAACAAAAACCAACAAAACCAAGTGTTAAAACTGTTTGTGTTCTGTGGTATTAAAGGATGCTATTACTCAGAGCTACTGACAGTGACTGGGATTTGATTATTGGCCTTTACTTAAAGGAAGAGAATTGTCCTCACATAGTTCAGGCTGTTTTAGTATTTGACTATGGCTGTGTTTTGGGCTCTTCACAAATAAATGGATACTTCTAAAGTGTTTTAAAGATAGCTTATTCTCTAGAGGGTCTGACAAAGCTCTTTGTCACCTACCCAGCACCACTGCAGATAGTTTGAATGTGTATCATTAGCATGATTTACCTTCCAGTTATAATCGATCTTAAATAATTGGTCAAACGCTTCTTGATTCCTAATTTGTCCCAGATTCTGTTCTCAGCAGCTGGAAGAGGAGCAGTAAGAATCTGTCACCTGGAGGAGCTTGCTTGCTTACTTAGGAGGGGGATACCAGGCAAGCAGTTGAGCCCATGTAACAGGTGGTGAAACAGAGGTGTAAGTGTGCAGAAAGGTAGAAGTTTGGTGGTGTGGCTGCTGGCTGAGGTTTGCTGGAGGTCGATGGGGTCAAGCTTGCTGGGACAAGGAGGAGGAAGAAGCCACTGCAGGCAGAGAGCAGCATGCGCAAGGCAGCAGAGTGCCATGATGAGTGGCAGATAACATGTAGAGTAGAATTAATAAAACTGTGAGATGAGTGGAAAGTATTCTCTGAGGCTCTCCCTTGTGTAATAGAATGGCAGTCTTACTTAACCGTGAAATTCTCAGAGCTGCTTTGTCTGTTTCTTGGCTGTGAGAGAATCTTAAAGCTGTACCCTTTCATCCTCCAGATAAGGAAACTGAGGCTCAGAGAGATCTATGGCCTTCAGGTCACTTGTGATGGAGCAGCCCTGGCACGCCCAGCCTCTGATTCAAAAGCGCTTGTTTCCTCACAGTCTCCCAAACTAATGCATTTATGATTGGCGTTCATTTACTGCAGTGAAATGCTCTCACATCGATACTATATAAAGCATTGCATTCTATTGTAGTAAGTGAATAGAAATAGAAATCTCCGCTGCATTTCATTGCTTAAGGAAGAAACACTGAAGTCTTACTAAAAGCTTTCTCATTACTATAAAGGCAATTTATAATAGGTGCTTGCCAGGTTCATTTGTGGGTCCTTTTTCAAGAGCAGCAGTTTATACCACATTTCTCAGATCTTGCCTGTGGAAGTTAGAGTACAGAGGTTTCCCATGGAGCTGCACGTGATGCAACACTCAGCAGTTCATGCAGTATAAGGAAAATCTTAATGCTTTATCATTTGACATTTTAACCAAGGAAAAAACACACTTTTATAGGTTTAACTTACTGTGACATTTTCTTCTACCTCCCTTTCCCTTCAGGTATCTCCAGGGCAGCTTACTAAAAAGTATAGCTCATGCCCAACCATATTTCTAGATGACAGCACAGTCAGCCAGCCTAATCTTAGAACCGCAATAAAATGGTGAGTACAACTAGGTTGCCAAGGCTGAGTGGCAGACCCCCTTCATGCTGAAAGCATCCTCGCCATACATAATTTCATTCGTTTGGTTTGTCCTTTTCAGTGATCAGGTTAAGAAACTGGTGTCAACTCTATGTTGGTTTCAAGGACCTCTCAATATGAGTCTTCAGTTTCCATGTTAATCATAGAGTACATGATAGAGGGGAAAGTCAGCAAGTGAGAAATCCCAGGAAAAATGTAAACCTCATTTGATTCATTTCTATTGTTAAGACAATGTTGAACATAATGAGAAACAGAGGTACCTGTTTATTGTATGTTTCTAGAAAAAAATTATTTCTTTATGAGTTGGGAGAGTCCTACAACTATGTATACTAGTTTGGAAGCTACCATTAGAAGAAGGAACAGCTTGTCCCCTACTGGCACCGAAGTGAATCTGCAGTTAAATTTAACTGGACTTGGTCAGATTTATCCCACCGTGCATTTTTTTCCTGCAATGTTTCTGTAGGAAATTTTACTTCTCCTTCCTCTCCCCCAAAGAGGGGGAAAATATATCAAAACCGTTTTAAGGGGCATACTCTCAAGCTTAATTTCTCCATAGATGAAATTTGTTCAACTGAGATTTTAACTTAATAGACACATTTAATTTTGTTTTTGTTTTTTTAAAATTTTTGTTTATATATGTGTATCTCTAACACGCTGTATCAATCAAAGCAGAGAACAAAAAAAGAGATGAAATTTCAGAAATAAGGCTGTGGCCAGGCTTATACTTAAGAAGACACGAACAGTGTTACGATGACGAAAACTGTTCCTCAACTTCTGGAAGCCCCTCATAGTCCACAATTGGAGATGCACAGTTCAAAACACCCTAATCATGGGAATGTTCGTTTATTTAAGAGAGAGAATTAAAAACCAAACAGGATCCAGACCTTCCTACCTCCCTTGGGGTTGTCCATGGAACATTAACTAATGTCTTCTTAGCATATGAATGTTGACTTTCCAGAACAGTTTGGGAAATGCTACTTGAAAATATTAGTATCCTTATCATTAATTTTACTTTTCTGTCTTAAAAATATAATTAGCTTAAATATTTAATTTAATTTTTAATGTGCAAGGCTTTTTATTTTTTAGCTATTTAAATGATCAGTAACTTCTAACTTTAATTAAAAACAACCAGTTCACAATCATAATAATGTAACTTTCTTATAATATTAGTTTCGGTCAAATCGTATTTCAACAAAAACTGAGCCCCATTGCTCTTTAAAGTCCTGAGTTTTGGCACTTCTCTCGTAATCACTGAATGTTTTTATTCAGCCAAGACTCTAAATCTGTGGGTTAAAAACTACTCTCACTGTGGCTAGACTCACAGCTTCTTTTGAATTCAAAAGAGCCTGATGTTCCAGTATGTAATTCAGAAGTAGTTTTAAAGATTAACCTTGCTCAGACAAGTAGGTTTCATGCTTTTTATTCTCAACCTAGTCTTAGTGTTTGGAAATATAGTAAATTTTTTTCTCATTAAGTTTTAAAAATGACCATTCACATTCATTATTGATGAAATAAAGGTTTACTGAGAAATTAATAGGGCAAATTGGCTTTTAGGAATGATTTTGAAAAATACATTAGGATTAGTTTTCATTTGGGGTAGGTGAGCCTTATTAGAATCACTTATGCAACTTTTTCAAGATGTATGTCTCTGAACACATACATGAATTCCACCTTTCCTCCCTGCCCTCAAGACACAGTCTGTGGGTCTATCTGCCTCTCTGTCCCTGTGTCTCTTTCTCTCACACACACACCCCTTTTGACAAGCTGAGGAATGATGTGTGAGGCGTGATTTCATAGACAAAAGCATCCTGAGAGATTCTGATCTTAACCCTGACTCATTCATTCCTAGACTTGGCTGCACGTTGCAGTCACCTGGGGAGCTTTAAATACAATCCTGTTGCCCAGGTTGTACCTAATGCAGTTAAATCAGAACATTTTGAAGCAGAAGCCAGGCAGTGTTTAAAGCGTCCTGGGTAATCCAGTGTGCAGCTGACCTTGGGAACCACTCTCTGCTTTGAGGGTAGGAGAAAGAGAACTACTTCTGATAACTGGTGGGACCTTGAGTAAGTCAATTTTAAGCCTTGATTCTCTTATTTGTAAAATGGGTTAAGTATCACATTTGTAAAATGGGTTAAGTATCATATTAGGTTCAGTTTCCCATTTTATCATGTAACTTTTAATTATGTGACTTTAAAATCAATTTGAAGAAACTTTGAAGCACTGTAGAAGTATCCATCTTTGAGGCTAACAGTGTTACAGGCCTTTCTGCAAATGCTAAGATTCTATAGACCAGTTACAAAGTTCAGATTTGCCTTCTCTCTATTATTTTGAGGTTCATTTTAGATACTGAGAACAAAGGGAAGCAAATACCTTAACCAGGGAACCCCTTAGTTGCCTAGTACACAGCATCTGTGAGTAGCTTAGGGCTGCAGTCATGTAAAAACTACCTGAGGTCTGGCACCTGCTGGCTGGTTAGACTTTATGTAAAATACTGTGGAGATGCTTGTCGTCAGCAGTGCCCTGTGCTGCCTTGAGCCGCCTCATAGCAGTGCTCATTTCAGGGTAACTAGGCCTATCACCAGTTTTGTGACTAAAATTTTGCTATTAAATTTCCTAATAATTATGTGTGAAAGTGATTTTAAATCCTGGAGCACTTGTATTACTTACTTTTAGAGAAATAATGGAAAATAGATGTGTTAGGGGGAATACCGAACTGAATCAACTGAAATGCAGTGCCTAACAAAAAGCCACACACACAAAATCTGTATGGCTTAAATTTAACCATGTGGATAGATGATATAACTTGTATGGGATGAGAGATTCTGTGCATAGAAGGACAAATGACCGGGGAAATATGTAATAATTTATATATTATAATAATCAACCCAAACATGTCTTCTAAGAGCACATCTATATTTTGGGTCTCCTAATTTTGCTAAAAGCCAAAGAACCTAAAACATGGGGGATACCACCTATGGGTACTGCTCTGAATTAGGGGGTGGGGGCCACTGGGCATCTGGATGGTCTTACCTCTCTGCCAACCCTTTAAAATGTCTTCAGGCCTAGTGTGATAAAAACCAATTATTACAATATTTTTTTTCCTCCACAGTGTGATCTCAGCAATATATTACCACATAAAGAACAGGTGAGCTCTTTTAAAACCTGTCTTGTTATTCCAGCTAATTAATTTACACAGTATCAAGTTTAGTGTTAATAACAATAGACAGTATTAGAGTAAGCTTTTACTGTTAGAGTGCTTTCATTGCATTATTGAAGTGAATCATTTATTTTTATTTTGGGACTCTTAATTCTTTAAGTTTTATGTGGTTTATATGGATATTTACTGTATTAGAAACTGAAATTTAAAATTTAAAAAATTAAATCCACTGTATGTTAAAACAGGCTTTCCTTAGCACTGCTGAAGTTTTGAGCTGGATGAGGCTTTGGTGTGGGGTGCCACCCTGTGTGTCGCAGAGTATTTAGCAGCACCCCGGCCTCTGCTCTGTAGCTGCAAGTAAGGTGATCTGCTTCTCTCCACATTAGGACAGGAAAACTGTCTCCTGAGGGATGAGATCACCATCTGACTGGGGACCCCAGTGTTTAACATAAGTCATTTTTTTAATGAAAAATAACCGTTTTCCACAACAAAATAGTGGAGAGGATAGTATCTCATTAATAGGAGACAGTTGATTCTCATGTCAACATTGTCTTCAGTCATTTGCTTTGAAGAAGCAATATGAAGATCCAGCTACATGCAGACATATAGTTGGGAAAAGGTGAATTTTTAAAGCCTTGAGATAATTGGACATATTCTTTGATACTGTCCCCAAAATCCACATGTGCCAGTTTATTAAATTAGTTAAGATGGAGTTCCAAGTCATTATCAGTGAACTTGAGGTAGATACTATGTTAAATTAATGCCCATTGATCTGTCATGCATACTGAGTGGATCTTTTTATCTGTACATGATTTTATAATATTATACATTGTCATTTGCAAAGTATTGGTTCACATGTCTTCAGACAGTGTCAAAAACTCACTCTTGTTAGTATCACTACCAGTCTTATCGGAAAAATCTTTAAGTATTGGTAAATCAAGCTCGCCATAAATAAAGCTCACACTGAAAGGTACAAATGTTCCAAAAATCCTAATATTTTTAGCTTGATGGTTTGAATTTTATCATAGGCAACAAATAGTTTAGAGTTTTCTTTGAAGTGACAGGCTCACTTTGTTCGTTTTTGAAAAAATGACTGTCAATTGGTGTTTCATGAAAAAAGTGGTTTAAATATGATGTTCTAGGGGGAAAACAGTGACTTGGTTACCAGTAAGTTACAAGTGCTCTTCCTTAGCACAGCCATATTCCAGTACATACAAGTGCTTAATGCATACTTTCCACTTACTCAGAATATGAAGAAGAGGAGTAAAGGTTTAAGAACACTTAATTTTACTCTTTCATCATGGATGTTCTTAAGTGAAGCAGATTTTTTACATTCATTTGGCCAGGAATAAGTGAATGACTTCTAATTTAGTTTCATACCACTGCCTTGATTCACACTCAGAAATGAGCAATTTTACCCACTTTTGCTTTTATACAATCATAGTTAAGTGTCAAACAGTGTAGAGGCAGGTGATGTCTTGGTATTCTTATAAAAAAAGTTTGACCTCTTGGACTTACAGGATTTCTGAAGAGGGGCCAGGGGAGATTCCCAGAGGCCTATAGACCACATTTGCAGAACTGCTGTTTAAATGGGCACAGTGCAGAAAAGTGTGGTGGAATTTAAAAGAAAAAGCCTGGTCTCTCTTAAAAGACAATTAAAATTTTTAACTCAAACTATTTAAAAGAGACAAGAAGAAATAAACAATAAGAATATAATATGAAGAACAAAAGGGGGTGGAGACAAGAAAAAATCATGAATCTCATATTTACATTCATTGAAGTTAGAAGACTTTATTGCCCACTACTACCACTTGATAAAATGTTCTTGTATATTCCATTGTGAGGTTAGTGAAGTGGAAATGTATTGGTCTACGAACATTGCCTGTTAGAAGGGGTCTGTGTGGGTAAAGGCAGCTCTGGCTGGTTGTAGAAGAGATTTCATGCTACTTGGTGTGCTGAGTATAAAATAGGTCAGAAAACCTTTCTAAGGGCAGAATCCAGGAGAATATGTAAAACTGTTTGCTTTATTAAGGTTAAGCTTCCTCTTCTCCTCTCTCTACTTTTAGCAGATATTTTACTAAGCTAGTAACTCCTGAATTAATTTTTAAAATACACATTCTTATTTTATAGAGATGCCAACAGGTCCTTGGACATTTTTGATGAGAGATCACATCCATTCACAGTAAGTGTCACTTTTATTGAAGGTGTATTTTTCTCTTATTACAGTTGTGTTTATTTCATGCTGATTTGCTTTGAAATTAATTACTAGAAGAAAATTATTGCCTCCAGCTCAAAGCCAAGATTGTCTTCATTTAAGTCTTCTTCCCCCACCCCATATTATGTCAAGTAATTTTACCAAAAGCATGTTGTGTCAGGGGTGTGACTGATAAGAACCAAGTTACGCTGTGTATGACGAATGAGCAGGTAAGTAAACATACCCAAGTAACAGAAAATGTAGCTTTTTAAAGGATGATTTTCCATAGCATCTCACAATATAAACATTTCCTAACACATATGTAAGGCCTCTAAGGAGAAAATTTAAAAACTGTTTAAATTTTAAACGAATTAAAATGACAGGATTTAAAAACTCACTTCTTCAGGTGCTCAGTAGACACATGTGCTGGTGACCGCTGTGTAAGAGAGCACTCTTAGAGCCTCTGGTTACAGGACAGTGGAGAGGTGTTTCCATAGTTGACTGCAGAGAAGTATGACGACGTACAGTGATCAGCAAGACTTTGAGCCTAAAAATAGTTTGCGTTTGGTTAGAATTCTTTGGGGAAGAAGGTGAAAATACATTTTCTGAGGTTGTGCTTGCATTTTTCTCTAATGAATGGTAGTGAGTATTGAATCACTATGGTACTTTAGGATCCAATTGTTTATATTTAAAAGACTACAAGATATGTCACCTAGTCAAAATTATTTTAAGTAGCACGTGGGTCCACGTGTGAAGATTGCTATCTTGAGGGTACTTTTAAGTATTTTTCTTCAGTGGATACTTAACATTGTGTTTTTTCTTCTTTCAGCAAGAAAGGGTTCCGGAGGAGTACTTTAAGCATGATCCTGAACACAAATTCATTTACAGATTTGTTCATACTCTTTTCAGTGCTGCCCAGCTGACTGCTGAATGTGCAATAGTGACTTTGGTAATACATTTTTCTCTTAATAGAAGCATCTCTAGAAATTTTTTTCTTGTACAGAAGGTATGGGCCTGTTTTTCAAATGAAAGTAGGTTCCTGAAATGATCATCAGAACTTTATTAAAGAGAAATGTATCAAAAAGAATTAGAACATACAGATTTGAGCTTTAGTAATCATCATGATTTAAAATGTTGCCATTGCTTTTCTCATCACAAAACAGTTGATGTTAAAGGCAGCAGGAGAGACGTCTGGTTTCTCCTTCCACACCTCAGGACGCATGCGCACACAGGTGCACAGCGGCAAAGTGTGCTGGGTGGTGGGATGGAGGCGGTCACTGAACTTCCTGGCCCACGGCAGGTGTAGATTCAGTGTGTTTCTGAGTCTCAGGCTGTGTTGCCTAGGCAGCTGTGATGTGTGTCTTGATTGAGACCGACTGCCTTCACCTCCCTGGCCTTGGACGGCAGTGTTAACCACCTCTACTGTCCTCTGGTGCCTGCGTGTGAAGGTGCCCAGGCCTGGGGTGTCGGCAGTGCTTGGAAAGGCTTTACTCCAGTTAGCCTGCCGAGCTCCAGCTGTGTGAGGACCTTTCTGTCATCCATACCGCATTCCTCTGGTAAGATTTTATCATTTGAATAATACATCATGCTCAGCTGAGAGGTAGTTGGAATTGCCCAGCTCCTCCCTGTAGCAGACCTGTAGGGGAGAGTCAGCGGCATGGTCTGAAGGGAGGGCCTGCGTCCACCGCTGCCTGCGCCCCTGCAGGCAGAGTGTAGGAGAGGAGGCTCCCCTCAGTGGGCCCCGGGTCAGACGCAGGCCTTCTCTTGGAGCTGCAAGCCAGTTACGGTGCTTCGTTAGCGTGTGCTTGAGAGAGGCAGGAGTGGCGCTGGCACGTGCAGAGCTGGGAAATGCAGGCAGGAGAGAGTGTGTGGGTTGGAAGAGGGGCCTTTCTTTGTAGACAAGTTAAGCCCGATGGACCTGTGAGACAGCAGAGTGACAGTGTCTAGCAGTCATTTGACTGTATGGGATTGGAGCCTGAAGCTGAGCAAGAGGCAGGGAATTACGTGTAGCTGTTCAAATGCAGAAAAAGTGCGTTAAATAGAAGTTGAGGAGAAGATAGATCTGTGGGGACCATCAGCACTTCAGGACACATCCCCAGAGGAGTGGCCGGAGTGGGAGGAAACCCAGCAGAGACTCAGAAGAGCTGCCAGGAGAGCTTGAGGAAGGAGAGCACGGCGCACGTGCCGAGTGCTGCCAAGGAGCTCCTTAGGGCATAGACAGGCACCAGATGCCTGCCTGTGTCACGGTTCTAAGTGCTGGGCACAGAGGAGAGTCCTTGCCTTTCTGAGGTGAGTATAGCAGACATAAGGGTTTTGTTTTTCTCTAGTTTTTATGGAGTATGGCTCATTTACAGTGTGTGTAAGTATCGGGTGTACCACAGAGTGTAAGACTTTTTAAAATGAGTATTTTAAAAAGATGACTGTTTGAAGTAGTAGTGAAAGCTAGAAAGAGAAAGCAAGGTAAAGGGATGGAGAGATTAGAGGGGCTTCCCTGGTGGCTCAGACAGGAAGCAGTCTGCCTGCAGTGCAGGAGACTTGGGTTCCATCCCTGGTTTGGGAAGATCCCCTGGAGAAGGGAGTGGCAACCCACTGCAGTATTCTTGCCTGGAGAATTCCCCATGGACAGAGGAGCCACTTGGGTCCATGGGGTCACAGAGTCAGACACGACTGAGCGACTTAACGCGTGCACGCTAGAAAGACCAGGAAGAGCCTCTTTACAGAGGTGAGATCTGAACCAGGACCTGGCTGGACTGAGGAAGATGAGGGGCCTGATAGCGCAGGCAGGGGGCAGAGCACAAGGCGCAGACAGGAACGGGTTCTGTGCTGAGGGATCAGCAAGGTGCCACTGTGATCAGAGTAGGGAGTGAGGGAAGGCACAGGCGATGAGGTCACAGAAGGACGATGGCCTCTCACACGGGGCCTCGTAACTAACAGGCCACAGAAGTGACCTGTTTGATGGGAGAGCCCTGGCAGATGTTGAGCAGGCCCGTGAAGTGCACTTAATCTGAGAGGCTCTCCTGGCTGCTCTGGGGAGAACAGACTGTGGTTGATGCTCAGTGGAAGCAGAGAAGTTAGGAGGCAATGGCAGCGATGGAAGCCAGAAGTGACGGACAGAAGAGCAGAGCCGGCAGGTGACCAGTGAAAGTGGAGATGAGAATTCCCAGCAGACGGCAGTGCGATAACTCAAGCGGAGGTCTTTGGTCCCGGCAGCCAGGCGTGTGGCAGTCTCTCTCAGCTCTGAGGGCAGGCCTGGGGAGTGGGGCGCTGCGATGAAGAGTGCTGGCTGTTTGTCATGAAGGCAGCAGTGACCATGCCTCAGTAGTTTCAGCGGGGCAGTGGCGGCCAGGGGCAGACTAAATGGGCTAAGCAGAGGATGGGTCATGAGGAGCCAGTGTCGGAACATTTCCTGAAGGAAGTGTTCTAAGGGGTGGTGACAGATGGGCTGAGAACGTGTAAGAGAACATTGGAGAAAATCTCTGACAGAGAAGGGGGGTTGTTCAAGAAGAGATGAATTGTGGGAACAGTGTTCTGCAGAAATGAGAGGTGGACTGACTTCATTCATAGAAGAGTTAGCTTCAGGGAAAAGAAAGAGATGTCACTTCCACTGAGACAGGAGGGCAAGTGGTGTAAATGAGACCAGGTTTGCCTTTAGTGAAGCTGAGAGGAAGCTGAGGGACTGCCCCTAAGGTTGAACTGCCTCTACCAGTGCCATAATACAGTAGAGGGGCGGACCCTGTGGGAGACTCGTTCTTAGAGAGTACTGGCGCACGCGGAGTTCTCTGGGGAGTGGGGGGCAGAAGTTCACTAAGGGTATATAATCTCAGTAACCGTGTTTGAAACACAGTTGAGTTTGGAGAGCTTTGGCAGATCGGAGCTGTCAGTCTGATAACGGGACATTTTTCTTTTTGTCAAATGGCATATATTTTCTTCTGCAGAGGTAGCACCATCACAACTTATGTCTTTAATCTTTACTCAGCTGTTAACTTGGTCTGGTTCTTTATAGAATAGCCATTTGACACATATAAAAGAAGTCATGAAGTCATCCCACAGACTACCTGGCAGATTTAGAGGAGCCCCAGGGATTCAGACACCGGCAGCTCTTAACCACCTTAGAACCAAACAAATTGACTAAGTTGCAGAATATGTAAGACAAATGAGTT